>NC_085930.1:108220833-108876250 GCF_028885625.2 Pongo pygmaeus | reverse complement strand
ACAGTTTTTCAGTAGGATTTAATGAATTTGTATATGTTTATACACCTGTATAACCACTAACCAGATCTAGATTCCTGGTCAGTAACTACCAAAAACTGTCCCCTGGAATGCCAATTACTCTGATTTCTCTTATCATTAATATTGCTTGTTTTTGATCTCTACAAATAATATTTTATTGTGTATCTTTTGTTTCTGGTGTCTTTTAGTGTTAAGTTTCTGCGATTCACTCATGTTGTTGCATGTAGTAGTAGTTTATTTCCATTACTGTATAATATATTATTGTATGAATATACTACACATTTTCCAGTCTACTGTTGATAGACATTTGGATTATTTCAACTTTTCAACCATATGAATAATGTTGCTGTGAACATCTTTTCTTGCGTCTTTTGAAGTAATATATGTTGGATATGTATCCAGGAGAATTGCTGGATCACAGGATATATGTATATTTAGCTTTAGTGGATTCTGCCCAACAGTTTCCCGAAGTGATTATCTCAGTAGTATATGGAAGTTCCAGTTGCTCCACTTCCTTATATGTACTTGAAATTGTCAATTTAAAAAATTTTAGCCATTCTTGAGTATGTATAGTATTATCTTATTGTGTGTTTATTTCTGTTGACAGCTGAATACCTTTCATAGGTTTAATTCGATATATCAATAGCCTGTCTGTTGAAATGCCCATTCAAAGTTTTTTCTCCCATTTAAAAAATTAGCTTGATCTTTTCTTAATCATTTGTGGATATTCCTTATAAAACAGAGAAGTTAGCCTTTTGTCCATGATATGGATTCCAGATTTTTCTCTAGATTTTTCATTTGTCTTTTGACTTACTTAAGGTTTTTTTTTCCTGTGCTAAAGTTTTATTTTACATGGCTGAATTTGTTTCTTTTCTTTTTCTTCTTCTTTTTATTTTTTTTTTTTGAGACAGAGCCTCCCCCTGTTGCCTAGGCTAGAGTGCAGTGGTGCAATCTTGGCTCGCTGCAACCTCCGCCTCCTGGGTTCAAGGCTATTCTCCAGCCTCAGCTTCCCAAGTAGCTGGGATTACAGGCATGCGCCACCACACCTGGCTAATTTTTGTATATTTAGTAGAGATCGGGTGGGGGGGGGGGGGGTCTCACCATGTTGGCCAGGCTGGTCTCGATCTCCTGACCTCAAGTGATCCACCTGCCTCAGCCTCCCAAAGTGCTGGGATTACAGGCAGAAGCCACTGCACCTGGCTTCTTTTTCTTCTTTAATGGCTTCTGAATTGTGAGTTGTAGTAAGAAAGGTCTTCCTCTCTCTCTCTGAGGTTATAACAACAACAACAACAAATAATTGAATACTTGTACTTACAGTATGCCCAGCACTCTTCAAGACACTGTTGGTTTACTTGAATACAAGGCAGTGTCCTGGCTCTTGTGGACCTTCTGATGCTCAGGCAGGGGGAATACACAATTAAAAGCAAATACACCTCTAGAAATTATGCCAGAGGTAATAAGTGCTATAAATTAAAATAAAGCAATGTAAAGGGATGGAAAAAAGTAGAGGGTGCAATTTTAGGTGGTGGGTCAGGAAAGACCTCTCAGGAGGTGACCTTTGGAGTTATTAAGTGAAATGAGAGTGAACCATGAGACTATCCAAGAGAATAATCTTACAGGCAGAGGAACAGCAGTTGCACAGGCCCTGAGGTGGGTGCACACCCAAGGATGTTTGAAGACCAGCAGAAGACCCATTGAGAGTGGAGTTTTCCAGGATAAGGGGCTGGTAGCATGGGAAGTCGGAGCTGTACCCTAGGCCAGGTCATATAGGCCCTGGTGAGGATTTTGGATTTTGTTTTGAATATGATGTGACATTATTGGAAGTGTTCTTTTTTTAAAATAAACAAGTAGGAAGTACATGATCTGATATATAATTAAAAGGATTACTCTGGCAGCTAAATGGAATAAAGACTTAGGGGATAGAGCAGGATTAGGAGATACTGCAGTGGGTTAGGCAAGAGATGATGAAGGTAATTAAAGATTTGTTGAATCTTTGTCTTAGTCTATTTGTGTTGCTGTAAAGGAATACCTGAGGCTGGGTAATTTATAAAGAAAAGAGGTTTACTTGGCTCACAGTTCTGCAGGTCATAGAGGAAGCATGGCACCAGCATCTCCTTGGCTTCTGGTGAGGGCCTCATGCTGCTTCAACTCATGGCAGAAGACAAAGGGGAATGGGCATGCAGGGATTACATGGTGAGAGAGGAAAGTGAGAGAGAGAGAGAGACAGAGAGAGAGAGATGAGGAGGTGCCAGGCTGTCTCCAACAACTAGTTCTTTTGGGAAGAGAACTCACTCCCATGAGAATGGCACCAAGCCTTTCATGAGGGGTTGTGCCCCCCACACTCCATGACCCAAAAATGTCCCAGCGGGCGACACCTCCAACAGTGGGGATCAAATTTCAACATGAGAATTGGGGCCAAACATACTGTATCAAATTGATCTTTGTATAATATATTCTTCAATGGGAAAATGATGTAAAATTATCTACATGTTCTATATTCATTCTCTTTATTTATTTACTTGCATTTTTCTACCTCTGTTATATATTTCTTAAGCTACAGGTTACAAGGACCATTTTAAATATTCCAGGTGTGGTACAAGGCCTTCTACCAAAGACAACTATTATATTTTAAAATTTATTCTCTATTTTTCTTGTGCATATCAGCATTTTGTTAGTTCCTTTGGTCTCTAAGGCATACTTCAATATTTTGATTGTTAAATAGATCTAGATCTTTTCTAGCTATATATATTTTTCTGGTAAATATTGCTATAACTTGAATTAGAATTCCTTAGGATCCTGCCATTTACATATCCACTCTTCCTTTTCCCAGTGTAACAAAATAGAGACTCTGCATTTTTCTGTCTACATGGAAATCTTGTAAGATATTCTTATAGTACTTTTCTTACCAGCTTGGCTTTTATTGCCTAATTTGAAAAAAATCAACTAGCTAATCCTGATTTTTAGTACTTAATGTGTTTAAAGCACTAACATGGCTCTGAGTGCTTTGTGCTTTACCTTTACACTCTCAGTTAATTCTTTTTTTTTTTTTTTGAGACGGAGTCTTACTCTGTCGCCCAGGCTGGAGTGCAGGGGCGCCATCGGCTCACTGCAAGCTCCGCCTCCCAGGTTCATGCCGTTCTCCTGCCTCAGCCTCTCCGAGTAGCTGGGACTACAGGCGCCCGCCACCATGCTCGGCTAATTTTTTTTTGTATTTTTAGTAGCAATGGGATTTTACCGTGGTCTCGATCTCCTGACCTTGTGATCTGCCCACCTCGGCCTCCCAAAGTGCTGGGATTACAAGCATGAGCCACTGTGCCCGGCCTCTCAGTTAATTCTTTCCAATAACCCTATGTGGTATTTATTACCATTATTATCCCCATTTTATAATTGAGAACTCTGCAGCTTAAGAGGGATTTAGTAATTAGCCTGTGGTCACACAGTATGGGGCCAAGGCCTGGAGCACAGGTCAGTCTATTGAGACCAACTGTGCTGCAATAAAGTACAATTATTTGATTTCCTGCAGATTTTGGTACCTGGCAGTTGGAAAAATTTCAATTTCTCTCACAGACCTAAATTTAACTTGCTTGGAGCACAAGTAGGAAACTGATTATACGGTGTATCATCTAATTTCTGTGTAAATTGCCATTTTGAAAGACTCTTGGAATAAAATAAAAATCCAATGTTTATTTTTTTCATTTTTTTAGGACCATCTGAATCTGATAATTTTTCTCATAACCTGAGAGGAGTAATCCCACGAAGTTTTGAATATTTGTTTTCCTTAATTGATCGTGAAAAAGAAAAGGTAAAACTTAATGTAAAAATAAAGTGGTTCTATGAAATATCTAATTTTGAATAGGTAGCTACTGATAATTAGCTCATGATACATGGTGGAGCATGGATGGTACTCTACAATATGAATAGACTAGTGTGGTATTAAAAAAACCTTTCAATTCTGAGGATAATATTAAGGATTCTGAGTTGTTTTATCTCAACTGAGTTTTTAGTTTATAAAACATGCATTATCCTTTATCCCAAATTGCTGGTTTACAAGAAAGGAAAATAGTGCTGCTGAGGCTCTCAAAAAAAGATTTTGTAAGAGAGAAATGGTAAAGAAAATCTCAACTGAGGAAAACATACATTAATACACTAAGCCTAATCATCTACCTGTACCTAGGCTCACAGGTGACTGCGGGTGTCCCTAAATCCTCATGACATCCAGCAGTGATGGACTCATCCTCACCACCTTTGCAGCACCTGCTACTGCCTTCCATGATCTTTGTGCTCCACGTGTGGTATGGCTCCATCACCCTGGGGATATGGTCTTTCCTCTTGCATTGGCTCCCAGGTTGGGCCTTCTCACAGTTGTGCTGATGTAGCTTGGTGAATTCGGGGCTTAGAACCATCAGTGTTTTATGTTCCATTACTTGTGTACCAAAGAAACTTATATATAACATTGGTTTACCATTTACTCCTTTGCAGAAATCACTTATCTATAACACTGAAATTAGACACACAAATTGTGTGGCAGTGAAATAATTTAGTACCATGCATTTCTATGGTTAAAAATCCTATAAAGTCTTTTAAAATAAATTATTTTCAATCGTTTGAAGAACATAACACTTGTTTCAAATAAAACTTTATGAGGACATCAAGTATACAAGACAGACAAAAATGGAATTTTCCAACTGGACTGCTCAATTCTCCTCCCCCTGTATTAGCTCCCAGGCAACAGTGGAGGCCTCTAGGGTGCCTGGGACCACAGTTTGATGCAGCTGTAAAATATAATGATGTGTTAAAACTAGTTATCAGCTGAGTGCGGTGGCTCACGCCTGTAATCCCAGCACTTTGGGAAGCCGAGGCGAATCACGAGGTCAGGAGATCGAGACCATCCTGGCTAACACAGTGAAACCCCGTCTCTACTAAAAATACAAAAAATTAGCCGGGCATGGTGGCAGGCAGCTGTAGTCCCAGCTACTCGGGAGGCTGAGGCAGGAGAATGGCGTGAACCCGGGAGGCAGAGCTTGCAGTGAGCCGAGATCACGCCACTGCACTCCAGCCTGGGCGACAGAGCGAGACTCCGTCTCAAACAAAACAAAACAAAAAAACTAGTTATCCAGATTTTTTTACTTTTAGGTATCTTATATTGTATTAAAGGATAATAGCATAGGAAATTCACATCTTGTGAAGCGAGTGCAAAATTAATGCTCATGAAAACTAGGTATGAACACATGAAAATAATGTATCTAAACGAGGCTTCTTTTTTACAGGCTGGAGCTGGAAAGAGTTTCCTTTGTAAGTGTTCCTTTATTGAAATCTACAACGAGCAGATATATGACCTACTGGACTCTGCATCAGCTGGACTGTACTTAAGGGAGCATATCAAGAAGGGAGTCTTTGTTGTTGGTGCGGTGGAGCAGGTGGTAACCTCAGCTGCTGAAGCCTATCAGGTACCCTGCCATGAGTACTTATTTGGTGCTTAGGCAACAAACCTGCTGTGAAAGCACCCCAAACTCAAAAAAGTAACAAATGAGGTGCCAAAAATACGTCATAAAGGCATAATACAGAATGTTCATGGGAAGTAGAGATGAAATAATATGGCAGTATTTTCTATTCCAAGAGTCTTTCAAAGTGGCAACCTCGAAAGGGCAATTTATACAGAAATAAGATGATACATTGTATAATCAGTTTCTTACTTGTCCATATGTTTTTAGTGGTTCCTCCTGGGAGATGCCTGTTTGAGGGGCTTCTGGGAACTCTGGCCTTTAAACCAGCTGGCTGTTCTTTTCTACATTGCTTGCTTGTTAGGTGTCAAAAGCTAACTTATCTTGAGCATTCAGCTCAGGACAAGCAAACCTCTTGACAGGAATTTACAAAATATTCTAGATAAGTTTTCATGAAATCTGATCTGGCTTAATGATTTGAAAGTTTTTTATTATGAAGCATTTGACACATATGAAATATTGCCACAAGCATGTAAGTTACCAAGCATAATGTTAAAGTGAAGTTTCAGGAGACTTTTGGGCAATTTCAAGACCCTGGTAATCACCAGTACTATCCAATTTACTGGTGATATTTGGTTCTTTAAATATACTATAAATAGGTAAATAGGATACCTGTCCTCCCTATCCTATATCCCTGGCTCTTCCCCAAAATTAAGCACTAAGTTGAATGTCATTATCATTTTCTTCCACTTTTAAATCACATATGTATGTGGTTTTGCCTGTTTTTGAATTTGAAAAAACACATATTTAGCTTTCTGTGACTTTTAAAACTCGATGTGGTTTATGAAATCTACGTTGCATTTCATTTATTTTCACTGCTGTATGGTATTTTCTAATTTATTCTTTTATCTTCAACAAGTCTCTTGATTCTAGCTGTTTAAATTGAGACTCCCCCCGGCAAGAGACAGGTTGTACATGTGACCTAGTACGTGTATACATACATACTCCAAAAATTGTGTTGGGTTTTTTTATTGGAATTACATTGCAGTTATAGACCAGTCTGGAGGGATTAACAATTTTTTTACAATGTTTTACAATATTCAGTCCATACATTAGCATGGTATGTCTCCTCTTTTTAGATCTTTAATGTCTTGCAATATAATTTTAATAATTTTCATCATAAAAGTCATACATACTTTTTGTTAACTTTATTCCAGTATACCTTATGTTTTTAGTTTCTCTAATAATCTCTTTCTTATTTTCATTTTTATTTATTTTTTATTTGTTTTTTGGAGACAGAATCTTGCTCTGTCGCCCAGGCTGGAGTGCAGTGGTGCGATCTCGGCTCACTGCAACCTCCACCTCCTAGGTTCAAGCAATTCTTGTGCCTTAGCCTCCCAAGCAGGTGAGGCTACAGGTGCACATACCATGCCTGGCTAATTTTTTGTATTTTAGGAGAGACAGGGTTTCACCATGTTGCCCAGGCTGGTCTTGAACTCCTGAGCTCAGGCAATCCACCTGCCTTGGCCTCCCAAAGTGCTAGGATTATAGGCATGAGCTACCGTGCCCGGCACATAATCTCTTTTTTAAATTACATTTAGTGTTTGGTGTGTATAGAAATGCAGTTGATTTTTATAAGATGCTTTTATAATCAGCCACCTTGCTAACTGTCTTAAAAAATCAAGAATGTGTGTTAAAGTTTTGTTTGATGCTTTTTCCACCATTGTTGAGATAATCTTGTGCTTTTTCTTCTTTAACATGTTAACATGATAAAGTACTCGATTAAGATTTGCTAGTATCTTGTTTAGTGTTTTTCATAAATTTAAAAAATTGAGATCAATCTGTGGAATTTCCTTTGTCCTATTCCTTTTTTTCTTTCTTTTTTTTTTTTTTTTTTTTGAGACAGGGTCTCGCTCTGTCACCCAGGCCGGAGTACAAGTGGCACAATCATGGCTCACTGCAGCCTTGACCTCCTGGGCTTAACAGATCCTCCCACCTCAGCCTCCCTAGTAGCTGAGACTGCAAGTGCACAGCATTATGTCTGGCTGATTTTTGAATGTTTTTGTAGAGATGAGGTTTAGCCATGTTGTCAAGGCCGGTCTTGAACTCCTGGGCTCAAGCATTTCACCTTGCCTCAGCCTCCCACTATAGGCGTGAGACACCACGCCCGGCCCTATTCTTTTTGTCTTGTTTTTTTATCAACGTTACTTGTTTTCTGAAAGTATTTATGCCTGGGATGACTTATTCTTAGACTATATAGTAGAATTCATCTGCAAAATTATCTGGGTCTTGTGAGATTTTTAACTACAAAACAATATTTTAATAGAGCCATACAGCCATTGTTATTTCTTCTTGGGTCAGTGTTATGTATTTTAGAAAAATTTAATTTCCTCTTAGTTTTCAAGTATATTGGCATAAAGTTGTTCCTAGTATTCACATTTTTACAATCTTTGCCATAACTGCCATTTTGTTTCCTTTTTACACAGTTGTTATTGTTTATATGGATTTGCTCTTTAATATTTTCTTTGTTTTCAGTTCATCCTGGGTTTATCATGCTGTTCTTTTTCCAACTTCTTAAGCTGGATATTTACTCACATTGGCATTTCTTTTGTGATATAAGTATTTAATATTATAAATTTTTACTTCTTAATACTTCTTTAACTTCACACAAGTTTTAATATTTTAATTACCATGTAGATCCAAATATTTTTCTACTATAATTTTTTTGACTCATGAATTACTTAGAAATGTGATTAAATTACAAAGCGTGTGGGGATTTCTAACTTACTTCTCACATTGATTCTCAATTGCATTGGGATCGAAGAATGTGGTCTTATGTGACATCTAGTCTTTGAGATTTTTTTTGAGACATAATTTATGGATTAATAACCTTTTTTTTTTAAGTGTGTCATGTGTGCTTGAGAAGAATATGTATCCTTGGTACAAGGTTTTATATTTTTGCTAGTTTTCTTGTCCCTGTAATCTATTGATACTTCAGAGAGATGCACTGATTTCCCACTAAGGTGTTGGTTTTTCAGTTTCATTGCGATTTTTTTCTATTTTTATATATATATATATACATACATACACATATGGAAACATAACAGGTCCTCACTTAACATCCTGATAGGTTCTTGGAAACTGACTTTAAGTGAAACAATGTATAATAAAACCAGTTTTACTACAGGCTAATTGATACAAAGAAGAGTTAAGTTCCTACTGCATATTTCCAGTCATAAAAGCATCACCAAACTTCTCAATAAGAACCCAACACACTTCTAATATTAAACATTGACATAAATGTGAACTATACATTTATTTTAAAAAGAATAATAAAAACAACTAAGATAATTCTTTACCCAGGTTTTGGTGGATAAGTGAGTGATGGCAGTCACGGTGTTGGGTTAAATCGGGAATAAATGTTTGCAAAGTAGAAATTGTCAGGAGCACTTCCTACCACCATACAGTTCAGAAACAAACGATAACAAATATGGCGGGCTCACTGAGTACTTTCATACTGCATTGTTTATTGTCCTGTATTTGTATGAGTATCATATACTTTATGACTTTTTTTTTTTTTGAGACGGAGTCTCACTCTGTCTCCAAGGCTAAGAGTGTAGTGGTGCGATCTTGGCTTACTTCAGCCTCTGCCTCCCGGGTTCAAACGATTCTTGTGCCTCAGCCTCCTGAGTAGCTAGGACTACAGGCGCGTGCCACCACACCCGGCTAATTTTTTGTATTTTTATTAGAGACAGGGTTTCGTCATGTTGGCTGGGCTGGTCTTGAACTCCTGACCTCAGGTGATCTGCCCTCCTCGGCCTCCCAAAGTGCTGGGTTTACAGGCATGAGCCACCACACCTGGCCACTTCTATGAATTTTTATTTGACAGTCATTTGTATTCATTCATTTTCTACCATGCTTATTCCAGTTCAGGTTTACATGTGGCAGGAACCTACCAAGACAGGACACCGTTCTATTGCAGGCACATACATCCACAGTCACTCAGACTGGGATCATCTGGATGTGTGAATTCTCTTACCATGCACATCTTTGGGATGTGGGAGGAAACGAGGGTACCTAGAGAAAATCCATGTAGACAAGAAGAGAACATGCAAACTTTACCTACCAAGACAGGACACCGTTCTATTGCAGGCACATACATCCACAGTCACTCAGACTGGGATCATTTGGATATGTGAATTCTCTTACCATGCACGTCTTTGGGATGTGGGAGGAAACGAGGGTACCTAGAGAAAATCCATGTAGACAAGAAGAGAACATGCAAACTTTACACAGACAGTTGCCCCGGGTGGAAATCATTTTATTTTCTCAAGTTAACAACAAAATAATGTTGAATGAAGTGAAATGGAGGACCTGCTGTGGACTCTTTTATTAGATGTATATACAAGTGTAGAATTAGTATATATCTTCCTTTTATTTTCACCTGTAATTCTTTATTGATCATATACTTTCCTATCAACACATTTTGCTTTACAAATCTGTTTTGTCTGATGTTCACATACCACTCAACATTCTTTTGATTACCATTTGCCTGGTATACGTTTTCCCATCAGTCTTTCTTTTTTTTGTGTGTGTGTGTTTTTTTTTTTTTTTGAGTCTCGCTCTGTTGCCAGGCTAGAGTGCAGTGGCATGATCTCGGCTCACTGCAACCTCTGCCTCCCAGGTTCAAGCTATTCTCCTGCCTCAGCCTCCCGAGTAGCTGGGACTACAGGCACGCGCCACCACGCCCTGTTAATTTTTGTATTTTTAGTAGAGACGAGGTTGGCCAGGATGTTCTCGATCTCTTGACCTCGTGATCTGCCTGCCTCAGCCTCCCAAAGTGCTGGGATTACAGGCGTGAGCCACTGCGCCTGGCCCCTTCTGTTTCTTAATGTTTTAGGTGTTTATTGTAAACCACATAGCTATACTTTGCTCTTTTTTTTAACCGCTCATGACAGTATCTTACCTAATTTATTTACATTACTGTATGATTGTTGATATTCTTAGACTGGTTTCTACCATCTTTCTTAGTGTGTTTTGCCTGTTTCATCTAACACTTCCTTCTCTTTTCTTGCCTTTTTGTTTTTGATTCAGTATGCAGCATTATTTATTGAAAAAAACTCTTTTTCCTATTACATTGCCTTTGCATCTTTGGTGAATTGACTGTACACATGGGTTTATATCTAACTGTATTCTGTTCTGTTGATCTATATGTTTCTTTTCATCAATATTAAATGGTCTTGATTATTGCATAACTGGTTGCTAAGTAGTGTTTTTAGATCAGGTAGGGTAAGTCCTCCAACACTGTTCTTTTTAACAATTATTTTGGTTATTCATTGTCCTTTGCATTTTCATTTACATAGAACCAGTTTGTCAGTTTCTACAAAATAGGCTGCTGGGATTTTGAGTGGGATTGTGTTGAATCTATCAATTATTTTTGGTAGAATTGGCATCTTAACAATATTGAGTCTCCCAATCTATGAACACTCACCAAGTAGTTTTGTTTTTGGTTTTTTATTTTGATTTTTTTAGAAGTATTCAAGCAAACATGCTTGTATTTGCTTTTTCTCCTTATGTTGCACAAGTGACAGCATACTGTGCTATTTTTATACCTTGCCTTTTTTATTTTGGAGACCAAGTCTCGCTGTTTTGCCCAGGCTGGAGTGCAATGGCATGATCTCGGCTCACTGCAACCTCCACCTCCTGGGTTCAAGAGATTCTCCTGCCTCAGCCTCCCGAGTAGTTGGGATTATAGCTGTCTGCCACCACGCCCAGCTAAATTTTGTATTTTTTAGTAGAGATGGGGTTTCACCATGTTTGTCAGGCTGGTCTTGAACTCCTGACCTCAGGTAATCCACCCGCCTTGGCCTCCCAAAGTGCTGGGATTACAGGCGTGAGCCACAGTGCCCGGCCGCTTTTTTAAGATAATAGTATTTTGGAATTTGTCTCAGGTTGGAGGATCTCTCTCTCTCTGTTGTTTTTTGTAGCTGTATGAATGTATCAGATGTATTTAATATGTAATATACAGTATTTAATGTTATAAAAAGAAAGCATAACGTACTATCCAAGAAACATAAAAGATACAAATAGCTGGGCTCAGTGGCTTGCTCCTGTAATCCCAGCCTCTTTGGGAGGCCAAGGTGGCGGATCACCTGAGGTCAGGAGTTCGAGACCAGCCTGGCCAACATGGTGAAACCCCGTCTCTACTAAAAATACAAAGAAATTAGTCAGGCATGGTGATGCATGCCTGTACTCCCAGCTACTCTGGAGGCTGAGGTGGGAGGATCGTTTGAGCCTGGAAGGCAGAGATTTCAGTGAGACACGAACATGTCACTACACTCCAGCCTGGGTAACAAAGTGAGACTCTGTCTTAAAAAAAAGAAAAAAGATACAAATAATTTCAGTTTTTTTTTTTTTTTTTTTTTTTTAAATTTATGAAGTATTTATTGATCGTTCTTGGGTGTTTCTCGGAGAGGGGGATATGGGAGGGTCATAGGATAATAGTGGAGAGAAGGTCAGGAGATAAACACATGAACAAAGGTCTCTGGTTTTCCTAGGCAGAGGTCCCTGCGGCCTTCTGCAGTGTTTGTGCCCCTGGGTACTTGAGATTAGGGAGTGGTGATGACTCTTAAAGGGCATGCTGCCTTCAAGCATCTGTTTAACAAAGCACATCTTGCACCGCCCTTAATCCATTTAACCCTAAGTTGACACAGCATATGTTTCAGAGAGCATGGGGCTGGGGGAAAGGCCATAGATCAACAGCACCCCAAGGCAGAAGAATTTCTCCTAGTCAGAACAAAATGGAGTCTCCTATGCCCACCCCATTCTACACAGACACAGCAACAATCTGATCTCTCCTTCCTTTCCCCACACTTCCTCCCCTTCTCTTCAACAAAACCGCCATCGTCCTCATGGCCCGCTCCCGATGGTCGCTGTCTCTTTGGAGCTGTTGGGTACACCTCCCAGACAGGGCAGCCAGGCAGAGGCGCTCCTCACGTCCCAGACAGGGCGGCCGGGCAGAGGCGCTCCTCGCTTCCCAGACGGGGCCGCCCGGGCAGAGGCGCTCCTCTCCTCCCAGACGGGGCGGCCGGGCAGAGGCTCTCCTCACATCCCAGACGATGGGCAGCCGGGTAGAGGCGCTCCTCACATCCCAGACGGGGCGGCCGGGCAGAGGCGCTCCTCACTTCCCAGACGGGGCCGCCCGGGCAGAGGCGCTCCTCGCTTCCCAGAAGGGGCCGCCCGGGCAGAGGCGCTCCTCGCTTCCCAGACGGGGCTGCCCGGGCAGAGGTGCTCCTCACTTCCCAGACGGGGCCGCCCGGGCAGAGGCGCTCCTCACTTCCTCCCAGACCGGGTGGCAGCCGGGCAGAGGTGCTCCTCACCTCCCAGACGGGGCGGCCGGGCAGAGGCGCTCCTCACCTCCCAGAGGGGGCGGCCGAGCAGAGGCGCTCCTCACTTCCCAGACGGTGTGGCGGCTGGGCAGAGGCGCTCCTCCCTTCCCAGATGGGGCAGCCAGGCAGAGGCGCTCCCCACTTCCTCCCAGACGGGGTGGCGGCCAGGCAGAGGCGCTCCTCACTTCCCAGAGGGGGCGGCCGGGCAGAGGTGCTCCTCACTTCCTCCCAGACGGGGTGGCAGCCGGGCAGAGGCACTCCTCACCTCCCAGACGGGGCAGCCGGGCAGAGGTGTTCCTCATCTCCCAGACGGGGCGGCCGGGCAGAGGTGCTCCTCATCTCCCAGACGGGGCGGCCGGGCAGAGGTGCTCCTCATCTCCCAGACGGGGCAGCCGGGCAGAGGTGCTCCACACTTCCTCCCAGACGGGGTGACGGCCGGGCAGAGGCACTCCTCACCTCCCAGACGGGGCGGCCGGGCAGAGGCGCTCCTCACCTCCCAGACGGAGTGGTCAGGCAGAGGCGCTCCTCACTTCCCATATGGGGTGGCGGCCGGGCAGAGGCGCTCCTCACTTCCCAGATGGGGCAGCCGGGCAGAGGCGCTCCTCACTTCCCAGACGGGGCGGCCGGGCAGAGGTGCTCCTCACTTCCTCCCAGACGGGGTGGCGGCCGGGCAGAGGTGCTCCTCACCTCCCAGACGGGGCGGCCAGGCAGAGGCGCTCCTCCCTTCCCAGACGGAGTGGCCAGGCAGAGGCGCTCCTCACCTCCCAGAGTGGGCGGCCGGGCAGAGGCGCTCCTCACTTCCCAGAGTGGGCGGCCGGGCAGAGGCGCTCCTCACTTCCCAGAGTGGGCGGCCGGGCAGAGGCGCTCCTCACTTCCTCCCAGACGGGGTGGCGGCCAGGCAGAGGCGCTCCTCACCTCCCAGACGGGGCGGCCGGGCAGAGGCACTCCTCACCTCCCAGAGTGGGCGGCCGGGCAGAGGCGCTCCTCACTTCCCATGGGGGTGGCAGCCGGGCAGAGGCGCTCCTCACTTCCCAGATGGGGCAGCTGGGCAGAGATGCTCCTCACTTCCTCCCAGATGGGGTGGCGGCCAGGCAGAGGCGCTCCTCACCTCCCTGACGGGGCGGCCGGGCAGAGGCACTCCTCACCTCCCAGAGTGGGCGGCCGGGCAGAGGCGCTCCTCACTTCCCAGAGTGGGCGGCCGGGCAGAGGCGCTCATCACTTCCCATAGGGGGTGGCAGCCGGGCAGAGGCGCTCCTCACTTCCCAGATGGGGCAGCTGGGCAGAGGTGCTCCTCACTTCCTCCCAGACGGGGTGGTGGCCAGGCAGAGGCGCTCCTCACCTCCCAGGCGGGGCGGCCGGGCAGAGGCGCTCCTCACCTCCCAGGCGGGGCGGCCGGGCAGAGGCGCTCCTCACCTCCCAGAAGGGGTGGCTGGGCAGAGGCGCTCCTCACTTCCCACATGGGGTGGCAGCCGGGCAGAGGCGCTCCTCACTTCCCAGACGGGGTGGCGGCCAGGCAGAGGCGCTCCTCACTTCCCAGATGGGGCAACCGGGCAGAGGCGCTCCTCACTTCCTCCCAGACGGGGTGGAGGCCAGGCAGAGGCGCAGTTTTATACTGTTGCTGATTAATAGGGTTATAACAGCTACGATTTTTTTTTTTTTTTTTTATGAGACAGAGTCTCTGTCGCCCAGGCTGGAGCGGAATGGCCCGATCTTGGCTCACTGCAACCTCTGCCTCCTGGGTTCAAGCGATTCTCCTGCCTCAGCATCCCAAGTAGCTGGGACTACAGGTGCATGCCACCACACCCGGCTAATTTTTTGTATTTTTAGCAGAGACGGGGTTTCACTGTGTTAGCCAGACTGGTCTTGATCTCCTGACCTCGTGTGATCCACCCACTGGGCCTCCCAAAGTGCTGGAATTACAGGCGTGAGCCACCGTGTCCTGCCAACAGCTATGATTTATTGAGTGAAGGTGCCAAGCACTGTGCTAACTTCTTTTGTGTACATTATTTTACTTAATTTTCAACATGCCCTTTGAGATAAAGATACTAATTTCCCCATTTTACCCTATATATACTGTTACCCTCCTACCCAAAATGTGGTCCTCAGAACATCAGCATCACCTGAGAGCTTGTTAGAAACGCAAAATCTCAGGCCCCACCTCACACTGAATCTGAATCTGAATTTTAACAACATCCATAGATGATTCATATGCACCTAAAACTTATATGTTCTGTTCTATGGGATAGGTACCCATATTCCCATTTTACAAATATGAAGGCTGGGCCTTGAAAAGGTTCAGCCGGCCCCAGACCTCACCTAGTAAGTAGTGGAGCCACGGTTTGAACTCATATGCATCTGATTCCAGAGCCTGCATTCTGAACTTTCATGTATCCTGCTTGCCATAGGAAATAGAAGGGAAAAAATACTTTGTAGACCAAAAGCTGACAAAACTTTGGGCTTAAAGATAATTTACAGATTTTTCCTGTCCAGCATTCTCATTTTCTAGGTAAAGAAATGGATTCAGAGAGGTTTTGTGATTTACATTAGGTTAACACAAATAAAGGGTGGCAAAACCAGTTCTAGATCCTATGCACTCTGATTTCCTGTTTGTTCTGTTTCTGTAATGTGGAAAGGGAACACAAAGGAAAGGAAAATAACTTCAGCTTATTCCTTAATGGACCAGTAATCTTTCTCACCACCCTTTACAAATTTCCTACTGATTTTGGTGGCTGTTGTGTACCATTTGGAACTTGGGATAATATAATTTATCTTATAAAGCTAGATAACAATGGAAGGCAATAGATACTCCTCACCCCTGTTCTAAAGAGAAAATATGCTTTGTGTAAATATATTTCTTTTTCCCTATGAAAGTGGATAATTAGCTGTATGTTAGTATTTTTCATAATAAAATGAGTGATTTTCAAGTGCTTATTTTACATTTTAAGTGTACCTACTCTTGTTCCTTTTTTTTTCTCTTTTCCTTTTTTTTTTTAAGATAGGATCTTGCCCTGTTGCTCAGGCTGGAGTGCAGTGGCACAATCATAGCTCACTGCAGCCTTGAATTCCTGAGCTCAAGAGATCTTCCCACCTCAGCTTCCCGAGTAGCTAGGACTACAGGTTCCTGCCACTGTACATAGCAAATTATTATTATTTTTTTTTGTAGAGGTGAGGTCTCACTATGTTGGTCAGGCTGGTCTTGAATTCCTATCCATAAGTGATCCTCCAGACTTGGCCTCCCAAACTGCTAGGATTACAAGCATAAGCCACTGTAACTGGTCCTCTCATTCCTTTTAATATGTTTTCCTTTTGCATAGGTGTTGTCTGGAGGATGGAGGAACAGACGTGTGGCATCAACATCAATGAACAGAGAATCATCTAGGTCTCATGCCGTCTTTACAATTACAATAGAGTCAATGGAGAAAAGTAATGAGATTGTGAATATACGGACCTCCTTACTCAACCTGGTGGATTTAGCAGGATCTGAAAGGCAAAAAGATACCCATGCAGAAGGGATGAGATTGAAGGTAAGAATGAAATTATGGTCTTAAACTTGTGTGTGAGTTCTTACTAGCAGTCAGTACAGTCGTGATGCATAACAATGTCTCAGTCAATGAGGAACTGCATTTATGATGGGGGTCCCTTAAGAGTATAATAGCTATACCACATGGCTTAGGTATGTTGTAGGCTATACCATCTCAGTTTGCATAAGTATATTCTGTGATGCCCCCAAAACAATCAAATTTCCTAACAGCACATTCCTTAAAATGTACCGTTGTTAGCTGGGCGCAGTGGCTCATGCCTGTAATCCCAGCACTTTGGGAAGCTGAGGCAGGTAGATCACGAGGTCAGGAGATCGAGACCATCCTGGCCAACGTGGTGAAATTCCTGTCTCTACTAAAAAAATACAAAAGTCAGCTGGGCGTGGTGATGCGCGCCTGTAGTCCCAGCTACTTGGGAGACTGAGGCAGGAGAATCACTTGAACCTGGGAGGCCGAGGTTGCAGTGAGCTGAGATCGTGCCACTGCACGCCAGCCTGGGTGACAGAGAGAGACTCTGTCTCAAAAAAAAAAAAAAAAAATATATCCCTGTTGTTAACTGATATGTGACCATACCAAGCTAAGTGTTTTGAGGGTGGCAAAGAAATAAGAAATTGTTCCTATTGAAAAGGAACAGAGATTTCTTTTGTGGAACAGTGAACATAGATGGGATAGGGCAAGTCTGTCAGTAGCAAAAATGCTTTAATTCATACCAGAGGGGATAAGGGTACAAGAGACAACAGGGGTCAGAGGAAGAAGGGTGCAATGTGGACTGCTTATGGAACGTGTGGAAAAGAAGTAGTTCTTGACTTGTGAAGGATTTCGGTAGGGAGAGAGAAACAGGAAATGCATGCCTGGCAGGGGGGCATCTCAGGGGTTATTGTGGATGCAGAATGAGTGTAGCATTTGGCATTTCAGCATGGCTCAATGGATGGGTTGATTAGAGAGGCAAGCAGGCCCAGATTATCAAGGACCAGGAGTGCCAGGCCAAGTTCGTACTCAACTCTGCAAACATTGGGAAACACTTAACATTTCTGAGCAACTAAGTGATTCATGAAGAAAGCCTGTTTTATAGAAAATTAGTCATCTGACGCACTGCTGTTAAGATTTTAGAAGGGAGAGCCCACAGAAAAAGATGACCACTTATGCTGTTTAATATTTCAGGTGTGAAGGGTTAAGTATCTAGTCCTAGGCTAAGGTATCAACAGTGGGACCAGAGGTTCTATGTAATATATATTGTCAATATGTGTTTTATATATATATAGTAATATGAATTGTCAATAAAATATTTCTAGAGTCTATAGTTTAGAATATACATGGGCAAGGGGAGAGGAATTGGAAAGGATGAGGGAAGAGATCTACTTTTTTCTTTAAAAGTGAGGATTTGAGTCGCCTGACCTACATTTGAGGCAGTTTCAGGCAATCTAAAGCTCATATTTTTTTGTTTTGAGACAGTCTCACTCTGTCACCCAGCTGGAGTGCAGTGGCATGATCTCGGCTCACTGCAACCTCTGCCTCTCAGGTTCAAGCAGTTCTGCCTCAGCCTCCTAAGTAGCTGAGATTACCGGCGCCCACCACCACACCCAGCTAATTTTTTGTATTTTTAATAGAGATGGGGTTTCACCATGTTGGCCAGGCTGGTCTCGAACTCCTGACCTCAGGTGATCCACCCTCCTTGTCTTCCCAAAGTGTTGGGATTACAGGCGTTAGCCACCACGCCCAGCCTAAAGCTCATATTTCTATTGAGATAAGAGGCTTAATAAATATAGCATATGGGCTGAGCACGGTGGCTCATGCCTGTAATCCCAGCACTTGGGAGGCTGAGGTGGGAGGATCCCTTGAACCCAGGAGGTCGAGATTGCAATGAGCTGTGATTGTGCCACTGTGCTCCAACCTGGGTGACAGAGTGAGACTCTGTGTCAAGAAAAAGCATATGCTTATAATAGGACATATACCAAGTCTGTTCTAAAATGCTTTATATATATTAATTCATTTAACCTTCCCAACAACTCTGGGAAGTAGGTGCTATTCTTTCTATTTTACAGTTAAAGAAACCGAAGTCACACAGCTAATAAAGGTAGAGCTGAGATTCAAACCGAGCTGCTACAGTACTCTCAACCATGCCACTAACCACCTTTCTGATTTACTGAATGATAACAGCAGTGACTCTGAATTCAGTACATCTTGCATTATAATTTTGACTTTTTCTCTTTTTTGTATACTCCTTCCACTGCAGACCCAGTTTTTAAAATATGCTACCTACAGTAAAAATCTAATGTAACATATTTAGCTCATTTTTTCCCCCCACCAAGCTTCTGTTTTAAAGTAGTTTTTATTATCCTTTACAGAGTTAAACTGAATATTCTCCTCAAATAAGTTCATCAGTGGCTTTGGGGGCTGTATGGGTGAGTTATTAGGCATTATACCCTTAAATATTTTAGCATAAAAGGATTGAAAAAAGTACCTATTAATGCACTACTCTAGCTTTTTTTTCCCTATTTTTTTCTGGTCTTTATCTCTATAGCTCGATTTCAAACTATTACAGTCATGAAGTGACATTAATATTTTTTTCTTTGCATGATTTTTGTGTTTGTCTTTTTTTGTTGTTGTTTTTGAGAGAGGGTCTCACTCTGTCACCCAGGTTGCAGTGCGATGGCACAATCTCAGCTCACTGCAACCTCCACCTCCCAAGCTCAAGTGATCCTCCCACCTCAGCCTCCCAAGTAGCTGGGACTACAGGCGTGTGCCACCATGCCCAGCAGTTTTTTGTATTTCTTTGTAGAGATGGGGTTTCGCCATGTTGCCCAGGCTGGTATCCAACTCCTGAGCTCAAGCAACCTGCCCACCTCGGCCTCCCAAAGTGCTGGGATGACTAGTGTGAACCACAGTGCCAGCCTGTGTTTGTCTTCTAATACTAAAATTACAGTGTACATCAAATAGGAAAAGGTTAGGGATAGTTCAGCACTTCTTTTTTGTTTGTTGAATAGTTGTTCTTTATTAACATTGTCCCTGACTTGCCTTTTCATCCAAAATTTTCCTCTGCTAGATATGTTTTCATTCAAAATACCAAAGAGTAACCAATGTACCTACATTTTTGTTCTTTTCCGTCAACACCTTAGGAAGCAGGTAACATAAATCGATCATTGAGCTGCCTGGGCCAAGTGATTACTGCACTTGTCGATGTGGGTAATGGAAAACAGAGACATGTTTGCTACAGAGACTCCAAACTTACCTTCTTACTACGGGTAAAGTAGATCCTTGGGTTCCTGGGCACCTTTTGGTTATGCTGAAGTTGATAGTGGAACAATCTCTCAGCCTTGGTGGCAAGAGTATACATTTTCTTTGCTTAAAAAGATCTTGTGATTTCTGACCAAAAATGTGTTCATTCCTATCATTAAATAGGATTCCCTTGGAGGTAATGCCAAAACAGCCATAATTGCAAATGTTCATCCTGGATCTAGGTGTTTTGGGGAAACCCTATCAACACTTAACTTTGCTCAAAGAGCCAAGCTGATTAAAAACAAGGTAAAATACTGGCGTATACTTCATTAAATAAATGAGAAAAATACTAAAGCTTGCAGTATGCCATTTTTGTGATTGCCCTAATATTAACATTAACTTTTATTTATTTCTCATTGTATGCAAAATTTCTATTTTATCTTTCCTACCCTTCTATATCACACATGTAATTAGAGACCTAGGTTAGATCTTATGATTGTTATTGCTTGACTAGTTTTTTCTCTTTTTTTTGAGACATAGTCTTGCTGTGTCACCCAGGCTGGAGTGCAGTGGTGCAAACACAGCTCACTCTAGCCTCAACTTCCTGGGCTCAAGAGATCCTCCTGCCTCAGCCTCCTGCGTAGCTGGAACTACAGGCATGCAACACCATGCCAGGCTAATTTTTTTATTTTTTTAATTTTTATTTTATTTATTTTTTATTATTTTTTTTTTTTTGAGACAGAGTCTTGCTCTGTCTCCCAGGCTAGAGTGCAGTGGCGTGATCTCGACTCAGCTGGGACTACAGGCGCCCATCACCACGCCTGGCTAATTTTTTGTATTTTTTAGTAGAGACGGGATTTCACTGTGTTAGCCAGGATGGTCTCAATCTCCTGACCTCGTGATCCGTCTGCCTTGGCCTTAATTTTTTTATTTTTTTGTACAGGCAAGGTCTCACTTTTTTGCCCAGGCTAGTCTCAAACTCCTGGGTTCAAGCAATCCTCCTGCCTCATCCTTTCGAAGTGCTGGGATTACAGGTGTGAACCACTGTACCCAGCTGACAAATTTTTTCTTAAGGGAAAGCAAATTAAGTATGTGGGTCTTTCCTCCTGCCAACAGCCAATCAGTTCTGCAGCAGACATCAGCTGGGTGTCGTCTGATTCAGTTCCATTCTGACAGTTTATGTCTGGAGATAGGGTGAGATCTCACAGGTTCAGGGCTCAGTCCTACAAGACTGCTCCCAACTTCTGATGCCAATTGCAAGCCCCAGCTTGTCCTATCGTGCTTTCAGACCAACTGGCTGTAAATCAGGAGGTCCATGTTGCCCCTTTCCCTGGGTGAATCAGAAGATTATAGATGTAGTCATTTATTTTATTTCCTTGGACTATGGAGTACTAGTAAGATGAGGAGGAAAAATCATTAGAGCTTCCTGACCCTAAGTCTCTTAAGATTTACTAGAAGTCTTTGGAGATTATACTGCAGCAATAATTAGAATTATGAAGTCACTGATGGGACAGTGATGTCAGAAGTACAGTAGTACCTTGTAATGAGGCTGGCCATAAGAATCAGAAGCAACCGGAAATGGCTGCTTAACACACAAAAGAACCAAACCAAGAGCCTTCTACTAGTCACTCTCAATGGTAAGCCCTTTGCAGCCTATCAGTGGAAAGTGCCAGAATATCTGGGACTTGTTTAAGGATGTGCTATTTAAATTTTTCTGTGAGTAAATTGGGCTTACAGCAAGAATACAGAAGACCTTGGGGCTGTCACAGGGTGTTTTTTCCTTGCTGGAGTATTGGGTATTTCACAACTGAGTCATCTGACCTGGTTGGTACTCAGCTGTTGGCACTTGTTATCACCCTTTAGGCTTTGTGGACCTTTTTAAAGATTTATTTTTTTAATTAATCGACTTTTTTTTTTTTGAGATAGAGTCTCACTCTGTCAACAGGCTGGAGTGCAGTGGCGCGATCTTGGCTCACTGCAACCTCCGCCTCCTGGGTTCAAGTAATTCTCCTGCCTCAGCCTCCCGAGTAGCTGGGACTACAGGCGCGTGCCACCACGCCCAGCTAATTTTTTGCATTTTTAGTACAGACAGCGTTTCACCATGTTAGCCAGGATGATCTCGATTTCCTGACCTCGTGATCCGCCCACCTTGGCCTCCCAAAGTGCTGGGATTACAGGCGTGAGCCACCATGCCCGGCCAACTTTATTTTTGTAGCAGTTTTAGGTTCACTGCAAAATTGAACAGAAAGTACAAAGAGATCTCATATATTCCCTGTCACCACACATGCCACACATGTGTGACCTCCCCCACTCTTGACATCCTGCCGCACAGTGGCACATTTTGTTTGTGAGTCCTTTAGCCTTTTAGAAGTTGTCCTAAATAAGACATTTCTTTAAGAAAATGAAGATAATCATTTACTGTGGTAAAAAATTAAAAAAAAAAAAAAAAGGAAGTGTCAAACCAACCCCTCCTTCCAAGAGGGCTGTTAAAAAATAAAGGTTGGATTCCTCTGGAGAAGGTTGCTTCTGCCGAGCTCAAGCCAGCCCTGCAAGTCATCATGCACTTAGAGGCTAGGCTCCTTCCCCATAGGGAGCTAGGAAAGAAGGGAAATGATACTCATTGAGGTGTTGGCTCTTCTCCATTGGGAGGGTGGGGGAAGGCTGTCGTTCTCAGGGAAAGAAGTATTAGGTGAACACACCCGGATGCTAAGGGTGACCCAGCCTAACAGCTCAGGGCTAGTCAGCTGGGGGGCAGAAAGCCTGGCTGGGGCTGTCTCTCTCTCTGGCTCCAGGTCTGAAGGCACAAGAAAAGGAAGCTTCCTCCCCACTTGAGCACACTGTGATTCCTGTGTCCTTTAGACTATGAGGTGGTCGTGAAGTTTTGTTTGATGTTCATCACTACAAATCATACCAAACAAATGTAAACACAGGACTGTACTACTCAAAAAGCATTATTTTAATGCTTTTTAAAAAATTCCTGAACAGGCAGTAGTAAATGAAGACACCCAAGGAAATGTGAGCCAGCTCCAAGCTGAAGTGAAGAGACTCAAAGAACAACTGGCGGAGCTTGCTTCAGGACAGACACCACCAGAAAGCTTCCTGACCAGAGGTAGGATGAGCACGCTGTCGTTTATCTTGGGGAAGACTGTATACAAATAATAGTTTAAGACCCTTGGTGATAGACACAACATAATAAGGCAACCCAAATTTTTCTACAGGTATCTCTTTCTGCTTATTTCTCCTATATAGGAACATAGTGGTTTGTTTGTAATCAGATACAGATACCATAGGCAGTGAGAAGGGGGAATTAAAATAATTTTGAATAATCTATAATAAGTGCTAAAAAGAGATTAATTTCATTTAAATCTACTTCTATGTAGCATATGTAATCTATATATGTTTACTATAGGATAAAAGAGACTTATTTTTCTTCAAAGAATAGCTAGTAGAGAATTAATTAACTGGAAATCCATAAAGGCAAGAGGGTGAATTATTAACAGATCTTAAGAGGTGCACAGCACCCTGGGACTCCTCTAATTTTTAAAAAAATCTACTTCTACTTCTGTTACACCATGTGTAATCTATTGTGCATATTAAGTAAATAAAGAGAAACTTATTCTTTGAAGAACAACTAATATGTAGAATGGTTAATTTGAAATCCATAATCTAGTGATGACAGTCTCATTTTTTTTTTTTTTTTGAGACGGAGTCTCTCTTTGTCACCCAGGCTAGAGTGCAGCAGTGTGATCTCAGCTCACTGCAACCTCCACCTCCTGGGTTCAAGTGATTCTCCTGCCTCAGCCTCCTGAGTAGCTGTGACTACAGACCCACGCCACCACGCCCAGCTAATTTTTTTGTATTTTTAGTAGAGATGGTGGGGGGGGGTCTCACCATGTTGGCCAGGCTGGTCTGGAACTCCTGACCTCAAGTGATCCGTCTGCCTCAGCCTCCTAAAGTGCTGGGATTATAGGCATGAGCCACCGTGCCCGGCCACAGTCTCATTCTTTTAGATTAGTTGAGAGCAGTCAATTAAAGGCTATCTGTTCTCTTGGTTTTGCAATGTGTTAAATATTTTTTTTCATCTTCCCTTTCTTATTGGATCAATTACAGACAAAAAGAAGACTAACTATATGGAGTATTTCCAGGAAGCAATGTTATTCTTTAAGAAATCTGAACAGGAAAAGAAGGTAGGAAATGGAATTAGTAATAAAGGAGATTCAAGATAGTTTTTTGCTGTGTGGTTTTTATTGCCTTACTGAGTGAAATAAATAATACCAAGTCAATAAAGTAATGGAAGGCTATAAAAATCAAATTTTGCCTTTAAGATTAAATGTGAAATTAGTATTTGTTGCTGGACTTATGAAAATTTAGGGAAGTCGAATTATTTTTCATGTTTAACCAAATTATTAATTTATTTAAGTCTCTGATAGAAAAAGTTACCCAATTAGAAGACCTCACCCTCAAAAAGGAAAAATTTATTCAATCTAATAAAATGATTGTGAAATTCCGAGAGGATCAAATAATACGCTTGGAAAAGCTCCACAAGGAATCCCGGGGAGGTTTTCTGCCTGAGGAGCAGGATCGTTTGCTCTCAGAATTAAGGGATGAGATTCAAACTCTGCGAGAACAAGTGAGTATAGGGCATCTATAATATTTCTAAAAATAAAAGAAGTTCAAAGCAAATCTAAATTTGTCAGCAAGTACTTGTTCTTTAATACAATGGAAATTGTTTTAAGTGAATTCTTCTGACAGTGTGATTGCATAATTCCTTTACCTGCCTTTTTAAAATAGTTAAAGGGAAGAGAAGGGGAAAAGGAAGAAGTTGTGGCGACATTGCTACATAGTATGCTACTCTAGCAGGCCATGCAGAATTTCACCCAGTGGGCAGTTGTGGTTATTTGAGTCAGTAGGCTCTTTAGAGTTGTGCCTTTTAAAGTTTTTGTTGTTTTTCCTTTTCCTTAGGGAGAATGGATAGGTCATACAGGTACATTGTGGGAAAACCCAAAATCTCTTATCAGCTTCTTGTTTGTCTCTCTGGAGTTTTTAATGAATATTTAAACTAATATGGGTGGATATTTTTACTTTTGTTTCTCCTGTACACTTTTTTGCACTTTGCCTTTTTCAGTTAATCTTGGTTAACAAGATTAATTTGGTCCTTGTTCTTTTCAGTGTGTTGATTTAACTAGTCTCCTTTGCATGAAAAGCCTGCCACAGTGTACACCCTTGTGCTTACCTCCTTAGGTGGGTGAACATTTCAAGGGTCTAGACTCCAACTGAGAATAGCAGAGTTACAGGACATGCATATTTTCAAACTGATCACAAATGCCAAGTTGCTTTCCACGGTGGTTGCAGAAGGGTACCACCAGTAGTGCAGGTGCATACCTAGTTTTCTAATGGCTTTTTAGAGGAACTAATTCACTAAGGAAATGTTTATAAATATATAATGCATGTAATTCTTCTATGTCACAGATAGAGCACCACCCCAGAGTTGCAAAGTATGCTATGGAAAATCATTCCCTCAGGGAGGAGAATAGAAGACTGAGATTATTAGAGCCTGTGAAAAGAGCTCAAGAAATGGATGCCCAGACCATTGCAAAACTAGAAAAAGCTTTCTCTGAAATAAGTGGCATAGAGAAAAGTGACAAAAGTAAGAAATGATTGTTGTATATACATGCCATATGGGAAGGGGCTGTTTTAAAGAGCATTTTTAGTGCCTTGTGACTAGGGTCTTCATTTTAGCCTCCAGGCCTGCTATGCTAATGTCTTATACACATATTCTTTTATGTTATAGAAAGGTATTTACTAAACTTTTTTTTTGGTCAAAAATCACAGAGCATAAACTATGTAAGCTAATAGATATAACAAGAAAATACTCATTGTATTTGTTTTATTGATAAAAAGATTGATTCAGATACTACATTAAATTTTTACTAAATTTTCCTGTTTAAAGTATTTGAAATGAAAAGTGTTTAACTAATCAAACGTGAATAAAAATAGAGTTGAAATGTTTATCAATCTAATTAGGCCTGTGCAGTATAAGAGATGTAGAAAGGTCAGACTCATAGCACAGTGTTTGGGTCCTGATGTGTTTGGGTCCTGGTGTTGTGGTTACCAATGTATGCACTCTCTAGTTACATACTACTTTCATAAGTTTGCATACTATGTGAAAAGTGGTTTAGTTATTACTAAATCTGCCTTACAGTCTTGACAACTGTTGGTGTTCATACCCTGGGATTTGGTAACAAAGTCTGTGTTTGCCCCAGTCTTAGAGTTAATATTTTCATGGTCTTTTATCATAGACTTGGCCTTGGTTTCCTTTTAGGTTGAAATTGAGAAAGTTCTAATGTTTTTATTCTGCATTCATAAAGAAGACTGTCTCTTTGCTTTTTAAAATTTCATTTTTTAAGCCTTCTTCCATTCTGTTATGACTGAATAGAATAATCAGAGTCACAGTAACTGGGTTGGGGAGAGACTTAAGATACTAGATGCAAAATTACTATCAGGTTTTCTGTTGTTTTTTTTTTGAGATGGAGTCTCACTCTGTCACCCAGGCTGTAGTGCAGTGGTGTGATCTCGGCTCACTGCAACCTCCACCTCCTGGATTCAAGCGATTCTCCTGCCTCAGGCTCCCTCCTGGGATTACAGGCACACACCACCACACTGAGCCAATTTTTGTATTTTTGGTAGAGATGGGGTTTCACCATGTTGGCCAGGCTGGTCTTGAACTTCTGGCTTCAAATGATCCACCCACTTCGGCCTCCCAAAGTGCTGGGATTACAGATGTGAGCCCGCATGCCTGACTTAGGTTTTCTGTTTTATTTAAACTACTTTTCCCTACAGTGCCCTTTATTTTGTTGGCCATTTTGTTTTGGCCTCCATAATACCTTGACTTACTCCTTTCAGAAGATACTAATGTCTGGATCTCATCAGTTTCTAAACATTGATCATTCTCTAAGCAACTTTTACATGATCTTTTCCCACACCGAAAGTCAGTGGACTCTCTTCAACATATTCAGTGTTCTAGGCATTTCCTGAAAATTAATATTTTCTACCTGGTAGATGATACCAGGTTCTTACAACCTGCTGCCCTTGCTATTTGTTTCCTTTTCTAAATAATTCCTTGGCTGTTAACATTAGCTGCTAGCACTAATTCCTACAAGATTCACTGGCTGCTGTTTCTCTGTCTAGCATTAGGCGTGCCACACTTTCGTCATTGTTTGTTCTTTCTCCTAATGGGAAAGGTGTTGCCTTAACTACACTTCTCCATCCTGTGGCATCTGCTTCTTAAACATGACTTCTAATCCCCTTTGGCACACTGTGTCACATCCTGTGCCTTCTGCTGAGTTATAAGCTTTTGTATTTTAGGGCTCACTTTCCAACCCATTTCTCATTTTTCCTCCTTGTGGCCCAAAATTGATACCTGACAGAGAACTTAGAAAATGTGTCCTGTTATTTTTGTTTGTCAAACACTGAAGTTGTAAAGCTAGGCATGGTAGCATGCACCTGTAGTCCCAACTATTTCGAAGGCTAAAGCAGGGGGTTCACTTGAGACCAGAATTTGGGGCTTTAGTACACTATGATCATGCTTGTGAATAGCCACGGCACTCTAGCCTGGGCAACATAGTGTGGCCCTGTCTCAAAAAAAAAAAAAAAAAAAAAAAAAAGACTGAGATTGTTTTCTTATTAACAGATCAGCAAGGATTTTCTCCTAAAGCTCAGAAAGAGCCATGTTCGTTTGCAAACACTGAGAAGTTAAAAGCACAACTCCTGCAAATTCAGACAGAGCTGAATAATTCAAAGCAAGAATATGAAGAATTCAAAGAACTTACTAGGTAAAGTCTAAATACACATGCGTGCACACTTATTTTCTTTTAGTGTTCATTTGCTGTAGTGTTAATATTGATAATTCAATTGGGCATTTTACTTTAAATATTAAACTGTCATAGTGGCAACTACTTTGACATGAAGAAAAAGCATGCTTCTAGCTCTTTACTAATATATTCAATGAACTAGATAATACAGGTGTCTTAAGCAGTTTTTTCCTGTTGAGAGTCTATTGAACTTGCATAGTAAATTATTTAAATTTAAGTTTGATAATCAGAGTTGTTAAGATTTTTAGGAAGTATAGGTTTGTTAATATTCCTACTTGATTCTCATTATGTAAAAACAAAGATAAATCATATTCATAACTAAAATCAATCTTACCCTAAAATATAAACAAATGTTTGGTTCAAAAATGACATATCACATATGATATAATCATGGACTATTTGTTTGGGCTTTTGAATTTGAGCTCTACCATTTACTAGTTGAATCCCTTAAACAGTCTCTGAGCTGTAGTTTAGTGAACTGGAGAATGACGGGAATAATCTGAGAGAATAGATAATATCTCTGATTTAGAGATAACTATAAAGTTCTGTGAGAGCATAAACTGTAAAGTACTCTATAAATGTTTGACATTACTTATTACCTGAAATACTCCGTTTTACAATATCTATTAGGAAAAGGCAGCTAGAATTGGAATCAGAGCTACAGTCTTTGGAAAAAGCGAACCTTAATCTTGAAAACCTTTTGGAAGCAACAAAAGCCTGCAAGCGGCAAGAAGTTTCTCAGCTGAATAAAATTCATGCTGAAACACTTAAGGTAGGTCATCTGAACAATACTTCCACCTTAAATCAGTGCGATGTCATTTTATTAATAATGGAGAGAGTCTGCATGGTCTATCTCCAGACGCAGATGACATCCCATGCAGTTAATTAACACCGGTGTCACACTGGTCCTTGGGTTACTGTTAGCAACCCCACTGATGTATCCCCCCAGTGGTAGGGTGGGGTAGGAAAGAATTCAGCATTTGAAACCAAATTCGAATGTGCCGTTAACTTTAGTCAGGGTTTCCTAACTTCTGAGCCTTATCTTTCTTTTCTCTAAATTGGAAATAAAGGTAATTTACTTGCAGAGTTTTAGAGTACTTAAATGAGATAGATAAGCTGCCTGGTACCTTGTAGATATCAGTAAAATGGCAGCTGTTGCTACAATATAACATGTCCTCAAAGTTTTCAGTAGAATAGAAACCCTAATGGGCAAAGACTGCTAAGGGATCACAGGTGCCACAAAACGAGAGGGTTTTGTCCTAAATAACCACATCCCTCATAAAAGAAAAAAAAAATGTGTGAACAACTGAGAATGAGGAGAGAGAAAGGAAGTACACAAGGAAAACAAAAGGTTGAGGAGGTGATACTGATTTCAGCTTTTGTATCCAGTTTTCTGAAGGTTAAAAAATTTTTTCCTTAGCTGGGTATGGTGGTGCAGGCCTGTAGTCCCAGCTATTTGGGAGGCTGAGGCAAGAGGATTGCTTGAGCCCAGGAATTCAAATCCAGCTTGAATTCAAGTTTTTTTCTTTTTTTTTCTTTCTTTTTTTTTTTTTTTAAAGACAGAGTCTTGCTCTGTCGGCCAGGCTGGAGTGCAGTGGCGTGATCTCAGCTCACTGCAACCTCTGCCTCCCAGGTTCAAGCGATTATCCTGCCTCAGCCTCCGGAGTAGCTGGGATTACAGGCGCCTGCCACCATGCCCGGCTAATTTTTGTATTTTCAGTAGAGATGGGGTTTCGCCATGTTGGCCAGGCTGTTCTCGAACTCGTGACCTCGTGATCTGCCTGCCTCAGCCTCCCAAAGTGCTAGGATTACAGGCAAGAGCCACTGCGCCGGCCTCAAGTTCTTTTCAGTAAAAGAAAGAAATAGAGAAGACAGAAAACCTTTCCTTATATGTCTTAGAATATAAATAGATGTTTATTTATAATGATTATTTTTAGTAGTGGTGCTTTTTGTGTCACTTAATGGAAGACTACTTGTATTCATTTGAATAGGTAATTTATGTGACTGAAATTTTCTTTTCTTTTTTTTTTTGAGACGGAGTTTTACTCTTGTTGCCCAGGCTGGAGTGCAGTGGCACGATCTTGGCTCACTGCAACCTCTGCCTCCTGGGTTCAAGCGATTCTCCTGCCTCTTGCCACCCGAGTAGCTGGGATTCCAGGCGCCTGCCCCCACACCCAGCTGATTTTTGTATTTTTAGTAGAGACGAGGTTTCACCATGTTGGCCAGGCTAGTCTCGAACTCCTGACCTCAGGTGATCGGCCTGTCTCGGCCTCCCAAACTGCTGGAATTATAGGTGTGAGCCACCGCACCCAGCCTGTGACTGAAATTTTCAAAGGTATTTAGTAGCAAATCTCTTCGCTTCCGTTGTCTTTCCAGCCAACCAAGAACTGGAGGCAATCAGTGTCACCAAGTCAATCGATGTCACCAAGTATTTTCTCACTTTACACAAATGGTAGCATAACATAAACATCATTCTACAGCTTGAGGGTGTGTGTGTGTGTGTGTGTTTGTGTTTGTGTGTGTGTTTTAAAGCAATATTTTAGAGTTTGTCCCATGTCTGCAGGGGAAAAAATGTTCTCCCCTTTTTTGTTTCTGTTTTGGTTTTTTATTTGTTTTGGCAGCGGCTCAAGAATGTTATGTGGGTATATAATGATTTATTCAACCTGGAAAATGCTGGGTTTTTTCCTATACAGGTAGAAATATTTTTAAAAATTATTTTTAAATTTTGATTGATTTTATTTTTGGTTTTGTTTTTTAGAGACAGGGTCTTGCTCTGTCACTCAGGCTGGAGTGCAGTGGCATGATCATGGCTCACTGCAGCCTTGAACTCCTGGCTTCAAGCGATCCTCCTGGGAGCCTCAGCCTCCCAGAGCACTAGGATTACAGGTGTGAGCCACCGTGCCTGACCAGAATTTTTTTTTACTGTTGCTTTTTTAAAAAGGTGGTCTTTGAAGTTTTTGTAAGAAATTATTGAAAAATACTTGCAGAATACTGCCAAATGTTTTATAATTCTGTGTCTGTAGCCCCTTAGCACAATAGAATTATAGAGCTTGAAGCACCATGGCATTCTAGTCCTACTTCTTCCTTTTATGACTGAGCAAACAGGACTCAGAGGATTAGAAGGTTTGCCAGGAAGGGCATAGCAATTCAGAGCCTTTGTTGTTGTTTTAGTTGGACAACTACTATATGAATACATTCTCTTTGTTTAGAAGAAAAATACATATTTCAAGTTAAAGTTAAAATTCCTTTTCAGCATCACTTCCAATCTGGATCTAATCTAATCCTTTGTCCCCACAATCCTTGGAGGTAGTTTAGTCCTTTTTCTTAGCCTTTTTGTAACGTTAATATATACAGACTGAGAAAACACAGAGTTGTTTCCTAGATTGTTTATTGTTTTGCTTTTTTTTTAAAAAAAAATCATTCTTCATATGTTATTCCATAATATGCTTTTGTTAATTCAGGGATATGCCTTAGATCTTTCCACATTAACTGGTACCTAGAGCCTTATTTGGATATGAGGCTCAAGGAAGATGAGCCTCATATGGATTTGAGGCTCAAGGAATATGAGCCTCATACCAGTTAACGTGAGGCTCAAGGGATATGAGCCTCATACCAGCTAATGTGGAAAGATCCAAGGCATCTCCCTTGAGGGACAGAAGAATTATAGAGCTTGAATTATAGAGCTTGAAGCACCATGAGGGATATCCCCTTGAGGGATATGCCTTGGATCTTTCCATATTAACTGGTACCTACCTCATTTTAACCCTAGGTTTCTATGGCTTAAGTAGATGGTTTCCAGTGCATGCATTCTCTGGGGGTGGATTCCGTTAAAGGAGAAGTGGTCATTTTAGGATGTCTTAGCATTTGAGTGAGTCAAACTGAAGCTCCCTCCCAGTGCCCTGTTCCCGCAGCATAGATGCATAGATGCACTCCTTTCCCAGCACTGTCCGCAGGAACTGGCATTGTCAGGCTTGTTAATGTTTGACCATCTGATGGGTAAAAAATGAGATCTTGCTGTTAAGGTTTTAATTCTCATTTCTCTAATTTCAAATATCTTTTCATATGTTCATGTCCATTTGTATATCCTATTCCCTGAAAAGAAAGAGAAAAACTATTGTTTTTTTATATTTTTCTTCAGATTTTGTTTTTATGTAATAAGCATTTGTTTGTTAGGTATACTGCCAATATATTCCTCCATCATGTTGCTTGTCTTTCATCTTTGCATGTGATGCTTTTGTTATATAGAAGTTTTATATTTTTGATGTAGCCAGGTTTATTGACCTTTTATCTTTATGACTTTTTTGCCTTTAATTTTGCTTTACATTGAGGTGTTTGTGTATCCACTGTTATTCTTTTGAATGGTATGAGAAAGGGATTTAACTTAAAAATAAATAATACAGCTAGGCATAGTGGCTCACATCTGTAATCCTAACACTTGGGGAGGCAGAAGCGGGAGGATTGCTTGAGTCTAGGAGTTCAAGACCAGCCTGAGCAACATAGTAAGACCCTACCTCTCCAAAAAAAAAAAAAATTTAAATTAGCCAGGCATGGTGGCGTGCAGCTTTGGTCTGAACTACTCCTGATACCTAAAATTTCCACAGAAAAATTATTCTATTTCTGGGCTGGGCGTGGTGGCTCACGCCTGTAATTCTAGCACTTTGGGAGGCCAAAGTGGGCAGATCACTTGAGGCCAGGAGTTGGAGACCAGCCTGGCCAACATGGTGAAACCCCATCTCTACTAAAAATACAAAAATTAGCCAGGCGTGGTGGTGTGTGCCTGTAGTCCCAGCTACTTGGGAGGCTGAGGCAGGATAATTGCTTGAACCTGGGAGGCGGAGGTTGTGGTGAGACAAGATTACACCACTGCACTCCAGCCTGGGCAACAGAACAAGACTCTGTCTCAAAAAATAATAATAATTCTGTTTCTGGACTTTGTATTTCCTCCCAGTGTTCTATTTGAATGTACATAAGCTAATGTACTGTTTTAATATAATGTACTGTAATGTAATGCACTATTTTAATGACCATACTCCCATACCCCTATGTATTTTTATATCAGATGGGGAAGTCTTCCTAATTTGTTCTTTTTCTTTTTATTTTTTTGAGAGACAGGGTCTCAGTCTGTCACTCAGGCTGGAGTGCAAAGGTGTGATAATAGCTCACTGCAACCTAGAACACCTGGGCTCTGGGGATCCTCCTGCCTCAGCTTCCCAAGTAGCTGGGACTGCAGGCCCGGGACACCATGCCCAGCTAATTAAAATGATTTTTTTTTTTTGGTAGAGACAGGATCTCACTATGTTGCCTAGCCTGGTCTTGGACTCCTGGCCTCAAGTGATCCTCCCCTTCTCAGCCTCCCACAGTGTTGGGATTATAGCCATGAACCACCGTGCCTGGCTTGTTCTTTTTAATTGTCTTGTCTCTTCTTGTACATTTATTCTTTGTATGAAAATAGATATCAGCTCATTAAGTTTATTTTTAAAAATTGTATTAGAATTTTGCTTGGAACTGCATTGAATTGATAAATTTATTTCCACTTGAGCATTTTTGTACTGTGTCTCAAGGGCACTTTTTCCTTTCTTTTCATGAATAGTATTTCAATTTTATCCTCTCTATTCACAAAATTATTAAATATGCCCTTTTAAATATGTGCTAATGTTTTCCATAATCATTTTTTGCTGCAGATTATAACTACACCAACCAAGGCCTACCAACTTCGTTCCCGACCAGTACCAAAATTAAGCCCTGAAATGGGAAGCTTTGGCTCTCTATACACTGAGAATTCTAGCATATTAGATAATGATATATTAAATGAGCCAGTTCCACCTGAGATGAATGAACAAGCTTTTGAGGCCGTTTCTGAAGAGCTTAGAACAGTGCAGGTAATGTTTTGTTCTAGAAAAAATAAGTAACTGGACATCCATTTAAATACATTTGCTTTGTTATTTTAATTCCCTAAAGTTACAGTGTTCAAAAGTGCTTAGTATTAAAATCATATCTTTTTAAGTGTGGGTTTATAATCATTCCTAGATTGGAAATCAGCTCACTCTTGCTTTTTGTCTCTACATTACAATCTTTAGCAAGTCATTCTCCATGGCCTTTGGTTCCCTAGTGTATAAAATGACCAGTTGGCCGCTAGCTCCAAGTTCCAGAACTGGTTTATATAGCAAAGTGCTGTATCTGCTAAAGAAAGTTAAAAGAGGCCGGGCGTGGTGGCTCACGCTGTAATCCCAGCACTTTGGGAGGCCGAGGCAGGCATATCACGTGAGATCAAGAGTTTGAGACTAGCCTGACCAACATGGTGAAACCCTGTCTCTACTAAATAGGCAAAATTAGCCGGGTGTGGTGGTGCATGCTTGTAATCCCAGCTACTCGGGAGGCTGAGGCAGGAGAATTGCTTGAACCTGGGAGGCGGAGGTTGCAGTGAGCCGAGATCACGCCACTGCACTCCAGCCTGGGCAACAAGAGCGAAACTGTCTCAAAAAAAAGAAAGTTAAAAGAATCTTATTATAGATCAAATTTTAGACAGCTTTTAGTATATTTGAAATAATGTGAAATTTGATTATTCCAGAATTTTTATGGTTTGTTAATTTTTTTAATAAGGCTTTCTACTGTCCAGTAAAACTTGGAGTGGGCCAGACCACCCCAAACCCCAGTATTTTGTCCTTTCCAGGCCATGGAGGTAACCGCTTGCAGCCCTGAGGAAGCTTCTTAGAAGTCTCAAGATGGCTCTATCATTTAATCCAGGATTTTAATTTTAATCACTTCTTTCCTTTGTATTTCAAAGTGTCTACTTTAATGGACCACAAGTGTAAATCTGAAACATTAGCAATCATTTAGTATATAACTTTTTGATGTTGTTTTCTGGCTCCAAACAGGCCTTTGATACCTTTGTTCATATGAGGTTTTGAATTTATTTTGTTTTGTTTTGTTGTCTCTTTAATGCAGAAGAAATGGTGGAATGTTTGAGAATTCCATTAAAATAAATTTTGATGACTGAAGTTTTTGTGTTGCAGGAACAAATGAGTGCTCTTCAAGCCAAATTGGATGAAGAAGAGCATAAAAACCTAAAGCTTCAGCAGCATGTTGACAAACTGGAACATCATTCTACCCAAATGCAGGAGGTGAGACCAAGAGCACAGCCTCAGAAAATGTATGAAGTACCGTCAAATGTTTCCTTGAGGAAGCATCCTCAAGGATCCTCAAACATCCTTGAGTATGCATGAAACATACTCAGAGAGTATCACAGAAAGAAAATGTTGTCACATGGCCTTAATGAAGGCTTATTTGAGCTGTATTCTCTACCTTGTTACTTAGCACGCTGCTCTGATAATGAGACAGGCATGCATAGTCTGCACCTGGCTGACTTAGTCAATAATGCAAATAGATCCCTTGCTATGTGTTTAGAAGAAACCAAGATGGACTGTCCATGGCTTCGTAGTTGTTAATCATCTTTACTGTAGTTCATGGGGACAGCCAATTTTCTTCTGGTCAGAGACGTTAAAACTAGACTTTAAAAACAGGAACAGGTTAATGAGGCTAGGCACGGTGGCTAACACCTGTAATCCCAGCACTTTGGGAGGCCAAGGCTGGTGGATCATCTGAGGTCAAGAGATCAAGACCAGCCTGGCCAACGTAGTGAAACCCTGTCTCTACTAAAAATGCAAAAATTAGCTGGGCGTGGTGGCATGGGTCTGTAGTCACAGCTACTCAGGAGGCTGAGGCAGGAGAATCACTTGAACCCAGGAGGCAGAGGTTGAAGTGAGCCGAGGTCGCGTCACTGCACTCCAGCCTGGGTGACAGAGCAAGACTCTGTCTCAAAAAAAAAAAAAAAAAAGAAACAGGTTAATGATTTGGAGTGCATCTTAGCATGCCAGTATTCCTTTTCCAATAAATTTATCTTTTTTCCCAAAGCTTTTCTCATCAGAAAGAATTGATTGGACCAAACAGCAGGAAGAGCTTCTCTCACAGTTGAATGTCCTTGAAAAGCAACTTCAAGAGACTCAAACTAAAAATGACTGTAAGTTATTCTATCAGGAGCTTTGTGGCTTGAAGGAATACTGTAACTCAATATCTTTTTACTTTTATTAATAAATGCTCTTCCTGTGTTTTTGGATGGTTGCTTTGTTGTTGTTATTTGTTGTTTGATAACCAGACTGCAGTTTGCATGCAGTAGTAAGTAACAGTAATATATCATAAAAGGTAAATTTCTCTATCGTTGCCCACAAACAAATGATACAAATGTTTGCTTAAAGTTTTTTGTTTGTTTGTTTGTTTTTGACAGACTCTCGCTTTGTCACCCGGGCAGGAGTCCAGTGGCATGATCTTGACTCACTGCAACCTCCACCTCCCGAGTTCAAGTGATTCCCCACCTCAGCCTCCTGAGTAGTAGCTGGGATTACAGGAGTGCATTACCATGCCTGGCTAATTTTTTTTTCTTTGGTTGTTTTTTTTTTTTTTTTTTTTTTTGAGGTGGAGTCTTGCTCTGTCACCCAGGCTGGAGCGCAGTGGCGGGATCTCGGCGGCTCACTGCAACCTCCGGCTCCTGGGTTCAAACAGTTCTCCTGTCTCCTCCCAAGTAGCTGGGATTATAGGCATGCACCACCAAGCCCGGCTGATTTTAGTAGAGACGCGGTTTTGCCATGTTGGCGAGGCTGGTCACGAACTCCTGACCTCAGGTGATCCACCCACCTTGGCCTCCCAAAGTGCTTGGGATTACAGGCGTGAGCCACCGCGCCCAGTCTGCTTAAAGTTTTAAATAAGCTGCTTTGAAAATGAAATGTCTTGAATTCATGAATGTTTTAATATTAACAAAGCGTAGGTTATATATTTGTACATGTTTGTAGATTTGGGAATATCATTTGATTCCCAATTTTTTCACTTTATTTTTCCCTTCATTAAAGTATTTGCAGTGGTTTGTAATAAAGCTAAAACAAAAAGAGATAAAAAGAGATAGCCATTCTATTTTCTTTGAACTAAAAAGTTAACTAATACTATTTGCAGTTGTAGTTGTCTTAGAAGACCTGAAGTAGTTAACCCATGTTGGAAAGTTTAGGCAAATTTCCAAGGGATTTTCAATAACTAAGATGAGCTCACTTAAAATATGTTACATCTTTTAATTTTTTTTCTTATATTAAGAGTTTTGTTTGTTTGTTTGTTTTGAGACAGAGTCTCACTTTGTCACCCGGGCTGGAGTGCAGTGGGTGCAATCTCGGCTCACTGTAACCTCCACCTCCCAGGCTCAAGTGATCCTCCCACCTCAGCCTCCTGAGTAGCTGGGACCACAGGTGCTCACCACCACACCCAGCTAATTTTTTGTATTTTTGGTAGAGACAGGGTTTTCCCATGTTGCTCAGTCTGGTCTCGAACTCCTGACCTCAAGCATTTCGCCTGCCTCAGCCTCACAAAGTGCTGGGATTATAGGCATGAGCCACTGTGCCTGCCCTTATATTAGGAGTTTTGAAGCACATTTTACAGGAGAAATCTAGCAAAGTCAAGTGACCTGTAAGTCAGGGACAGATGTTAACTCTTTCCATTTCAGTAGAAATTTACCAAAAACCATGTGCAAGGGAGAGGAAGAAAACAGAAATCTCAGTGCTGCTAGGTACCCGCCACTTAATTCTTCAACATTTTTCCTTAAAATAGTCTCTTCGACTTGATTTTGCTAATTGTGGGAATAGTACCTATCAGATTTATTTGTCTGCTTTAAGAAACCTATTGAGGATGTGTTTTCTTTGTTTTTTAGTTTTGAAAAGTGAGGTACATGACTTGCGAGTAGTCCTTCATTCTGCTGACAAGGAGCTTTCTTCAGTGAAATTGGAATATAGTTCATTCAAAACGAGTCAGGAGAAAGAATTCAACAAACTTTCCGAAAGACAGATGCATGTACAGCTTCAATTAGATAATCTCAGGTAGAGTTTTCTTTTATGGTTTCAAGTTGCCTGATTGGCTGTAACCTACGACTGTTTGAAGTTGGAAGTGTTATAAACCCAACTCAAAGCAGTTAAACAAATAAAAAAGATAATTTATTGGCTCCAATATTGGAAGCCCCAGAGGTGATTTTGGTTTCAGGAACAAACTAGTCTGAGTCTCAAACAATATTGTCAGTGTTCTATCTCTCTCAGCTCTGCTCTGTTCTATGTGTTGCTCTTATTCCCTCCTATTATTGAGGTCCTTCTTCTATGTGACAAGAAACAGATTGCCTCACACAGCTCCATATTTTGGTTCGCAGCATAAAAACCCCTGTAAAGAAATTCTCTCTCCCAATAGCCATGTATTATCCCAGAGAAAATCTGAATTGGTTTTGCTTGAGTCATCTGCTCACCTTTGGACCAGTCACTTTACCAGGTTTGAGATGGCACTGGCCCGACATAGAGTAATGTGCCTGCTCTGGAGGGAAAGGTGTGCTCTTACTAGAAGAAAGGACAGTCAGTGTAAGGTAAATCAAAACAATAGTCTTCACTGCTGTGCACACTAACTCTACGAAGGCTGGCTGATTAGTCAAGTGCTGATATCTTGAAACAAATGTAATCTCACATGTAAATAGTTTATTCTTTGTTATTTACTGTTTCTTTTTTTCTTCTTGCTAATTTCAACCTTTTGTATAACATAACACTTTTTGATAATGTCTCCTGTGTCTCTAGCCATAATTTAATAATGGACATGAATGTTATAGTGTGAATGTGATGTGAATGTAACTGTTTGCTCTGGAAAAGCTACTAATAGGCAGCCTTGAGTTTAATTTTTGCAGATGTTACAAAGATTAAAATCTGTAGCTGTTGAGTGTTTTTTGGATATACAACCAGAAATTGAAAGAGAGGAAGAAAACTTGAGATCTGCAGGCCAGAGCCACCTATACATACATTTTTCTTTTTTTTTTTTAATTAAAAGATTCATTTCTATTTGTAAAATGAAAAAATGCATAATTATTACTAATGAAATACTGACAATAGTTTCATAAAAGAGAAAGTGATGACATTTGTAACCTTTCCTTGCCATATCTCTATCTCACTGAATGTTGAATAGCTTGAGTTTTAGGCAAAATCCCATATTTATCTGTTGCTGCTTCTTCCTCCTTTTTAAAATTTTTTTTTATTTTACTTTAAGTTCTAGGGTACATGTGCACAACGTGCAGGTTTGTTACATAGATATACATGTGCCATGTTGCTTTGCTGCACCCATTAACTCATCATTTACATTAGGTATTTCTCCTAATGCTATCCCTCCCCCAGCCCCCCACCCCTTGACAGGCCCCGGTGTGTGATGTTCCCTGCCCTGTGTCCAGGTGTTCTCATTGTTCGGTTCCCACCTATGAGTGAGAACATGAGGTGTTTGGTGTTCTGTCCTTGTGATAGTTTGCTCAGAATGATGGTTTCCAGCTTCATCCATGTCCCTGCAAAGGACATGAACTCATCCTTTTTTATGGCTGCATAGTATTCCATGGTGTATATGTGCCACATTTTCTTAATCTAGTCTATCATTGATGGACATTTGGGTTGGTTCCAAGTCTTTGCTATTGTGAATAGTGCCACAGTAAACATACGTGTGCATGTGTCTTTATAGTAGCATGATTTATAATCCTTTGGGTATACACCCAGTAATGGGATCAGTGGGTCAAATGGTATTTCTAGTTCTAGATCCTTGAGGAATCGCCACACTGTCTTCCACAGTGGTTGAACTAATTTACGCTCCCACCAACAGTGTAAAAGTGTTCCTATTTCTCCACATCCTCTCCAGCATCTTTTGTTCCCTGACTTTATTGATTGCCATTCTAACTGGTCTGAGATGGTATCTCATTGTGGTTTTGATTTGCATTTATCTGATGACCAGTGATGATGAGCATTTTTTTCATGTGTCTGTTGGCTGCATAAATGTCTTTTTTTGAGAAGTCTCTGTTCATATTCTTTGCCCACTTTTTGATGGGGTTGTTTGTTTTTTTCTTGTAAATTTGTTTAAGTTCTTTGTAGATTCTGGATATTAGCCCTTTGTCAGATGGGTAGATTGCAAAAATTTTCTCCCATTCTGTAGGTTCCCTGTTCACTCTGATGGTCATTTCTTTTGCTGTGCAGAGGCTCTTTAGTTTAATTAGATCCCACTTGTCTATTTTGGCTTTTGTTGCCATTGCTTTTGGTGTTTTAGTCATGAAGTCTTTGCCCATGCCTATGTCCTGAATGGTATTGCCTAGGTTTTCTTCTAGGGTTTTTATGGTTTTAGGTCTAACATTTAAGTCTTTAATCCATCTTGAATTAATTTTTGTATAAAGTGAAAGGAAGGGATCCAGTTTCAGCTTTCTACATATGGCTAGCCAGTTTTCCCAGCACCATTTATTAAACAGGAAACCCTTTCCCCATTTCTTGTTTTTGTCAGGTTTGTCAAAGATCAGATGGTTGTAGATGTGTGGTATTATTTCTGAGACCTATGTTCTGTTCCATTGGTCTATATCTCTGTTTTGGTACCAGTACCATGCTGTTTTGATTACTGTTGCCTTGTAGTATAGTTTGAAGTCAGGTAGCATAATGCCTCCAGCTTTGTTCTTTTGGCTTAGGATTGTCTTGGCAATGCGGGCTCTTTTTTGGTTACATATGAACTTTAAAGTAGTTTTTTCCAATTCTGTGAAGAAAGTCGTTGATAGCTTGATGGGGATGGCATTGAATCTATAAAATTATCTTGGGCAGTATGGCCATTTTCACAATATTGATTCTTCCTATCCATGAGCATGGAATGTTCTTCCATTTGTTTGTGTCCTCTTTTATTTCATTGAGCAGTGGTTTGTAGTTCTCCTTGAAGAGGTTCTTCACATCCCTTGTAAGTTGGATTCCTAGGTATTTTATTCTCTTTGTAGCAGTTGTGAATGGGAGAGAGTTCACTCATAATTTGGCTGTTTGTCTGTTATTGGTGTATAGGAATGCTTGTGATTTTTGCACATTGATTTTGTGTCCTGAGACTTTGCTGAAGTTGCTTATCAGCTTAAGGAGATTTTGGGCTGAGATGATGGGGTTTTCTAAATATACAATCATGTCATCTGCAAACAGGGACAATTTGACTTCCCCTTTTCCTAATTGAATACACTTTATTTCTTTCTCTTGCCTGATTGCCCTGGCCAGAACTTCCAACACTATATTGAAGAGGAGTGGTAAGAGAGGGCATCCCTGTCTTGTGCCAGTTTTCAAAGGGAATGCTTCCAGTTTTTGTCCATTCAGTATGATATTGGCTGTGGGTTTGTCATAAATAGCTCTTATTATTTTGAGATACGTTCCATCAATATCTAGTTTATTGAGAGTTTTTAGCATGAAGTGCTGTTGAATTTTGTCAAAGGCCTTTTCTGCATCTATTGAGATAATCATGTGGTTTTTGTCATTGGTTCTGTTTATGTGATGGATTGCATTTATTGATTTGTGTATGTTGAACCAGCCTTGCATGCCATAGATATAGCCGACTTGATTGTGGTGGATAAGCTTTTTCGTGTGCTGCTGGATTCAGTTTGCCAGTATTTTATTGAGGATTTTTGCATCGATGTTCATCAGGGATATTGGTCTGAAATTCTTTTTTGTTGTGTCTCTGCCAGGCTTTGGTATCAGGATGATGCTGACCTCATAAAATGAGTTAGGGAGGATTCCCTCTTTTTCTATTGATTGGAATAGTTTCAGAAGGGATGGTACCAGCTCCTCTTTGTACCTCTGATAGAATTCGGCTGTGAATCCATCTGGTCCTAGACTTTTTTTGGTTGCTAGGCTATTAATTATGGCCTCAATTTCAGAGCCTGTTATTGGTGTATTCAGAGATTCAGCTTCTTCCTGGTTTAGTCTTGGGAGGGCGTGTGTGTCCAGGAATTCATCCATTTCTTCTAGATTTTCTAGTTTATTTGCGTGAGGTGTTTATAGTATTCTCTGATGGTAGTTTGTATTTCTGTGGGATCGGTGGTGATATCCCCTTTATCATTTTTTATTGCATCTATTTGATTCTTCTCTCTTTTCTTCTTTATTAGTCTTGCTAGCAGTCTTATCAATTTTGTTGATCTTTTCCAAAAACCAGCTCCTGGATTCATTAATTTTCTGAAGGGTTTTTTGTGTCTCTATCTCCTTCAGTTCTGCTCTGATCTTAGTTATTTCCTGCCTTCTGCTAGCTTTTGAATTTGTTTGCTCTTGCTTCTCTAGTTCTTTTAATTGTGATGTTAGGGTGTCGATTTTATATCTTTCCTGCTTTCTCTTGTGGGCATTTAGTGCTATGAATTTCCCTCTACACACTGCTTTGAATGTGTCCCAGAGATTCTGGTACGTTGTATCTTTGTTCTCATTGATTTCAAAGAACATCTTTATTTCTGCCTTCATTTCATTATGTACCCAGTAGTCATTCAGGAGCAGGTTGTTCAGTTTCCATGTAGTGGTGCAGTTTTGAGTGAGTCTCTTAATCCTGAGATCTAATTTATTGCACTGTGGTCTGAGACACAGTTTGTTGTGATTTCTGTTCTTTTACATTTGCTGAGGAGTGCTTTACTTTTAACTATGTGGTCAATTTTGGAATAAGTGCGGTGTGGTGCTGAGAAGAATGTATATTCTGTTGATTTGGGGTGGAGAGTTCTGTAGATGTCTATTAGGTCCGCTTAGTCCAGAGCTGGGTACAAGTCCTGGATATCCTTGTTAACCTTCTGTCTCGTTGATCTGTCTAATATTGACAGTGGGGTGTTAAAGTCTCCCATTATTATTGTGTGGGAGTCTAAGTCTCTTTGTAGGTCTCTAAGGACTTGCTTTATGAATCTGGGTGCTCCTGTATTGGGTGCATATATATTTAGGATAGTTAGCTCTTTTTGTTGAATTGATCCCTTTATCATTATGTAATGGCCTTCTTTGTCTCTTTTGATCTTTGTTGGTTTAAAGTCTGTTTTATCAGAGACTAGGATTGCAATCCCTGCTTTTTTTTGCTTTCCATTTGCTTGGTAGATCTTCCTCCATCCCTTTATTTTGAACCTATGTGTGTCTCTGCACGTGAGATGGGTCTCCTGAATACAGCACACCAATGGGTCTTGACTATCCAATTTGCCAGTCTGTGTCTTTTAATTGGGGCATTTAGCCCATTTACATTTAAGGTTAATATTGTTATGTGTGAATTTGATCCTGTCATTATGATGTTAGCTGGTTATTTTGCTCGTTAGTTGATGCAGTTTCTTCCTAGCATCGATGGTCTTTACAATTTGGCATGTTTTTGCAGTGGCTGGTACCGGTTGTTCCTTTCCATTTTTAGTGCTTTCTTCAGGAGCTCTTGTAAGGCGGGCCTGATGGTGACATAATCTCTCAGCATTTGCTTGTCTGTAAAGGATTTTATTTCTCCTTCACTTATGAAGCTTAGTTTGGCTGGATATGAAATTCTGGGTTGAAAATTCTTTATTTAAGAATATTGAATATTTCCCCCCATTCTCTTCTGGCTTGTAGAGTTTCTGCTGAGAGATCCACTGTTAGTCTGATGGGCTTCCCTTTGTGGGTAACCCGACCTTTCACTTTGGCTGCCCTTAACATTTTTTCCTTCATTTCAACCTTGGTGAATCTGACAATTATGTGTCTTGGGGTTGCTCTTCTCGAGGAGTATATTTGTGGTGTTCTCTGTTTTTCCTGAATTTGAATGTTGGCCTGCCTTGCTAGGTTGGGGAAGTTCTCCTGGATAATATCCTGAAGAGTGTTTTCCAACTTGGTTCCATTCTCCCCATCACTTTCAGGTACACCAATCAAATGTAGATTTGGTCTTTTCACATAGTCCCATGTTTCTTGGAGGCTTTGTTCATTTCTTTTTACTCTTTTTTCTCTAAACTTCTCTTCTCGCTTTATTTCATTAATTTGATCTTCAATCAGTGATACCCTTTCTTCCACTTGATCAAATCGACTATTGAAGCTTGTGCATGTATCATGAAGTTCTCATGCCATGGTTTTCAGCCCCATGTGTTCATTTAAGGTCTTCTCTACACTGTTTATTCTAGTTAGCCATTCGTCTAATCTTTTTTCAAGGTTTTTAGCTTCCTTGCAATGGGTTTGAACATGGTCCTTTAGCTTGGAGAAGTTTGTTATTACCGACCTTCTGAAGCCTACTTCTGTCAACTCATCAAAGTCATTCTCCGTCCAGCTTTGTTCTATTGCTGGCGAGGAGCTGCAATCCTTTGGAGGAGAAGAGGCGCTCTGGTTTTTAGAATTTTCAGCTTTTCTCCTGTGGTTTCTCCCCATCTTTGCGGTTTTGTCTACCTTTGGTCTTTGATATTGGTGATCTACAGATGGGGTTTTGGTGTGGATGCCCTTTTTGTTGATGTTGATTCTATTCCTTTCTGTTTCTTAGTTTTCCTTCTAACAGTCAGGTCGCTCAGCTGCCGCTCTGTTGGTGTTTGCTGGAGGTCCACTCCAGACCCTGTTTGCCTGGGTATCACCAGCGGAGGCTGCAGAACAGCAAATATTGCTGCATGATCCTTCCTCTGGAAGCTTTGTCCCAGAGGGGCACCCACCTGTATGAGGTGTCAGTCGGCCCGTACTGGGACGTGTATCCCAGTTAGGCTACACGGGTCAGGGACCCACTTGAGGAGGCAGTCTGTCCATTCTCAGTGCTCAAACACCGTGTCGGGAGAACCGTTGTACTCTTCAGAGCTGTCAGACAGGGACATTTAAGTCTGCAGAAGTTTCTGCTGCCTTTTGCTCAGCTGTGCTCTGCCCCCAGAGGTGGAATCTATAGAGGCAGCCAGCGTTGCTGAGCTGTGGTGGGCTCCACCCAGTTCAAGCTTCCAGGCCGCTTTGTTTACCTACTCAAGCCTCAGCAATGGCGGATGGCCCTCCCCGTGTCAGGCTGCTGCCTCACAGGTTGATCTCAGACTGCCGTGCTAGCAGTGAGCGAGGCTCCGTGGGCGTGGGACCCACCGAGCTAGGTGCGGGATATAATCTCCTGGTGTGCCATTTGATAAGACCATTGGAAAAGCTCAGTATTATGGCGGGAGTGTCCCATTTTTCCAGGTACAGTCTGTCACGGCTTCCCTTGGCTAGGAAAGGGAAATTCCCCGACCCCTTGCACTTCCTGGGTGAGGCGACGCCTGCCCTGCTTCAGCTAGCCCTCCGTGGTCTGCACCCACTGTCCAACCCGTCCCAATGAGATGAACCAAGTACCTCAGTTGGAAATGTAAAAATCACCCATCTTCTGCATCGATCCTGCTGGGAGCTGCAGACTGCAGCTCTTCCTATTTGGCCATCTTGCCTAATTCACATACATTTTTCTTAGGCCTGCCCAGTGGCTAAAGAAAAATAAATGAACATAGCATTTTAAAAATTGAGTGTTTTCTTATAAAAATCTATATTTCAGCATTCCCTAGCGAAGTCATACTATTTGGTACCACTAGGCCCACATCCCTGCATGGCAGCCATCAGTTGCTGCAAAACTCACTCCTTTCTCTTTAGAGACAGAATGTGCTGTCTGTGTCGGCACAGCCTCCACCACCCTGTTCCATTTCCCCAGCACCAAGTCCACTTATCTAGCTGTCTGATTGGCCTGTAATCTACTTGAAGTGCAAGTGGTATAACCCAACTCAAATTAGTTAAACAAAGTAGGTAATTTATTGATAACTTATCACAAGTGCACTGGTGCCTTCTCTTACCCTTAGCATTTGTTTTAACTTCTGAATCGCTGGATCTAATAATCTTGGCCTCACCTCAAACTATTTTGTGTAATTTTTTTTGAAGTCACTAATCTCATGGGATCTTAATTTCCTAATGTTTATATGTCAGAGTTGAACTACATCAAAAAATGTTAAGAATCCATTATATTTTGCTACGTACTTAAATTCTATTTTCATCATTAAATACTTTCTAGGTTTGTTTGTTTGTTTTTGAGACAGTGTCTCACTTTGTCACCCAGGCTGGAGCACGGTGGCATAAACACGGCTTACTGCAGCCTCAATATCCCGGGCTCAAGCTGTCCTCCCACCTCAGCTCCCCACATAGCTGGGACTACAGGCACATGCCAGTGCACCCAGCTAATTTTTATATTTTTTGTAGAGACAGAGATTCGCCATGTTGCCCAGGCTGTTTTCAAACCCCTGAGCTCAAGCAGTCCATCCCACCTCAGCTTCCCAAAGTGCTGGGATTAGAGGCATGAGCCACTGTGCCCAGCCTCTTCCTAGCTTTTTAAATACACTGAACACAATTTAACCTTCTCAGTGTCTCCAGTTTAAGTACATCATTTACTGGGCTGCTTGTATTCCACTGTGGCCTTCAATGGTTGTTAAGGCCTGTGAATGAAACAGCACGACACTGCTATGTGTTTCTTGAATTATTTTGTCTACTTTATATATCTATATCTATATAGTTTATGCCATAAATACATAAATATGTTCCCCTTCCCTACCATCTATTGCCCATGTATCTATCTTTAGCAACTGATTTATACCACTTTATGATTTGCTGCTTCTGCTCTGTTTGAGTTAGTACAGCAGATATTCCATATATAATAACCTTCCGTACATAAGCTAGGACATCTGCTTTGGATGATCCAGAGGTCAGATTGATTGTGTGGTAGTTCTTGGCTGAGCTGTGGATTCTTGGAGGTGCTACAGCTTACTCAGGAGGGAAATAAGAGGATGAAAACCAAAAAAAGCAGTAATTATCTTCCAAAAACATTTTCTCTCTTGCTCAAATCAAAGTCACATTGTCATCTTAATGTTCCTAGAGCTGAGAGGATGTATGAATAGTTGGAGTTGAGCTATCAATAAAACTTGGAAATTAACAGCCAGTGCCTGGCTTATGTGAGCGTTAGGTCTGGAAACCCCTAATTGAGTCTAATCACTGTAAATTGCTCATCAATTAAGCATGTCTGGTTGAAGCCATGGAGAAAGAATGAGGAAGTGATGCCTGCAAGCTAATGCTCCCACTTGTCTTTTCTGTTCCTACCAAACTACTCTGTGGTCCAGTGTGTCTCACATGTTTGTGCATCATGGACATTTCACACCAGTCCATAAGGAGCCTTATATCACTTGAGGCTTATGTGAATTGGGAATGGGCTGTAGATGGGATAAATTGAACTGCAGATGATCTGATTAATAGAAATACATTAAATGTTTATTTACCATTTTTAAAATGTTTTCCTTATAAAGGTTAGAAAACGAAAAGCTGCTTGAGAGCAAAGCCTGCCTACAGGATTCCTATGACAACTTACAAGAAATAATGAAATTTGAGATTGACCAACTTTCAAGAAATCTCCAAAACTGCAAAAAAGAAAATGAAACTCTGAAATCTGATCTGAATGTATGTTAAGAAGGGAGTTGGTAATTGGTGAATTTGTCCTGCATCTGTGACTGTCCTTTTGAGTGTAGGACAAGGACTGTCCTTTCCTCCTTCTTTGCTATACTTGCCCACAGTGCCTGCCACATAGAAGGTACTTGACATGTTCGTTGACTACGCATTACTAGTAACAGTTACTTAAAATCTAATGTTGTCTTTTAGAATTTGATGGAGCTTCTTGAGGCAGAAAAAGAACGCAATAACAAATTATCATTACAGTTTGAAGAAGATAAAGAAAACAGTTCTAAGTGAGTGCTATTTATCTTTTCTACTAGCATACTAGAATATTGTTTAATACCACATTCTTAATCTTGTTTTTTTTTTTTATTGCCAATACCCTGTAAAGAGTTATTTTTTTAAAGCATTCCAAAAGCGACAGCAGGTTCTTTTGTATAAATGGCTATGTGGAGAAACTTAATTTTTCAAAACATGTAACAACTAGCTATAGTACTTTTAAATGAATAGCAATTGGTGGTAATCAGAACTCAGGGCCTTCTGTAAATAAATCACAGCAAATATATAATAAGATGACTTCTAACTCTTCCTTTTATTATTGGAAGGAGGAGACAGATTTTTATTTCTGTGACTACAAATCTTTTTCTACCAGGAATGTCCCCTAACAGGAATGCTGCCATATTTCTTCCCTCTTTCCAGGTTCCTCTCCTTGGTAATCTCAGTGAATCTTTGGGCCTCAGTCACTAGGCTGAGAGTCACTCTAATGAGAAGAATTTGTTTATTCAGTAGGTACTTACGGAGTTCTTCCTATGAGGTCGATTTTCTTCTAGGCCCTGGTATACAGTGGTGAACGTAGAGCTTACATCCAGTTGAGAGACAAGCAATTGACATTTACTCATTTATTCAAACATTTATTGATATCCAACAAGACAGGCACTGATCTGGTGAATGCCAGAACATTTAGAGGTGAAACAGTGAACAAAACATCCCTGTCCTCATGGATTTTAACTTCTAGCACAGGGAGACAGGTAATAAATACTATATGATATATGTTATATTTAGGAGTACTAAACACTCTGAGGAAAAACAGTCATGGCACAAAAATGGGTTCTCATTGAATAATTGTTGAAGAAATGGGTTCAAATTTCTGATCCCCACTGTAAGGTAGTGCCTGACACCAAGGGTGTGCCTAACAAAGTTCATTTGCACTTAATCTCTTCTGTACTAACAGATTCAGTTCCTGTTTTCATTGAATGAAGTCAGGGGTAAAAGATAATTATTCTTTTCCAGAGAAATTTTAAAAGTTCTTGAGGCTGTACGTCAGGAGAAACAGAAAGAGATGGCCAAGTGTGAGCAGCAGGTAAATTTCCTATTACTCTAACTCTAGAATTTGAAGTTTGTAACTTTTATTCCTGATACCTAAAAGGCTTATTATCATGATTTCAGCTTGCAGATGTTGGAAATTAGTAAGAAAGAAATGGAATTTGGGGCTGGTTCTATTATTTTTAATTTTATTTTTTTCTTCTTTTTTTAAGACAGTTTCTCACTCTGTCACCCAGGCTGCAGTGCAGTGGCGTGGTGATGGCTCACTGTAGCCTTGATTTCCCAAGCTCAGGTGATTTTCCCACCTCAGCCTCTCGAGTAGCTGGGACTATGGGCATGCACCACTATGCCTGGCTAAATTTTTGTATTTTTTATAGAGATGGGGTTTCACCATGTTGCCCAGGATCGAACTCCTGAGTTCAAGTGATCCACCCACCTTGGTCTCCCAAAGTGCTGAGATTACAGGCATGAGCCACCGTGCCTGGCCTATTGTTTTTCAACTCTTGTTTTTCTAACTCCCAGAGGGTTACAGTAATAATTTGTTGGTAGTCTCCTGGTAGACAGCACAAAATCGCTGTCTTTCAACCCAATTTATCATTTTCAAGTATTACTCCTAGAGTAGACTCTATAATATGAAAAGCTGCTTTCAACTTGTTTATCTGTGTATATGGTTAACTTTGTGATTTAATTATTCTTCTAAAAATATTTCTTTTTCACCATAGATGGCAAAAGTACAGAAACTAGAAGAGAGCTTGCTTGCTACTGAAAAAGTGATCAATTCCCTGGAAAAGTCTAGAGATTCTGATAAGGTTGGTAGAGTTTGAAGCTACATCTCTCTGTGCATTTTCTTATAAATGCTAGTTTAACATTTTGTTCTCCTACCTCTTCTTGCACCTCCAGGGTGACCAATAGATAGTATGAATATTTCTGTATGCAGTTAAGCCTTGTTCATCCTCCACGGTTGCTAGAGAATGAGGTCTTTCACTTAATTTGCCATGTAACTTCAAGTACAAACTACTGTCACTTTGGATGGCAGTGTTTCTAAAACGCATCCTACCCTTTTAACTAGGATGCTGATATTAGTGTGACCCTTTCTTGTTGACTGTAAGTCCCATGATACAAATTTTCAAATCCCTGGTGTTGACTTTAACTAGAATAATAAAAATAGTATGTATGTCCAAGTTTAAAATTAGGTATAAAATTCTTCTATGTCTAGCTCATATACATTCATAAAACCAAAACAAATGATTAGATCAAATATTATAGACTGGGCACAGTGGCTTACGCCTGTAATTCCAGCACTTTGGGAGGCCAAGGCAGGTGGATCACCTGAGGTGGGGAGTTCGAGACCAGCCTGACCAACATGGAGAAACCCTGTCTCTACTAAAAATACAAAATTAGCCAGATGTGGTGGCACATGCCTGTAATCCTAGCTACTCAGGAGGCTGAGGCAGGAGAATTACTTGAACCTGGGAGGCGGAGGTTGCGGTGAGCCAAGATCACACCATTGCACTCCCGTCTGGGCAACAAGAGTGAAACTCTGTCTCAAAAAAAAAAATTATAAAGCCATTAAAATATAAATTGATGCCAGGCGAGTGGCTCATGTCTGTAATCCCAGCACTTTGGGAGGCTGAGGCGGGCGGATCACAAGGTCAGAAGATCAAGACCATCCTGGCTAACATGGTGAAACCCCGTCTCTACTAAAAATACAAAAAATTAGCTGGGCATCGTGGCAGGCACCTGTAGTCCCAGCTACTCGGGAGGCTGAGGCAGGAGAATGGCGTGAACCCGGGAGGCGGAGCTTGCAGTGAGCCGAGATCGCGCCACTGCACTCCAACCTGGGCGACACAGCGAGACTCCGTCTCAAAAAAAAAAAAATATATATATATAAGTGTGTGTGTGTGTGTGTGTGTGTGTGTGTATATACGTATATATATAATATATATATATAAGTTGATACTAATGTGACATATGATCTTTTACTAAAATAAAATTGACTTATATTGCCATTAGGAAAGATAAGTGATTTACCATTTAAAAATTTTCTTCTCCTTAATGTCATTGGGTATGAAGATATTATTTCTGTCCTCATCAGAAAGTTGTAGCTGACCTCATGAACCAGATCCAGGAGCTAAGAACATCGGTCTGTGAGAAAACAGAAACTATAGACACCCTGAAACAAGAACTGAAGGACATAAATGTAAGTTCGGTCACCAACAAGATGTTAAATTTGAGCATGAGACACTTCACAGACTTTTCAAGAGTTTAACAGATGCTCCACCAGAAAAAAGATTCTGTGGTCAAATAAGTTTGGAAATTCTAGTTAAATAAAGCTCAACAGGTTTGTGTGTTTGTAGGACTTGCAGAGTCATTATGAAAGTGTGTAGTATGTATCTCTGGGAGACAATGTAGGCTGCAGTGTTTCTCAGGTTTCACTTATCTGGGACGATGTTCTCTGTGCACTGTTTGGGAATGCTGATATAAACTGGATAAGAAACAGGCTGGTTGCTGGCCGTAACAGTTAAGGCAAATGTGGTGTTTTTTAGTAGCTTTGAGGAAAAAGTAACACAGTAGCACATTGTAGTTAAGTTCAGAGACATTAATAATTTAGAAAGTGAGTTTGTTTCCCCAATATTGGACATAATATCATTTCCTAAAGTTAACTACTTATTTTGTCAGCATGTATCTGAGTTCAATGTTGATGCTTTTCTCCTCTGGGTCAAGGCGAAGGCTTTTGTCACTCCTCCTCACTCCTCTGCTCTACAGGGAGCTTGCCGCACTCCATGTTTATTTCTGAAGGCAGTAGATGACAAACCCGATGTTTTTTTCACTGATACTTAGAGGACTTTTCCATTTCTCTTCACCATTCATGCACTTATTCTTCTATTCCTTCAGTCAGCAAGTATTTATTGAATTATCTTGTGTTAATCTTGTCATCACCTTGGAACCCAGACTCATTCTTGTTATTTTAATGTAGAAACAGGTAATAAAACGGCTCTTATAGCATGACTTTCTCTTCTACAGTGCAAATACAACTCTGCTTTGGTTGACAGAGAAGAGAGCAGAGTGTTGATCAAGAAGCAGGAAGTGGATATTCTGGATCTGAAAGAAACCCTTAGGCTGAGAATACTTTCTGAGGACATAGAGGTAGGTATTAACGCATCACAACTTCTTTGTTTTCCTTATTACTTGTCAATATGTGTATTTGCGTGTGGAAGTTATTAATGAATAAATACAGGATTTTTAAAGAAATAATTCTTATATAGCTGATGTTTCTCAAGACGCTTCACTACACAGGCTCACTCTACCTCTACCTCACTGCCTGCACCTCATGCTGCCACCCTGACTGCTTGCTGTGCCTGAGATACTCCACACATGTTCACGCTGCCAAGCTTCCTCCTCCGGCAGTCTTTATACATATACTGTCTCCTTTGAGGAGATAGTATTTGTATACTACTAATGTATTATTGTATAGTGTATAATAATACAAATAGTCATGTATAATAATTTCACCAAAATTATTATATTTTATCTAGCTGATCTATTTTCCGTCATTTTTGCTGACACCACGTTAACTTCCTATAACTGACCCCTGTAAGGGGAGCAGAGTGGAAACCGCATTTAATTGGATGCAGTGGTAGTAGCAGACAGCAGAAAAGGGCTGTTTGAACAGGCTGATTTCAGGGTTGTCTTTTGCATTTTAGCGAAGATAAGTTTTATTTTTGTTTTTGTTGATGTAAATTTATCTTTTTAAAAATTAAGCAGTACAGGTTAATTTGTAACCTACAGCTAAAGGAAGTTTTTTTGTTGTTGATGATGTGAACTTATCTTTTTAAAAATTAGTGTATAAGCTAGGAGCAATATGGATTTTCTTCCAGCCCTTCCTATTCCTCAGCTACCCCCATGTTATCAGTTTCTTGTGTAACTTTCAAGAGATATTTTAAGCAATCCTATATACTTTTAGCCTTACTTTTTTTCCCACACAGATGATAACCTATTGTATAAACTGTTCTATATTTGCTTTAGAAATAAAGGGGTTTTGGCTAACCTATGCTACCCATGAAACAAATTCAACAAATATTGAATCCATCTACTATACAACCTGTACCCGGCCTGGCATTTGGGAATGGAAAGATGATTGAAAAACACGTTACTTACATCAAAGCATGCATTCTAGCTTAAAAGATATGTGTAATATGATGTAATAACCTGGGGGCACAGAAAAGGGAGGGAGGGGAGTAATTCTGCCAGGGGAAATTCTAAAGACCTCCTCAGAAGAGAGAGTATTTGTACACAACTTTGCTAGAGAGGGAAGCTTGGCAGTGTGAACATGTGTGGTGTGTCCCAAGCACAGCAAGCAGTCAGGGTGGCCAACACAAGGTGCTGGCAGTGAAGTGGAGGCAGACTGAGCCTGTGTAGTGAAGTGTCTTGAGGAACATCAGCTGTATCTTTTAGGAAACCAAAACTGCATAGACATTGAACCCAGGCAGAAGGTCATGAGGTCCGAGCCAAGAAATGCTAGTGGGGATAGGGGGTGAGATAGAGTTGGGAAGTGTTTCAGAGCTACAGGTGACAGTTGGTGTCCAGTTGGATATGTACCACGAAGGGAAGAAGCAGTCAGAGTGGGCACCAAGCTTTCTAGCCTGGAGGACTGAATGGTTCTGTGCACATTTCAGATGGAAAGAATAGAGGCCCACGGAAAGTTAATGAGATGCATTTTATACATACCAGTTTTGAATTTTAAGGACCTGTGGGGTAGATATCCAAGATGGCTATTGCCAGTAATTTGTATTTATATCTTGCTACATCGCAGAAAGGATTTGAAGCTGCTAACACACGTAAGATATAAGATTAAAATAGGCCAGACGCGGTGGCTTACACCTGTAATCCCAGCATTTTGGGAGGCCGAGGCGGGTGGATCACTTGAGGTCAGGAGTTCCAGACCAGCCTGGCCAACATGGTGAAACCCCATCCCTACTAAAACTACAAAAATTAGCCGGGTGTGGTGGTGCGTGCCTGTAATCCCAGCTATTCAGGAGGCCAAGGCAGGAAAATGGTTTGAATCCAGGAGGCAGAGGTTGCAGCAAGCTGAGATCATGCCACTGCACTCTAGCCTGGGCGACAGATCGAGACTCCATCTCAAAAAAAAAAAAAGATTAAAGTAGACAACAAAAATTAGAATAAAAGGAAAGTAAGGGTAGAATAGTAACAAGTTATTAAGAGCACAGGCTACGGAGTTGGAATTCTAGCTGTGTGACCTTGGGGAAGTTAAATTTCTCCCTGTGCTTCATTTGCCATATCTGTAGAGATAACAGTACTTCCTACTGCATAAGGCAGTGGTCCTCAGCCTTTTTGGCACCAGGGACCAGTTTAGTGGAAGACAGTTTTTCCTTAGACCAGGAGGGTGAAGGGGGCTGGTTTCTGGATGATTCAAGCACATTACATTTACTGTGTACTTTATTTCTATTATTATATTTACATTGTAATATATAATAAAATAATTGTACAACTCACCGTAATGTAGAATCAGTGGGAGCCCTGAGCTTGTTTTCCTGCAACTAGATGGTTCTATCCAGGGGTGATGGGAAATAGTGACAAATCATCAGGCATTAGATTCTCATAAGGAGTGCCCAAACGAGATCCCTGGCACGCAGTTTGCAATAGAGTTAATGCTTCTGTGAGAATCTAATGCTGCCACTGATTTGACAGGAGGCGGAGCTCAGGCAGTAATGCGAGCGATGGGGAACGGCTATAAATACAGATGAAGCTGCGCTCGCTTTCCTCCTGCTGTGCAGCCCTGTTCCTAACAAGCCACAGACTGATACCAGTCTGTGACCTGGGGGCTGGGGGCCACTGTCACAAGGTGTTGTAAAGATGAACTGAGGTAATACATGGAAAGTGCTTAGAACTGTGTCTGGCTCCTTGTCACTGCTCAATATGTGTCAGCTGGAAATAGTTTTAGCAAGCCAATTGAAAAGTTAGTACACAGAAGCCACAACCTAGGGTCCCCTGCAAAGTATAAGATGATGGGCTAAAAATTCAGTTTCATACTGACTATTGACAAAGTAAAAAGGAAATCTAGCTATTTGAGTGGGAGTAGGTAAATAATGAAAACTCATGCCTGTTTACCTAAAAGCTCTTCCTTCCTTGCTTGCTTTCTCTCTTTTTTCTTCTTAAAAATAAAATGTGACTATGAATATTGTATTTAGATTTAAATATCGTATTTTAGATTCATACATTTTAGATTCAAGTGGAATTGACCCTATAAACAGCTAATTCATATTCCCTTTGTACTTATCTTCAGTCTTTATTAGCTAAAATTTAGTTTTATGGCTATGGTTTGTGAATTGTTCAGTATATTCAAATTGTTCATATATCACTGTTTTTCAACAATATGAGCACTTAGCCAGTGCAGTAAAATGGAAATACTAAGTGGGATACAAATATTATAAAAACTGAGAGAAAGTGACTGTTATTTGCAGATGGTCGTGAGTGTCTACATGGAAACTCCAACATACTGTCTGAATATCTATTAGAATATTGAGTTTAGTAATCAGTTATAAATTAGTCTTAAAAATATATTTACTATGTGCCATTAATAACCATTTAACAATATTGGAACTAAAAAATTCCATTCACAAAAACAACCAAACGTATTAAAACCTTAGGAGAGAATTTGTAACAACTGTTAAGGACATAAAACTTCCCTAAGGGATATTAAAAGAAATTGAATATTAAAGAAAGAATAGCTTTACTGGGGCCGGGCGCCGTGGCTCATGCCTGTAATCTCAGCACTTTTAGGGAGGCCGAGGTAGGTGGATCACAAGGTCAGGAGATCGAGACCATCCTGCTAAACACAGTGAAACCCTGTCTCTACTAAAAATACAAAAAAAAAAAAAAAAAATTAGCTGGGCGTGGTGGCACGTGCCTATAGTCCCAGCTACTCGGGAAGCTGAGGTAGGAGAATCGCTGGAACCCAGGAGGCAGAGGTTGCAGTGAGCCGAGATCGCGCCACTGCACTCCAGCTAGGGCAACAGAGCAATACTTCATCTCAGAAAATAATAATAAAGAATAGCTTTATTATAGATTATTATAATATATAATATGTTATAATTAAGATAATATATAATATTAAATAAACAGTTTAAAAACATAACAGGAGCTTTTAAAAATCCTCTTTCACAGAAATAATATAGCGTATCAAAATCTTAGGGAGAATATTTGACAACTGTTAAGAACATAAAACTTTCCAAGCAACATGAAAAGAGACTTCAATAAAAGGATCTAAATGGAGACTTGGACAGGAAGACCCTGTCGTTTTAGAAACAGAAATTTATGTAATTCCACTTCAAATCCCAATGTATTTATTTTTATTTTTTTGAGACAGGGTCTTGTTTTGTCACCCAGGCTGGAGTGTAGTAATGTGATCATGGCTCACTGCAGCCTTGAACGCCTGGGCCTAAGTGATCCTGCCACCTCAGCCTCCCAAGTAGCTGGGACTACAGATGTGCACCACCACGCCTAGCTAATTTTTGGTATTTTTTTGTAGAGATGAGGTTTCACTATGATGCCCACACTGGTCTCAAACTCCTAAACCCAAGTGATCCTCCCCTGCCTCAGCCTCCCAAATTGCTAGGATTACAGGCGTGAGCCACCATGCCTGGCCTCAAATCCCAATATAAAAAACTGATGATTTTAAGGTTCCTTTGAAAAAAATACACAAGATTTACCAACAAAACTTAGAAAAACAATAATGCAGAGAGATTTGTAAGCTAAATGGTAACCATATCCAGTGTTGGACTGATGATAGAGAGATCATTGCAACAACTTTGAACATCCACAAATAGCAGTGAATATGAAGGAATTTAGTGTAATGGTAAAGGAAGTATTTCTCAACAGTGAAGAGTCGGTTTAGTCAATATATGTGTTGGGAAAATTGTGTGACCAATTTGAAAAGATATCAAAGCCAAAACAATTTTTACATGGATTAGAGTTCTGTACAAATGATGACATCATAGAAGTACTAGAAAATAAAAATACAAGCCAGGCATGGTAACGCACGCCTGTAGTCCTAGCTACTCAGGAGGCTGACGTGGGACGATTGCTTGAGTCCAGTAGTTCAAGTCCAGCCTGGGTAATGTTGCAAGAGCCCCCATCTCTAAAAGAACAAAAGGAGGGATGGGCACAGTGACTCACACCTGTAATCCCAACACTTTGGGAGGCCAAGGCAGGTGGATCACTTGAGACCAGGAGCTCAAGACCAGCCTGCCCAACATGACGAAACCCCGTCTCTACTAAAAATACAAAAATTAGAAAAATTAGCCAGGTGTAGTGGTGTACACCTGTAATCCCAACTACTCAGGAGGCTGAGGCATGAGAATCGCTTGAACCTGGGAGGTGGAGGTTACAGTTAGATGAGATCACGCCACTGCACTCCATCTGGGCGACAGAGCAAGACTCTGTCTAAAAAAATAAATAAATAGTATTTTTTTTTAAGGAGAAGAAAAAATACAAATACATAAAAAAATCTTGAGATTATGTGACTGAAAATATCTTGATATAAAGATTAGAACTCATAAGGGAAGATTATACAATATTAAAAACAAAAATTCTAACAACAGACGGGGAAAATATTTGCGACTGATGACAAAGTATTTTACCACCTTAATTTATCCTTCAGGAGAAGGATAGAAACACAGCTGGTGGAAAATGGGCATAGGTAGCTCCCCAAAGAAGGAATACAGTGGCACAAAACTTCTTTGGAATCAGAGACATGCAAATATTCCTGAAACATCAGGAGTTCAGCCTAGGTCTGGTTGCTTACCACACAGAAAGCCAATCACTGAGTCAAGGAGTATTGCCGGCAAAGAAGACTTTAAATGAGTGCCATAGCCAAGATAGGAGATCAGTTTCAAATCCTTCTCCCTGACTGACTAAAATTGGGAGTTTATATAGCAAGAAAGGTAACCATGTGTGGAAAAGCAGGAATTAGGGAGGGGTAAGGAAAAGGAGTTGGTTAACAGGAAACAGGTTATCAGTTAGCCATGACAGGTGAGGGGCCTGGCATCTCATTTGTTCAGTTGCCATGATCTGGTAAGTTTCAGTTCCTTGATCTTGTCTGGGATGCCTGATGGTTGGTTCCCTGAGAAAGGAACTCAGATAAGACAAATGTAACTTTCTTAAGTTTTAAGACTGGGAGGGCCAATTTCTATGTTTATTCAAAAGAAACCATAAACATCAGTTCTAGGGGACAGTTGGCCCAGTTTCACAAATTAAAATAAGAGCTATTTTCTAATCTTATAACTGGTAAAGTTTAAGACCCAAGGAAGATGTGCAGACAAGGATGATTACTCAAACTTCTGGAGGAGTTTATGTTCAGCCTTTGGGGAGGTAGTCTGGTAATACATAGCCTTATGTTTTTTACGTATCCTTTGAGTTTGCACTTTTAAAAATTCAGCCTAAAGAAATAATCTAGATAGAAGAATGAAGTGCATAGAATAGTGAAAAATTCAAATCAACCAAAATATTTAGTGATGGATTAAATTGTGGTACATCCATGAGGTGAAATGGAGTCCACACAGTGAAAAGAGTGAGTACATGCAAAAATGTTTGTGATGTGTCAAGTTTTTTAAAAGTGTGTGTTGATATGTGTGTATATATATCTGTGTGTGTATATCCACGTATATGTACATGTATATGTACACACATATATATGTATGTATATATGTATATACACGCACACACATACCTGCATACATACATGTACATTTGGAAAGGAAAAGAAAGATAAGCAGTATCTGCTCTAATTTGGGAGGAATTACATATACTGTGTACATAGAAATTATGTATGCAACCTATAGGACTTCTAATTTTCTGTGACACTTTCCACAAAGCTACTTCCTGAAACCTTGATGGTCTGTGACAATGAATCACAATCTGGTGCAAACTGTCCAGCCCCTCCCCAACTGGCTGATGGAGGCTCATCTTTACAGCTGTTTACTTTCCAGTATATAAAGGACTAGAGTCAATTGGTGAGACAAGAAGTAACCAAGAGACCTTTGAGTCCTCCCCAGGAGAGAGAGATTGGCTTTGAGATCCTGGGGGTGAGGAGAGAATGCAATTAAACCTCAAACCTAGAGTACAGTTAAACCTCAATTGGGATACCTATATACGTTTACTGTAATAATGTTAATCTCTAGACCTGTTCATCTAAATATTAACTGATTACTTTGTCTTAGAATGGATTAGCACACAAGCCAAAGAAATAGGTTTTGACATAAAACTTCCTTAGTCTGTTAAAAGTTGTACATAGATTACTGTTTTGGGAATAGTAATAAGATAAGATTTGGGAATCCTTATTGGAATACCACAATTAAGAAAGTGTGGTGATTGTCTCCTAACAGAGGGATATGCTCTGTGAGGACCTGGCTCATGCCACTGAGCAGCTGAACATGCTCACAGAGGCCTCAAAAAAACACTCGGGGCTGCTGCAGTCTGCCCAGGAAGAACTGACCAAGAAGGAAGCCCTGATTCAGGAACTTCAGCACAAGGTGAGATACACACAGGTGTCACTCAAGATGGGAGACAGGAGGCCAAGTGTGGTGGCTCACTCCTGTAATCCCAGCACTTTGGGAGGTCAAGGTGGGCGGACCACTTGAAGTCAGGAGTTCGAGAGCAGTCTGGCCAACATGGTGAACTGAAACCCTGTCTCTACTAAAAATAGAAAAGTTAGCTGAGCGTGGTGGTGCTCACCTGTAATCCCAGCTACTTGAGAGGCTGAGGCACAAGAATTGCTTGAACCTGGGAGGTGGAGGTTGCAGTGAGCCAAGATTGCACCACTGCACTCAAGCCTGGGTGACAGAGTGAGACCCTGTCTCAAAAAAAAAAAAAATGGACAGGAAGAATCCACAGTTGAGGTTGTCATGACATTCCTGCATTGGCCAACTTCTCCATGTACAAAGGGGAGGCTAATGGAGTGTCCTCACCTGGACTGAGACTTGCTCAGCTGCCTCCCACCCACCTTATGGTCCTTGACACATGGCAACCGGTTCTAACCACTCCAGTGAGGTTATGCCTGACTTTTATCATATTTTTGGTGGTGGTTGTTGTCATTTTATATTTTGTATTTTTCTCAGATGACCGTTTTGTTACTTGTGAAACTTGGAACATTTTTAAAAGTATAAATAAATTTGTGAGAGAAAAGGAGATGGGCCCGGGCGCGGTGGCTCACACCTGTAATCCCAGCACTTTGGGAGGCCAAGGAGGGTGGATCACGAGGTCAGGAGATCAAGACCATCCTGGCTAACACGGTGAAACCCCATCTCTACTAAAAGTACAAAAAAAATTAGCCGGGCATGGTGGCCGGCACCTGTAGTCCCAGCTACTCAGGGAGGCTGAGGCAGGAGAAAGGTGTGAACCCGGGAGGCGGAGCTTGCAGTGGGCCGAGATCGCGCCACTGCACTCCAGCCTGGGTGACAGAGAGAGACTCCATCTCAAAAAAAAAAAAAGAAAAGAAAAGGAGATGATGATTGGATTATAGTAGCAACCAAGTTAGATTTCACAATTACTTTTAAAAATATCATAGGTTTATTTTAATATCTTACTGCTTTTCAAATTATTAATCAAGTTCTGAAAAAATCATGTAAATACAGCATATTTCCATATGCCATGGGAAGAAACCGCAATTACGTTTGCATCAACCTAATGACTGTAATGACCATGCCCTGTGGTAGATCTCCAAAAGGTATTCCTCCTGTCTAACTGAAAATATACCCTTTGACCAATATCTCCCATTGGTGATTCATGTCTCCTCCCACCCTCACTTCCCCCAGACTCTGGTACTCTCCATTTCTATGAGTTCAACTTTTTTTGATTCCACATATAAGTGAGATTGTGTGGTATTTGTCTTTCTGTGCTGGCTTATTTTACTTGGAACAGTGTCCTCCAGGTTCATCCATGTTGTCACAAATGACAGAATTTGCTTCCTTTTTAAGGCTAAGTAGTATTTCATTGTGTATGTATATAGCACATTTTCTTTACCCATTCTCGCATCAATAGACAGTTAAGTTGACTCCATAGCTTGGCTATTATGAATAATGCTTCAGAGAACGTGGGAGTGCCGCTGTCTCTTCAATAGACTGATTTTAATTCCTTTGGATATATATCCAGAGGTGGGACTGCTGTATCATACAGTAGTTCAATTTTAGTTAGTTGAGGAACTTCCATACTATTTTTCACAATGGCTGTGCTAATTTACATTCCCAACAGTATACAAGGATTCCCTTTTCTCCACAACCTCACCAACACTTATTCATCTTTTTGATGGTAGCCATCCCTAGCAGGTGTGAAGTGATATCTCATTGTGGTTTTCATTTGCATTTCCCTGATGATTGGTGATGGGAAGTTTGTCTTTCCTATTTGGACCATGTACCCCATATTACTTTCTAAGTTGTAACCTTATATCTGTTCAATTTTCCCAGCTAAACCAAAAGAAAGAGGAAGTAGAACAGAAGAAGAATGAATATAACTTCAAAATGAGGCAACTAGAACATGTGATGGATTCTGCTGCTGAGGATCCCCAGGTACTTTTCAGAAAAAGAGATTATTTCAGGAGGAAGAAACAGTTTTGTAAATGATAAAAATTTGGAAATTACGAAGACCATACCTTTGTCTTTTTAAAGAAAAAGATTTTCACTAATACCCTCTGTCTGCTTTTTACTTGATGAAAGTACCAGTCTTTTATTTCCTTGGAAAAGAATTAGAATAATAAGCTAAGTAGCTGGAATTTTTTTTTTTTTTTTTTTTTTTTTGGCAGATGGAGTCTTGCTCTGTCACCCAGGCTGGAGTGCGGTGGCATGATCTCGGCTCACTGCAGCCTCCGTCTCCCAGGTTCAAGCAATTCTCCTGCCTCAGCCTCCCAAGTAGCTGGGACTACAGGCACACACTGCCACACCTGGCTAATTTTTTTTTCCGTATTTTAGTAGCGACGGGGTTTCACTGTGTTGCCCAGGCTGGTCTTGAACTTCTGAGCTTAGGCAGTCCGCCCACCTCGGCCTCCCAAAGTGCTAGGATTACAGGTGTAAGCCACCATGCCCAACCATAGCTAGAATATTTTTTATGTGCTTGACATTTACATTTAAAAGAAAGCTTTATAATATCACTTAATTGGATATTTGGATGAGATGTGATTTTATTTTAGAGCCCTAAGACACCACCTCACTTTCAAACACATTTGGCAAAACTCCTGGAAACACAAGAACAAGAGATAGAAGATGGAAGAGCCTCTAAGACTTCTTTGGAACACCTTGTAACAAAGCTAAATGAAGACAGAGAAGTCAAAAATGCTGAAATCCTCAGAATGAAGGTAACTGGATTTTTTTTTTTTTTTTCAGTAAATTTAATTCTTTTTAAAGAGATCAAGTCTCACTATGTTGCCCAGGCTGGGCTCAAGTGATCCATCTGCCTCAGCCATCCAGAATCTGGCACTATAGGTATATGCCACCATGCCCAGCCAGTAAATTTAATTTTTTGTTTTGTTTTGTTTTGTTTTTTGAGACAGTCTCCCTCTGTCGCCAGGGTGGAGTGCAGTGGCACAATCTTGGCTCACTGCAAGCTCCGCCTCCCAGGTTCACAGCATTCTCCTGCCTCAGCCTCCCGAGCAGCTGGGACTACAGGTGCCCGCCACCACGCTCAGCTAATTTTTTATATTTTTTAGTAGAGACGGGGTTTCACTGTGTTAGCCAGGATGGTCTCGATCTCCTGACCTCATGATCCACCCGCCTTGGCCTCCCAAAGTGCTGGGATTACAGGTGTGAGCCACCGCGCCCGGCCAATTTAATTTTTTAAACTAAGCAGCATCGTCATGGTTACTGAGGATACAAAATTCAAAAAGCACAGAACTGAAAGGTAGACAGAAAAGTATTCCTTCTACCCCTGATACTAATCCACCTACTTTGCTGTCCCTGGAGGCTTCCAGGGTAGCCTCTTTCTTTTAGAGCTTTTTAATGCATACATAACCACATCTCTAAGCATTCTCTCCTGCCCAATTTGGTTTTTACACAATGGTATCGTATACAGGTTGCGCCAGCTATGCTCTCATCAGGAATGAAGGTGAGAGCATGTTTCCTTAAACCTCACCTCATGGTGCTATCTGAATTTCGGATCTTTGTCCATTTAATAGCTAAAGCATTAAATGATGTAGTTTTAAATTTATATTTTTCTTAAGAGTAAAATTGAGCATCTTGTTTTTCTGTTTCTGTGAACAATATCCGTTACCCATTTTTCTATCGTTGGACTTTTTCATATTGATTCATAGGCATTTTTATTTATTAGATTTTTTTTTAGTCTCTGATAAATTTAAAATACTTTCTTGTTTTCCATTTTTTTAAGCTTCCTCATAGTGTTTTTACCCAGTTACTTGGTGGTATGTTGTCTGAGTAGTGGGGTGTGCACATGGCTCCGGGGTGGGGCACATGGAGGAGTGTCTGGGTAGGTGTGTAGGTGCATGGGGGAGGATGTGATGCTCCACAGAAGATAGCATTTATCCTGTGAGGTCATTGCTCTGCAGGGAGTTTTTGTTTAGGAACACAAATTGTTCACTTTAACCAAGGGATGTATATAAAGACAGCACTTATCTTGAGTTTTGTTATTCATGGAGAGGATTATTCCCGATCTTTTTATTTAGGGCAGTTCTCAGTATGCTATCTCAGGAATGTGGCTGTTATCCAGATTGGCATGATCTTGAAACTTAGAAGAAACTGGGTCAGGTGAAACGAAATCAGATAATAGGCAAGTAAATCCAAAAGAATATTCCATGAAGACGAGTATTTATTTCTTCCGGATAGCTATGCTCATGATTTTCAAGTTAGGATGCAATTGAGTATTTTGAGGGATGAGCTGTGACATCAATTTTTTGTTTTAATTAGAATCTACATAATAAATAGAATCAAATAGTTGAGAATATTTTTCAATGTAGAGATTTTTGTCGTCTTTATTCACAAAGGAATTTTAATTTTTAATGAATTCTGTGATATTGATTTTAAAAATCTGTGTTCAAGACACTGTGGAAGTGATCATGAATCACCATTCTAGGCCTCCAATAGCTTGTCACAGTCTGCTTTTCGTGCAGCAATACCCATTGCAGTGTCTCTGCATAGGAACTTAAAAGAGGAATACTTGTCTCAGTGGTGGCCTTGGGGAGCTAAATGAAGCCTACTGTAATGTGTTTTTTGAAAAGATACGATTTGATATGTTATTAGGAGCAGTTGTGTGAAATGGAAAACCTACGCCTGGAAAGTCAGCAGTTAATAGAGAAAAACTGGCTCCTGCAAGGTCAGCTGGATGATATTAAAAGACAAAAGGAAAACAGGTGAGAAAGAACCACGAGAACTCTATGGGCTAAATCTTGGCCTGCCTGTGTGGAGTTAAATAAGGTTGGAATTGGTTTCACAGGTTTCCCAAGGTGTACAATGTTTCCCACTAATCCGGGAGATGGTCTTTTGGTTGATTTTGAATCAAGTCTGATCTGTTCACCTTTGCATTGCTCTGCAGCGCGTTTTTGGCATTGTTGCATTTGTTTTAAAGTGATTGAAATGAATTTAAAACGTGAAATACTTAAACCAAACTACTTATATTAAAAAAAAAATTTAAGGTATAAATAATATCGACAAGGTTCAAGAAACCTTGCAGAGAAAGGGAGAATTCCCTACTAGTTGGCTTTGCTTCGTAACTCATGGTCCAGGGAAAGCCCCTGGGCAGGACAAGAAGGATATCCTTAGCATTTTACAGAGGAGCATTCGCTTGGGTTTAGACATCTCTCTGAGTGTGTTTTGGCTTCAGGAAAGGCAGTTTTGTAGTTGCATTTGCCGACACATTTGCATAGTGTCGGGGCAGCCATATCCAGATTTATATCTTGTCTTTGACTTAAAAGTCATACGATTTTCGACATATTTTTTACCCTTTTAGTACTTCACTTTCCTTAACAATAAAATGAAGAAAATGTTAATTTTCTCACAAGGAGTTTTAAAGATTAAAAAGTACATGTATGAAGTGGCAGTTACAGTGTTTGGTAGCAGGTGTCAGTCAATGAAAAGTAGTTACTAAGTACACAAGGTAGAATTATGATTCTGCCTATTGTAACTTTCTGAGTGAGGGTTTGGAGATGATGGTGGCCTGTAAAATTATGCAAGAAGTCGAACTGAATCAAAGTGGGATCTCTGAGATAGAAGCCCTTACCGAATTCCACTGACTGCTGTCCATGCTGTTGCCACAACATCTTTGACAGAAAAGCTTGTGCACTCCTGCAGCTCCCTGGCCCTGTCCAGAAACATCCCTGATATGAGTTGTTCAAAACCTAAATGAGGCAGGAGAGATTTGAGGATGGTAATGGCGGCTATGCTAAAATCTCTTCTTAAATGATTCTCTTCAAATTTTAGTGAGCATCAGAGATCTTATTCAGTAGGGCTGGAGCGAAGCCCAGAATTCTGCATTTTAAAAAAGCATGTGCCTCCCTTTGTAGGTGATTCTGATGCAGGTAGTCCACAGTCTGCTCACCTAGTTTTCATATGCTCCATATATGTCCAATTCTATTAAAGAAAAGCCTTATATTTAGTATACTGTCTTTTGTCAAGAGCTACTGTGAGCATAGAACATAGAACATTTCCGGATCATTTGTAAAATGAAAATTTAAAATACCGTATTTCAGAGATACATCATGAGCTTACAACTTTTGCCCATGGATGCCACTAAGGACGCATCGTTCAAGTCTTTTCTTCCCACTACCAACATATCTAAGTCAGAGTCTCTTAAATAGCCCGAATAGCTACAGAAGCTCTTATCAGATGATTGAGCTTTGAAACAACCAATAAGAGTGTGGGGAGCCATTCTGAGTAGTGAGGAAAGCTCATGGATTATGTAGCAATGAGAGACCCAAACACCAAGCATTCCAGGGCCTTTGGTTTGTCACAGATGGCACTGTGGAGGAGGTGGATGCAGCCATAAATCAAGGCCACACAAGGCAGATAAAAGAGTTGTGAAACCGAAGAGGGATGTCAAGAAAAGATTCTCAAAGACCAGGTGCCTGGTTAACTGTAAAAAAGATCTTTGTTGGTGGCATCACAGAAGACACTGAAGAACATCACCTAAGAGATTATTGTGAAGGTATGAGAAAATAGGAGTGGTTGAAATCGTGACTGACTGAGGCAATGGCAAAAAGAGGAGCTTTACTTTTTTAACCTTTGAGGACAGCCATGACTCTGCGGATAAGATTGTCTCTCAGAAATACCGTAAAGTACATAGCCACTACCATGAAGTATGGAAAACCATGTTTAAGAAAGAAATGGTTAGTACTTCAGCCAGCCAGAGAGGTCAGAGTGGTTCTGGAAACTTTGGTGGTGGTCATGGGGGTGGTTTTGGTGGGAGTAACAACTTTGGTCATGAAGGAAAAATTTCACTGGTAATGGTAGCTTTGGAGGCAGCTGTATTGGTGGATTTGAGGGCAGCAGGGATGGCTGTAATGGATTTAGTACTTAAATGATGGAAGCAGTTTTGGAGATGGTGGGAACTACAATGATTTTGGTAATTACAACAACCAATCTTCAATCAATTTTGAACCCATGAAGAGAAGAAACTTTGGAGACAGAAACTCTGGCCCCTAAAAGGAAAAAAAAAGAAAGAAAGAAACTCTGGCCCCTGTGGTGGCTGAGGCTACTATGTTGCCAAAATATCAAACCAAGGTGGCTAAGGCATGTGAAAGTTGCCAGTACCAAAATGGAGTCACTTATGTCAAAACCCTAACAAAGTGGAGTCAGGAGGCCATAAAGAAGTTCTCACCGCACATGCCTATAATATACCTTATCACAAGAAATTCCTGCAGGTCCCACATGCCCCACTTTTGCACTCACCTTGCAACAGAGCTTATCACAGGAATTTTTCAGGCCTGCAGTATTTCAGACAAGCTGCCAGCACCAGGACAGTTACTCAGCAACAGCCATCTCCACCAATGAACAAACGCCAACTCCTGCACTGAGCTTCTGTGACCTGTGAGCTTTATTTCAAGCTTTATCTCATGGATTTCTCTTTGTCTTTAAAAGCTTTCCCTTTCCCCAACTCCCCTGGATACACTAATGGCCCGTCATAGCTTGCATACCCTGCAGCTGCAATCCCTCTGCTATTCCTAGATAAGCTCGTTTGTTCTAAAGAGCCTGTCTTTCTGAGTGTCTTTTTAGGTTGACAGGCAGTTCCAGTAGCAGCAGTAGCTATGGCAGTGGCAGAAGGTTTTAATTAATGCCAGGAAACAAAGCTTAGCAGGAGAGGAGAGCCAGAGAAGTGACAGGGAAACTACAGGTTACAACAGATTTGTGAACTCAGCCAAGCACAGTTGGTAGCAGAGCCTAGCTGCTACAAAGAAGATATGCTTTAGACAATACTCAGGTGTATGGGTAAAAAACTCAAGGACCGTATTTGTGACTAATTGTATAACAGGTTATTTTAGTTTCTGTTCTGTGGAAAGTGTAAAGCAGTCTTAACAAAGAGTTTTAATGTGTTTTCTTCTTCCTTTGCAATCATCCTGTTGATTGCCAAATGTCATAGTCTGATCATGATGTTGAATAAATGTCTTTTAAAAAATGTTTTTCACTGGGTGTGGTGGCTCACGCCTGTAATCCCAGCACTTTGAGAGGCCGAGGCAGGCAGATCATTTGAGGTCAGGAGTTTGAGACCAGCCTGACAACATGGTGAAACCCTGTCTCTACTAAAAATACAAAAAATGAGTCAGGGGTGGTGGCACGCACCTGTAATCCCAGCTACTCAGGAGGCTGAGGCAGGAGAATCGCTTGAACCCGGGAGGTGGAGGTTGTAGTGAGCTGAGATCGCACTGTTGCATTCCAGCCTGGGACAGAGTAGGACTCTGTCTCAAAAAAAAAAAAAGTTTTTCATTTCATAGCCTCACATCCCTTATATATGAAAGAGCTACTCAGAACCTTCTTTGTGAAAAATTAGAAAAAGGGCAAACTATAGCTCAGGGGCCTAATTCAGCTCACAACCTGTTTTGTAAATAAAATTTTATTGAGACATAGTCACACCCTGTCATTTTAATATTGTTGTGGCTGCTTTTGCACTACAATAGCCAAGTTGAATAGCTGTGGCAGAGACCGCATGGCTCCCAAAGCCTGAAATATTTACTGTCTGGTTCTTGACAGAAGACGTTTGCCAATCCTTGGATTAGTGGACAGAAAACATATCTTTCCCTAATGATTTGGGGTATTTCTTCATTGAGGACTCATTACCATTTTTGTCTAGGCTGCCAGATTTGTTAAGGGAAGGAAACCTCACTGTAGCTTCTGTTTTCCTTCAAGAAATGGTCTTTTACTCACCAGTGAGAGAGATATTCCTAGAGAAGCCTACAACATCCAGGAAGGTTCTCCACAAGGAGGGAGGGAGGGATATCTCTCTGGTCCAGGGGCTGCACACAGAAACTCAACTTATTATCCTCACCTGGTCAGGCTCACAGAGATAGATGTATTATCTAGAATGTAATTTTCTTACTTTATATATTGGAACATTCCTTTTCCATGAAGACATATCTGGTGCTTGGGACATCTGGCCCTTGGTGTCCACATACATGGAAAGGCAGAGTAGTTATCAGAAAATGCCAACTGACTATGGAACCTGAGCAAAAGGGGAGTCAAGGACTCCACCAGCCTGAGGCCAGAGCGACCCTCCCTACCCAAAATGTGCCCCCTCCCAGCTGATCACATTCATACCAGGCTCTTGGCCCTTTCTTTCAGCCCCCTTTTGTTCACATTCGATCTTCAGATGTTACCACTTTTAACTAAGTTTCTACTGTATTTTACTTTCAGCCAATCCTTGATTATATTTCCCACCTCTTCTCATCTTGCTTTTGTACTGGGAGGAATCCCGAGTTCTGGGGAAGTGCCTTATTTCATCCCCATGTGTCAATCACATTTATCAACTGTATTGACTTGACCCGATCACAATAGAGTTAGCCTTTCTTTGCACACCTTGGCATTGCTGCATATAATAGATTTGAATTTGAAATTGATACTTGAATATACTTAGCAGTGTTTTCCTATGCCTTCTCCCACCCCTGTTAATCTATGCAGTGATCAGAATCATCCAGACAATCAACAGCTGAAGAATGAACAAGAAGAAAGTATCAAAGAAAGACTTGCAAAAGTAAGATTTTTTTTTTTTATGTAATAGTTTCTTCTTGTCTGAGCAATGCTTTTATGGTTAGTATTTATGGTAGTATATTTTAGAAATAATTTTACTATTGAAATTCCTGTCTTTTCTGCATTTCCTCTGTTTAGCATGATATTTACTATCAGTATTTAGACACAGCTGAGAATTAAGAATTTGTCTTCATGCCTAGATGGCAAGCCTACTGCTCAGCATGCACACATATAATTCTCCATTTAGAAGCAAGTACCAAGGCCTGTTTGAAGCCTTTAGAGGGCATAGTCATGAAGTCTTGGAAATAGGTACTTCCTTTATGTGTGTGTAGCTGGCACTGTGGAAAAGGATATTGGTTTGATTTTATTCACATGAAGGAGAATGGGCTGGTTCCTTTCTATCTTTTTTAAGCAATGTTATTTAAGAACGTAAGCGATCTTTTTATTTTCTTTTTTTATATCTTCTTATAGAGTAAAATAGTTGAAGAAATGCTGAAAATGAAAGCAGAGTAAGTGTACTATTTTGTAATTCAAAATCTTGATCATCTTTTCCTTATTCTCCTCTAAAGGAATGATATACCACAAGGTAGGTAACTTCTTTCCTTCTGCAGTAATAAGTGAATTTAATAGATGTTTACAGATTTTTTTTAAAATACCGTTTGCTAAAGGGATTTCTTATGTGAAGCCACTTCAAAAGAAATCTTAAAGAAATAAATAGCAGGAAAAGCTTAGCTTCCCTTGAGGAATTGATGGGGCTTTTCCTCATGGACCATGAGAACAATGGTGTCCCTTTTTACTTCTGCTTCTGGTTTCCTCTGATTTAAAACCTGAGGCCCTCTGAGATCCAAAGATCAATACTCTGATTTCTTCTGGTCTAGCCCTTGGGTCTCTTTATGTTTTCTAAAGTCATGAGTTTAATTTATTCATAAAGTTTTCATATTAATTCATGTAGCCTTATAAATGGCCTCAGTCTTTGATGAGCAAGGTGTACTATATTTTCTGTAAAATTCAAACTAAGTAAGCTGGTTGGCATTAACACAAACAAAACAACATTAGAGAGCTATTGGGCTTTTTCTGGGTAGATACTCCTCATTAGGGATAGAGATCTTCAGACATTTTTGCTTATTATACTGATTTAAAGGATTTTGAAACATCATATACCCTCTTGCATATTTTTGAAGTTGACTTTATATCTAAAATTTTTCATTGTAAGTTTAAATTGTTACAAAGAATAGACATTCTGGGATACACAATATAGTGACATTTGAAAATAAAGCTGTTGGCTGGGTCCAGTAGCTCGTGCCTGTAATCCCAGCACTTTGGGAGGCCGAGGCAGGTGGATCGCTTGAGCTTAGGAGTTTGAGGTCAGCCTGGGCAACATGGTGAAACCCTGTCTCTATTTCTAAAATATTTTTTTAAATAAAATTTTTTTAAAAGAGAAAAGAAAATAAAGCTCTTGCCATTCTTTTAAAAGTATTTAACTAATTTGCTACTTTCTGTTTAAAAAATACATGAACAAATTTCTGAGTCTAAAATTTTACGTTTTTCCTTTTTCCTTTGTAATTGAATTTCCTTTCTGCACCCTGCAGGATTTTATATTGATTTAATATATTTTCTGGAAAATTTTTTATTGATAACCCCATCATACTACTTAACAATAAAATATATGTATGTACATACATACACACACACAAATTGAAAGTAATTTGTAAAAATTTATTTTAATCATATGGCTTTGTTATATTTATTACCAATTGAGTTCACATTACAATTATTAATCAGTGTGCCCTAAATTTACTGGAAATTTCTATAAGTAGTTATTATACTTAAGGAAAATTTTAGTGGAAATGCATCTCTTAATGTATTTTAACCTAATGCTTTTTCTTCAGTCAGCTCATTTTTCTGTTGTACTTCTCAAATGAGACAGGATTCAGCATCAACTCTATTTCTATTTTCCGCTTTTATAGATATAAATGCTGAGAAATCTTGTTCATGTAGTTAAGTAAATGGCAATGGAAGGAGTTTTGATAGGGTACTGTCTTCCAGTTATTTGAACTTTATGCAAGTAAATATGTCAAAAATTACATGGTGATTTACCATCAAAAATTCTTTTTAATGATCAGCTGACAAAGACCACCCAATTTATGAAAGATTTGTTACCCAATCATTGATTCATGTGCTTCATAGAATCAGAGTATACATAGGAAAACAGCCTTTTCACCTGTGTATGAGCCATTCAGAGTCCAGCTCCTAGCTAATTAATGGTAAAGCTAAGTCAGAAACCCAGATTATTTACAGGATTTTTGAGAATCCAGCTAGTTAGTTGAATTACAGCTATTTTAGAACTAATATCTATTTGAGGTGTTCTAGCAAAAAGAGTAAAAGCTATTTAACTTGGTGTATAATTTATTTCATAGTCTAGTAACCAAGAGTCTTCGTGATATGCTGTCTCTGGAACATACAGCAGGCCAAACTTCACTGCGGGCAAGTGAAGCACACTTCAGCAAACGGCATGCACTGTTTTATCAATCCCAGCCTACAACAGCAATTTTAAACGTTATGTTTTCCATATATTTGTGAAGATGCTTTTAAAAGTAATGGGAAACCAATATGAAGCCAACACTGAATTGGGAGAGCATCAGAGCCCTTCTCCCCACACTGTCCTTCTGAGATCCACAGAATGTAGTCCAAAAACAACTTGCCTAGAAATTAGCTGGCCCTTAGTGTATTAAATTTTGTGTATTATATCATCTTAGCAATCAACAGCTAGAAATTAGCTGGCTTTGAGTGGTGCATTAAATTTTGTGTATTATATCATTTCAGTAATCAACAGCTAGAAATTAGCTGGCCTTGAATGGTGTAATAATACATCATTTCAACAGTCAACATTACATTTCATGAGCATTATAAAATAAAAAGCAGTCCTGGCACAGTGGTTCACACCTGTAGTCCCAGCATTTTGGGAGACCAAGGAGAAGAGGATTGCTTGAGGCCATGAGTTTGAGACCAGCCTGGACAACATAGCAAGACTCCATCTCTACGGATAATTTTTAAAACATCAGCCAAGCACAGTGGTGCATGCCGGTAGTCCTAGATACTCCAAAGGCTGGAGCAGGAAGATTGCTTGAGCCCAGGAGTTGGAGGCTGCAGTGAGCTATGATGGTGCCAGCATACTCTAGCCTGGGCAGCAGAGTGAGACCCTGTCCCTGGGTGGGGGCGGGGGGTAGGCATTTGTTTTGGGAAACTTACAGGATTCAGATTATTTTACAAAGTCGGTGAAATTTACGTGAAGTGTATAAATTCTAAACAACACATCCTTGAAGAAATGACTGGTGTCCCACTGTCTGAGAACCAGTTTTTGAAATCAGAAATGATCAAGATAGGGGATACTAAATAAACCATGCAGATTATTATAATACTTAAATTACATTTGCCCCAAGTGGGCTAAATCTAAACAATTTTATTCTAAATTTTTTTTGTTTAGAAAATGCTTTGAGGAGTTTTCCAAAATGAAAGTCTTGGGTAAAACAAAACCAAAAAAAGCATATCTGATATGTAGCACTTACTGTCTTCTTTTGCCATCAGCAGAGGAGGGCTAAAGATTAGTAATACTTTCAAATCAAAATTCTGGCCTTGAAGTACACGTATCTAACTTGAGCACTGTTTTATGATTATGTTTCTTTCAAATACTATAAAGTGATACCTATTCTTACAGCCTAGAAGAAGTCCACAGTGCCCTTTACAACAAAGAGATGGAATGCCTTAGAATGACTGACGAAGTCGAACGAACCAGAACTTTGGAGTCTAAAGCATTCCAGGAAAAAGAACAACTGAGATCAAAGCTGGAAGAAATGTATGAAGAAAGGGAGAGAACATCCCAGGTGTGCTAGTATGTTGGTGTTTTCATGATACTTAGAACACTCAAATGAATAGAACTAATTAGCGTAAAACTCACTTCTGTGATTGGGTGTCCTTAGTTCAGAGTTGCTTTATTGTATGAAGAGTTGTGAGGCCATGAAAGCTGGGATTCTGAACTCTCTGACTTCCTGTGCTCCTGGAACGCAAGAAATAATGTGACTTTTAAAGAAAATTAAGACCTATTTCTCATTTTTCCCTCCTTGGATTGATTACCTGCAGGAGATGGAAATGTTAAGGAAGCAGGTGGAGTGTCTTGCTGAGGAAAATGGAAAGTTGGTAGGTCACCAAAATTTGCATCAGAAGATTCAGTACGTAGTGCGACTAAAGAAGGAAAATGTCAGGCTTGCTGAGGTAAACCTAAAAATTATTCTGAATAAATTCTGTCTGGTTTAAAAATGATTATTTTATTAAAACCAAATTAAAACTTAATTATTGAATCAGTCAACTGCTTACTTCAGGGAGCTTCCTGAATTAAAAAAAAAAAATGTTGGTCGTTGCTATTCTGAGCCTAATTCAATCAGTTACATTTCATAGACAGCAGATTCTTGTTTAATGTTTAGTTTGCACATTGAAAATTCCAGTCTTAATTTGAAATATACACCTAATGAATGCAAAAAAAAAAAAAAACACTTCCTGTAAGAATTAGAGCCTTATTTTTTTTCCTTTTTGTTTTTTTAAAATTACTTAGGAGACAGAAAAGTTGCGTGCTGAAAATGTATTTTTAAAAGAAAAGAAAAGAAGTGAATCATGAGGATTCCGGTCAACTACCTAGGCATCACCTTGTTTGAAGATGTTTCTTCTCTTTTACAAGTAAGACCTACTCTTGGCCACTTAGGAGAGCTGAATTTATGGACCTTAATTATTAAATGTTTATAAGGTGGTGGAGGCTGAACCTCAAGTTTCTGATGAACATTCTGCATCCATATACACCCTGTGACAGTCAGCAGTCTGCTGTTAAGTGGCCTACTTTGAGGCTTTGAATCAACTTTAAGGGAAAACCTTTTGTCTTTGTAAAAATAAAAGCCTGTAGCTAAGGTTTACAGTGGACGTTAGCCAGATCATTTTCTTCTTAGATTATGCCATAATCTCCTTTGATTCTTATGGAAGTTCTAACAATATATGGTGGTTCCAACACCTGCAGTGAGTTTAATGACTGACTTAGTAGCAGGTACAAGAAGCAAACTTGTTAATATAGATTATTTTTGTATTCTTACTTTAGGTATTTTCTTGAGCATTTTCCATGACTGTAAATAAAGCCATTTTTTAAGATAATAATTAAAGTGACTTACATTGTTCATTCTGTTGTTCATTGAACACATACTTAATGAACACCTACAATATGCCAGGCACTAATCATCAGTGAACAAAGCAAATAAAATTTTGCCCTCAAGGAACTTCTATGTATTGGGCCTTCTTTCTTTTTTATTGAGACAAATATTCCATTTTATGGATATGCTACACTGTCCATTCACCAGCTGATGGATACTTGAATTGTTTCCAGTTTAGGACTATTATAAATAATGGAGCTATAAATGTTCATGTATAAGTCATGGTGTGGACATATATTTCATATCTCTTGAACACATGCCTAGGAGTAGAATTACTGGGTTATCTGAAAAGCATGTCTTTACTTTTTAACACATTGCCTGTTTTCCAAATTTACCATTTAGGTATACCATTTTACATTCCTACCAACAGTGTATTCCAATTTCTCCACATTTTCACCAACACTTTGTTATTGTCAGGTTTTTTACTGCAGCCATCCTAGGTGTGTAGTTATATCACTTGCATTTTCCTAATTACTAATGCTATTGAACATTTTTCCATATTATGGAATACTACTTGGCAATAAAAAGGGAACATGCTACAACATGATGAATCTCAAAAAAATGCTAAGTAAAAGAAAAACCAAACCCAAAAGACCACATATTATATGTTTTTATTTCTATGGCAGGTCCGGAAAAGGCAAAATTATACAGATAGAAAGTAAATCATTGGCTGCTTGGAGCTAGGATGGGAGTGGGAATGACTGGGCACAAGAGAACTTTTTGAGGTGGTGGAAATGTTTTAAAATTGCTTTGTGATGATGGCTGCATAACTCTATGTTTACTAAAAAATGAACTATAGGGCTGGGTGTGGTGGCTCACACCTGTAATCCCAGCACTTTGGGAGGCCAAGGCAGGTGGATCACTTGAGGCCAGGAGTTCAAGACCAGCCTGGCCAACATGGCAAAACCCCATCTCTACTAAAAATACAAAAATTGGCTGGGTGTGGTGGCGCATGCCTGTAATCCCAGCTACTCGTGAGGCTGAGGCACAAGAATCGCTTGAACCCGGGAGGCAGAGGTTTCATTGAGGTAAGATTGTACCACTACACTCCAGCCTGGGCAGCAGAGTGAAAAAAAAAAAAAAGAACTATACATTCAAAACGGGTGAATTTTAATAAAACTGCAGGAAAAAATTGTAATGCATAGTTTAACTCTCGAGGAATAATAAATAGTAAATCCGTAAGGGCCAAAAATGAAAAAGGAACTTTAATGTAGTATTAAACATAAGGTAGTGAGCAGATACTACCACTGCCTCAGAGGTAAAAGAAGGTGGAATATTGAAGCTGATAATGAAGAGGCTTGGTTCTGATCACCTGTATCAGCTGTAGGGCCGCTATAACAAATGACTACAAACTGGATGGCTTAAAACAACAGAAATCTATTTTCTGACAGTTCTGGAGGCTAGCAGTCCAAAATCAAGGTGTGAGTAGGGCCACAGTCTCTCAGAGCCATAGGGGAGAATCTGTTCCATGCCTTTCTCTTAGCTTCTGGTGTTGTCGGGAATCCTTGGTGTTCTTCCTTGTGCCTCTATTTCTTCTTAGAAAGACACTAGTCATATTGGAGTAGAGCCTACCCTAAGGATCTCATCTTAATTTGATTATATCTGTAATGACCCTATTTCCAAATAAAGTCATATCACAGGTACCAGGGGTTAAGATTTTAACATATCTTTTTAAGGGACACAGTTGAACCCAGAACATCACTCATTGCAAGGAAAGTGTCACGCGTGTCCGTGTGAAGAGACTACCAAACAGGCTTTGTGTGAGCAACAAGGCTGTTTATTTCACCTGGGTGCAGGCAGGCTGAGTTTGAAAAGAGAGTCAGCAAAGGGTGGTGGGATTATCATTAGTTCTTATAGATTTTGGGATAGGTGGTGGAGTTAGGAGCAATGTTTTGCAGGCAGGGGGTGGATCTCACAAAGTACATTCTCAAGGGTGGGGAGAATTACAAAGAAACTTCTTAAGGGTCGGGGAGATTACAAAGTACATTGTTCAGTTAGAGGGGCAGAAACAAATCACAATGGTGGAATGTCATCAGTTAAGGCTATTTTCACTTTTGTGGATCTTCAGTTGCTTCAGGCCATCTGGATGTATATGTGCAGGTCACAGGAAATATGATGGCTTAGCTTGGGCTCAGAGGCCTGACATTCCTGTCTTATATTAATAAGAAAAGCAAAACAAAATAGCGATGAAGTGTTGGAAAAATTTTGGGGGTGGTATGGAGAGATAATGGGCGATGTTTCTCAGGGCTGCTTCAAGTGGGATTAGGGGCAGCGTGGGAACCTACAGTGTGAGAGATTCAACTGAAGAAAGATTTTGGGGTAAGGGGTGATATTGTGGGGTTGTTAGAAGGAGGATTTGTTGCATAGAATTATTGGTGATGGCCTGGATGTGGTTTTGTGTGAATTAAGAAACTAAAGACACAAGGTCTGAATAAGAGAAGGAGAAAAACAGATATTAAAGGACTAAGAATTGGGAGGGCCCAGGACATCCAATTAGAGAGTGTCCAAGGGGATTCAGTGTAATTGCTTGTTTGGTTGGTGAGTTTTTGGGCTCTATTTTTGAGAGTTCTTTTTTTTTTAAGTTGAGGCTGAGCTTGGTGAGGTGTGTTTTTAAAAGACCATTAGTCCGTTCTACCTTTCCTGAAGATTGAGGACGGTAAGGGGTATGAAGGTTTCACTGAATACCAAGAGCCTGAGAAACTGCTTGGGTGATTTGACTAATAAAGGTGGGTCCGTTATCGGACTATATAGAGGTGGGAAGGCCAAACCGAGGAATTATGTCTGACAAAAGGGAAGAAATGACTGTGATGGCCTTCTCAGACCCTGTGGGAAAGGCGTCTACCCATCCAGTGAAAGTGTCTACCCAGACCAAGAGGTATTTTAGTTTCCTGACTCGAGGCATGTGAGTAAAGTCAATTTGCCAGTCCTGGGCAGGGGCAAATCCCCAAGCTTGATGTGTAGGGAAGGGAGGGGGCCTGAATAATCTCTGCAGAGTAGTAGAATAGCAGATGGAACACTGAGAAGTGATTTATTTGAGGACAGATTTCCACGATGGAAAGGAAATGAGAGGTTCTAAGAGGCGGGCTAGCAGATTATAACCTACGTGGAAGAGGTTACGAAATGACGATAGAACAGAATGGGCCTGTGAGGCTGGAAGGAGATATTTTTCTTGGTCCAAGTACCATTTGCCTTGTGTGGGAAGAGACTGATAGGTGGAAGTTTCAGTAGGAGTAGGTGGGAGCGACTGAAGAGAAGGAGAAAAACTGGCCATGAGGGACAGAAGTTGGAATGCTAGGTGCTTCTTTAGCTACCTTATCAGCATAAGCGTTGCCCTGAGCGATGGGATCTGATGGGTTTTGGTGGCCCTTGCAGTGTATGACTCCAGCTTCCTTTGGAAGTAAAGCGGCCTTGAGAAGAGTTTTTATTAAGGAGGCATTAATGATGGAGGACCCTTGCGTAGTGAGGAAACCTCTTTCTGCCCATATAACAGCATGGTGGTGCAGGATATGGAAGGCATATTTAGAGTCAGTATAAATACTGACGCGTAGTCCTTTTGCAAGAGTGAGGGCCCGAGTTAAGGCAGTGAGTTCGGTTTGCTGAGAGGTAGTGGAGCAGGGCAGAGTGGTAGCCTCAATGATAGGTGTGGAAGATACTATAGCATAGCCTGCCTTTGCTGGTGAGTGGCGATTAGGCCTGGTGGAACTGCCATCAATAAACCAAGTATGATCAGGATGAGGAACAGGAAAGAAGGAAATATGGGGAAATGGAGTGAATGTCAGGTGAATCAGAGAGATACAGTCATAGGGGTCAGGTGTGGTATCCAGAATAATGTGGGAGGCCAGACTGAAGTCCAGGCCAGAAAAATGGTAATTGTGGGAGACTCAGCAAAGAGTGAGTACAGCTGAAGGAGCCGGGGAGCAGAAAGTATATGCATCAAGTGGGAGGAAGGAAATAGATTTTGGAAATTATGAGAACTGTAGAAAGTGAGTTGAGCATAGTTTGTGATTTTTAGGGCCTCTAAAAGTATTAGGGCGGCAGCAGCCGCTGCACGGAGACATGATGGCCAGCCTAAAACAGTAAGGTCAAGTTGTTTGGACGAAAAGGCTACAGGGCACAGTCCTAGTCCTTGTGTAAGAATTCCGACTGCACAGCCCTGCACTTCAGCTGTGTGTAATGAAAAGGGATGGGATGAATCATGGAGAGCTAGTGCAGGAGCAGTCTCTAAAGCTATCTTCAAGGAACGGAAAGAGGAGTGGGGAAAGGATTTAGATCTATGGGGTCAGCTAGATTTCCTTTTGTGAGTTTATATAATGGTTTTATTAGGATGGCAAAACCAGGTATCCAAAGTCAAAAGTATCCAACCATGTCCAGGAAGGAAAGGGGTTGTTGTTTTGTAGAAGGGGTTGGGGTTTGAGAGATCAGTCAGACACGATCGGCAGGGAGAGCACGTATGTTTTTATGAAGAATTATGCCGAGGTAGGTAATGGATGGAGAAGAAATTGAGCTTTGGAGGGGGATACCCGATATCCCTTGGAGAATAAATGTTGAAGGAGCAGGAGGGTGTCTTGTTGAGAAGATTCAAAGGAGGGGCTACAAAGTAGAAGGTCATCAATATATTGAATAAGGTGAGAAACACAAGGGTGGAAAGAAAGTAAATCATGAGAAAGAGCTCGGCTGAAGTAATGAAGGCTGTCCCTGAAGCCTTGCGGCAGTACAGCCCAGGTAAGCTGCTGGGACTGATGGGTGTCAGGGTCAGTCCAGGTAAAAGCAAAGAGAAGCTGGGACAAGGGGTGTAGGGGAATAGTGAAAAAAGCATCTTTAAGATCAAGAACGGAATAGTGAGTTGTGGAGGAAGGTATTGAGGACTAAAGAGTGTACGGTTGGGCACCACAGGGTGGATAGGCAAAATAATTTGGTTGATAAGGTGCAGATCCTGAACTAACCTGTAAGACTTGTCCGGTTTTTGAACAGGTAAAATGGGAGAATTGTAAGGAGAGTTTATAGGTTTTAGAAGCCCATGCTGTAGCAGGCGAGTGATAACAGGCTTTAATCCCCTTAAAGCTTATTGTGGGATGGGATACTGGCATTGAGCAGGGTAAGGGTGATTAGGTTTTAATGAGATAGTAATGGGTGTGTGATGGGTTGCCAGGGAGGGAGTGGAGGTGTCCCATACTTGTGGGTTAAGGTGGGGAGATATGAGAGGAAGACACAAAAGAGGCTTTGGGTTGGGAAGAACGGTGGCAATGGGATGTGGCTGTAGTCCAGGAATAATCAGGGAAGCAGATAATTTGGTTAAAATATTTCAGCCTAATAAAGGAACTGGGCAGGTGGGGATAACTAAAAAGGAGTGCATTAAAGAATGTTGTCCAAGTTGGCACCAGAGTTGGGGAGTTTTAAGAGGTTTAAAAGCCTGGCCGTCAATACCCACAACAGTTATGGAGGCAAGGGAAACAGGCCCTTGAAAAGAAGGTAATGTGGAGTTGGTAGCCTCCGTATTGATTAGGAAGGGGACAGACTTATCCTCCACTGTGAGAGTTACCCAAAGCTCAGTGTCCCTGACGGTCCAGGGGGACTCCAAGGCGATCAGGCAGCATCAGTCTTCAGCTGCTAAGCTGAGAAGATATGGAAAGGAGTCAGTCAGAGAGCCCTGGGCCAGAGTTCCAGGGGCTCTGGGAGTGGCTGCCGGGCAAGTTGGACAGTCCGATTTCCAGTGGGGTCCTGCACAGTTGGGACATGGCTTAGGAGGAATCCCGGGCTGTGGGCATTTCTTGGCCCAGTGGCCAGATTTATGGCACTTTAAGCAAGCTCCTGTGGGAGGCGGTCCTGGAGGAACGCCTGGCCACTGCGGTTCAGACGTTTTGAAGTTCTTGTGTGCTGGAGATGTCGCTGGGGTTTCTCTCACAGTGAAGGCAAGTAATTGCAACTCAGAAAAACATTGCTACTTGGCTGCCTCTACTCTATTATTGTACACCTTGAAGGCGAGGTTAATTAGGTCCTGTTGTGGGGTTTGAGGGCTGGAATCTAATTTTTGGAGCTGGCAGCTGGGTGCGGTGGCTCATGCCCGTAATCCCAGCACTTTGGGAGGCCAAGGTGGGTAGATCACTTGAGCTCAGGGGTTCAAGACCAGACTGGGCCACATGTCAAAATCCTGTCTATACAAAAAATACAAAAATTAGCCAGGCATGATGCACCCATAGTCCCTGCTACTCAGGAAGCTGAAGTGGGAGAATCGCTTGAGCCCAGCAGGTTGAGGCTACAGTGAGCTATGATCCACCACTGTACTCCAGCCTGGCAGACAGAGCAAGACCTTGTCTCAAAAAATACATATATATATATATATAATCTGGGCTTGATGGTACGTGCCTGTAGTCTTAGTTACTCAGGAGGCTGAGCTGAGAGGATGGCTTCAGCCTGGGAGCTCAAGGCTGAAGTGAGCCATGATTACACCATTGCACTCTAGCCTGGTGACAGAGAGACTCTGTCTCCCTCTAAAAACAAACAAAATTCAGTCTAGCTCTAGACCTAATGAGAATCTTCATCTTAGCAAGATCCCTAGGTGATGTGTGTACACAGTAGTTTCTTAGAGGCAGAAATCACTTCCCAGCAGTGTCTGAGGATGGCATCACTTCAGCCATCATCACCAAGGCTACAGACCTGGAGATTAACAATGATGTAGTCCCTGCCCTCAAGGAGCTTGCAGGCTAGCAGAGAAACAGACAACCAGAGGAACAACCACAGGACTGGTACAAAGGTAGGGGAGTAGCAGATGGCTTTACAGAGGAGGTGGCTCTGAGATGCTTAACCTTTAGTGCTAGTAGAGGCATCATTTGTTCTAAGAAAATTTGCTTTACATTCTTTAAAGCGTGCAGAGTTGATCAATGCAACACCTCTTGATTTCCTGATAAGAGCTTTCAGAGGGTATCATCTTTGAGCAGCTCTTTACTCAATGGAGTGGTGCAGTGAGACCTCTGAGCCTCAATTTCCTCATCTGCAAAATGGGACAGTTTGTACCATATCGGCGTTACTGAAATTATCCGTGCTTTTTTTTGAGACAGTCTTACTCTGTCACCCAGGCTGGAGGGCAGTGGTGCAATTTCGACTCACTGCAACCTCTGCCTCCTGGGTTCAAACAATTCTCTGCCTCAGCTTCCCGAGTAGCTGGGAATACAGGTACCTGACACCACACCCAGCTAATTTTTTTTGTATTTTTAGTAGAGATGGAGTTTCACCATCTTGACCAATCTGGTCTTGAACTCCTGACCTCGTAATCCACCCACCTTTGGCCTCCCAAAGTGCTGGGATTACAGGCGTAAGCCACCGTGCCCGGCCTTATCCGTGCTTTTATTTGAGCCACAAAACCACCCTGTGAGAGAAGCAGCATGGTGTGGAAGGACTTCCATAAAAACTTGCTAAACAGAAGATATAAAAAGAATGCTGCTAAACAGTATGTTCAACTGTGAAATCATTTTTGTTTAAAAAATGCATATACATATTCTATAATTTTTTAAACATTTTAACTATATATAACTAAACAGACATATAGAAAAATGCTCTATTAACATTGATTTTCCTGGAGAGTGGAAATAGCACTTTATACATTTCAAAACTTTATTTTCAAGGACATGTACTTTTTAAATGGGAACATTTTATTTTTATTTTTATTTTTTGAGACGGAGTTCACTCTTGTTGCCCAGGCTGGAGTGCAGTGGCATGATCTCAGCTGACCACAACCTCCGCCTCCCGGGTTCAAGCGCTTCTCCTGCCTCAGCCTCGCGAGTAGCTGGGATTACAAGCATGCACCACCACGCCCAGCTAATTTTGTATTTTTAGTAGAGACAGGGTTTCTCTATGTTGGTCAGGCTGGTCTCGAACTCCCGACGTCAGATGATCCACCCGCCTCGGCCTCCCAAAGTGCTGGGATTAGACATGAGCCAACACGCCCAGCCGGAAACATTTTAAACATACATAAGTGCAACAGGAGATGAGAAATCATGTTGATTCTACGTGGCTTGATTATGGATGATTATCTTCCTCTCATCGCAGATCCTCATTCTTTCGGTTTTCTGTGATGCGCTTGTCCCTATATGGGGCTCTGGCGTCTTTCTGGGTCTGGAGGTCCCCAGCGCCCTCTGCCGAGGCATCTCTTGGTCCGGCGGTCCTCAGGCTGGAGGGTGGAGCGGAGGAGGCCTGGTCGACGTGGATGGACTCGGTGGGCCGGCGCGGGGCCCGTTTGGCATCTTTAATAAGTTTCACCGGGAGCCGGGTGGCCGGGATGGAGACGACTAAGCCGCGAGAAGTTTACCTTCTACCACAGCGTCCACAGTACCCGGCTCGGTCTCAGGCCTCGGGTCCCGACGTCCTCCCCAGAGCACAAACCTACTACAGGTTAGGCCGGAGGCCGCCACAGCCCAGGGTCTCTGCCACCTGGCCAGCCCCCTCCGAGGCGCCGGGGAGCGATTCCCAAGGGTCCTGCGGGAGCGTCGCGTCACGGGAGCGCCGCGTCACGTGAGGCTGCCATCCAATCGCGGCGCGCGCTCGGTCCTGCGGGCGGCGGGCGCCAGGCACGGTGGCAGCAGGCAACATGGCTGAGAGGCCGGGGCCTCCGGGCGGCGCCGTGTCAGCGACCGCCTACCCTGACACCCCCGCGGAATTCCCTCCGCACCTCCAGGCGGGTGCGATGCGGCGCCGCTTTTGGGGCGTATTCAACTGCTTGTGCGCCGGCTCATTCGGGGCCCTGGCCGCCGCCTCCGCCAAGCTGGCCTTCGGCAGCGAGGTCGAGCCCGGGGCGCTGCTGTTGCTGCTGCGGGCGGGCGGGTGGGGCGGCGCTGGGCGGAGGAGGGGCGCTGCGGGGCCCGCGGGGCTCCCGGGGTGGGGCGGGGGTGGGCGCAGGGCGCCGCCGCACCCTCACCGGTCTGTCCGGCCGGGACCCCGGGCCGCGCGCGGCGCTGCGGTCAGCTGGGGTGGGAGAGAGTGTTTCGCCTCTAATCAGGCCAAACCCTCGTCCAGTGTAGGCGGTAAGAAGCGTCGGGGACTGAGGCCTCCTCCCTTACCAGGGACCTAAAACCTTTTCTCCGGTTGGGCTAGTTCGCTCTCGGGGAAGAACTACACCTCCTACATCCACCCTCTACCTCTCATTTTAAGTCCCTTGTGCCTGAGCATTTCTCTCCACGTGACTCTTAAGGTGAGAAGCCTGCTGCCCATCCCTTTACTCCGTAATTAACGGGTGTTGTGACCAGATGACCAGTCTGCCCCACTACCAGGAAAACTGGGAGTTTGGGATACTGTAGGCATAAGGGGATACTGACAGAGACGTTCTGGTTGTTTTCCTGACGCTGAGAACTCCTAAACTTGCCTCCTGGCGTCTGCTAAAGTGTGTCTCTGCCTCTCCTGTCGCACGTCGTAGACCAGCCTCTGCTTGCTAGAGGGGTTTCATTGCATCTACAGCCCAGGGTTAGCCTCTGACCTGGACAGTGGTCACGGATTTAGGGTTAAGTCTATTTAGGGCTAATCCAGTAGGAGCTGCCATGCTTGAGGTTAGTATCCCATTGGGTGTAGTTCATGGGGTAAGTGGTCGAAAGTAAAATGAATAACTTTGTATGGGCCGTGAAGCTTGTTGTCAGGAGCCAGACCTTCATAACCCTTTATGTAAGCAGGTTGCCACTGGCTCATGTGCTGCTTTGTGTAAGACAAGGTTGTTCAACTCGCGGCCCAACACAAATTTGTAAACTTAAAACATGAATTTTTTTGCAATTTATTTATTTTTTTTAGCTCATCATATATCATTAGTGTTAGTGTATTATATGTGTGACCCAAGACACTTCTTCCATTGTGGCCCAGGGAAGCCAAAAGATTGAACACCCTGGAGTAAGTTATAAGAAAGCATCTTTTTCTCAAGACACTATGTGTTCAGCTGCTGAGAAACCATTACAAGTAATAAGTATGATATTTAGATTCCGCCCCCCTCCCCCACCTTGTCTCCAGGCAGGTTTCTAACTCACCACCAAGCAAGGGGGGCTGCATATCCTTTGTGTAGGAGGCTTCTAAAGATCTTCTCTTCTCTTGAGACTTTCTCCTTTAAAAAAAAGAAAGAAAATATTTGCAAGTTCTCCAAGGGATGTCTGGGATCACTAAATAGTCTGAGGTAGTGTTTCCCCCAGGCAAGGCTGTGTCCTAGTTGAGCATGGAGGTACACTGCCTGGTTGTGAAGCCAGGTGGCTCTCACCGCTGTAGCACTTTAGGAAGGTTACTTAATGCCCCTGGCTCTTTATCTGTAAAATGAAGTTAAGGAATAAATGAGAATGCTTAAACACAGCCCAGGACCTAACACATAGTAAAAGCTCAAGAATGCCCAGAGGGGGTCAGCCTTGGTGGGCTATAACTTGTATAGGATTTGGGTGTGGGAATACAGAGCAGACATTGCTAATTCATGCTTTCCCTGATCTCAAGAAGTAAGAACTCCACCCCTGACTTAACTCATACTACCTACGGAGTAAGAACTACTTGGCCCTCTAGGACTGTTCTTCAAGCACTGGTCATTGTGGGACCAATAAGGGGCCGGTGTTTAGTAGAAAATACTGGCTTTGGATTAGCATTTTGCTTCTTCCCAAGATCATATGGCCAGCAAGGTGGCCAAATGAGTATCTTCTCTGAATTTGCTTTATTTGTAAGATGGGTCTGCTGCCCACTGAGGGTTAAGTGAAGCTCTGTGCAGGAAAGCTCTGAGGCCCTCTGAGCTGTAGTGGGAGCTCAGTAGGAGCCTGGGTGCCAGCAGCCACAGCCCTGGGTGTGCTTTGAGGGGGTCTGCACGTTGCTGCCCAGGGTGGACGTGGCTGCAGTGACACTTTCTCCTGCAGGTAAGCATGGGTTTATGCGTCTTAGGCATTATTGTGATGGCGAGCACCAATTCTCTGATGTGGACCTTCTTTAGCCGGGGCCTCAGTTTCTCCATGTCTTCAGCCATTGCATCTGTCACAGTGACTTTTTCAAATATCCTCAGCTCGGTGAGTAGCCTGAGGGCGTGGTGCTCTTGTCCTAAATCTGGGTTCTGGGTGAGTTGTCTTTGGGTAACCCCTCCTTTCCCAGACAGGAGAAAGGACAGGAACTGAAGCAGAGGTTGGGCTATGGCTTGACCCCTGGATGAGTGCTCTATTCATGGAGCAAATGTAATTCTAATCATAGAAGAATTCTTAAGTTAGATATGAGTGAAGCCTGACAGTAAAAAGCCTACTTGCTTGCTGTGCCTCCAGGGTGGAGCCCTCATTCTGAAGTCACTGTGCATCCTAGCTGTTTCCTAGGGTTCTGTGCACTCAAGGCTCCATGAGATTTAGAGGGTTGGGATTCCCAGAGACTTTTCTGCCCTGTGTAGTCTGAGGTTGACAAGATGGAGCTGAGCCTAGTCAATCTTGAATTGAGAGAGAAACAAATACCATGTACCACCTGTGTCTACCTGCTGGCCTCTGCTGGGTCTTTCTTGTGTACTTTGCTGAGGTCCAGTGCAGTGAGGGAGGTAGCCTCTCCACTCATGCAGGGGAGATTGAATAGAGTGACTTGATGAAGGTGACAGCTAGGTTTCAAGCCCAAGGCTTCTGGCTCCAGACCTTTCCTCCTGGCACCCTTAGAAGAAAGTCAGTCCCAGGAGAGTGAGGTTGTGCCCACCTGCTGAAGTTGAGTCCTTCACAGCTGTCTTTGTCTCGCAGGCCTTCCTGGGCTATGTGCTGTATGGAGAGTGCCAGGAGGTCTTGTGGTGGGGAGGAGTGTTCCTTATTCTCTGCGGACTCACCCTAATCCACAGGAAGCTCCCACCCACCTGGAAGCCCCTTCCACACAAGCAGCAGTAGCACCACTTGGCTGGACGGACCAGCTGGAAAGCTCACGATGGTGGCCCAGCCTTGGGATGTCATGTGGTACTGTGTCCTAGGGCGATCCAGTTGTGCAGCCTTCTGACCATCAGCCAGGGGAAGCAAGCGTCTGACGGAGCAGGCTCTGGCTCTGTAAGGAGAGGTGTAGCCGCAGCAGTGTTCTACCGGAAGTGTTTTGATCATCTGTACAGTGCTTTGGATTCTTGCTCCCAGGCCCACCCCAGTGAGCCTTTGCAGATGCTGGAGATCCTGGGGTTGGTCTGCTTTGTGTATGGTACTTGAAACCACGCTGTAATTATTGTCCTGTTGCCAAACAAAAGCCAGTCATGTAACTCTAGAAGCAGTGACTGGTGGGGCTTTCTGACAGTTCCATGCTGATGTATCGGGCCATCTGTGTCATGCGTATGTATTATGGCAAGAAGAGGAAAACTGGATTAATAAATACTTTTTTTGTAAGTTAAAACTACCAGGTACGGTATCTTAATTCTTTCCTTCCCTTTGGAGTAAGAGGCAGCCAGAGTGAGCTGAAATCCCGATGTGGAGGAGGCAGGAGAGCGAGGCAGGTACAGAAGCCTTGTGGCCTCGGTTGCTCTGACACCTGCTAGAGCTTGATCTTGTGGTTACTTCCTGAGGTCACACAGGCTAAGGCTCTTTGACTGCACAGGGTCTGTTCATTCTCCTGGTGCTCTCAAGGAGAAAAGTTTGACCTCCCTTTGGAGACCTTGTTTTACTTGGGAAAGAAAGTGGTTCAGAGGTCCCTCTGTTCGCTGCCACTCTGTTCCTCCAGCGTTTACCTTTAGGGCTCTTCTGTCGTTTGCTTTTCTTAGATCCCCCCTTTTTTTTTTGTTTTGTTTTGTTTTTTGTTTTATTTTGTTTTGTTTTGTTTTGTTTTGTTTTTTTGAGACAGTCTCGCTGTTACCCAGGCTGGAGTGCAGTGGCGCAATCTCGGCTTACGGCAAGCTCTGCCTCCTGGGTTCATGCCATTCTCCTGCCTCAGCTTCCCGAGTAGCTGGGACTACAGGCACCCGCCACCACGCCCAGCTAATTTTTTGTACTTTAGTAGAGATGGGGTTTCACCATGTTATCCAGGATGGTCTCGATCTCCTGACCTCGTGATCTGCCTGCCTCAGCCTCCCATAGTGCTGGGATTACAGGCGTGAGCCACTGCACCTGGCCCCCTTGTTCTTTTTGTATCTTAGACCATGTGAATGTAATTCCTAGTTCAAAGTGGGCTGTGTGCTGCCTGCACGCTTTCCCAGCGCAGAGCTTCAAGCCCGGCACTTACCTGCCTCACTTCTCCCCTGGGGTGTCCGAGGGCCCTCTCAGCTCTCCTGAGTCTGATCTCTGGCCCCAAGTCTTCTTCATACATTTCCTGCAGTTGAGAGGGACCTGGTAGCCAGGAGGCTAGGAGAGCAAAGGGTCTTGTCCAGACCCTCCTCCTCGCCCATGTAGCACCTTCATTGCTCTCCTCCCTTACTGTGGTCAGCACAGTTGACAAAATGAGCTTACTAAAACCATTCCACGGCTCCTTCTGATGGGGATCTGGCCCTAGCCCACCACTCCCAACAAGAGTTCTCTTCCTCAGTGACTCCTTAGTACCCATCTCCCTCATGCTATCCCCACCATGCTGAGTCCCCCCAGAAATCTGCAGGTCCAGCCATTCTCAAATCCACCATGTCCAGTCCTGCCAGCATGTTTTGTACTTGCTCTTTCCCTTGCCTTGGGTTCCCTTTACCTTCACCTGTCGCTGGCAAACTCCTGCTCTTCAAAACCCTTGAGCTCCCATGGGGGCCAGGGCAAAGCTATAATTCACAGAATGTTAATCATTTACCTCCACTTTGACACATTGCCTCCCAGCCAACCCGTGAGGGAATTACTCTTGTTCCTGTATTAGAGGTGAGGAAACTAAGGCTTGGGGAAGTGGAATAATTTGCCCGACATCACACAGCTGAGGAGTGCCAGAACCACAATGTCAGTCCGGGCTCAGCTCAGTCCCTACATCTGTCCTGCTTCCCACACCAACACCTGAAAACCCAAAGAGGCCCTGTGCAGTAAGGGGCCTGTTCCATACTGTGACTCAGCATGCCCAAACCTCAGAACCCTTTGGTCACCAGCCACCTACCTTTTCTTAGGGGCCCTAGTGTTGATCTCCCTGATCTAGTCTGATCCCACCATTCTACCAGTGAAGAAGCTGAAGGATATTCAAGGCTTTCCAGGGTGTGTTCACCATGTGGGTCAGACACCCAGCCAAGGCCAGACCTGAAGGCTGCTGACAGCAGGTGGGTCGGCCTCCCTGGGCAGTTAGTGAAAAGGGCAGAAAGAAGTCCATCTTGGAGCAAGCATTGTCCTGAGAGGACCTGGCCTCCCATCCAGACACTTGCTTAATGCATAGAGGTGGTTGGTGTTGACGTGGAACCCTATCACTCAATTCAACAAATATGCCTGTATTTGTACAAGATGTACAAGATGTATTTGTAGAAGATGTATATTTGTACAAGATGTAAGATGTTTTTCTAAAAGGAAGATCAGTCATTCTTCAAAAAGCAGGAAGATACAACTCTATAGTCATCTAAAAAGTTGAGGAAACGTTCACTGTATTTATTTTCCTCATTTCAGAGGTTTATTCTCTTGATAAGAATAAACTATATCAATACTATATCAATATTTGTCTTTTTGATGTGCATCTTGGATGATGGATTGAACTTTGTTTGCTTGGAGCTGGCAATTTGACATCCAGGTTCAAAGGCCTGATAGGTCATTCCTTTTGTTTAATTTTATTTTTTAACTTACTCTTTTTAAAAGTGTGCAATTCAATAGTATTTTAGTAGATTCACAAAGTTTTCGACCATTACTGCTAGCTAATTCCAGAACATTTTTATCACTCCAAAAGAAATTCTCATACCCATTAGCAGTCGTTTTGTATTCCATCCTCCCCCAGGCCCATGGCAATCAAGGATCCACTTTCTGTCTATAGATTTGCCTGTTCTGGACATTTCATGTAAATGGATTATACAACATCAATATATGGCCTTTTGGGTCTTTTTTCACTTAGCATAGTGTTTTCAAGGCTGATTCATGTTGTAGCATGAATCAGTTATTCATTCCTTTTTATGACTGAATAATACTCCATTGTGTGGATCTACCACATTATGTTTATCCATTCATCGTTTGATAGACATTTGGATTGTTTCCCTTTTCTGGCTATTAGAATAATGCTGCTTTGAACAATTCTGTACACGTTTTTGTGTGAACATGTTTTCAATTCTATTGGGTATATACCTAGGAATGGAATTGCTGATATAACTATGATACAATATGATAACTATATTTAATTTTTTGAGGAACTACCAGACTGTTTCCAGGGCAGTTGCACCATTTTACATTCTAACCATCAGAATATGAGTGTTTCAGTTTCTTCACATCCTTGCCAACACTGTTATTGTCCATCTTTTTTATTCTTGCCAGTCTAGTGGTATCTCATGGTTTTGATTTCCATTTCCATAATGACTAATGGTGTCAAGCATCTTTTCTGTGCTTGTTGGTCATTTGTATATTCTTAAATAGAATTTCTTTGGAGAAATTCTATTTAAAGCGTTTACCCATTTTAAAAGTAGGTTATATTTTTGTTAATGAGTTATAAAGATTCTTTTGGTATTCTGGATAAAAGTCCCTTTTCAGGTATATGATTTGCAAATATTTTCTCCCATTCTGTGGGTTGTCTTTTTATTTTCTCAGTGATGTCTCTTGAAGCACACAAGTTTTTTATTTTGATGAAATTCAAATTTGTCTATTTTTCCTTTATGTTTGTTTGTTTTTTCATTTGATGCATATCAAAAAATCCATTGCCAGATCAGAATGTGACAGGGGCCAGATAATGCAGGGCCTGTTGCAGACCATTGAAAGGACTTCGACTTTTACTCTGGGGGTGCAGAAGAGAACTAATCTGACTCATACTCTAAAGGGATCACTCTTGTATTGAGAACACACTGTGGAAGGCTAGAGCAGAAGCAGGAAAACCTTTTTTTTTTTTTTTTTTTTGAGACGGAGTCTCGCTCTTTCGCCCAGGCTGGAGTGCAGTGGTGCTATCTCAGCTCACTGCAAGCTCCACCTCCTGGCTTCACGCCATTCTCCTGCCTCAGCCTCCCGACTAGCTGGGACTACAGGCGCCTGTCACCATGCCCAGCTAATTTTTTGTATTTTTAGTAGAGATGGGGTTTCACTGTGTTAGCCAGAATGGTCTCCATCTCCTGACCTCGTGATCCACCCGCCTCGGCCTCCCAAAGTGCTGGGATTACAGGCATGAGCCACCGCACCTGTCCAGGAAGACCTTTTAAGGGGCCACTGCAGCCATCCAAATGAGAAGAGAGGGAGACTTTGGTAGCAGTGAAGGTGACAAGAAGTAATGGACTAAATAATGCATTTTGAAGGCAGTCAACAGGATTTGCTGATGGCTTGGATGTGGCTGGGAGAGAAAGAGAGGTCAATAATGAATCCATAGTTTTGGCCTGAGCAACTTGAAGAATGAAGATGTCAATAATGGAATGAAGAAGACTGGAAGAGGAGCCTGATTGAGCAGGAATATCAAGAGCTCAGTTTTGAACCTGTTAATTATGATCGTTGTAATAATATATCCAGGTGAAAGTGTTGGGTAGGCAGTAAACAGTAAGACATAGGTCTCAAAAGCTCAAGGAGATGTCTGGGAGTCATCAGCATAGAGATGGTATTTGAAGCCATGAGACTAGATGACATCTTCTAGAGAGAAGAGGTCCAAGGACTGAACTGGGCACTCCAGTGTTTAGAAGTCTGGGAGATGTGAAAGAACCAGCAAGGTAGGTAAGAGAAAATAGCCAGTGAGGTCATTTGCAAGTGTGGTGTCCTGGAATCATCTTCAGAAAAAGGCAGTGATCACCCAGGCTAATGCTGCCTAAGAGTCAAGTAAATTGAAGATTGAGAAATGGCTTTTGGATTAGCAGAGATAACATTGATAAGAGCAACTTTGAGGAGTGACAGGGCAAGAGCATTACTGGATTAGATTCAAGAAGGAATAGTGATCATCTCAATGCAGTAAAAGCATTTGACAAAATGTAACTTCCTTTCATGAGAAAAATGATCAATAACTAGGAATAGAAGGAAATTTCCTTAAGATGATAAAGGCCATATATGAAAAACCCACACCTAACATTATAGTCAATGGTAAAAGACTGAAAGCTTTTCCCCCAAGATTAGGAACAAGACAAGGATGCCTGTTTTCACCACTTCTATTCAAGATGACACTAGAAGTCCTAGCCAGAGCAATTAGGCAAGAAAAAGAAATAAAGGACATTCAGATTGGAAAGGAAGAAGTAAAATTATCACTGTTCAGCCGGGCGTGGTAGCTCACATCTGTAATCCCAGCACTTTGGGAGGCCGAGGTGGGCAGATCATGAGGTCAGGAGATCAAGACCATCCTGGCTAACACAGTGAAACCCCGTCTCTACTAAAAATACAAAAAAAAAAAAAAAATATATATATATATATATATATATATATATTAGCTGGGCGTGGTGGTGGGCACCTGTAGTCCCAGCTACTCGGGAGACTGAGGCAGGAGAATGGCATGAACCCGGGAGGCAGAGCTTGCAGTGAGCCGAGATTGCGCCACTGCACTCCAGCCTGGGCAACAGAGTGAGACTCTGTCTCAAAAAAAAAAAAAAAAAAAATTATCACTGTTCAAGAATTATATGATCTTATATGTAGAAAACCCTAAAGATTCCAAAAAACTGCTAGGAGTTAATAAATACAGCAAAGTTGCAGGATACAAAATCAACACACAAAAACCAATTGCATTTCTATACATTAGCAACAATCTGGAAAGGAAATTAAGGAAACAATTCCATTTACAGTACATCAAAAAGAACAAAATACTTAGGAATAAATTTAACCAAGGAGATGAAAGACTTGTGCACTGAAAACCACAAAACTTTGCTTCAAGAAATTAAGGGTGTCATAAATAGAGATTCTGTGTTTATGGATTGGAAGTCTTAATATTGTTAAGATGCCAGTACTACCCAAAGCGATCTACAGATTCAACGCAATCCCTATCAAAACCCCAATGATGTTTTTTGCAGAAATAGACCCATTCTGAAATTCTTATGGAATCTTAAGGGATCCCAAATAGCCAAAACAATCTTGAGAAAAAAGAACAAAGTTGGAGGACTCAGTACTTTCTGACTTCAAAATTGTTACAAAGCTATGGATTTTTAGAATGTGGTACTGGCATAAAGAAATACATAAAGAGCAAAGGGATATATAGAGAGCCCAGAAACAAACCCTTTGACAGGGTGCCAAGACCATTTAATGGGGAGAAAACAGTCCTTTTGACAAATGGTAATGAGAAAACTGTATGTCCATATGCAAAAGAATGAAGTTGGACCCTTACCTTACATGATATACAAAAGTTAACTAAAAATGTATAAAAGACCTAAACATAAAAGCTAAAACAATAAAAGTCTTAGAAGAAAATACGAGAACGTCTTCATGAATTAGATTTGACAATGATTTATTGGTTATGATACTGAAAACATAAGCAACAAAAGAGAAAATAAATTGGGCCTTATAAAAATTAACTTTTGTGCATCAAAGGACACCATCAAGAGAGTGACCAGACAACTCAAACAGAATGGGAGATATTTGCAAATCACATATCTGATAAGGGATTAATATCCAGAATATATAAAAAACTTCTACAATTCAACATCAACCCGAAACCTAATTTAGAAACAAGAAAAGGACGTGAATAGACAGATCTCCAAGGAAGAAATACAAATGGCCAATAAACACATGAAAGATGCTCAATATTACTAGTTACTAGAGAAATGCAAATCAAAACCATAATGAGATACCACTTCACACCCATTAGGATAGCGTTAATTACAAACAAAAACAACAAAATAACAAATGCTGATGAGTGTGGAGAAATTGGAACCCTTGTGCATTGCTGGTGGGAATGTAAAATGGTTCAGCCATTGTGAAAAACAGTATGATGGTTCCATAAAAGTTAAACATAGGACTATTATATGACCCAGCAATTCTACTTCTGGGTATTTATATACCCTAAATAATTGAAAACAGGGACTCATACAGATACTTGTACACCAATGTTCATAGCAGCATTATTTACAATAGCCAAAAGATGGAAATGACCCAAATGTCCATCAACAGATGAATAAATAAACATATGGTATATACTTACAATGGAATAATATTCAACCATAAAAAGGAGTGAAATTCCAACACATGTTACAATATGGATGAACTTTGAAAACATTTTGCTGAGTGAAATAAGCTTGACACAGAAGGACATGTATAATTCTACTTACACGAGGTACCTAGAATAGGCAAATTCATAGCAACAGAAAGCAAAACAATGGTTACCCCAGGCTGAGGGGAGGAGAGGATGGGCAGTTATTGTTTAAAGGGTACGATGTTTCAGTTTGAAACGATGAAACTGTTCTGAAATGGATAATGATGATGGTTGCACAACATTATGAATGTACTTAATGCCACTGAATTGTACACTCAAAAATGATAAAGATGATAAATTTTATGTATATTGTACCACAATTTTTTTAAAACAGAAAAAGAAAATGGTGAGAAGAGGAATTGGAGACAGCAAGTGGTGATGACTCAAGGAGTTTTTCTACAAAAGGAGTAGAGCTCTGGGGCAGTGGCTGATGGAGAAGATGGGAACATGAGGGGGCTTTGGTTTTGTTTTCTTTTTGGTTCAGATAGGAAAATAGCAGCATATTTATATATGTTAATGGCATTGATCCCATATCCATGGGAAGATTGAAAATTCAAGAAGAAGGGGATGATGAGAGCATTGAGTGCTGAGCCAGAGCAGGTGAGATAGGATCTGATGCACAAGTGGACAGTTTGGCCCCTTAGCGAGGAGCACAGACATCTCACCCCCGGTGAGGGCAGGAACAGAAAGATTCAGGTGGGTAGTTGGAGGGGACTCTTAGAAATTCTTTTCTCAAAGCTGCTCAGTTTTTATAAATCATTAAGAAAAAGACAAAATACCTCAAAAGAAAGTATGTAGGTTGATAATTCATAGAAGAGGAAACTTGAACAGCCAATAACATATGAAAAGGCTCGACCTCACTAGTAATAAGGAAAATGCAAATTAAAACTACAGAGGAAAAGAAAAAGGCATGCCACAGACTGGGAGAAAATACTTGCAAAACATATATCTGATGAAGGACTTGTATCCAGAATATGTAAGAGTTCTTGCAATTTAAGAGGACAACCCAATAATACAAGGGCAAAAAGTTTTAACAGGCACTTCACAAGAGAAGATACATAGGTAATAGATATGCATTTGAAAATAGACACAATATCATTAGTCATTAAGGAAATGAAAATTAAAACCACAATGAGATACTACTGCACACTTACTAGGATGGCTAAAATTTAAATGACTGAAATTAACAAGTATTGGTGAAGATATAGGCAACTAGAACTGCTGATTGTGGAGCAACATGGTACAATCATTTTGTGAAACAGTTTAACAGTATCTTATAAAGTTAAATATATACTTGCCCCTCCTAGGTGTTTATCACAGAGAAATGAAAATGTATGTCCACATAAACACTTGTAAAAGAATGTTCATAGCAGTATTATCCATAATAGCCCTGTTACAGACTGAATTATGTCCCGCACAAGACTGATGTTGAAGCCCCAAACCCCAGTATACCTGTGTTTGGAGATTGGGCTTTATGAAGATAAAGTTAACTGAGATCATAAGGGTGGAACTCTAATCTGATAGAACAGGAGTCCTTACAAGAAGGACTCTGTCTGCACATGTACAGAGGAGAGGTCATTTGAGGACATAGCAAGAAGGAGAGAAGGCAAGCCAGGAAAAGGGCCCTCATCAGAACCTGAATTTGTCAGCAGATTGATCATGGACTTCCCAGCCTGCAGAACTGTGAGAAAATAAATATCTGTTGTTTAAGTCGTGCAGTCTGTGGTATTTGTTATGGCGGCATGAGCTGACTGATACAACCCAAATGGCCATCCATATTCATCTATGGAATACTACTCTTCAATAAAAAGGAAGAGAGTATTGATACATGCTGTCACAAGGAGAATCATAAAATAATTATGCTAAGTGAAAGAAGCCAGACCCAAAAAGAATATATACCATATAGTTCCATTTATATGTAATTAAAAAGAAAAAAAGGCAAAACTTCCATGACAGAAGGCAGATCAGTGGTTGCTTAGGGCTGGGAATCAGGGCAAGAAGGAACTTTTTAGGATGATGGCTCTTTTCTACATCTTGATCATAGTGGTCATTACACAACTGTATAAAACTAACATTCTACACTTAAAGTGGGTGAATTTTATTGGATATAAATTGTACCTCAATAAAGCTAGGGGGAACTCAGTAAGATGCCATTGATGCCGTTTCATACAAGATTGGCAAAAGGTACAAAGTTGAACAAGCGAGGCCAATGTTGTGGAGCACTGTGAATTCCCATGTGCTACTGCTGGAAGTATAAATTAGTATAACCCTCTGGAAACATTTTACTATCATCTGACAAAACAGAAGATGTGCCTGCTGTTTGAGCCAGCAATTCCAGTCCTGGAAACTCTCACTTGTGCACAAGGAGACATGAACACACATGCTTGTTGCAGCAGTGTTTATAACTGAGAAAAATGTAAAACAATCTAATATCAATGGGAGAATAGAGAAGTTATAGCATACAGTGTATTGAACACTATACAGTGGTGACAAGCATGAATTACATGGAAAAATTACATGGAAAAAATCTCAAAATCATAATGTAGAGTGAAAAAAAGTAGAAGGGTGCGTTAAGTATGATAACTTTACAAAAAAATTTAAAATCTTCAAAACAATACTACCTATTATTTTAGATATCCACATGTTTAGTAAGTATTTTTAAATATGCAAGGAAACTTAAATACCAAACTCAGAGTGGTGGTTACTTTGGGGAGGGAGGAAAGGAAGTTGGGGTTGGGAAAGGATATATAAGGGGCTGAGAGCTTCAGTTATAACCCATAAAGTTTTATTTCTTGAACTTGATGAGGGAGATGTAAGATTTCATTACTGTTTTTTTTTTTTTTGAATTTTTGTAAGGTTTCATAAATGTTTTTAGACAACACTTCACTGATAAATGGGAATGATCACATTTAACAATCATTAGACATACAAATCTTACTGCTGTTGTTTAGCAAGAAAACCCCAAGATCGTCTTTGCTAGCCGATGTGTGCTCTGGGCTCTTTGGGCCTGGGTAAGGAATGGCAGGGCCCAACCCAGAGTCTGGAGATGTGGTGAATCAGATAGGTTAGGGTGGGAGGTGAGACAGACCGTGTTGGTTCCAGTGGAATTGGCTCCAGGGCTGGACTGGCCAGAGAATTATTACTCCAAATTCCAGAGCCATCCAGTTCCTTTGGGAAACAAGGGCTTGGAGGGCTCAGATTTTCCCCAAATCCACTCAACTTGTCATAGATTGAGCTGAGATGGGACCCCAGATAGCCTGGCTGAGAGCCTGTCTTGTCTGTACTACTTCCGTGTTCCCTTGCTGGTCTTCAATAGGGTCCCCAAAGTTCTTCTTGCCCGGAGACCTGCAGCAGTGAGTCCTGACTGTCACCAGCATGGTCCCTCACGGGGTAGCCCGTCACCAGAGTTTAAAAGTCAGTCCCCTATGCAGTTAGACCTAATGCTACATCAGGGGGAAAATTCAAAAGAAAAAATACACAATTTAGGCAACAGGGTTCCTAGCTGCATTACTGCTAGCAGCAGTTAGTTACCTGATAGTCGAGAAATGGTTAGGCAAAAATGGTGGAATATCATATGCCCACGAACAGGGGTGAGCATTTGAAATAGGTGGATCCTAGACAGTGTCCACAAGGCAGCCTGCCAGGCATGGCCTGAAGTGCCAGGTTTGCTCCATGTAGTGTAAACACATTTGTGTACAATGGCAAGCGCTAGGAGTGGCTTAAAAAGAGGTGACTTCAGGGTTTATTGGATTCTTTTATTTTTCTCCTATAAAGTTGTTTACATATATAATAGGAGACAGATTAGAGATGAATTTATAACTTCAGATACAAGAAGAAAAGATTTTGCTCCCACAAATCTGTGGATGCGTATTTACTAACTCCTCCCTGTCTCCACACAAAAAAAGGGGGCGGGGATGCATCAGGATGCCTATCTTTATGATTTAGCTTCAAGCTTAGCACCATGAACAGCCGCTGTGGTGCCTAGAGTCTGACAGGGCCTCAGTTGTTCTTTCATCCTCAGAATTGGGGGGTGGATGCAGAGGTGGGTCAGGGATTGGGCTTGAATCCCCAAAACCAATGTGTATTGGGCTTTCCTTCCAAAAGGGACTCCCAGCATGCGTTGGGAGAAGAGGACACAGCCTCCCCTGAACTCTGCAGAAGGCACTTGCCCCACAGGCACAGGCATGGGGCCGCTCCCAGGCTTCCACCTGAGCAACCTGTCCTGTTTGCTTACTTGTTCATTTATTCATGCATTCCCTCATCTGCTGAGCACTCTGTGCCATGCTATGGGCTAGGGACACAAAATGAGAAGATTCCCTTCCTGGCTAAGGTCCTCTATGAACTTCATCTTGAAACGTGTCTTCTGTTCCCCACCTTACCTGGTGGTTTTCAGGCTCTTCTTGCCTGACTTTTCCTCTTCTCCCTCCTCCCCAGCTCCATCATCTGTGGATTAATGTGAAGTGTAGACCATGCCAACTTTTCTGGGACAGCACATTCAGAGCCTCCTGTCCCATGGTGGGGCCTGTGCCTGGTCCTCTTGGAGAGCAGAGAGCAGAGGGTCTTGAGTGGGCTGCCTCTGATCCCAATATGCCTGGGGTTGGCCACCAGGTGCTAGTGCAATACGGTGGCTGCAGTTCAGCAGCTGGTGGGGGGAGGGGCGTGCTGATGGCCCCAGTGGCCTGTGACTAGACCATGGTGTCAGCTGTGGACCCAGACAGGAAACGTGAGAAAAGATGATCCTTTGGGATCAGCTGACAGATAAAATGCCCCATGCACAAGGAACTAAATAAGGGCCGACTCTGCTGAGGCCTGGAAGTTCTGTTGCAGGAAGAGGGAAGGGAGGCTCACGGGGATCCTCTCCTGATGCCCAGGTGGCTGCCTCTCTCTAAGCTGCACTTTTTCCATCTGTGAAATGAGGTTGTTGGGATGGAGAGGTTCTTTGTAAGGTCCGCAGTGTAGCTCATTTCTTGCAGAGAATTTTGAATGCCTTTGCCTCTTCACAGCATCCTGCTTCAGACACTTGACCTGTGGCGTGGGTGTTATTATTTCCCACCTCCCAGATGAAGAAACAGAGGCACAGAGAAGTAACTTCCCAAGGTCACACAGCGGATCTGTAGAGGACCCAGGATGTAGGCCCAGTTCTGTCTGACCCAAAGTCTATTCCTTTTAGACACTTTTATACTCACTCTGGTACCCTGGATTCTCTGGCCTGGAAGGCACTGGAGAAAGCTCATCTTGCACAAGCCCCTCATTTGTCAAAGATGATGAAAGAAGCTCAGAGAGGTGAAGCAACTAAAACCCGGACCCTCTCACCCCTAGGCCAGGACTTTTATTTAGAGGCTTTTTCCATTTAAGTAGTGAATTTATTCTTAAATAGGTAATTCATGCACATGGTGCTAAATTCTGATGATGTAAAAGGAAATACAGAGTAAAGCAAGCATCCTTCTTCCACTCCTGAGCCTGTAATCATAGGGCCTAGGGCTTCTCTGCAGACAGAGCCCAGCCAAGACTTTTCGTAAATGCCATGTGCACTTCAGGGCTTGGTTTGTTCTATTATATTTAGGGATGCGGTGCTGAGATGCTTGCCTGCAGAACAGCAAAAACTTCTGACTTCATTATTGTTATTCAGAGTAACCAGAGTCATTGCTCTCTGGCTTGCCTTAAAGCCAGCAAAGGCAATTGCCCATCCCTGGGCTTTTGGTCTGGAAGAGACCATTGGCATCATTATTCAGTCCCCTCACTTTTCAGGTAAGGAGCTAATGAAGACAACATTCCTAATGACACACGGCAAGTTACTGTGGTGTTGGGGTTTCAATGTCAGAAGTCTCCTCTCTTCCTCTGGCATTTCTGCTACTATGCCAGGCTGGCTCCTTTCAGTAGACATAACATCATTGAAAAATACAAGTGCCCCTGCGGAGAGCAGAGCAGCTAGCCATTAAACTTACAAAAGCTTATGCTCTTTGGCCCAACATTTCCACTTCAAGGCATTCAATTCTTCCTATAGATACACTCATCTAAGGGTAAAATGATCTCTGTATAACCTTATTCTTTGCAACACTGATTGTAATAGGGAAATATTGGAAGCAACCCAGATGCCTATGGATGAGAGGTGAGTTACATAAATTAGGGACCATCCACACAAACAGAATATGTGCAGCTGTGAAAAGACTGGGCCACCTCTCCATGTACAATAGGAACAGCTCCGTCTTGCCAGGCATGGTGGCTCACACCTGTAATCCCAGTACTTTGGGAGGGGAAGGTGGGGCGGATCCCTTGAGCCTAGGCGTTCCAGACCAGCCTGGGCAATGCAGTGATATGCTCTCATTTGTGTAAATAAAACAAAATAATACATTATTTGCTTTGCAGATGCCACTGCCGCCAGGCGCCCTGTAACATCAGCCATCATCGTCAACCCCACCGTGTTCTTCAACATCACTGTCGATGGCAATCTCTTAGACCCGTGTCTCCTTCAAGCTGTTTGCAGACATGGTTCCAAAGCCAGCAGAAAACTTTTGTGCTCTGAGCACTGGAAAGAAAGGATTTGGTTATAAGAGTTCCTACTTTCACAGAATTATTCCAGGGTTTATGTGTCAGGGTGGTGACTTCACACGCTGTAATGGCACTGGTGGCAAGTCCATCTACAGGGAGAAATTTGATGATGAGAACTTCATCCTAAAGCATACAGGTCCTGGCATGTAGTCCATGGCAAATGCTGGACCCAACACAAATGGTTCCCAGTTTTTAATCTGCACTGCCAAGACTGAGTGGTTGGATGGCAAGCTTGTGGTCTTTGGCGTGGTGAAGGCACGAATATTGTGGAGGCCATGGAGCCCTTTGTGTCCAGGAATGGCAAGACCGGCCAGAAGATCACCATTGCTGACTGTGGACAGCTCCAATAAGTTTGACTTGTGTTTTATCTTAACCACCAGACTGTTCCTTCTGTAGCTCAGGAGAGCACCCTCCACCCCATTTGCTCGCAGTGTCCTAGAATCTTTGTGCTCTCGCTGCGGTTCCCTTTGGGTTCCATGTTTTCCTTGTTCCCTTCCATGCCTAGCTGGATTGCAGAGTTAAGTTTATGATTATGAAATAAAAACTAAATAACAAAATAATAATAATAGTACATTATTTGCTTCTCAGTGCATACAATATCTCTGGAAAGATCTAAAAGAAACTGGTAGTAGGATTCGACAAGGTGGCCGGGGGCATTTTTTTCAATTTTGAACCATGTGGATGCATTATGTATTCAAAATGTAAAACAAAAAACTCACAAGCATCTCTTACTTTTTCAACTTGAAGAAAAGAGAAGAAGAAGAAAGCCTTAAAGTCAGTAAAGATTAGCCTGGGTTCCTAGACTTGAGCTTGATAGTAACCAGAATGTCAGGCCACATGTGGTGTAGGTCATAGGGTCCTGGCTTTTGGTCACCCACTGTTAGGCTCATATAACAGACAAGGAGGTGCCATTCTCCATTGTCTGTCCCTTTTACATCAGCTCATCTTGGCTCCTGATTTCCTAGGTCTGATATGGAAGGTTCCGGGATTTTATTATTTCTAATCAACATCCCCTTCCCAAACCCTGCCCCTTGGCAGCCACAGCAAGGTCACATCTAGCCCAAGATCACATAAAAAGAGCTGTTTCCTCCCTTGAGGACCGACTGTGTGGAAGCACCAGGCATCAGAGATAGAGTCTTCCCTGGCATTGCAGGAGAGAATCTGAAGGGATGATGGACACATCAAAAGGTGAGTGGGTGAAATCTCCATGGAGCCCCACATGCCCCTCCAGCCAGCTGGCCCTAAACTGCTCTCTTGCCTCTGCCGGGTGCCTGGGGCCATTGCCCTCTCACCCTAACTTGTGGCCCTTGTGCTGCTTGCTCTCTGTCTCATCCCTTTTTAAAAACAAACAAACAAACAAAAAAAACACAAACTTTTCATTTAGGCATAATTTCAGATTTACAAAAAGATTGCTAGAATAAAAAGAAGAATTTCCATATATCCTTTATCCAGATTCCCTAAATTATTACTGCATTTGCTTTATCCTTCTCGATCAATGGACAGATAGATGATATAGACAGACAGATAGACAAATATATATTTTTTGAACTCTTGAGAGTAAGTTGCAGATATTACATTATTAATACTTTGGTGTGTATTTCCTAAAAACAAGGACATTCTCTTACATAACCAATACAATTATGAAGACCAGGACATGAACACCATTTCAATACTGTTATCCAACCCACAGATTTTATGCAGATTTCACCAATTGTCCCAATAATGTCATTTATAGCAGAAGAAAATCCTGGGTCAGGCTTTGCATTCCGTCGTTGTGCCTCTTCGGTCTCCTTTGTCTGGAACAGTTCTTCTGTCATTCTTGGTGTTTTGTGACTTTGACACTTTTGAAGAGTACAGACCAGTTATTTTGTAGAATGTCTCTCAATGCGTCCTGTCCTTTCTCAAGGTCACCTGATGGATTTCCCTACTGCAGAGGGTCTGTCTGCTGCTGTCAGCAGTGTCACTGCTTCTCAGAGTGGGGAATAGCAGAGGGGAGTCATGTGCCAGGCTCTGTGTCCCATGAGGATGCAGCCGCCTACCACCACCAAGAGCAGACACCAGAGCCCTCTGTTTTACTTCAGGGAGTCCGGGTGCTGCTAGGGAACAACGAGACTGAGTTTGAACCCCTCTGCTAACTCCCCAGCCCCCAAGCCCTCGGTGACCTCCCAGCAGGGTTTGCTTAGCAGCCTTCTCTCTTGCTTGAGAAGCTGCTTGATAGCCAAGGAATGGCTGCTTTGAAACTCTGCAAAGGGACTAAGCCAGACCCTCCTAGTTTCCACCTTCTCCTTTTTTGGAGGGTGACATTTCGAAAGAAATCAGACTCTTCTTTTTAGTCCCAAGGCCACAGAGTTTTGAGTTCCTCCTTAGACAGCTGATGCCTCAGCTAGACTCAGCCTTGAAGGGTACAGAGTCCTTAGGACTGAGAAAGGGTGGTGTGGTGTGATGGGAAGCACCTGCTGATTTGAGAGAAGATTCATGTCTCTACCATGCACTAAATAGCCCTGTGGCTTTGGGCAAGTCACATCAATCCTGTGAAAGTACTATCTAAATTACTGAGGACTACCTGAAGGAAAGGTAGTCCTGACCCACACTGTCATTTTCAAGAGGCGTGACCTGTTCACTGGGGAGGTTTGATGACTTGACTGAGGTCCCAGCCATGGGTGGCAGAGCTGGGACACAAACACGGCATGTGTTCATTTCATGCTGCATTATGCTGCCTCCCTGCTGGGCACAATTTGACTTTACTCTCAAGATCTAAATCACCAAAGACAGTCATCTCATGGCCACCAGTGTTGGGGTGTTGGTGGGGGGAGCTGACGCTTCCTGAGGTGTCCTTTCTGATGGGCTTGTGCAAGTAACCATCACATGCCACCTTACAACATTAGCGAGTTGTGATGACTCTATGGTGTTTTCATGAATATGATTTCATTTGTTCTTCCAACCACTCTAGGAGGTCAGGACATCCAAATAGGGACCTGGAAGACGGTGATATGTGTGGGATAAAGGTAGGATTTCATATAAATGGAGGAAATGAGAAATTGTGCACTTTGTGGTATTAGGACAACTGGTTAGTATTTAGAGAAAAATAAAGCCAGATATCTATCTCATGGCTTATCCCACAACAAATCCCAGAAAGGTCGAAGACGAAACTATAAAGGCAATAGAAGAAAATGAAGGCAATATGAAAAATAATCTTGGAATGGAGAAGGTGTTACAAAGGAAAATAGGAAACCTAGAAACATAAAGGAAAAGAACAGTAAAACTGACTCCAGAAAAATTAAAAATATGTGTGAGACAAAACCTCCAGAGTCAGAAGGTAATGGAACTGTGAAGAGTACTTTCAACACATATGAGAAGCAAATGCTATTCTGTAGTATAAAAAGAGCCCTCAGATCTATAAGAAAATGACCAACATCCCAAAATATACATGGACAAAGAGCAGTATTACGTAGTTCAAAGAAAAAGAAATACATGAAAAGATGCTCAACCTTACTTAGTGAGGGTGGTCGTGAAATGAAACAGCAGGCCAGGTATGGTGGTTCATGCCTGTAATCCCCAAAAGTTGGGAGGCCGAGGTAGGAGGATTGCTTGAGCCCAGGTGTTCAAGACCAGCCTGGAAAACATAGTGAGACCCTGTCTCCACAAAACAATTTAAAAATTAGCTGTGGCCAGGCACAGTGGCTCATGCCTGTAATCCCAGCACTTTGGGAAGCCAAGGCGGGCAGATCACTTGAGATCAGAAGTTAGGGACAAGCCTGGCCATCATGGTGAAACCCCGTCTCTACTAAAAACTACAAAAATTAGCCGGGTGTGGTGGGGTACACCGGTAATCCCATCTACTTGGGAGACTGAGGCATGAGAATTGCTTGAACCTGGGAGGCGGAGGCTGCAGTGAGCCGAGACTGCACTCCAGTCTGGGCAACAGAGCGAGACTTTGTCTCAAAAATAAATAAATCAAAATAAATAAAAATTAGCCAGGCATGGTGGTGCACATCGGTAGTTCCAGCTACTCAGCTACTCAGGTTCAAGGCTGCAGTGAGCCAAGATTGCAACACTGCACTTCAGCCTGGGTGACAGGCCAAGACTCTGTCTCTTAAAAAAAAGAAGTTATATAAAAGCAAAACAGCAATGAGATTTCATTTTTTCATTTATCAGATTAGCCAAGATTAAAAGTTTAACAGTAAATAGCTTTAAAAAGGCACCTTCCCATCTTTTTGTAGCAGTATCACTGGTGCAGTCGCTAGAAGGCTCTCTGGCAACATTTACTGAAATTAAAGATGCCCATATCCTGTGACACAGCAATTCTGCTTTGGAAGATTTCTCTTACAAATATTGTCACACATGAGTGCAGAGATACATGTACAAGGAAGTACATTGTAGCATATAAGATTTTAAATGATCTACATGTCCACCCAGAGGGATAATAGCTACTAAAAAGTAACAAGGTTGAGACCAGCCTGGGCAAAATAAGGAGACCCCATCTTCACAAAAAATGAAAAAATTAGCTGGGTGTGGTGATGCATGCCTGTAGTGCCAGCTACTCAGGAGGATGAGGTGAGAGGAGTGCTTCAGCCCAGGAGGTCGAGGCTGCAGTGAGCTGTGATCACACCATTGCACTCCAGCCTGGGAAACAGAATGAGACTCTGTCTCAAAAAAAGAAAAAAAATAAAAGAAAATAATAAGATCTACTTGTGTGGTTAGGAGATAAATTTCAAGACGTGTGTGTGAGAGAGAGAGGGAAAAAAAGAGAGAGAGAAGCAAGGTGCAGAATAATGTATTGAGAAAGCTCCTGTTTCTGTAACTAAAGTAATGGTTTATGGCAGAGAAAACTGGAAAGATACTTAGATACTTTATAGTGATTTTCTCTGGAGAAAGGATCTGGGAGTCTGGGATGGGAGAGAAACTTAATTTTTGTAATGGACATTTATTACTTTTATTTTTTATTTTTATTTTTTTATTTTATTTTATTATTATTATTATTATTATTATTATTATTTGAGATGAGGTCTCACTCTGTCACCCAGGCTGGAGCATAGTGACGTGATCTTGGCTCACTGCAGCCTCCAGTTCCCAGGTTCAAGCAATTCTCCTACCTCAGCCTCCTGAGTAGCTGGGATTACAGGCATGCACCACATTACCCAGCTAATTTTTAATTTTTAGTAGAGATGGGGTTTCACCATGTTGGCCAGTCTGGTCATGAACTCCTGGCCTCAAGTGATCCGCCTGTCTTGGCCTCCCAAAAAGCTGGGATTACAGGCGTGAGCCACTGCACCTGGCCTCTTCTTTATCCTATTTGTGATTCTTTGTGATTCCTAAATAAAAGGATTCATGTCTCTCATTCATTTTGGAAAGTTTTCAACCATCACCTCTTCGCTGCTGCTCCCCATTCTTGATTCTCTCCTTTCAGAACAACTATAGTATATCATTTAGACCTTTTCATCCAAGACTCCACGTCTCTAAACTGCTTTTCATATTTACTTCTATTAATATTTCTCTAGGTTGTATTACAGGTATTTGTTTCCAGTCTATTTTCTAGTTCACTGATTCTCTTTCAGTTATGTCTATTTGCTATTTAACCTGTGAGTTTTTTTCATTTCAAGAACCGTATTTTCATTTTTAGAAGTTATGTTTTAAAAAATTTATCTGGTCATTCTTAATAGTGGCTTATTCCTTTCTCATCATTCTGATTTATTCTCTTAGGTCCCTAGCCATTTTTGACTTGGCTATTTTATGGTCTCTCTCTCTCTCTCTCTCTCTCTATATATATATAGTTTATTTTATTTTATTTATTTATTTATTTATTTATTATTTTTTTGAGACAGAGTTTCACTCTTATTGCCCAGGCTGGAGTGCAATAGCGTGATCTTGGCTCATTGCAACCTCTGCCTCCCGGGTTCAAGCAATTCTTCTGCCTCAGCCTCTCGAGTAGCTGGGATTACAGGCATGCACCACCAAGCCTGGCTAATTTTTTTTTTTTTTTGAGACAGAGTTTGGCTCTGTCACCCAGGCTGGAGTGCAGTGGTGCAATCTCGGCTCACTGCAAGCTCTGCCTCCCGGGTTCACGCCATTCTCCCGACTCAGCCTCCCAAGTAGCTGGGACTACAGGCACCTGCCACCACGCCCGGCTAATTTTAATTTTTGTATTTTTAGTAGAGACGGGGTTTCACCATGTTGGTCAGGCTGGTCTTGAACTCCTGACCTCAGGTGATCCACCCACCTCGGCCTCCCAAAGTGCTGGGATTACAGGCATGAGCCACTGTGCCCGGCCCTATATTTTTTAATATTTTATTTTATTTATTATTTTTTGAAATAAGGTCTCACCCTGTCACCCAGGCTGTAGTGTAGTGGTGTGAACATGGCTCACTGCAGCCTTGACCTCCTAGGCCCAAGCGATACTCTTGCCTCAGCCTCCCAAGTAGCTGAGACTGCATGTGCACGTCACCATTCTTGGTTAATTAAAAAATTTTTTTTGTAGAGACAGGGTTTCTCTATGTTGCCCAGGCTGATCTTGAACTCCTGGGCTCAAGGGATCCTCCTGCCTCAGCCTCCCAAAGTGTTGGGATCATAGGCGTGAGCCACTGTGCCTGGTCCATAGTCTATATACGTTATTTTATAGTCCGTATATTATCTGATTTCTTGGACAAATACTTGTGTGGTTTCTGCTGAAATAGTGTTATTTTGTGTTTTAAAATTTGGGGCTGTAAGCTCATCTTGAGTGTGACTTTATCTGTGGGAATTCCATAAAACTTTGGTGGAGAATGAATTATTCCAAAGAAGATTGGCATTTATCCCCTAAACCAGAGACAACTATGACTACCAGCCAATTTGTGCCTATGAGCCAAGGACAACTGTTTATTTTACTTTCTCAGTTTGGGGGAATTCCAGACCTCTACAGAAAGAGGTGATGTTTGAAATTTTTCATAACTGGTATGCATTCTGCGGGGGCTGTGCTCCCACAAGCAGTCTCGGAAGGAGACTCTCCAGGAGTGCCTGCTGGCAGGTGGCAATAGCCTCAGGCAGCAATATGGACACTGGGGGGTGGGGGGGATGTGATTTATTGTGGCAAAAGGTACAAAGAAAAATCAGCAAAGGGAAAAGCCTGCTGGGGTGAGGTCCTGAGGGAACTAGGCAGGTCTTTCAAGAGTCCTCTCCAGTGGAGTCACACAGGATGTGTTTAATTCCTTTAGCAATTAGTTGTGACATGTTTTTTATCTGTGTATCTCATTCATTCAGGAATCATAACTTTATTTTTTTTGTTGTTTTTAGTAATCTCTTATTCTCACCCAGACCTTTCATCTGGAATGGTTGTTTGCAAGAGGGACAAAAGCATTTTTACAGAAAAATATTTTAATACAATCTAACCAGAATAACACATCATATTCTGGAACTGGTCAGGACAAAATCCTGAATTTTCAAAAATTTTCAAAATGGTAGGTCGGGTGTGGTGGCTTGTGTCTGTAATTCCAACCTTTTTGGAGGCTGAGGCAGGAGGATTGCTTGAATTCGGGAGTTTGAGACCAGCCTGGGCAACATAATAAGACTTCATCACCACAAAAAATAAAAAAGCCAGGTGTGGTGGTGCACACCTGTAGTCCCAGCTACTCTGGAGGCTGAAGTGGGAGGATCCCTGGAGCTCAGGAGGTTGTGGCTGCAGTGAGCCGTGTTCACACCACTGCACTCCAGCCTGGGTGACAGAGCAAGGCCCTGTATAAAAATAAAAAAATAAAAAATTCAAAGTAAGCTTAAATAACCTCTCACTATTTTTTGTCCTGATCATTTATTCATTGAGCAGCCTAGAAAATGTCAGTCCCTTTCTGGGGAAAGCTGTATTTAATGATAAAACTGCCTTACCAGGAGGAAGGAGAAGGAAATTGTATTAGTTTATTTTCTGTTTCTTATAAAAGAATACCTAAAACTCAGGTAATTTATAAAGAAAAGAAATTCATTTATTACAGTTATGGAGGCTGAGACTCCAAGGTCGAGGAGCTGCATCTGGTGAGGGCCTTCTTGCTAGCGAGGACTCCCTGAGGAGTCCCAAGTTGGCGCTGGGCGTCACATGGTAAGCTCAGGTCTTCCTCTTCTTATAAAGTCACTAAGATCCTCTTAAGTGCTTTTTTTCTTGTCATTTCAAGAGTCCCACTTGACCCACTCAAAAATATACATACAGGCTGGAAAATCATAAGCTTCTAAGGCTGACAATTTCACAAGAGCTCATTAGCAACTAATGCTAATTTTAGTTTAAAAGCAACTTTGCTTTTTAAAACTCCAAAAGTATATCTCCATCTGGAGATTGCCTGTCTTTTATGTTGTCTCCTTTTTTCCAGAGGCTTCATAGGCAAAAGTTATAGCAAAAATTATCCATTGCAGAGACTTTTGTTTTTTAATACTCAAATAATTTAAACTCCAACCCGCACACTGGTGGCAAAAAACAAGGACATTGTATTCCACTGACACTTTTTCTTTGCAGGTTTCCCTGGTCATCTTGCATTTATGACACTGCAAGCATTAAACTGGTATATCAATTTTGACCATCTATCCAAGTGCAATAGCTACAAAATACAAATACAAAGGCTTTTTTTTTTTAGAGTTGGGGTCTCACTTTGTTGCCCAGGCTGGCGTGTTGTGGCTATTCACAGCTGCAGTCATAGCTCACTGCAGCCTCGAACTCCTGGGCTCAAGTGATTCTCCCACCTCAGTCTCCCGAGTAACCGGGATTATAGGTATGTGACTCCAAAGGCATTTTTTTAAAGACAGCCCCAATGTGGCTTCCTGTAGTTCCAGGATTCCTCCAGCCTCCCAGATCTGCCTTAAGCAGTGCTCAGGTCACAGAGCAGTGCCCAGGATAGGGTGAGGGAGGAGGCTCCAGTACTGCACATCTGTTATGTGCTGTATGTTGGTTTCTTAGGGCATTCAAATGACCACAAATGGGGTTGGTTAAAACAACAGCAATTTATTATTCTCTCGTTCTGGAAGATAGACATCCAAAATAAAAATGTCAGCAGGGTCCTGCTCTTGCAGAAGCCTCCAGTGGAGAGTCTTCCCTTGTCTTTCCTGGTTTCTGGTGGCTCCAGGTGTTCTGTGGCCTGCAGCTGTGTAACTCCAGTCTCTGCCTCCATCTTCACATGACCCTCCCCTTGCCTCTCCATGTCTCTTATAAGGACGCTTGTTATTGGATTTAGGGCCTACCTGGATAATCCAGGATAATATAATCACAAGATCCTTAATCACACCTGAAAGTCCCCTGTTTCCATAAGGTCACATTCACAGGCTCCAGGTGGAGATATCTTCTGTGGGACCACCATTCAACCCACTATATGCCCATCTGCCTAACATTAATGATGGCCTGCATTTTATCGAGTGCCTACTGTGTGCAGGCATGTGCCAGGCACTCAATGTGCACATTAGCCACCAAGGGAGGGACTATATTTACCATTCCAGGGAGATAAGGTCTTAAGAAGCTTCCACAGAGACGACTGCATTTAGGATTTGGATTTCTTAACTGCTCTTTCCTGCTTCCTGGTACCAAAACCTATACCTTTACCCCTTGGGAACCCAGGTCACCCACCTGCCCAGTCCATGGGGGAGCAGGAATAAGTCAGAACATGGGAGGGACTGTTAAAGCCCTTTTCCAGCTGTGATTGCTTTGCGGTTGGCTCTGGGTCCCACAGCAGGAGCTCTGCTGTCCAGGGAAATGAAGAAGCCTTTCAGGACTGCAGCTCCTGACAGCACGCTATGGTTTGAATATGTCTCCCTCTAAAATTCAGGGGTTGCCAAATGTGGTGATACTAAGAGGTGGGGCCTTTAAGAGTTGATTAGGTGATAAGGGCTTCTTCCCTGTGAATGAGATGAGGTGCCCCTCTAAAGGCACCTGAAGGAGGGAGTTGGTCCTCTCTCTCCCTCTGCCTTCTGCTATGTTACAGTGCAGCAAGAGGCCCTCACCAGATGCTGGTGCCTTGATCTTGGACTTCCCAGCTTCCAGAACTGTGAGAAATAAATTTCTATTCTTTCTAAATGACCCAGTCTCAGGTATTCCATAACAGTGGCACAAATGGGCTAAGATGCTCCAGCTAGCCATGGGCCCACCCCAAGGTTTCAGCCCAAGAAGGGGAAGCACCTGGGAAGGTAGGTCTGTCTGCCAGGTGGGCCTCCCTGCTGAAGGCAGCAGGTTCCCAGGCCCTGTGCAGCAGTGCAGAGGGAAGGCCACTTGCTGGGACTTGCCTTCCTGGAGAACACCTGTCCAGACCCCAATCCCAAAGCCACTCCAGCAAGAATGAGCTGTGCTGTCTCCAAACACATCACTGGCCGCATCCCCAAGGTAGCCCTCTGATGTGGGCGTGACCACTTCACCTATTTTGTAGTCACGAAAGCCCACGTTTCCATGGCTGGCCTCCTTGATCTCTGCAGAGGATGGGTTTCCTCTGTGGGTGAGCCCTCGGGAGCAGAGGAAGTTCCCTGCATCTCACCTCACTTTACCTCACAGGCCACAGTGGTGCTTCCTAATCTAGGGGTTCTCAATACTTGCCTCCCTGGGCCAGCAGCATCAGCGTCATCAAGGAAGCTTCTGGAGAGGCAAATTCTCAGCCACACCCCAAATTTGCTGAATCAGAAACTCAGGGTGGGCCTGGCAGTCTGTGTTTTACCATGCCCTCTGCACACTCTAATTGCCTAGAAAGCTTTGAAAACACAGAGGCTCAGCCCCACTCAGAACAATTGTATCAGAATCGCTGGGGAGAACATAAGTAGTTTTACAACCCCCAGGTGGTTTCAGCATGCAGCCAAAACACATTTCCCTTCATGACTCATGAGCCTGGGAATAGTTTGAATTTTAGATAAAGGGGAGGGGTTTGGGTCCCAAGCTGAGGTAATACGAAATGTCATTATAACAGACACATGGTAAGAAATACATGTGTTACTGAAAACGGTGTATTATGCATGTGGAGATTATTTCTTTTACTGAATGTACTTTTCACTTTAGCATTGAAGAAAAAAATCCCCTTTCTGTTTTTTTTTTTTTGGGGGGGGATGGAGTCTCACTCTGTCACCCAGTCTGGAGTGCAGTGGCTTGATCTCGGCTCCTGATCTCAGGTGATGCGCCGCCCCCCCAGCCTCCCAAAGTGCTGGGATTAGAGGCGTGAACCACTGTACCTGGACTTAAAAACCCCATTTATAATGCAAGTAGTCTTGGCCTCAGATCATGGGAGCTCCTTGGTGCTTCCTCCTCAATTTGGATAAAAAGGCTTCACCCCAGCCGCTTTGCACCCCACCCTTCTCTTCAGGATGTGAACGCTCACCTCGGGATGGTGTCTGACTTGAAGCTGATGGAAGTCTGGGCTGAACAGGAAGGGGAGCAATCCCAGGGCTCATCTATTCCCTCCTCAGTTTGCCCGCTCCCCTCTTTCCCTTCAGCTTTTGTGTTGATTGACGGAGAACACCCTGGCACCAGCTTTGTTCCTGAGGCCATGTCTGCAGAGAGGGGGAGTTGGGGTGGGAACCTTGCCTAACAGCCACTCAGACTCACCCTGAGACTCAGTTTCCTCACCTGTAAGATGGGCGTGCACTTACCTATTTTGCGGGGTTACATGACTAAGCACTTGAGTCCACTGCTCTCAGCTCATCCCCATGTAATCCCACAAGGTAGGTACGTGCACACCAATCTTACAGGTGAGGAAACTGAGTCTCAGACAGATTCATAGCCAGCCGGAAGTGGAGCAGGGATGCCCGACTCTAAAGCCCAGCTCCACCTCAACACACTGTCAGATTTTGAACCCAGAAGGAGGTGATCAGGGAATAAACATTCTCTGTGCTCTCTTTCCACATGTGCTGTGTTGCTGACAGAGCTGCAAGTTCTCCACGTTGACTTCTTGAAGCAGGAGAACGCCGTTTCTCACCACACGTGGGAGTTCCAAACGAGCAGTCCTGTGTTCCGGCGAGGGCAGGTGTTTCACCTGCGGCTGGTGCTGAACCAGCCCCTACAATCTTACCACCAACTGAAACTGGAATTCAGCACAGGTGAAGCCTCGGGGCCCTACTCATGGGGCTTTGGGGAGGGACCACAAGGGTCTCTGGATGCTGGAGTGGCCCTTTCTGGTCAGTCTGAGCCAGGAGTGCCTTACCCTCCCTGATCCCCAGTTTCTCCGTCTGTAACGTGGGAATAATAGCGGGTGTGATGAGAATAGAATGGGAAGCTCAGTCAGGACCTGGCACATAGTGAGGCTCTGATTCCTTGGCTAAGCAGGGGAGGGGCTGGAGCAGAGAGAGGAGGTGACTCAGTGGGCATCTGCCGTGGTGGGGTCTGGAACATTTTCTAGAGATGAATCATAGGACTGAGGTGTGCTGATGCCATAGCTGGGTGGGCTGGAGGCAAGCCAATAATGATTAAAATATCATATTTTGGTTGCAAAGATAATAGGAAATGGCTCATGTATTTGTTATAGCTAGGTAAATATATATGCATAAGTACAACTAGGGGAACAGAGAAAATGTATTAGATTTTGTGACAGGTGGTGGGATAATGGAGGAGGGTCTTACTTCTTTAATGTTGTTTTTAAGTTTTAAAAATAGATCAAGTAAGCTGGGCATGGCAGCTCATGCCTGTAATCCCAGCATTTTGGGAGGCCAAGGCAGGCAGATCACCTGAGGTCAGGAGTTCGAGACCAGCCTGGCCAACATGGTGAAACCCCGTCTCTACTAAAAATACAAAAATTAGCTGGGCATAGTGGCAGGTGCCTGTAATCCCAGCTATTCGGGAGGCTGAGCTAGGAGAATTGCTTGAACCTGGGAGGTGGAGGTTGCAGGGAGGCAAGATAGTGTCATTGCACTTCATCCTGGTGACAAGAGTGAAACTCCGTCTCAAAAAAAATTAGATCAGGTAGATCTACTTTACAAGATGGCATACAATAGCACTTCCTGGGAGAGCGCTCCTTTTGCTCCTTCTCTGAGTAAACAAGAGGCTTAGGGTCTCCTCCAATGTGCTGGTGGAGATCAGTCAGAACAGCCTCCATTCCCTTCATCCAAGATGAAATAAGCACCTACTGTGTGCCATGTCATGAGCTACCTGCTCAACACATGGACTGGGACCGTGCTGTTGCTGACTTCAGTGACTTTATAGTATCCCTGGATCCATGTGCATTCCCTCACCCAAAATTTCCTGAGCACTTGCCACATGCCAGGTGTTGCACTGAGCACTCTCCCTGTATGATGTAGTGTGACTCACTCACTCAACAAATGTTTGTTGAGTACCTACTCTGTGCCAGGGAACCCACAGGTAAAGCGGTTCCTGCCTCCTAGACTTGACTGTACTAGCAGAGAGAGCAATAAACAAACAAAAGTGCAAGATAATTTCAGACAGGGCCAAATATGATGAAGAAACCAAAAACAAGAGGCTCCTCCAGCAAGAGAGAAAGCAGCAGGTCAAGGCGGGGCTGACTCTGTTGGTGCTGACTCTGTCAGGGTTGGAAGAGCTTCCCTGGGAAGTGACCCTGCTAAGACCCACGTCCCGCCGTGTGAAGAGCTGAGAGCAGGGTGTTCCCAGCCATGAGCACGGCAAGTGCCAGGGCCCTGAGGAGACAACACTTGTGTCACATGCTCTTTATCATGAGCTAACTCTCTGGGGACCAGAAACCCAGTCATGACAGTGGGGGAAGTGGGGAGTTGGGGAGAAGCCTCACTGAGGGCCACCTGTGGGCTATGGAAAAAGGTTGGATTTGATTCTAATAGTCCCTGGAGCTCATGACATAACCTGACCGACCTTTCAAACAAGATCCTGCAACAGCTTGCAGGGTAGGCGGTGGCATCTGCCTCCTCCAGACGAGAAGGGTGAAGGTTAAGCAGTTCCCCTGCATTACGTGGAGTGAACAAGCTTGTGGGTCTGTTGCATGAGCCAGCAGGGTTAAACAAATGGTAACTCGAATGAGTATGTGACAGAAGCAGGAGCTCTAGGGAGACCTGGATCTGATGGGTAAAAAGGGAGGATGTGGAGAGGAGGCAGGAAGCTCATCTAAATTGAACAGAAAACTAAAACTGGACATGTGGGGCAGAGGGAGGCCCCTGCAGAATTAGAGGGGCTGGAGCCAGGAGACAAATGAGCCTGGAAAGGAGGGGTGGGGGCTCTGTGAGTGCGCAGTAGGTGGGCCCGAACCAGGGGAGATTGTCTTGGGGGTGCCCCATGGCTGGACCAATGTTTTCCTTTGGGTGTCTCCAGGGCCAAATCCTAGCCTCGCCAAACACACCCTGGTGGTGCTCGACCCGAGGACGCCCTCGGACCACTACAACTGGCAGGCAACCCTTCAAAATGAATCTGGCAAAGAGGTGAGCACCCACCAGGCTGGCGGGTGGGCTGGCTGGCTTCTGGTGGAATGCTCCTAATGTGAGCAGCCCCTATCCCCTTCCTCACCTGTCAGCTGGTAACGTGGTTTAAAGCCATCCACAGCAGAGCATGATAGAGGGGCCATGGCTCCAAATGTCTGTTTCCCCACTCAGCCTCCTCCAAGCACACAGTATCTCTGTGGGCAAACCTCCTACATGTCACCCTTCCTCTTTCCATTTCAAAGGGAACAATGTTCACTGGAGGACATGAGCGGAGAAAAGTACATAAAAATAACCCATGGTTCCACCAACTAAGTTACCCATCCTTCCTTCCAGGCTTTTTCTGTGTCATGGTCAAATACAAAATGGGGGTCCATCTCATGCTTCACTCACTTGACAAGACCTAATGGATGTTTCCCACAGTGGCTTCTGCCCAAGTGTGTGGCTTACGGTGGCCGGTTTTCCACCCTTTTGGGGAGCACTGGGTGTTTACAGTTGTCTCCAATCTTCCAGTGTTGTAAAGAACCATCTCTCAGCCAGATCTTTGCACTGGCTTATGGATATTTCCTTGGGCTAAATTCCTAGAAGTTTAATGCTAGGCTAATGCCATGATTTAAAAATGGCAATTACATTGGGTTTTTGTAGAAGCAGAATCTGCTGGTGGAAATGAGATGAATGGGCCAGCTGCTGCTGGAATCCTCCCTAGTGCCCCGGCCTCTTCCTTCCTCTCTCTCCCATCCAGATCCCAGACTCTCAACCCCAATTTTGCATTTGAGTGTTTTTCAGGGTATCATGAAAATCTTTCCCGAGGTGGGCATGGGTTGTGGGCAGGAGCTGCATTTCTTTACTCAAAAAGTGTTATTTTAAAAGTTTTTTTTTTAATTGACATATAACACACATAAAAGACACAAATCTTAATGGTTTGCACAATGAATTTTTACATATGAATACAGCCGTGGGACCACCAGCCAGATCAAGGTGAAGGCCATTTCCTGCACCCTGGAAGGCTGGTTCTCCTGTGCTCCATTGTAATGAACAGTGAGGGCACAACCTCCTCCCTCTTGCCACAAGAGGGGTGTGGGGAGTTAGCCTTGTGGATTCTGGAGTTGTAGCACAGTGAGTTTGATCCCAGCTCCACCTCTTGGGCTACCTCTGTGAACCTCAGTTTCCCCACCAGCAAAATAATGACAAACATTTATATATATTAGCTCATTTAATTTTCACAATGCTCCCACAAAGAAGGGGGGAGCCTGTTATCATTCCAAATTTTTAAACAAGAAAACTGAGGCACAGGAGAGGTTAAGTAACCCGCCAAGGTCATACAGCCAGTAAGAGGTAGAGCTGGCCAGCCTGGGCAACTAGGGCTACCCCATCTCTACTAAAAAAAAAAAAAACAAAAAAAACCCAGGAGTGATGGTGGGCACATGTAGTTCTAGCTAGTTGGGAGGCTTAGGTGGGAGAATCACTTGACCCCAGGAGTTCAATGCTGCAGTGGCACTCAAGGCTACTTCTGCCATCGCCAGCACTGGCTTCTCTCCAGAGGGTGCTGGACATCTTCTTGCAGCCTCAAATGTGGCACATACTATGTCAACACTTTTCCACACCTGCCCTTTCTCCTGGGGCCTTCCTGAAGTCAAAAGCCATCAGATGCCCATGCTAGAAGCCAATTGCACTCCAGCCTGGGTGACAGAGAAGGACTCTGTCTCAAAAAAAAAAAGGCGGAGGAGGGGGGGGAGAGTAGACCTGGGATTTGAACTGAGAGCCTATTGCTCCTATGAGTTATAATAATAAGCATCTCATGGGAGGATCTTGGACCACAAATGGAAGTGTATTATGACAAGGAAGAGAATTATTATTCTTGGTACCATTGTGGCTACAGCAATATTGATGTATCCTAATTATCTCTCCAGCTATTATTTATCCTAAAAGGCTGGATAAAGGCCTGGACGCCCTTGGACCACTGGCCCTCTGGGACTCTGGCTGCCTGTATTCCAAGAGAAAGGTGTTTTTTTGCTCCAAAAGACAGCTGACATTTAACCTTTCCCCTGAAGTTCCAGGCACTGGGCTAGGCACCTGTATTAGTCCATTCTTGTACTACTCTACTACTCTAAAGAATACCTGAGACTGGGTAATTTATAAAGGAAAGAAGTTTAATTGACTTACAGTTCCACATGGCTGGGGACACCTCAGGAAACTTACAATCACAGCAGAAGAGGAAGTAGGCACATTTTACGTGGTAGCAGGTGAGAGCGAGCGAGAAAGAGCAGGGGAAACTGCCTTATAAAACCATCAGATCTCATGAGAACTCACTGACTATCATGAGAACAGCATGGGGGAAACTGCCCCCATGATTCAATCACCTCCCACCAGGTCCCTCACTTAACATGTGGGGATTATGGGGATTACAATACGAGACAAGATTCGAGTGGGGACACAGAGCCAGCCGTGTCAGCACCTTATGTGTATTTTATCCACAGCATCTTCCCAACAAGCTGGAGATGGTATCACCTCCAGGCTGTGGTGAAGCGAGTGGTAAAGGGAGTGGATCTCAGGGAGGTGAAAATGCCCAGTCTGTCCAGGGCCCTTGCAGGACGTGCCAAAACTTCATGCCGTATGCGGCTGCTTTTCTGTCTCATGCATCCTGCCCTTGCAGGGGCGCTCCTGGCTGTCCAGAGTCCTGACCATTCCTTGTCTCCAGGCTGGTTCCAGATGGGATGAGTTGGTAGGACTGATGGATTCTTCTGGGAAGCATTTGTAGGATTTGGGATCTGGCCAGAGGCGGAGATGTCCACCTGATCTTGTGGTTTGCTCAGGTCACAGTGGCTGTCACTAGTACCCCCAATGCCATCCTGGGCGAGTACCAACTAAATGTGAAAACCGGAAACCACATCCTTAAGTCTGAAGAAAACATCCTGTACCTTCTCTTCAACCCGTGGTGTAAAGGTATTGTGAATCTCAGGTCTGCTGGGGAGTGGCAGGTGACCCCGGCAAAACCTGCTATGTGCAATGCATAGTCTATGAGCTTTTGTTGCTCTCAAGGTACTTGCAAACTAGTTAAAGGGATGTGACCCAGGAACAGATCACGGACACCACTGGAGCGTTTTCTTTGTGACCAGGCCCCTTAGAATGGAGGTCCTTATTCCTGTTTCCACTTCTCCCCAGTCCCTTGCCCTGTCCCAGCTGGCTTCTGCCTCCACCACTGTACAGAGGCTGCCTTGGTGGGGGTGGGGAGGGGCCACCAAGGACTTCTTCCTTGCCAACTCCAGGTCAGGGCCTGAATTGTGGTTGGTTCCTCCCTTCTGCTCCCTTAGTTCTGTTCTGTTCTCTCCACTTCCTCATGTACCCAGCTCATTTCTTCCTGTGGCTACACTGGAGCCTTTATGTAAATGGTGCTCGAGGCTACTTCTGCCATCGCCAGCACTGGCTTCTCTCCAGAGGGTGCTGGACATCTTCTTGCAGCCTCAAATGCGGCACATTCTATGTCAACCCTTTCCACACCTGCCCTCCCTCCTGGGGCCTTCCTGAAGTCAAAAGCCAACAGGTACCCATGCTAGAAGCCAAGGAGCTCTTTTTTTTTTAACCTTTGTATTTGGGAATGATTTTGAGCTCACAGAAAAGTGGCAAAAATGATGTAATGAACAACCTATACCCTTTATCCAGGCTCACCTGTTGTTAACATTTTGCTCCATTTGCTTAATCATTTTCCCTCCCTCCCTCCTCCACACACACACACACACACACACACACACACTTTTCATTTTTGAACCATTTGAGAGTAAGTTACATATAAATTGGTTCTTTACAACCCTTACACCCTTCAATGTGTATTCCCTAAGAACAGGGATATTCTCTCATATAACCACAGTACAGTTATCAACTTCAGTAAATTAAGTGTTAGCAGCCGGGCGTGGTGGCTCACGCCTGTAATCCCAGCACTTTGGGAGGCCGAGGTGGGCACATCACGAGGTCGGGAGATCGAGACCATCCTGGCTAACGTGGTGAAACCCCATCTTTACTAAAAATACAAAAAAATTAGCCGGGCATGGTGGCGGGCGCCTGTATTCTCAGCTACTAGGGAGGCTGAGGCAGGAGAATGGCGTGAACCCGGGAGGCGGAACTTGCAGTGAGCCGAGATTGCACCACTGCACTCCAGCTCTGTCTCAAAAAAGGAAAAAAAAAAAAAAATAGGCCAGGCGCGGTGGCTCATGCCTGTAATCCCAGCACTTTGGGAGGCCAAGGCAGGCGGAACACAGGGTCAGGAGATCAAGACCATCCTGGCTAACATGGTGAAACCCCGTTTCTCCTAAAAATACAAAAAATTAGCTGGGTGTGGTGGCACGCACCTGTAATCCCAGCTACTTGGGAGGCTGAGGCAGGAGAATTGCTTGAACCCGGGAGGTGGAGGTTGTAGTGAGCCGAGATCACGCCACTGCACTCCAGCTTGGGCGACAGAGCGAGACTCTGTCTCAAAATAAATAAATAAAAATAAATAATTTTAAAAAATAAGTGTTAACGTAACACTTTCATGTACTATCTTTATTCCAGTTTGGTCACTTTTTTTTTAATTTTTTTTTTTTTTTGAGACAGAGTTTCACTGTTGTCGCCCAGGCTAGAGTGCAATGGCGTGATCTTGGCTCACTGCAGCCTCTGTCTCCTGGGTTTAAGCAATTCTCCTGCCTCAGCCTCCCAAGTAGCTGGGATTACAGGCACATGCCACCACACCCAGCTAATTTTTGTATTTTTAGTAGAGACAGGGTTTCGCCATGTTGGTCAGGCAAGTCTCGAACTCCTGACCTCAGGTGATCCACCTGCCTTGGCCTCCCAAAGTGCTGGGATTATAGGCATGAGGCACCGCACCCCGCCCGTCACTTGATTTTATCATGTACTTTATAGCATTGTTTTCCCTCCAGTACAGGATCCAATCTAGAGTCACATTTTGCATGTAGTTATGTTTCTTTACCTCCTTTAATCTGGAACAATTTCTTAGTCTTTCTTTGTCTTTTTTGACATATTTTTGAGGACTAGAAGTCCCCCTTTTGAACAGATCATTCGTCATTTGGATCTGTCTGATGATTCGTCATCTTTAGATTCAGGTTACGCAGTCCTTGCTGGATATTATGTAAACGACATGTCCTTCTTGGAAAATCACGTCTGGAGGCACACAATGTCTGCCTGCCCCTCACTGGGAATGTTAAATGTGATCATTTGGTCAAGGTGTTGTCCAGTTTTTCTGCTATATAATTACTATATTTTTCTTTGTAACGAGTAGTCTATGTGGACACATTTTAAGACCATCCAAACATCCTGATCCTTGATAAAATTCTCCACCCCTAGATTTAGCATCCACTGATGGTTCTTGCTTCAACCATTCTTCATTGTGATGGTTGCACAGTGATTTTCCAAGGCCAGCTCTCCACCATGTTTACCTGCTAGCCCCTAGCATTTCCTGTAGGCAGAGCCCTCCCTTCACCCCCACCTACCTCTCTCTCTCTCTACCATCTGTATGGACTCATGGGCTCTCTCTTTCTTTTCAGTGGCTTTTGATTCATCCTTTTCTTAACTCATGCTTAAATTGCTCCAGATTTTCCCAGGAGAAGTCCCCTACAGCTGGCTTGGGAAGTTCTTTTGGATACTTTCCCTCCCACTTACCTCCCTCCCCCAACATTGAGTATTCCAAGCCCCTCACAAAGACCTTGAAGCTCCCCCAGCACAGACAGTCACCAGTGGCAAGCCTGCCCCTGTCCCAGGGCAGAATATAACCTCTGTGGATGTGTGGTCTTGCTTCAGAGGACATGGTTTTCATGCCTGACGAGGACGAGCGCAAAGAGTACATCCTCAATGACACGGGCTGCCATTACGTGGGGGCTGCCAGAAGTATCAAATACAAACCCTGGAACTTTGGTCAGGTAATGATTTGTCATCCTGTGGCTGGACCAGGCCCCATCTGCTAGACCACCCTTTTAGCTGGGCAGTAGCCAGTAAAGGTTCTGGAGAAAGTGTTGTGAACCTCAGGTCAAACGCCAGCCTCATACATGTGAAACTTGGCCATAGAGGGTTGACCTGCCTGGGTTGCACAGATGGGTTGGAGTCCTGGGCAGAAGCCTTCCCACAAGGATCACCCATGGCCTTTCCCACCCACCCCAAGGCTCTCCCCCACCCCCCACGGCTCTCCCCCACCCCCCACGGCTCTCCCCCACCCCCCACGGCTCTCCCCCACCCCCCCACCCCCCGCCACGGCTCTCTCCCATCCCCCACGGCTCTCTCCCACCCCCCCACCCCCCGCCACGGCTCTCTCCCATCCCCCACGGCTCTCTCCCACCCCCCCACCCCCCGCCACGGCTCTCTCCCATCCCCCATGGCTATCTCCCACACCCCCCACCCCCCGCCACGGCTCTCTCCCATCCCCCATGGCTATCTCCCACCCCCCACCCCCCGCCACGGCTCTCTCCCACCCCCCACCCCCCGCCACGGCTCTCTCCCACCCCCCACCCCCTGCCACGGCTCTCTCCCACCCCCCACGGCTCTCTCCCACCCCCCCACCCCCCGCCACGGCTCTCTCCCATCCCCCACGGCTCTCTCCCACCCTCCCACCCCCCGCCACGGCTCTCTCCCACCCTCCCACCCCCCGCCACGGCTCTCTCCCACCCTCCCACCCCCCGCCACGGCTCTCTCCCACCCTCCCACCCCCCGCCACGGCTCTCTCCCACCCTCCCACCCCCCGCCACGGCTCTCTCCCATCCCCCATGGCTATCTCCCACCCCCCCACCCCCCGCCACGGCTCTCTCCCACCCTCCCACCCCCCGCCACGGCTCTCTCCCATCCCCCATGGCTATCTCCCACCCCCCCACCCCCCGCCACGGCTCTCTCCCACCCTCCATGGCTCTCTCTCATGCCAAACAGCTCTCTCCCACCCCCAACCTCCCAGTGTATTTACCAAAGAACCAAGCACTGTTACAAGGAAGCCCTGTTACAATTAGAATGTTGGCGTTGACAAAGAGCTTCTAAACGCGAGGGAGAGTTTTTTAGAGACTTGTATGGAGGCCTCTGCTGAGTGGAGGGCCAATGCCTTCGTGCAGCCATGAGGCAGAGAAGCTGGGGTGTGAGGATGCCAGACACCAGATGCTTCCCACCTCCTCTCCCCCCAGATTTGACAACAAAAAACTCCTGGGAAATGCCAGGCATTTAAAAACTCCTGGGAAATGCCAGGCATTTCACAGATGCTTGAGTTTCCCCTCCTCCCCCTGGGTCTGGACACCTAGGACAAGATGGAAGTAGGGACAAGGGAGGAAGGACTCCCAGCTGGCGAGGCTCCCACTGTGTGCTCTGTGCAAGGTGCGCCCTGAGCGCCCTCTCCACCCTCACTCATTCCTAGAAGGCCCTCAGCATCCTCTCCTTACACATGAGGACCAGAGGGAAATGAAATGGGAGGGAATAGTTGGCAAGGAGACAGCCAGACGAACTGCAGGAAGGGTAGGGAAGAAGGAATCACCTGAATCCTAGGGAGTTTCCCCTCTTAGAAAATCAAGGGGTGGGCTGGGCACGGTGGCTCACGCCTGTAATCCCAGCACTTTGGGAGGCCGAAGCAGGCAGATCATGAGGCCTGGAGATCGAGACCATCCTGGCTAACACAGTGAAACCCCGTCTCTACTAAAAATACAAAAAATTAGCCAGGCGTGGTGGCACGTGCCTGTAATCCCAGCTACTTGGGAGACTGAGGCAGGAGAATCACTTGAACCCGGGAGACGGAGGTTGCAGTGAGCCGAGATGGCGCCACTGTACTCCAGCCTGAGCGACAGAGTGAGACTCCATATTGAAAAAGAAAAAAAGAAAATCAAGGGGTGATTTTAAGAAGCCCAAAGAGTGACTGGGTATGGAGGCTCACACCTGTAATCTCAGCACTTTGGGAGGCCAAGGTGGGAGGATGGCTTGAGGCCAGGAGTTCAAGGCCAGCCTGGGCAACATAGGGAGACCTGGTCTCTACAAAAAATAAACAAATTAGCTGGGCACGGTAATGCATGCCTATAGTCCCAGGCAGAGCTGTGGGGAGGGGGACTGCAGCTGGAGAGGGAAGTGGGTGGATCACTTGAGTCCAGAAGGCTAAGGCTTCAGTGAGCAGTGATTGTGCCACTGTACTGTACCCTCTCTCAAAAAAATAAAAAATAAAAAAAAAATAAAAAGAACCTCAAAGAATTGTAACCACAAAACTCTCCCAGACTCCTTCTGGAACATAAACATTGTGGTCTATTCCTTTTATTTTGGTACTTTTCCCCTCAGGTTACAAAAGTAACACATGTACTTCAATTCTGTAAATATACAGATATTTACAGATAATTACAGATATTGAATCATCCAGTTTAGATGGTAGATTTTTTGGGATATAAATGATATCTTGATAAAATGGCTTACAGTAAATAGAATTTCAAAAGTAACGTGCTTATCACAAAAAACTTAGGAAATACAGAAATGTGGAAATAAAATTATTCATAACCTCCTCCCTCAGTGATAATGACTTAACATTTTAGTGTATTTTATTCTTTTATCTATTACTAAGGCTTACGTAGTTGTAATGCTATTTGTTCACAACTTTGTAGCCTGTTTTATTTATTTATTTATTTATTTTTATTATTATTATTTTTTTGAGACAGAGTTTTGCTCTTGTTGCCCAGGCTGGAGTGCAATGGCACGATCTTGGCTCACTGCAACCTCCGCCTCCTGGGTTCAAGCGATTCTCCTGCCGCAGCTTCCTGAGCAGCTGGGATTACAGGCTTGCACCACCATGCCCGGCTAATTTTGTATTTTTAGTAGAGACAGGGTTTCTCCATGTTGGTCAGGCTGGTCTTGAGCTCCCGACCTCCGGTGATCCACCCGCCTCCGCCTCCCAAAGTGTTGGGATTACAGGCGTGAGCCACCGCGCCCGGCCTGTTTCATTTATTTAACTTGATTACAAAGGAATTTTCCCCATGGTATAAAAACTGCTTATACTTCCTTTTAGTGGCTGCATGCTAGAGCTCTATAAACTTACTTAACCCTTGCCCTGTGGCCGGAGATTTAAATGGTTTCTAATTTTCAGTGCTGTGGTGGACTTTTTTATGAGACTACGGCAGGGGAGATGGGTTACGCTACAGGGTGGCTGTGACATGCAAATTAGATGGTATGTGTTAAGTTTCTGACACAGGGCAAAGTCTTAACTGCCTCTTTCTTCATTTCCCAAAATAGTTTGAGAAAAATGTCCTGGACTGCTGCATTTCCCTGCTGACTGAGAGCTCCCTCAAGCCCACAGATAGGAGGGACCCTGTGCTGGTGTGCAGGGCCATGTGTGCTATGGTAGGTATGGAAAGCCTGGGCTGATGCTGTCTTGTACTTGCCAATTGCTCAGCCTTTCTCTGTTTTTCCTCAGCTAAACTGTAAGCTCTTTGAAGTATACCACAGTGCTATGGCCAATCAGTTGTTCACAACTATTAAGAAATAGACATTGCTGAAATCTGTTCTGAGTGCAGGTTTTCTTTTTTTTTTTTTTTTTTTTTTTTTTTGAGACGGAGTCTCACTCTGTCACCCTGGCTGGAGTCCAGTGGCACGATCTTGGCTCACTGCAACCTCCACCCCTCCAGGTTTTAAGCAATTCTCTGCCTCAGCCTCTGGAGTAGCTGGGATCACAGGCGCGTGCCACCACGCCCAGCTAATTTTTTGTATTTTTAGTAGAGACAGGGTTTCACCATCTTGGCCAGGCTGGTCTTGAACTCCTGACCTCGTGATCCACCCGCCTCGGCCTCCCAAAGTGCTGGGATTACAGGCGTGAGCCACCGCGCCCGGCTTTCAAGTCAGACCTGAGTCTGAACCCCAGCCCTGCCACTTATGGGCTGACCTTAGGTGTAAATGGCTTCACCTGTCTGAGCCTCAGTTTCCCCATTTGCAAAATGATATTAATACAGAAGGTCCTCTTTCTACCTGCAAGCTGGGCTCCAGTTGGGTGAGCAAACTGTTGCAGTTCACTTGGGACTTTTCTGGTTTTAGCACTGAGAATACTGTGTTCCAGGAAACCCCTCAGTCTTGGGCAAACAGGATGGTTGGTCTCTCTATTCCGCCTGGCCACTTGGAAGTCAGTTTGTTCAGAGTAGCAGTTCTCAAATATTTTGGTCTCAAGACCTCTTTGCACTTTTAAAAATTATTGAGGATCCCAAATAAGTTGTATTTATATGGTTTATATTTACCAATATTTACTGTATTAGAAATTAAAACTGAAAAGTTTAAAACTATTTATTCTAAAAGAATAATTCCATTACATGTTAGCATAAATAACATATTTTTCTTTTTAAAAACCTATGTTTTTTGAAGCATAAAATATGTAGTGAGAAGAGTGGCATTGTTTTCCATTTTTGCAAATCTCTTTAATGTCTAGCTTGCTAGAAGTCAGCTGGAATTTCATATCTGCTTCTGCATTCATTGTTTTAGTTCGAATATATGAACATCTGGCCTCACACGGGTACGTAGATTTAAAAAGGCAGAGGACGGCCGGACGTGGTGGCTTATGCCTGTAATCCCAGCACTTTGGGAGGCCGAGGCAGGCAGATCACGAGGTCAGGAGATCGAGACCATCCTGGCTAACATGGTGAAACCCCATCTCTACTAAAAATACAAAAAATTAGCTGGGTGTGGTGGCACACACCTGTAGTCCCAGCTACTGCGGAGGCTGAGACAGGAGAATCACTTGGACCGGAGAGGCAGAGGTTGCAGTGAGTAAAGATCACGCCACTGTACTCCAGCCTGGGTGACAGAGCAAGACTCCGTCTCAAAAAAAAAAAAAAAAAAAAAAAAGCAGGGCGGGGGCAGGAATATTCCCATAGCCTTTTCAGATAATGGAAGATACTATACCGAAGTTCCATAAGTGGCAGTTTCTTAAAGTTTGTTGCAATGTGGAATCTGAAACCACAATTTTTCATCCTTTGTACACTTAGGAGAGAATGAGAGTGAAGAAGGCAAATATTACCTTGGGAGTATTATGCAAGTAGTTTTGATCACAGACCTTGGAACTCCCAGGGATCTCCCAATGCCAATGAGGACCACTCTCCAAAGGTCCACTGAGTTTAGCCAACTGGCTGCTCTTGCCGTCTGTGCATGGCAGGCAGACGTATGTTCATCTCCAGGCGAGTCTGTGAGCTGAACTGCTGCGACAGACGGATCTTAAGTAGGAGCTCTTGAAATGCCCTCCTTGCAGAGTGGCTGTAAGCCTATGCCTGTTGCACATGGTATGCCTCATAAATGCTGGGGCTCCTGTTGCCCTGCACCTTAGGGGCTGGTGGGATTACCGGGGTCCCTTATGCTGACCCTCTGGGGCCCAGGAGTCCACCATGCCTGCTCTTTCCCCTTCACCCCCATGCTGGTATATTCATTCTCTAGCCCAGGGGCCAGCAGGGCCAGGCTGGACACTGAGAGAGAATAAGTAAAGGAGACCAAGTCATTAGCAGGCAGAAATTGCCATGAGGGGCTCTAGTTCTCAGTGGTGCAGGTGGACTGGCACGTACCTGGCTGCTTCTCCTTTCAAGCTCCGTGACTCTGGACAAGATTCTAAGCCTCTCTGGGCTTCTGTTATCTCATCTTTTGGGTGATTATGAGGTCTCAATAACACACAACAAGTGCCCAGCCCAGGGTCTGACACACTTTGGGCCCGTGAGTAGCCTATTCCCAGGTCATTCTTACGCGTGGTGGGGTTTGGGAAGCAATGGGCTAAGCCGCTGCTTGTTTTAGTGATGAGGAAACCAGCCGGGGGAGAAGGGGCAGTTCGCCAAAGACTGCACAGTGAAGTGGTGGTTGAGCCAGGTCTACTGACTCCTGGTGCAGTGCTCTTTCCTAATGCCCTCCCAGCCACCTCCTCAGGCTGTGAGGCAAGCATGGGCAATTCAGAACTCCAAGGTGTTCCAGGACTCACTTCCAAAATTAGGTTACTGCAGATTAGCTTCCATGCTCGGGAGTCTGAGAACCCCAGCCCGCTTCAGAGGCCCTCCCCCTTTCCAGGTTCCCTATAAAGGTTGCCCTTTCACCCTTAGAAATTCTTGGCTATCCATGGGCCTCCTGGATCTGTGAATTTCTGACTAGCAGGCAGAGGTTCTGGCAGGGCCGCCTAAAGACGACTCCCACACCAGGCAGGGAACCTCGGCGCGGCAGTGAGTGCATTCATTATCCATTGCTAAGTAACTAGTTACCCCAAGACACTGTGGCTGAAACAACAAACATCCATTATCTCCCATGTCTGTGGGTCAGGAATCCAGGTGTGGTTTAGCTGAATGTTCTGGCTGAAGATCTCTGGGGGAGGACCTACTTCCAGGCTCACTCACCTAGTTGTGAGCAGCCTCAGGTTAGGGCAGCTCATAGCACGGCAGCCAGCTTCCATCAGAGTGAGCAAATAAGAGAGGGGGCGCCCAGGCTGAAAGTCACAGCCTTTGTCACCTCATTTCAGAAGTGACAGCCATCACTTTTGCTGCATTCTGTTGGTTAGAAGTGAGTTGCTGGGTCTAGGAGAGGGGATTACTGGGGACCATCTCGGTGACTGCCTACCATGCCTGGGCACAGGAATGTGCTTTGTTCCGCAGGAGGATAGAGCCTCGTGCATCAGGAGTTTTGAGAGTCCTGATGTCCTTTGGGCTCAGCGTCACTCCCCTTCTTTCCCTATCTCCTCCCTCCCCTACATTGCTCTATAGACGGCTTGGGTCTAGCAGGCGCTGACAGGCTGGGGCCACTCAATTTCGCAGGAGGACGCAGCAGCCGGACCAGGGCAGTGGCTGGGTGACAGTTAAGATGGGAGGTGTTTCCTGCTTTGCCTATGACCCTTTGCCTGTCTCACTTTCATCTGTTTTCATTCCGTCTGACCACTCTTGAGTCTGGGGGTGGCCTCTGCTCTCTTTCTGATTTCGATGAATGAAGAGGCTTGTCCAGCCACGGGACCTGAGAGGTCACAGGAGGCCCAGGCCACACCATTGTTTGAGACTTCTTGTAAATTAAAACTGAACAAACTCCCAAACAGGAGTCAGAAATTGTAGCATACTATAAGGGTTTTAGTTTAACAAACGGACATCTTTAACATCCTGGGAAACATGAGGCACTGTAACTGTGCTTTTCACAAGGCATGATGGGGTTTGCAAAGGATGTTAGTGTGCAGGCCAGGAGGGGATGGGTGGATGTGGTCAAAGCCAGGCCACCACTGGATCAAAGATTTGTGACTGTGTCACCTTTCATGTTTTCGGAGGGTTCCTCTGCACCTGCCTGTACAACCTTCTTTAGAGATTCCATTAAGTGCTTTCAAAGGTGAACTCACAAGGCTTTGTCCTCTCTCTGGTTTTAATAAGGTGGAAAGGATCATCTAGCCAGGGCTCCTCAAGGGTTAGGAGAGGTGCAGGCCACTGACAATTTAAAAATGGAAGATGCCAAAACAGGCATAGGCTTAACCCAGGTCATCCTCAAAACAACCTAAAGGGACTGGGCATAGTCACTCACACCTGTAATCCCAGCACTTTGGGAGGCCGAGACAGTTGGATTACTTGAGCTCAGGAGTTTGAGACCAACCTGGCCAACATGCTGAAACCCTGTCTCTACGAAAAACTACAAAAATTAGCCAAGTGTGGTGGCGTGTGCCTGTAGTCCCAATTACGTGGGTGGCTGAGGTGGGAGGATCACCTGAGCCCAGGAAGTTGAGGCTGCAGTGAGCCGAGCTCACACCACTGTACTCCAGCCAGGGCTACAGAGCAAGATCCTCTCTCAAAAAACAAACAAAACCAACCTAAAGGTAGGTGTTGTAATGATCATCATTTTACAAGGGAGGAAACTGAGGCACAGAGCAGTGAGCAACCTCCCTGGTCACTCACACAGCTGGCATGCTCCTTGGCCCTTCTGGGCACCCCACCTGTTCTGGAAAGCCCATGTCCTCCAAGTACTCTGAGACATTATGAGGTGTCCACTTTGGGGGCTGGGTGGCCAAGCTGGGCTGGCAGCACCTTGTTCTTCTGAGGGGTGGACACCGACCCCACCCCTACGTGTGTGGCAGATGAGCTTTGAGAAAGGCCAAGGCGTGCTCATTGGGAATTGGACTGGGGACTACGAAGGTGGCACAGCCCCATACAAGTGGACAGGCAGTGCCCCGATCCTGCAGCAGTACTACAACACGAAGCAGGCTGTGTGCTTTGGCCAGTGCTGGGTATTTGCTGGGATCCTGACTACAGGTAAGTGGCAGATCCAGGGGCTGAGGGGAGAGGTACCAAGGGAGGACTCCCAGCCCCCACAGTTGCCAACCACCCCACCCTGGATCATTTCAGTGCTGAGAGCATTGGGCATCCCAGCACGCAGTGTGACAGCCTTTGATTCAGCTCATGACACAGAAAGGAACCTCACGGTGGACACCTATGTCAATGAGAATGGCGAGAAAATCACCAATATGACCCACGACTCTGTCTGGTAGGGTTCCTCCTTCTCAACCTGCCCTGTCTCCTTCTCCCAGGAATTTTCTTTTTTCTTTTTAGAAACAGGGTCTCTCGCTAGGCTGCCCAGGCTGGTCTTGAACTGGTGTCAAGCAGTCCTCCTGCCTTAGCCTCCCAGGTAGCTGTGATTCCAGGTGCAAGCCACCATGCCTGGCATCCCAGGAGTTTTTTAGCCCAAGCCCAGTCTCCAGGCCCTCCCAACCCAGAGATTCTGCTGAGCTGTGGGGCCCCTTCAGCCTCCCTCAGAGACTGATTCAAGTTGTAGGCCAGTGCTCACTGCTCCTGAAATTCAATATTTTTCAACATTTGGCCTTGGACAATCTGTGCTGGAGTCACCTGGGGGTGATTGTTAAAAAATGCAGATTCTTGGCCGGGCACGGTGGCACATGCCTGTAATCCCAGCACTTTGGGAGGCTGAGGTGGGTGGATCACGAGGTCAGGAGATCGTGACCATCCTGGCCATGGTGAAACCCCATCTCTACTAAAAATACAAAAATTAGCTGGGCATAGTGGCGCGTGCCTGTAATCCCAGCTACTTGGTAGGCTGAGGCAGGAGAATCACTTGAACCCGGGAGGCAGAGGTTGCAGTGAGCCGAGATCGCGCCACTGCACTCCACCCTGGTGACAGAGCTAGACTCCCTCTCAAAAAACAAAAACAAAAAACAAACAAAAAATGCAGATTCCTGTACTGGAGCTTTTGCCTCTACAGGGGAAGGGCCAGGAATCTGAAGTTCATGTTAGCACTTGGCCCAGGAGATCTGATATATACCACTGTTTGAGAACTTTTGATGTAACTAGTACCCATTGGCCAGCATGAAGCTTATTTCCTTTGTTCTCTGATCCAGAGCACATGGGACCCTTGCAAGCTAAAAGCGACCACAAGATAGAAAAGGGAGAATGAGAAGTTGCAGAGGGAGTAGACGAGGTGGGAAGGTCAGGGCATGATTACAATTTCCTGAGGCATTTCAGTTGAAGTTGGAGCCTTACAGTTTTTATTTAAATACTGCTGAGACATTCTAGTTCATGTACCAAGACAAGAAAAAACAGAAAGTCTTGAAACTTTTGGAAAGGAGGCACTAACCAGTATTATTTGTAGATGATGTACAGTTGACCCTTGAACAGCATGGGTTTGAACTGTGCAGGTCCACTCATAGGCAGAATTTTTCAACTGAGTACAGGTGTATTTGTGGGAGGTGAAACCTGCCTATACTGAGATCTGACTTTTCCTATATACACGTTCCACAGGGCCAACTGTAGGACTTGAGTGTGTTTGGATTTGGGTATACTCAGGGGTCCTGGAACCAATACCCTGTGGATACTGAGGAACGACTGTTAATTGTCTACCTAGAAAACCAAGAGCACCAACTTAAAAATAGCAAGATTTAATATGAGAATTAAGAGACTGGCCAGTTACAAAGTTGCTGATCAACCAAATCAGAATCCCAGTGAATTGAATACATTCATTGAATGAATGAAATGACAGTTGTAATCTTTTACTAGGCTGTGACTGCACAGCCTAGTGCATTTCACCCATTCATTCAGGAAAAATTTATTAGGTGTCTGTTATGCTTCAAACGCTGCAGATGTCAAGACAGATAAGATTTAGTTCTGCCTTGAGTTCACCACCTCTAGTGGTGAAGACTCCCAGGCTCTTTGAGATCCATAGGCAGGGTGACGGTCTCATGAGGTTACCCTGGCCCTGCCCACTGCACACAGCTCTGTGCCCTGGGAGGCTTTCTGAGAGGCAGGTGGGACTCACCGGTGGCCCCTTCCTTGTCAGTGTTGACAAAGGTTCCCGAACCCCTGAGAGAAACCTCAGTGGGTCCACGGTGATGAAGATGTCTCTGGCAATTTTGGCGTATTTATTTCTAACTAGGTTTGGGGGTGGTCCGGGGTGGGGCCCGTTCTCCATTTGCGGCAGGAATTTCCATGTGTGGACGGATGCCTGGATGAAGCGACCGGATCTGCCCAAGGGCTATGACGGCTGGCAGGCTGTGGACGCAACACCGCAGGAGCGCAGCCAGGGTGAGTGGGCGGCAGGAAGGCGCTGGGCATCCGTGCTGCTCTCCTTACATGGCCCAGGGTTCTGTGGGTCTTGGGTATGCAGTCAAGCAGGTGGGGAAAGTTTTCATAAAAATTTCCCAAAACAAAAAGCATGCTCAGTCCTTCCTGCTATTCCCACTGAGCAGGGGCTTCAGTTTGCTGGCTATTTTTATGACAATAATGCCAATGACAGTACTGTTAAGAGCAATGAGATGGTGGCACTTAAGGGTTTCCTACTGCATGCCATGCGCAGTACCTACATGATCAATTTTGCTCACAACTAACCTTTCAAAGTAGGTTGTCATTATCCTCATTTTACAAATGACGAAACTGAGGCTCAGGGAGGTGAAGTGAGTTGCCTGAGGTCACACAGATCCACAAGGCTGGACCAGGATTCAGCCCAAGTCAGACATAATGGGGATGCGTATCTCAGCTGGTTATGGGTTACCAACTCCTGGGTAAGACAGTGGCCCCTTGTAGCTGGAAGGACCTTTCTGGGGGGCGAGGGTGTCTTTGTACAGCTGGGGAAACAGAGGCACGGGGTTGGTCTGAGGTTACTTGGAAAATCTGTGGAATCAAGTTATCTTTATTTTAAATTGTGAGTCCTAGTACTAAAGACAAAGTCAGTCCAGTAAAGGGAAAATAGATTAGCTCAATAGTTCTCAAATTTTTAAAAATTATTTATTTATTTATTTTGAGACAGAATCTCACTCTGTTGCCCAGGCTGGAGTGCAGTGGTGTAATCTCGGTTCACTGCAACCTCTGCCTCCCAGGTTCAAGCAATTTTCCTGTCTCAGTCTCCCGAGTAGCTGGGACTATAGGCGCATACCACCATGCCTGGCTAATTTTTATATTTTTAGTAGAGACAAGGCTTTGCCATATTGGTCAGGCTGGTCTCGAACTCCTGACCTCAGGTGCTCCACCTGCTTTGGCTTCCCAAAGTGTTGGGATTACAAGCATGAGCCACTGTGCCTGGCCTTTATTTATTTATTTATTTAGAGATGGAGTTTCACTCTTGTTACCCAGGCTGGAGTGCAATGGTGCAATCTTGGCTCACTGCAACCTCTGCCTCCCGGGTTCAAGTGATTCTCCGGCCTCAGCCTCCCGAGTAGCTGGGATTACAGGTGCCCGCCACTATGCCTGACTAATTTTTTGTATTTTTAGTAGAGACAGGGTTTCACCATATTGGCCAGGCTTGTCTCGACCACCTGACCTCAGGTGATCTGCCTGTCTCAGCCTCCCAAAGTGCTGGGATTACAGGTGTGAACCACCGCACCCAGCCTCAAACCTTTTTTTTTTTTTTTGAAAAAAGCAGTCCGACTGCTCAGAAGGAAACTTCGTGTGCCACCTCATAATGTAAGGCAGAACTACTCCAGCTGAAGTGTGCCCAGGGACCAGCCGGCCCCTGCCTGACACCTCTGCCTCATTCCTGCAGCCCCTGAAGTAGATGTCTCTCAAGGTTCTTCTAGGAATAAGTCTTAGTTTGGCTGTGAACCTCATCCCAAGGATAGCAAATTCATCTGCCCACAGGGCCAGAGAGTGAACAGGGCTGTCTACTTGGGAAGGTGGGGAACTAGAGATACGAGCATGCAGATCCCCAAAGGCATTCAGGTTACAATTTAAACATACTTTGTGGGCTCCACCCCTCAGTGTGGGACTCCTGATTCCTCTAGCTGCAATGTGAGCCCACATGGCCCTGAAGGCAAAAAATGCTGTTAAAAGTGAAAACAGCCTCCACGTTTCTCCAAAGATAAGGCATTGCCCTTATAATAGGGGTGAGGGTGGTAGGAGGTGACCCCCAGAAGTGGGAGGAGCAGATGATATGCCCACACCCCCCTATACTCTGCAGGAAGATTCTCAGCAGGGCAGTGTTGAGGGCTCTTTCCATCCAGGGAGTCTAAGTAGCATTTGCTGAGGTGGGACAGTAGCCATGGCAACCAGGCAGTGAGTAGCCCAGTGCCACTATCTGCCTGAGAGGCAGAGGAAGTCCTGTTCCCTGGCCAGAAAAGGGGCCTTAAAAGCCCACCTAACCTGCTCACTTTATAGATAAGGCCAGAGAGTGAGGATGGAGATGCCCAAGGTCAGTCAACAAGTTAGGAGAAGAACCAGTATTAGATTAGGAGACCAGTTCTCCTGAGTCCTAGTCCTCCAAAACACTGAATTCACAGGTTTGGCTGCCTTAAAGAGGCAAGGGAGAGGAACCTGTGTGTTGAGGATTAAATAAAAATAATGGAAGCAGAAAGCCCAATGCCCAGAATACAAGGGTATGTAAAAACCAAAGCTACTACTGAGGAACTATCAGCCAAGAGACTAATTCTCACTAAGTTGTCAATGACTAATAAGGGGAACTCTCTATCCCCATGCTGGAAATAAAAAGACAGCTCTTAACAAAAATGAAAAATAAATAAATAAATAAAAAGACAGCTCTTAGAATGGAAATGTTCTTATTAGCCCAGATCCATAGCAACAGTTTGCATTTGTTTTAGGCACAGGGCTAAGTACTTTGCCTGGATTATTTAATTTAATCTTCACAATAGCCTTAGGAGGTAAGTGCTGTTTTTATTCCTAGTTTTCCAGGAAATGGAGCCACAGAGAGCTGAAGTGACTTGCACAAGGTCACATAGCTCCAAGGCGTGATGCCAGGAATCAGATCCAGATTGTGTGTCTCTGTGCTCCACTGGGGACTGATGTGCTGGGATGAGTTTAATAGGCAGCGTGACTTCCTATTACTGGGACAGAGGATTCCTGACACTCTTCAAGTCAAAGCTGAGATGTGCCCCTCTTTTCAGAATAGTTAAGGACGGCCTAGGAAATGAGTACCCAGATGCTTCTTGGGCAAAGTTTGCTTGCCAGTCCTGTTTGAGTTTGGGAATCATTGCTGCCACTGGGTCCAGGCTGGGTGGGCTGGGGAATCTCACTGAGAGTGACCACCCCTGGCTTCCCCTCAGGTGTCTTCTGCTGTGGGCCATCGCCACTGACTGCCATCCGCAAAGGCGACATCTTTATTGTCTATGACACCAGATTCGTCTTCTCAGAAGTGAATGGTGACAGGCTCATCTGGCTGGTGAAGATGGTGAATGGGCAGGAGGAGTTACACATAATTTCAATGGAGACCACAAGCATCGGGAAAAACATCAGCACCAAGGCAGTGGGCCAAGACAGGCGGAGAGATATCACCTACGAGTACAAGTATTCAGAAGGTGGCTGGCATCACAGGGCTCCTTCTAACTCAGCCCCTGAGTCACCCAGAACATGAAAATAGTCAAGATTGGGGGTGGGCCTGGGCAACATGGTGAAACCCCATCCCTACCAAAAAAAAAAAAAAAAAAAAATTAGCTGGGTGTGGTGGCATGTGCCTGTGGTCCCAGCTACTCAGAAGGCTAAGGCGGGAGGACTGCTTGAGCCAGGGAGGTTGAGGTTGCTGTGAGCTATGACCATGCCACTGCACTCCAGCCTGGGTGACAGAGCAAGACCCTGTCTCAAACAAACAAACAAACAAACAAAAAAACACAAATCCTAATTGAGGCCTTTGCATTGTTTGACCAGCTCATTCACCTTGCTAAGACTGTCCATGCTCCCCAGTGCCCAGCAAATTAGACATCTTCTCAGCCTGGCTTTCTGGCCCCTGCAGAGCTGGCCTCTGGCTCCCTTCCTGAGCTTAAGTTCATCCCCTAGCCATGCTGCCTACTGTTACCTGAAAATGCTGGCTACTTTCACCCCTGGCCAAACCTCTGCTTATGCTTTCCCTACCTGAACTGTCTCCTTTGCAATCTCTGCTATCCGCAGGCTCATACGCTGCCTCTGTTCTTGATGTTCCTCAGTCTGACAGATTTGTATTTCCCATGTGGCCCATTGGCTGTGGTTCCTGTACCACGTGGTAAGGAAAGGAAGACAACTCCATATAGCATCCTCAAAGGGTGCAAGAGTCCAGACAGGGGCAAACCGAAGATGGGATGTGATTAAGAGGAAGGCAGGAAATCGTAAGGACTCATAGACGAGGGAGCAATTTGCTGTGCTATGGGATGGCAGATGGTACCCATGCAGCTGGGGCTTTTCCCACCCTCCATTGCAGTATAATTACAAGCAGGTCAGTTTGGACCCCTGAGTTGATTGTGAGCTTGTGTAAAACCTTGCACAAGGTAAGCCTGCAGTAAATATTTCTTCCATATAAATGGAGCAAGTGATGGCTACCAAGGCAGCTCAGGACAAACTGGAGCTCTCCACTTTGAAGTCTCTTTGTGTTCAGAATGGATGTGGATGGAGAGCTTTCTAACCAAGCTCAGAAATTCCTGTCTTACAGCTGCTATCTCTGAAATAAAATCTTATCCTCAGGGTTGTGTTGAAAATGAGCAAACTTGATTAAAAGCAATTAGGTCAGGAGTGGTTTTTTTTTTTTTTTTTTTTTTTTTTTGGCAGGGTGACAGAAGTATCAGGGAGGGAGGGAAAGGATAGAGAGGGAGACCAGTGGTGTCTGTCAACTGCTACACTTGATGGTGTCCCTCAGGTCTCTGAGGCTCTGTTCACTCTTCCTTATTGTTTTTCCTTTCTGTCTCTCAGACTAGATAATCTTATGACCTGTCTTCAAGTTTGCTGATTTTCCTGCAAGCTCTAATCTGCTATTATTGTACTTTTCAACTCCAGAATTTATATTTGGTTCTTTTTTAAAAATAATTTTAATCTCTCTTGATATTCTCTATTTGGCAAGCCATTTGTTCTCACACCTTTTTTTTAGTTCTTTGAATATATTTAAAATAGCTGATTTAAAGTCTTTGTCTAGTAGGTTCAATGTCAGGGCTTCCTTAGGGACAGTTTTTATTGACTGTTTCCATGTTCCTCCCCTGCCACCCCCGCACCACCATGTATGGCCTATAGTTTGTTTGCATGTCTTGTAATTTTTTGTTAAAAATTGGACATTTTAAAGAACATAATATGGCAACTCTGGAAATCAGATCCTGTCCCCCATCCCAGGGTTGCTTTTGTGGTTGCTATTTGTTTAATGACTTCCCTGATATAATTCCAGAAAGTCTGTAATCTTTCTTGTCCGTGACCACTGAATTCTCTGCTCAGTTTGCTGAATGGTCAGCTAATGATTAGATGGATATTGCTTTAAATTCCTTGAATCATTAAGACTCCTAGCCTTTGGCAAGGGGCTCTGTGTACAAGTTAGGGTACATTTCAATGCTCTGGCAGGCAATTTACAATTCTGCCTTCACTTCTTGCTTGAGCCTCAAGGTCAGTTAGAGGTGAAAGCCTTATCAAATCTTTCTCAGACCTTCTAGATTTCCAGGAATCTGTCTGAGCTTTTCAAAGCCCCTATGGACATTTTGTCCCTCAGCTTTTCCTTTTAAGATTTTTGGTCGGCTTCTTTTCCCCTCAACTCCCTTCTTTTCCTTGTTGCCTTAGGAAACTGCAATTGTAAGCAATGGCTGCAGGTTGTTTGTCTTAACAAATGCTCCAGGGAAAAGGCTGTTGGTAATGAGGGAGCTCTGAGTCAGGTCAATGAAGACAAACTCTGTGAATGAGGGTTTCCAGGGAATCGCCCTTAGGTCAATTAACAACAATTCTCTGGTAGTGGAGCTTTTACGGGAACTCCAAAACCATTCTGTCCCCTCCAGAGGTGGCTAGCCTGCTGGTTTTCACTGATTTGGTGCTGTGGTTTTTGAGTCTACTGTGGAGCTGGAAAGAAGGGGAGATGGGAATCAGAATGCCACAAAACTATTCTTATTGAGATTGTGCTGTTTTTCTTGAATAAATGCTCCTTAGATTATTATAAGCCTTTAGTTAATTTCAAGAGTTCTGAAAAAGTTGATTTGATAATTTTTGCCAATGTTCTCATTGCTTTTATGGAGAAGCAGATTTTTGGAGGTCTTTATTTTGCCATTCCCACTGATGTCAGAATGTGCTATTGCTTAGGAATGGGGATTTGAGTGCTCCTCCGTGTGAATCTATAGCTCATGGGCTCCAGGGATATCTCTGGAGTCCTGGCCATGCAGATGGGCTTCTTCTGCCACAGGGGTGGTTGGGACATTTGGTCCTTGAAGGAGCACCCGAAGGAAGCTGCCTTTGTGTCTCTTTCAGGCTCCTCTGAGGAGAGGCAGGTCATGGATCATGCCTTCCTCCTTCTCAGTTCTGAGAGGGAGCACAGACGACCTGTAAAAGAGAACTTTCTGCACATGTCGGTACAGTCAGATGATGTGCTGCTGGGAAACCCTGTTAATTTCACTGTGATTCTCAAAAGGAAGACCGCTGCCCTACAGAATGTCAACATCTCGGGCTCCTTTGAACTACAGTTGTACACTGGCAAGAAGGTGGCAAAACTGTGTGACCTCAATAAGACCTCGCAGATCCAAGGTCAAGGTACCAGAACCAGAGGGAGGAGAGGCCTCAAGTGAGCTCAGGGTCCCCACAATCTGAAATCCCTCTTTTCCTCTGTGGACAACTTCCATACATTGACAAATTTTTGTGTGTGAGTTAACACAAACAAATATTTATTGAGCACCTACCCCTTGGTAGTCGCAAGAAAGCCAGCCACAGAAGAAAAGTGGGCCAAAGAGACCACTGAACTAGGAGCCTGGGTCTATTGTAGAGTTATGAATTAGGGGTGCTGAAAGTGTCATGAGAAGTCTTCTATGGTGGCAGAAATTTTAATCTCAGATGCCCAGTCAGATCAATGATTATGAGTACCCAAGGCACAGTGTTGGGAACAACTGGGATGTCCTGATGACAACCGGTAATGTCTGTCATGGACTCAGGATGTAAGCTTGGAGAACTTGGCCAATTATTATTGCATCTTGAGCCCAACGTCTTGTTTTCTAAAGAGAGTATGGGACATGTCCAAAGTTATCCAGTTCAATTCACACAAATTTAATCTAATTCTGTGCTTGATGAGGAAAACTCATACTGGGGGGCTATGATGAATGACCTCTCCCCTCCACCCTGACTCTTTGGCAGTATCAGAAGTGACTCTGACCTTGGACTCCAAGACCTACATCAACAGCCTGGCTATATTAGATGATGAACCAGTTATCAGAGGTTTCATCATTGCGGAAATTGTGGAGTCTAACGAAATCATGGCCTCTGAAGTATTCACGTCTTTTCAGTACCCTGAGTTCTCTATAGAGGTGAGCTTCCTGCAGGCCATAAAGGGCTCCTTCTGCCTGGAAGTTGGCCATGGAGTGTGACGGGGCCCCTAAGAACCCTGAGGGTCCTTGGTTGGCTCATGCATATCTTTTCTCCCCATCTCTCCTCCCCACCCTACTACAGTTGCCTAACACAGGCAGAATTGGCCAGCTACTTGTCTGCAATTGTATCTTCAAGAATACCCTGGCCATCCCTTTGACTGACGTCAAGTTCTCTTTGGAAAGCCTGGGCATCTCCTCACTACAGACCTCTGACCATGGGTGAGTCTGCCTGAGGTATTCTTACAAATAGAAATATACTTCTAGACATGTATCCTGCACATGTGTGCATATTCCTGAGAAGTGAATTCCCAGTATGGGGGTCATAGGGTCAAAACGTAGATACATTTTGCTAGTGCCAAATTACTTTTAGAAAAGATTGCATCAATTTATGCTCTACTGACAGATCTTTTTGATTCTTGCCAATCTAGTGGTTAAGTAATCTCATTGCTTTACTTTGCATCTCCGATTATTTGTGAGATTGAATATTTCTTACATTAATTGACTCTCTCCTGTGAATTGCCTGTTCCTAACTTTTGTCCATTTTTCTACTGAGTCATTTATTTTTTCATATTAGTGTGGAGTCTTTACACAGTAAAGAGTGTTATGTGCTGTGAATTTTTTATAGCAATTTTGTATTTAATTTTTTAAATTTAATTTTTAATTTATTTATTTTGAGATGGAGTCTTACTTTGTTGCCCAGGCTGGAGTGCAGTGACACGATCTTGGCTCACTGCAACCTCCATCCATCAGGTTCAAGTGATTCTCCTGCCTTGGCCTCCTGAGTAGCTGGGATTACAGGCATATGTCACCACACCCAGCTAATTTTTGTATTTTTAGTAGAGAGGGGGTTTCCCCATATTGGCCAGCCTGGTCTTGAACTCCTGACCTCAGGTGATCTGCCCGCAAAGTGCCTCCCAAAGTGCTCCCAAAGTGCCTCCCAAAGTGCTGGGTCATCATGCCCGGCTGAACAGTTTGTATTTTTTTAAACACTAAGATGTCTTTCACCAGAAGAACTTTTAAATTTTAATGTAGTCAAATTTTTCAATCTTTTCCTTTACGGATACTGAATTTCATATCATCCTAGGTGCATAGAAATATTCTCTTATGCTTTTTCTAGAATTTCCAGCTTTATTTACACAATTAGGTATTTATCTGGAATTTTTTTTCGGTGTGGAGTGATGTGGAGCTCCAACTTTGTCTGTGGTTTTCCTAGTACTTTGTAGCACTGCCTTTATTATGCTGTCAATTCCCATATATATCTGGGTCTCTGGACTCTTTAATTTGCTATTTCATTTGTCTTCTTCTAATATAACATCATACCACTTAAATTATTGTAGTCCTATAATAATTTTATATGATTATCATATCTACATATTGATATGTATTAGGCAAATCCCCCCCCCATTTTTGTCTATAGAACTTTTAGAATCATCTTGTCATATAATTTTAAAACAGCTGGGATTTAGATTGATACTGCATTGAATTTACCTATTTATTTGGGGGAGAATTATGCCAAATGACAATATTGTGTCTTGCCATCTAGGAATATGAGATTTTCCCATTTTTTTCAAGTCTTTTTTATCACCTTTAGAAAAGCTATATTGTTTTCTTTATATACCACTTGCACATTATTATTTGGGTTAATTCCAAGATGCATCAATATTATAGCTTTTATGAATGGAATATTTTTCATTATATTTTCTAATTGTTTGCTGGACTATATGGAAATTGATTTTTGGCATGCTGATATATCCAGCAAAAACTTTACTGAACTCTAATGTTTTGTTTCTGAGAGGTTTCTGATGGTCTGTTTCTTACAGGATGTCTGAATCTTCCAAGTAAAAATGAATAGACTCCTATTTTCCTTAGACCAGGATTTATCACATTTTAATGTGCACACAAATTACCTGGGGAGTATTGTTACAGTGTAGATTCTGATTCAGCAGGTTTAGGGTGGAGCCTCAGATTCTGTGTTTCCTACAAGCTCAGCTAGTATTGCTGAGCCCCAGAACACACTTTGAGTAGTGAGGGGCTAGCCAATTCCTTACATGTGGATTCAACATAAAATACATGTTCCTCTTAGATTTCATGTAATAGATAACTGTTGCTAATACCCATGAAACAAGAACATCTGTAGTAAAGTCAGGCAAGACTCCAGGGAAGATTTGTGAAATGTCAGAGTTGGAAGAGCATCTGGAAACCAGCTGGTTCAACCATCTTGCTTTACATCTGAGAAAACTGATAGCAGCACCCAGGGTGCAGGTACACTGTGCCATGACCTGGAATGGCCAGGACTTTTCAAAGAGGCTGAGCTAAGGCTCAGCTTCCTGGCTTCTCACCCAACTCATCTTCTCCCTCTTCCCATAACATCCTTGGCTGATTGTATGTCCATATGTCTTTGAATTTTCCAGGACGGTGCAGCCTGGTGAGACCATCCAATCCCAAATAAAATGCACCCCAATAAAAACTGGACCCAAGAAATTTATCGTCAAGTTAAGTTCCAAACAAGTGAAAGAGATTAATGCTCAGAAGATTGTTCTCATCACCAAGTAGCCTTGTCTGATGCTGAGGAGCCTTAGTTGAGATTTCAGCATTTCCTACTTTGTGCTTAGCTTTCAGATTATGGATGATTAAATTTGATGACTTATATGAGGGCAGATTCAAGAGCCAGCAGGTCAAAAAGGCCAACACAACCATAAGCAGCCAGACCCACAAGGCCAGGTCCTGTGCTATCACAGGGTCACCTCTTTTACAGTTAGAAACACCAGCCTAGGCCACAGAATCCCATCCCTTTCCTGAGTCATGGCCTCAAAAATCAGGGCCACCATTGTCTCAATTCAAATCCATAGACTTCAAAGCCACAGATTCTCTCCCTGGAGCAGCAGACTATGGGCAGCCCAGCCCTGCCACCTGCTGACGACCCTTGAGAAGCTGCCATATCTTCAGGCCATGGGTTCGCCAGCCCTGAAGGCACCTGTCAACTGGAGTGCTCTCTCAGCACTGGGATGGGCCTGCTAGAAGTGCATTTGCCTCCTATTGCCTCCATTCTCCTCTCTCTATCCCTGAAATGCAGGAAGTCCCTCTCCTGGTGCTCCAAGCAGTTTGAAGCCCAATCTGCAAGGACATTTCTCAAGGGCCATGTGGTTTTGCAGTCACCCCTGTCCTCAGGCCTGAACTCACCATACAGACCCATGTCACCAAACAGTGACCAGCAAATCCTCTTCCCTTATTTTAACTGCTGCCCCTTAGGAGACTCCAGGCAGAAGGCATTGCTTCCTCCCTGGTGTGAACTCTTTGGTATTCCATCCACCATCCTGGCAACTCACTCAAGGCTGCTTCTGTTAACTGAAGCCTGCTCCTTCTTGTTCTGCCCTCCAGAGATTTGCTCAAATGATCAATATGCTTTACATTAAACTCTACTTCAAGAAAACTCTGTGGTCCCTGAGTCCTTTTTTCTTTATGCCAGTAAGCTTCTTAAAGTATCCTGTGCTGGGGGTTTATGCGGTCACTTGGGGAGCTGTGGCATCCTTTGACCTCCCCAGGCAAGGTGCTCTGAGGAGTTGGCTTCTTTATTGTCTGTTCAGTACATCCAACCCCTCTCTCAAAGGCTGTCACCCCAACTGGATACACACCCTGGCAAAGGCACGTAGTTTGAATGAGGGTTATTTTGTGTCTAATTCACAGGAGAGTCATGGGTGGGATGCCTGTCATCCTCTGCCTTTCCAGTTGTCCAAGTGAAAAAAACCTCAATCCTGGTCACCCTTGCCCCAGTTGCCCACCTCCCTGGCATACAGTAGGTGTTCAATAAATGTTTATTGAAGGAAAGGTTACTGTTCCTTCTGCTGGAAATACCACAAGGGTGGTGACACAAACAGAAGAGTTTGGTCAGTCACTCCACAGCAGTGTCCGATCCCAAGAGGTGATATAGCCGGGCATGGCCACTGTGTGGTGCTGTATGACACTCACTTGTCTCCCACACTGGGAATGGAAGAAAAGTAGCTTTCCTAGAGATGCCTTTAGGGTGGCCCATGAGGAAGGACACTGCCCAAGGCTTTGAGCTGGGATCTCTTAATTAAAACAGGAGACTCCAGTCACTGAGGGTGAGCAAAGAGCTTTTTATTCAAAGAAAGAGGCAAATTGCACCCAATCTCTCTCCCTGTAAGATCTCATCTGGTTTTGACATCAGTTGCAATGCTTTCAGTTTGAGGCTAAGCAGAATGTTATGCTGTGACGGTCACCACAGAGAGACCACTGTGTCGCTGGTGTGGGGAGGCAAGGCTCAGGGTTGGACAGGTTAATTACCTACATAACCCTGGCTGTGGCCCAGCCCACCACCTCCCAGAACAGGGACTGACACGGCTGAGGTCTACCTTGGAGATGGGGTCAGTGATGAGGGGAGGCAAGGTCAGCCTCTGTGCAGGTAAAATGCCCCCTCACCCCAGCCTTCCTTTCCAGAGCAACCAATCTGAAAACAGAATTGTCTTTGGGGCTGGTGTTGTACCTCTGCTTTCAGGCCAAGATGGATCCCTAGAAGAGGAGTTTGAAGCCCAATGTGCAAGGACATTTCTCAAGGGCCATGTGGTTTTGCAGACACCCCTGTCCTCAGGCCTGAACTCACCATAGAGACCCATGTCAGCAAACAGTGACCAGCAAATCCTCTTCCCTTATTCTAACTGCTGCCCCCTAGGAGACTCCAGGGGGCAGGCATTGCTTCCTCCCTAGTGTGAACTCTTTGGTATTCCATCCACCATCCTGGCAGCCCAGAGCTGCTTCTGGGTTAGGACAACAAATAAGGGGCCCTATAGTCAGAGCAGCTCTTACCCAAAGTGGTGAGCGTCAACTTCCTGTCCAGATTGCAAGTTGATGGCCTTTACAGCTGACTCGGGCTCCTGTGTTGTCATTAATAAATATTAAAGCTGATAAGGACCAAGAAAGTGGGCCTGCAGCCTGAGTGTGGGAGGCCCAATGTCTTTCTGGTTGCTCTGTTGATGTTAGAATCCCACCATCACCCCTCTCATGGGTCATACTTGGAGAGCTCCGGCAAAGGTTAGGGCAGAGGTGGCTTTGTGAACACTGGGCCCTTTGAGCAATTAACCCCAGGCCCTAGTGGGTCATCAGTTGTAGAGAGACGGTCTCTGGCAGGATCGTCACCCTTCAAAGAGTGTCCAAAGATGCTGTCCAAGAACCAGGATGCTGCTTGGCTTTCTTTCTCATGGTTGCCAGCTTCCTTTCTCAGCGTCCTGAGGCTGCACCTCCAAACACTGACCTTCTTCTCCTCTGAACTGCAGCCACAGGCCCCTTGAGGCCAGGACTCATGCCCTTTTGCCTGGAGCTGGAAGGGGGGCCCTGACACTGAGGCCTTGCAGGGGCATGCTCTGCTGAGTGCCTGTGCCCCTGCCAATCCTGACACCAGCAGACGCTGGGGAAATGGGCCAAAGAGAGGAACAAAGGCACGTGGAGGGAGTGGGTGGTGAATCCACTTCTTATACCAAACGGGGATAAGAACCCTTCTGTTGGGCTTTGTGCAGAAGATGCTACTTCAGCAACCACTGGAATGGGGTTTAGGAGCACCAGAATGCTGCTCAGACCTTCAGCAGTGGTCATAGACACCACAGGCTTCAAATGGGGTGAATAGAGGGCAGACTCATCCTGGTAGGATGTGTGTGTGTGTGTGTTTGTCTATCTTCCTGATTCATCTGATTCATCAATCAGCAGGCCCTGGCCATCACCCATCTTTTCAGAGAGACAAGATGGGCACCAATTTGGGAGAACTGGCCTCAAACATACAAGCAGGGTTTATGGTCAGTTCTACCTACATGTGTTATTAGACTCCCTCCAAGAGGTAACATTCAATTAAGTTCTCATGGGAGTGGTTAGAGAGTCCCCAGTAGCTCCAAAGAGGTCCTTCCCGTATCCACATCTGTGAATGACTAGATATGTAGCCACAGGCAGGACAGCTCCCAGCTGTCTCGCTCAGTGAAGACTCCAGTGTCTGTGGAATGGGGGCTCATTTTCGGTGCTACTGTCTTAACTCTGGCCCTGTCCATGCTGGGCATGTCCTGCACATGTGTGTGTAGAGCTTAATGCGGGGTCCTCTTTGAACCATGCCTGGCCCTTGCAGGTAGATGTGGCAGCCACCTCTACCTCCTAATTTCGGCAGGCAGCATGGGGAAGCCCTTTCCAGGGAGTGGCTGGCAGCTCTGCAGTCTTTCCAGGCTAGTCTCCCCTGATGTCAGTGTCCCAACCCAGGTCCCCAAGGCAAGCCCTGCCCGGTCCTTCTGTCACAACCTTACTTCTCAAAGCCAGGAGCCAGGGCCCCAGCCTTCCCAAGAGAAGACAGAAATCCTGGGGAAAGCCAAAGGCAAGCTCTTTTCTGCCCCTGGGATGCCCTGTTCAAAAGCTCCCTTTGCTGGGCGGAGAATGTGAAAGCCACCCAGTCTTGGAGAATGGTTCTTGATGAGTCCTCTCAGTGCAGACTCTTCTTAGATGAACGCTGAGAAAGCCCCCATCCTCCTCTGATGTCCCCAGCCTACTCCCGACCCCCAGACCTGGCCCAACATGGAGAGAGGAAGGAGGGGGTTACAGGAAATGGCAAGGCCAAGTGAGTGGCTCAGGGAAGCGCTGGGGGTGCTGGGAGCGCACCATGCCCATGAGCCCCTTTAGCCAAAACCCCAGGACGAAGGTTGACAGCACTTTTTAGTGTTAGCTTCTCTCCCCACAGCAGCATCTATTCATCTGTCACCTCCACAGAGTCCTCGTCCTTTGTCTCCTCTGATGGATCCTCCATTGTTTCGGTGTCTGACAGCGATGTCACCTGCCGCACCATGTCTTTGTCACTGGGGATCTCTGGCTGACACGGTCTGGAGAAGGGGTTGAACCAGTTCAGGGAGAAGTCCCCACCAAAGGTCTCCTTTACTGACTGCCAGCTCCCCGTGTGCTCCCTGGGCTGGTTCTTTCGTTTGAGGCGCTCAATGCCCTGGAGGGAGAAGGGGATGAAGAACATCGTCAGCGTGGTGCTGGGCTGTACAGCTCACATACACACCCCCAGCTATAGCATAGCAGTGGCAGGGGGGCATCCACAGCATGGGTAAGATGGGGTCTGAGAGGGCAGTCTCTTGTGGCCCAGGTCAGCCCCGGGAGGTCCCTCGGAGGACTGCTGGGGCGTGGGTGGACAGCAGCATGGAGGAACACAGCAAGCAGGGCCTGCCTGGTGGACTGACGTGTTCTCCACCCACCACCCAGCCCTCTCCTTCTTTCCTTCCACAAGTGCAATGCCAGATGATGGGCAGGGGCTAGGCTGATGAGTGGCTGAGGCATAAGAGGGACCACACATCCTCTGAGGCCACTACAAACTGGTGACCCCCTCCAAAATATTTTTGGCCACTCCCACCAGGGTAGATAGGGGCTGCAAACACAGCAGAAGGACAATGGGGTTAAGGAGAGAGTGCAGGACACAAACAGCATGCAAGGTGAAGAAGCGGGTGCTCGTACAGCAAGTGCCAACATGCAGTAGGCAGCCGGAGGGCACATAGGACCACTGTGGGGAGGTAAGGCTGGGCTCAGGCCTGCTCATGCAGCAGATCCACCCTGCAGCCTCTTCCAAGCTGTCAACTCACCTGCCTCTGGGTGTCGGCTGCAACTCAGCCGCCACGCCACAGAAAGGGTGTTGGGGTGGGGAGATGCCCAGAGGAGGTAAAGACATGGCCAGGCCAGCTCTCCAGGCCCACAACACCCCGCACAGAGGCCTTTGACCCTCCACTGGGGGCACTGCTTTCTCCATCTCTTCTGGAAGCCAAGGGAATTTGCTGTGGGTTTGCTGGGCTTGGGCACTGCTCATTCACATGACTCAAGAAAGATCTCTGTGTATCTAGCACTTTTTCTTCCCACGCCATCTCAGAGATTTAAGATTCTTGACTTTTGAATAAATTCTAAGTTAAAAAAATCAGATCTCAAAAGTATATCCTCATAAGATACTTATCAATTACAAAGGGAAAAACAGTACCTTAATAGCAGGGAAGAAACATTGCATGTACCACCTTCACCCAATGATCAAAGTTAACATCACAATAATGAAAGGTATCAACACCATGTGCCTCCTGATACGGTGCAACGAGGACACATTGCTTCAGCAGTGCTACTGCTCCAAATACCTAACCTCAATCTAATCAAGAGAAAAACATCAAAAACACAATCTGAAGGACAGCCTACAGAATACCTGCCCTACAATCTTCAAAAGGGTCAAAGACTGATGAAAAGATTTTGGAACCAGATAGACCTGGTGGTTACAAAACATTGTGACTGCATTAAATGTACACTTTAAAATGGCTAATTTTGTGTTACAGGAATTTCACCTCAATTTTTAAAAAGGGTCAAGGTCATGAAAGACAAAGGAAGACCGAGGAACTATCACAAACTGGAGGAGACTAAGGAGACATCGCAAATGATGCAGTGTGGGATCCTGGAACAGAAAAGGGTGTTAATGGGACAACTGGAGAAATGTGAATAAGGTACATTCATTAGTTAAGGGTATGGTGTTGCCAATGTCTAGGGTTTTATATTTGTATTATGGTTGTATAAAACGTTTACCTTTGTGAGACTGACTGAAGGGTACATGGGAACTCTTTGTACTGTTTTTGTCACATTTTTGTAAGTCTGAAGTTATTTCACAAAAAGTTTAAAAATAATCAATAATCTGAGACAAAGATTTATGCAATACAAACTTGAACACTGAATTATAATAATGCAAAGCTGGAAATGAGAAATGCCCAATAATGATGGTTAAGCAAATGATTCTATAACACTATGCAGCTAGAAAAGATGGTTTAATATAGTTTTACATGACATTAGAACATTTGTCTGTGTGGTTACTTTTGGGGATGGAATTCTAGATGATTTGTATTTATTTCTGTAGACTTCTCACACAGTCCAAGTTTTACCAATGAGCCAATGTTACTTTTATAATCAGAACAAAAATAGCTGTTTCAGAAAATGGATCTTGTTGACACAAGTCTAGAGGGAACTTCATGTGGGTCATGAGCATGTGATGCCATGCTGCTTCCTGACTGGCCCCTCGCCAGGCCTCCCTTCTTGGCACAGAAGCAGTGACCAGCTGATATGATTTGCTTTGGGCATTCTGCATTCTCTTCCTGGGTGATCATCTGCAGCCTGTCGAGAAAGAGGCTTTAACTTCATAGCACGAGAGCTGGGACATCACCATACGGCAGACCCGGCTACAGAGGAGACACCCAAAAATGACAGACTGGCTGCATCCACACTGACTTGGACTCAAAGCCATGACCATAGGTTTTTATACCCTCCTTGTGAGGAGGTGGGTATGAGTATTGATGATTGGCAGATGGGGAAAAAGCAGAAGTTCCAAGAGGCCATGACGGTGGCCAAGGCTCATCTAGCTTGTTATGTATCAGAACTGGAACCAGAACTAGTCTTTTTTTCTGCCCAACATGTTTCCAGTTCTACTGCAAATCACCACTGTGCCCAGGCTGAGCTCAGTCAGAGAGAAGGGGAATGAAGCCAAGAGCCCACAGGATGATTATTTGCCATTCATGTGACATGCTCCCAGATAGGCACTCTTGGATTATACTCAACCTCCTCACCAACCTCATAAAGTATTCCAGATAGAGCCTGGCCTGTCTACCAGAGGTCTTCAGCAGTAAAGTGGACAAAAACGTTCAGGGAGTGTTGACTTTTGAGTCTAGAAAGAAAATATTGCAAACAAATCTGATGTATAAAAATGGGCTGAGGGCTGCTTTTTCCTGGTAGGACTCAATTTTGAGTTTTGTGTGGATTTAAAGGGATCCTGCAGGCAAAGTTCTTAAGCTTGAGGTTTGAAGAGGATACTAGCTTACTAGTAATACTAGCTTCAGGTTCAAAAGAACGAACAAAAATGGTTGATGCCTGGTAAAGGGGTCACAGTCGACACCAGCAGCTCTTGCAGGGTGTGTAATGGGCCTTTTGGCCCAGGTCAGTCTGGGTGACACATGAGCTGTGATCTGTGAACAAACTCACCAACACTCCAAAATGAATGTATTAGGACTAAGGCTCCCGAGGAAGGAAGAGTCTGTGCAGAACAGACTCAGCTGAGCCCCACAGAACGAGAACAGGTTGTTCCCTGCTCCCCGTATCATCAGATGTAGAAAGCCAGAGCCTCAGGGAGCAGCCTGTGCAAATGTGTCTCTTCATAGCTGGCCAGATAACACTCTCTCTCCTCATCAGAGATTTCATACCTCTATATTGTAACCCACAAGAGGAAACATTTTTCTGTTGCATTCCAGAACATGTATACACACAACTCCCTAAGCTTCATAAAACAATACTTATCCTGCAATATGTAATGCATTAAACATTTTTCTTGAAAAGCATGCTGGTTGCAAACCATGAACGGTTGTGACCAATGGTTTGAAAAGCACAGCTCTAACATAGCTAACACTTATAAAGCCATACCAGGCCAGACACTATACATTCCTGTTCATCACCCTCATTTAATCCTTCCATTAACTTTATGATTTAGATTATCATTCCCGTTTTCAGATGAAAAAACTGAGGCTTAAAGACGTTACTGCTCAAGGTCATATTTTGGTAGTAGGTGTGGTAATACGTAGCCAAGCAGACATTTCAACCAAAGACTGAAGCCAGGACCCAAATACTTGGTCACCAGACTATATGGCCTCGGCTGCAGAAATTCAGGGCAGCCTTATGTCCGTGTTAGAGCACGTGCGGCCCCCAGAAGGCTTTTGGCAAACGTCCCTCTGCAGCGCTTGTCATCACTCCTTGGATCAGCTTCATCGGCTCCTCTTGTGCTCAACAGAGTGGGATCCCTAGGGGCCACTCTGCTTTGCTACGGTAATCACACTGCTCAAGTCAGCAAGATGTTTACTTGAGGGAGAGGGTGAGAAAAAGAAGGTTCAGGTTGGGAGTATGCTGGTCAGTGGCTTGTTTCTGCTTCACTGTGAATTCTTTCTCTTCTATGAGGTGATCCTAAGCCAGATACGTATTTAAAGAATACAAGAAAAAGCCACATGGGTGTTGAAACCCACACGTAGAAAGCAAAGGTCAGGATGTGTTCAGGTCATGTATCCGGGCTGCTACAATGCCCCTGGCTCTAGACTACTCACCGGCTGCTGCTCCCATCTGGAGGTCCCTTGGTTCTATTCTTCTCTCTTTCCCTTCCGGGCTGGTTCTTCACCCAGAGGGCCCTTGGTCTAGAGATGGGTTCCACTAATGAGATGCACAAAGAGTGGTGGGCAGGCTAATAATTTGGATCTGCTTCATACAGACTTTCTTTGATGTCTTGGCAGTTGTTTGTTGGGGAGGCCGCAGCTTATGAGGCAAGGTGGTCTCAGTGGCTTCTCAGTGGAGGGAACACGTGCCTGTCTCACAATCAGCACACCTCGACTGCACTATGCTGAGCCCAGCAGCACACAGGACCCATATCACCAGCAGGCATCAGGGACCACCTGAGGGGGGACCCCTGCAAGCCCCAACTGGATTCTCAAACTTGATAGTCAGAATCACCTGGAGGGCTGTTAAGACACAGACTGCTGGGCCCCGCTCAATTTCTGGTTCGGTAGCCTGGGGTGGAGACCAAGAATGTGCATTTCTAACAAGTTCTCAGGTGATGCTGATGTTGATGTTGCTGGTCTGGCAACCTCAAGAACACCTTTGAGGAGGATTCTAGCAAAATCTTTCTCTTTTCACATTTCTTTGATATTTAAGGGCACCTTCTAGGTGGGGCCCCTTCCCTCTACTGGCTGGCTCACCCTTTAAGCTGATGCACTGCAAGTCTTGAAAAGAGAGAAATTTAAAACCCATTAGCCTGGCTGAGAAAGCCCATCCCAGCCCCCCCAGAGAGGAGTTTCTGTGTAACGCCAACCTCACATATGTGTTTAAAATGTTTGTTTTTTTTTTTTTTGAGACGGAGTCTCGCTCTGTCGCCCAGGCTGGAGTGCAGTGGCGCGATCTCGGCTCACTGCAAGCTCCACCTCCCAGGTTCACGCCATTCTCCTGCCTCAGCCTCCCAAGTAGCTGGGACTACAGACGCCTGCCACCACGCCTGGCTAATTTTTTTATATTTTTAGTAGAGACAGGGTTTCACCGTGTTAGCCAGGATGATCTCAATCTCCTGACCTCGTGATCCTCCCGCCTCAGCCTCCCAAAGTGCTGGGATTACAGGCATGAGCCACCGCGCCCGGCCTAAAATGTTTGTTAATTTACCTCTACCTAAATGGTTTCTGCATTAGGGGATGGTGGATTCTAACTATTTAAGTGGCCTAGCCAGATGAGCAAAAGCTAATACTTGGGGCTTTTTCAAGTACAGGGCTGGGCCCAGTGACTCACGCCTGTAATCCCAGGGCTTTGGGAGGCTAAGGCGGGAAAATTGCTTGAGGCCAGGCATTTGAGACTGGCTAGGGCAACACAGTGAGACCCTGACTCTATTAAAAAACAACAAAATTAGCCAGGCATGGTAGTACATGCCTGTAGCCCTGGATATTCAGGAGGCCAAGGCACAAGAATCACCTGAGCCCAGGAGTTCAAGGCTGCAGTGAGCTCTAATTGTGCCACTGCATTCCAGCCTGGGTGACAGAGCAAGACCTTGTCTCAAACAAAAAAGAGGAAGTACAGTATGAAGAAGACAAAATGGTAGGACTAAAAGGAGATTTAGCACATGCACTTCTACCCAAATGTGTTTTGTGTACATGATATTACCAAGTCCATGCAAATATGCATAGATTATAGATTTGCTTGGATCTAAGCCTTTTGCATATTCAGTCTGGTTGCTATGAACACAAACCTGACAGAGATGACAGAAGGAAAGCAAGCTGGGGATCACCTAATCCAACAAGGCACATCTTTATTTTTCACTTCCACTCCCCAGAGCCCAGGCTCTGAAAGACTGTGGCTACGACTGGTTCAATTTCCCATGAGTGCACCAAACAGTACTATCAGAACTCCTGTGCCCAAGCCAAAAGTTGGGGCTGACTTTGTGTAGAAAGATATCCTCTTTCATTACATCCGGAAATACTGAGGAGAGCTCAGAGATGCTTTCTCTTCCTGTGTGGAAGCCAGGCTGGGAATCAATCACTACCCTGCAAACGATGGCTACATTCCTCAGTCATTGTGCTCTCAGCAAAATATCAGTCTGAACAAAAATGAAATAGGAAAAATGCCAGGAACCTTGGGGTATTCCTATCTTCTGAGAGCAACTGGTTTGAGAGCACAGAAACATTGACTCTTTCTAGCCAAGGCCTATACAAAACCAGAGGCAGAATCCTATAGGATATCTGAAGGAACCCCACTCTATTGGAAAGACGAGCATAGTATGCACAGCTTTAAAGGAGGAGTTTCTATTTTTAGGACTAAAAAAAAGTCAATGCATCTTCAGCACTATCTACTGCATTCCTGAGAAATGCCAGGGGAAAAGAGCTAACCTGGCTCACTTTAAAAAATGCCCTGGAAGATGGAGTATTACCAATCTCTTCCCCGTAGCGGAGGGCCACAGCTGCAGCCCCACTCTAGTTATTTAATACAATCACACTTCATACACCTAAGTGAACTGTATATTAAGAAAAAATTTTTAAAAAGCATATGGAAAACAAATGCTATCAACTTGATCTAAAACAGCATTCTTTTTTTTTTTTAATCTTAGCATCTCAGCCTTGCCCGTATCACATGAATAGCACCGTAGAGGCAATGTAAAGTTAACTGACTCAGGAAAGCTCTTAGGAGATCCCATCAGCACAAAGGAATTGATTCAGGCTGCAGAAAGCAAAGGAAAGAGGCCTGGTGGGGCAAGCTGGTTCAAGAGAGGGACCGTAAGTGCATTTTAAAACCAAAAAAAAAAAGTATCCTCATTCAAGAGACGGAGCAATGAAACAAACACCCAACCAGAGAAAACTCAAGTAGATTGTGGATAGTTGGCCTCCCGCTAAGGGTAACACCTCGAGAGAGAGCTAAATCAGAACAGGTTTTGGAAAAATTTTATTGCATTTTGTTTCCGTGTGGAAGCACTGACAGAATTGAAAAGTGGCAGCATGTTCCACTTACTTTTCTGAAAAATCACATGGCTAGATTAACTTTCGCCCTACCCAGGACAGGATTGAATAAACCTTATCTCCTACCCCCACCCCAAGCAAAAGCTAAAAAAGGGGGTTTCTGGCAATTGCTTAAAAAACAAATCAATGTGTGAGAATTCCCAGATGGTCAATAATCATATTTGTTATTTTTGCACTTGGAAGGCACTCCCTACCTCCTTCACCTCTCTCCACCATCACCACCTCCTTCAAACAAGACTGACACAGGAAGTGCCTCTCAAATGGAAAATCTATTCTGTCCCAGTGCCACAGGCTTAGGTGTGTCTGTGGATTCTAGCCAATGGGATAGCCATAAGTCAACTTTGAAAGGGTGGGGACTGTGAGGTAACCCCAGCATCATGGTCATCTCCATGCCAGGACAACAGTCTCCCAGGTTAAAATATAGATAAGACACAGGTACGTGCACATTTATGGGGGTTAACTATCAGAAAGTGAATCCACTTTGAGGTTTATAAAATGAGAAGGGGATGATGGTGGGGCTGTATGTGTTGGGCACTGGTGCCTATTGCAGTCAGAATTCACACTGCTTAATTGACATCTTGCTGGGGAAGAGAGGGAGATGGGGTGGTGAGAGAGGAAGCAGATGTAACAAAGGAAAACGTAGCTTGCCTGAAATTGTGTAATTTTTTTTCCTCTTGATTGTATAAGGCATTTTGAACTGGAAAAACGTCTTTCCTTCACACTCTTCCAAATAATCACAGGGAATATAATCGCTGATTCAGAATACAAATAAGACCTCTTTCATTTCTCTCCCCACTCCCCTGCAAAATCATTCTACACACCCCAAGCCCATAAAGTACAAGGCAGGCAATTGCTTTGCGAGTTAGCAGGCAAACCGTGTCCACTTGGGAGGAGGTCGCTGTGCCAAGGTCCCTTCTGATCCTGCCCTTCTCAGGCCTCAAGGGGTAAGCATCTGTCTTCAGTGAGGTTTTATGTCCCATCGGGGAGCCCGCCACTGCCTCCTGGGCAGTGGGAGGTCAGGGCCCTCCTGGCTTTCCCATGCATCCCCCGCAGGGTGTCGGGACTATTCCATCCACGCACAGCGTCACGTCACTCAGTTAGCAGAATGGGCACAGCCCGAGACAGCACCCTCTATATTAGTCATGCCAGACAGACAGCACAGAGAAACCGGAGGCCAGAGAAGTGATTTTAAAAGGAAAAGAGAGCAGCTTCGGTCACCAAAAGAAATCGAAAGGATGGTTTTTAAAAAATAAAATGTGGGGACTTTTTTTTTTTCTCTGCAATGCTCAGCCATTTTGAGACATAAAAAAAGTTTTAAGAGTAGTTGTTTTGCTTTTTCGATTTAAACATTCATGAGAACGGATGGGACGGTAGTGCTGTGGTGTGGACTTGTGTCTGAGTGGCCATGCTGGTCGGGGTCCTTCAGACCACATACTGGTACGGGTCTGCCTTCCCTTGGTCTGGCGTGGCAAAGGGGCTGGCCCAGCCTAGAGAGAAGGGGTGGCCAAAAACGGCTTTCATGTTCATCCATTTTGTTTTTTTAGCCCATCTTCTCTCTTCCTTTTTCAATTGTTCTATTCCCTGAAAACAAGAACAATCATACTTTCAGTCAAGCACTGCATTGCTGTGGTTTCTGGGGAGGGATGTCCGCAGTGAGAGGTGAATGGAGTAAATGTTTCCTTTTTAAAGCAACAAAGCTATCTACATAATATATCTTTCTCATAAAAAGTGTTACTAAAAAAATTTCTCCTTTTTTTGGTGGGCACTCATTCACAAGAGGGAAAAAGAAGCACTATCAGCAGCACAGAAGCTGCTGCTTCTAAGTATGCCAGGCCGGGGTATGTCGCTAAGATAAGGAGCACGTCTCTCCAGCCCTGGCCCCTTGCTGAGCTCTGCAGAGGCGCTCTTCAGAAACTCTGTGCTGGGCTGTGCATGGAGTGCTATGAAGGCTTTGGCATGAGAGGCCTCAGAGCTGTTGGGGAGCTCGCAATCATCATAACCAATGATGGCCATTAATTTGGGATAGGTTCCTAGGAAGTTTGAAGCTACCATGACCACTTTGCAGACAAAAAAAAAGTAACGAATCAAATGACTGCTCTGGCGTTGTGTGTCTCACCAGCCTGGGGGATCAAGCAGCACCCCGCTTAGTGGGCCTGGTGAGACACAAACTGAGAAGGTTGAATAGGAGTGACAGACCACGAATGAGGGGAGAAGTCACCAGAGGAGGAAGGAGGAGGGATTAGTACAGGTTAGAGGGTGGCATGGCCAGGCCAGCCAGCATGGCATGGCAAAGGTCCTCCTAGTGGCTCCTTTGGGGAGAAGCATGGCGCAGACCTACGCAGCAGCTGTCACGGAGCCGGCGCCGCTTCCCCTGCTAAGTCTCAGGAAAAAACTGGGGGTGGGGGAAGAGCTGCTTCCTTCCCCTCTCCCTTCTTCAGATGGAGCTGGTCAAAGGGCAGGGCTTGAGAACGGGGCCCCTGCCCAGAGGGACAGGAGAAGAGCAGCCTGGCAGGAGCCTGGCCAGGGGTCTGTCTGCCGTGGTCTCTAGTAAAGGGGTGCTGGGAGGACAGCTGAGTCTTGGTCTTTCTTTACAGCCTAGGGACCTGGGAAGGGCACAGGGCAAGGGGAAGACACCCTTTCCCAGGTGGGGCATGGCCCTCCAGCTTTCTCCTTTCCTTCCAACACAATTCTCTTTAGGAATGGTCTTCTCAGGGAAGAACGGCTAGGACTGGGGCCGTGAGAGCTTGCCTTCTGGCTCCCCCAGACCATGGCCCAGCAGTATCCCAATGGCAGGCAGGTCCTGAAAGAATCCCCATCAGGTTCCCTGTATATCTTACGCAGAGAAGTTGGTCATGGTTACTGCTTGGATACAGGGCTGGATCTATACCATTGGCTACTAGTTTTACAGAAACTCTTTTGCAACGACATCATCATTTCTTATAAAAGAAAAAAAGTTGCCAAAAGCCCCGCAACCTTCTAAAAGTTACCGAAAGACCTGAACAATGGTGCTCTGGCAGTGGGCAGCACTGTCCCTTCTTTTCTCTGCATGTGCTCCTCTAAGCCCACAGGGGAAGGCGCCCAGCAGCAGTGGGAGGATGTTGTCGTCCTAAGAGCCTGCTCCTAATGCTGACTACCCTTAGGCCCAAAGCTTCACCCAGAGCCCTAGACCACTGGTGAGAGCTGACCCTGAGGGGGCCTCAGGATGCCAGGAGTCGTACAGGGATGGCTCTCAACCTCATGGCTCTGCTTGTTCCTCACACCCAGGGCTAAGTGCTGCCCCTTCTTCCTACGTAAATCCCCAGAGAAATGCCCATATCGCAGCCAGGGATTGACCACCTTGAGGTTTTCAGACACCTTAGGAAGGTCAGGAGACAGCAGTAGGGGCACCAAGGGAGTAGGCCCCAGTCTGGCACAGCCAGCAGCCTCAAAGCTTCCAGCGAAGGTGCTGTGGGCAGATGGGAGGTGATGGTGGGGGTGAGGAGAAGGCAGCGGACGAGGACCAGGGCTGGGCCGGACAGAGATGACCCAGAGGCCAGGTAAAAGCCTGCTGCCCTGGGGGCTCAAGGCAGACCTGTCTCTTGACTCTGCCCTCAGGACCCAGGCATGGTGGCAAGCTGACTTGCCTGTCCCAGCTAGGTTAGGGCACCCTGTCAACCATTCTATTTCAAGCCTGTGGCCCCCAGATGGGAAGGGTGCCCTCAGTGCCTAGTGGAGTGTCTAATGCAGTACAGTATAAAGGAAGACCTGCCATGGGGGGGATGGAAGGAAATGTGGTAAAGGCAGCCTTTCAGCCACGGCTGCTGGGCCACACTCCTGGTGTGATCTCCTATGGCTGCCCTAAGGCTGGAGGACTTGTGTGTGGATGAAGACGACCCAAGTGTAACTGCAAACAAAGAACTGTGCCCTGCACACCAGGGGCCTGACCATTGGGCTCCAGTCTGACTGTGAGCAGCTCTCCCAGCAACACAGACCCCGGGTCCTCCCCATCCCCAGGTGTGGAAATGGTGGGCAGAGCCGCCTGCTTACCGTCTCATCTGTGCAGATGGAGTGTACCTGGGTCCCAAACATCACTGATGTGAAAATGAGGAAGAGCAGGCCCTCAAAGCACAGCAGGATGAGTAGAATCACCGTGGTGGGTGGAGAGAATGAGCTGCACTCTGAAAGAGAAGCAGCACACAGAGCTTGGTACTGTCACCCACTGCCTGCTGCCCAGGCTCACCGCCCCACTGGGCTCCCACTCTGCCTCCTGCTTGCAGGCCTTCATTCCTCCTGGGTGCCACAGGTCTCTGGCCTCCAGGCTATGGTGAGAATCATCCTGGCCCACACTGGCTATCTCTCAATCCCTCAGGGAGGCCTCCTCAACAGGCCAGGCCCCAGCCAGGGCTTCCCTTCCCTAACACAAATCATTCCTTGTTCACCGCCCCCAATGCCAAGCACAGTGCCTGACACATGGAAGGGCCCAGGAAGGCCTCTGAAGTGAGGCATGAACGCCTGACGACACCACAGGGGACCCTCCTCTCCTCAGAGAGCACAATGCAGGTACACAGGTGGAGAGGCCTGTCCAGTCCTGCTATGGCCATAGGTTTTCTGGGCATTCCTGTATGACGTGCTGCCCCTCTGTGCCCCATCAGCTCACAGGCAGCTGTGGAGGATCACTTGGTGGCTTTGGGATTTTAAGCTTGGCAGGAGCAGTTGAACTGCTGGGGCTCAGCCTTGACCACAGTGTGAGGTAATGCACTGCCCCCGCTCCCAGGGACATTTGCAGCACCGAGGCCATCAGTGTCAAAGGCCAGGGAGTCGACCAAAGAGGCATGGGCCCAGAGTAGGCGCTTTCACTGTCCTGGCCTCCAGCCCCGGGGACCTGAGGCCAGTCCCGCCATCTTCAGGCCTCCACCCACTGCACTGTGAAGCAGTGAGATTTGACTAGAGGTACGGTTTGCTTTTAAGCAGCAGAGTCTTTTGTGTGAACAAAGTCTAAGTCAGAAACCCAGCGCAAGGAAGAGAAAAGCGAAGGTGCTGTGGAGACGGTGGGGGTGAGCAGGGAGGGGAGGGCCCTGAAGCGAGGTGGCCTGGGAAATGCCAGGCCTGGAAGATGGTGCTGACAGACAGGCTAGGCCCCTTGGTTGGCACTCTTCACCTAAGGACTTCTGCGCCTCAGTGCAGCTGCCCATGCTGGCTGAGCCTGGGCTGTGGTTTATTTCTCGTTGCTTCCATACTTGTGCCTGTTTCCCTGGCTGGAAAGATCAGATCCTGGAGGGCAGAGTCGGGCTTCATTGATTCTGGGAATTAAGGGAGTAAGCACTCCATCCAAGCCGTCCTGCTGGCTCCCCCATGGGAATGTCAGGAGGGGCAAGGGAGGTCAAATGTGGGAATGAGCTTGGAAAGATACCAAGCACCATGTGGGTGACAGGTAAGAAACATCTCATCTACAATACATATCTCCTCAGGTTTCCCTGGGAACTTATCGATGACTCAGAATGATTTCTCTTCTTGGCTCCTTGTGGGGCAGGGCTTGGTTGGGGTGGCCACCAGCCTGATGGGCTGGCCGTGGGTGGCTACAAGTATGGGTGGCCTTGGGCTGGGCAGGGTGTTGGGGAGAATGAGAGGCTCTGACATCTGGCAGACACCACGAGGTACACATCCTGGCACCAATTCCTGGTCATGAGCTCTAACTATAAGGCCCATACTAATATTCTGTTCCGGCCCCTGTGTCTTTCCTGTCCTTTGCATTGTGGAATTACCTGTTTCTTTCTGTACTGGTTTGATAGCTGCCTCTCCCACTACACTTCAAACTCCAGGAGGGGAGAGACTTTGTTTTGCTCACTGCTGTACAACCAGCCTTGGGACAGTGCCTGACAACAAAAGGATCTGGGCAAGAAGTTTGGGCTTTCTGAGATTTTGTTTTCCTTTCTGTACAGGGGAATACTTAAGAATTCATGAAAGAACATCTGCACAGTTCGGCCTTGGCCTGGCAGGAGCACATGGGCGTGCCTGCTGGACAAAGCACCTCCTTCTTACCTACCTCTGCTGCCCTGGAGCTGGTGGAAGAGCCCAGGGCCATGGCCTATTCTCCCTCCTTGCAAAGCAGCAAGCATCATTCATCTGTAGGCTGGGCCCCAGGAATTACCAATGGAGTTTGGGGAGGTAGGAATCAGATCAGGGAGTATGGAACCACCTCCTTACCCTTCTTTAAATATCAACTCAAAGTGCCCTAATCCTGGGGGACAGCCCTCTGCCCCCAATCACACCAGCTCCTATGGCCCAACAGCTCCACCAGGGCTGAGCAGTGAGGGCAGTAATGGTCATATACGGTCAACTCTCAGGCCTCAACTTTGGGGACTGACCTGTGCCTTCCCAGCCTAGCTGCCATAGAAGCTGGGTGCCTGAAGCCCACTCCATCAGGAATTTTGACCACAGTTAATCAAGAGCACGGCTGGGAGGACCCTGACCACTGGAGTCAACTGGACAGGGCTAAAAATCTTGCTCCAGACCTAGGCTTGAACGGCAGACCCTCTTGTTAGCTGAGTGATCCTGGAAACTTGTTCATCCTCTGTGAGCCACAGCTTTTGTCATCTGCAAAGTGGGAAGCATCTCTCCTACCTTGCAGGCTTGTTATAAGGGCGAAACAATGCACTGCTCAAAAAGACCTTTGGGCCATTCCTGGCTCCCAGTAGGCATTAATGCAATGGTGACTTCCAGCACCATTCCAACGACAGGGACATTTTGCCTCACTGACAGTCTGTGCTACCCCTATCACCTGCCAAAGTCTGTTAACTTGACAAAAGGTGGGAGGTGTTTGGGATGATAAAATATCCTAATTGGACTCCCTTGTCAAGTCACCAAGGCCACATCTGGAGTAGATCTGGTTCCCCAGGCCTAGCAGAAGGCATGTACTTCAGAATGCTCACCAAGTGATCAGGAACTTGCTGGCGACTCACCTAGATATGCAGAATGGCAAGTTCTGCACATACCCACTCACCCCTACCCTCCTCTCCTCTCTCTATTGTCTGCTGGCTTGACCTCTGCCATTTTACTTATGCCAGAATTGTGGGAAGAAGTCAGCATGTACAGGAAGAGCAAGAGTTCTAAAGACAGTGAAATAAAAAAAAAAGGAGGCCCATGGAGGGAAAAGCTTAGGAAATACAATGTTCCTTGCTCAAGACATTTGTCTCACAGATTGTGAGTGTGAAAGAGCCAGCCCAGCAGGTGGCCTCTTATTTCTTTTCCTCCAGCATCTATTGTTTTCCTTCAGGATCTGTGCAATCTTCTGGCTGGAGTTTCTTCCTCAGTATTTGCACATTTCAGTGGGATGCCTCTAAAGCAGGAAGAATTATCTACAATCTTAATGTAAATTCACGATTATCAGTGTAAGCAGTTAAAAAACACCATCACAAAAACCAAACAAATTAATAAAGAAACTCCATGTCCTAGCCAGAAAGTAAAAAATGAATCTCTGCAAGACTGGAATAAAATGATCTTTGATTTAAGTGCCTCATGGAAAGACAGAAAACAAAACTTCTCTCCCAGCATGGCTCCCACGCATTGGAACCGGCCTCTGTGCTTGCTTGGGGCCTGCATTCTCCCTGGGCACGCTCAGTCCAGAGGGTCTGTCTGTCCAACTCACGACTTTACCTGTCGAACTGACGTTAAGGGGCTGCATTTTTTCATGAAGAGAGATTCCAGTCTCTGCCATTTCTTCCCTGTTCAGTCCATAGGCTTTCAGGAGATTTAATAAAATGAGGTTGGCCCCTGGCACCATGAAGGAAACAAAGAGCCTCCCCACCCCAACTCAGGTCACACACCCACCCTGGAGCAGGGAGGAAAGCCTCGGCACATACTCACTTGTCCAATCTTCTTCAAAGCAATGCAGGAAGTGGAATCCCACCATGATGAGGGCGTGCAAGGAAATGAGAGCTATGTACATCTGAAACAGGAAACCAGTGCAGACACCATTGTTGTGAGAATCCTCTGACCTCACGGGCTCCCGGGACAGAGGCACTCAGAATCTGCCACTCAGGAACACTTAGCCAGGCCAAGGCCTGACCAGGAGGGACCAGAGGGCCAGCTAGCGATTCCCTACAGATCCCTCTACCCTCCAGCCCTGGGTCAAGTAAGCAGCCATCTCTGGGAGTATGTGGAACCAGAACAGAAGCAAGCCCGTCACCAGGCATGACCTGGGCTCCAGACAGTCTGAGCTGCCTGGGAGGGGGGTTCAAGCCTGCTGTACCTCCTCCCTTGAAAAGCCAGGGTGCTGACTGCTGAGGGCCCTTCTAGTCCTTGCACGAAGTAGACTCCACCTACCTGCAGCTCAGGATTTGAGGTCATCACCCAAACTGCCTTCTTGAGCTACTTAGGTCCAACACTTGGGATGGGAGCCCAGAATACAGCCCTTGCTCATAGCTAATCAACTTAAATCAATTTTCTAAACACTCAAGTGAAGGGCTTAGGTACAGGCACTTGTTGAGCCAGAGAGATCTTTGGCAGGAAGGCGGAGATCTACAGGGCCAGGCAGCATTCTGAACAGCGGTAAAGAACATCGTGAATGCTGAGAATTTCCAAAGGAACAAAGTGCTCCATTGCTTCATGGGGCGGGGCAGAATTTGGAAGCTGACTTACTGTAAACAGGACGAAGTACTTCTGGTTGTTCTCGCCTACACAGTTGTTGACCCAGGGACAGTGGTGGTCCATCTTCCGAATGCACCGCTTACAAACACTGAAACAGCCCACAGGTCAGACCTTTAGGGCGTCCCCATGGTGTTGGGAGGGCCCCGGGGGAACGCAGAACCCATGGCTCCTGCTCCACTCCTCTGAAATGGCTTCTTTGGGCACTGCCAGGGGTTTTGCTGGGTGTGTGTCACGTGGGGCTTGGGAGGCAGGGTCAGGACCCCAGGGGTGGCAGTCATTCCAAACAGGGGTACAGAGTCATTCTCCAAAGCCCCTTAGCTTAACACATACATAGGATGGAACTGACATGGCTAAGAAAGAGCCTGTTCTCCTGAAGTAACGGGGCTTACAATTTGGTTTCCTGAGAGAAAAAGAATGAAGCAGTTTCAAAAACTTGACCAAGTGGGCTAAGATTTGGAGAATGGCTGCTACCTATTTCCCCAAAAGACCAAACCACCAAGGGATGGGTGGAAGTTCTAGAAGCACTATGAGGTGCTACCAGGGAGGGCCAGGTACCTCCACCATGGAAGGACAAAGGACAGAAGAGAGGGCTATTTCAGAGCAAGGTCAAGGACAGCAGGAAGCCCAGCTCCAAGAACTTTTCGGCTCTAAGATGACATCCATTGAGCCAAAAAAAAAAAAAAAAAGCAAGCAAGCAGAAAAGTCATTTGAGTCCAGGCGCAGTGGCTCCTGCCTGTAATCCCAGCACTTTGGGAAGCTGAGGTGGGCAGATCATCTGAGGTCAGGAGTTTCAGACCAGCCTGACGAACATGGCGAAACCCCATTTCTACTAAAAATACAAGAATTAGCTGGGTGTGGTGGTGCATGCCTGTAATCCCAGCTACTCGGGAGGCTGAGGCAGGAGAATCACTTGAACCCAGAAGGCAGAGGTTGCAGTAAGCTAAAATCGTGCCACTGCACCCTAGCCTGGACAACAAGAGCAAAAACTCTGTCTCCAAAAAAAAAAAAAAAAAAAAAAAAAAAAAGTCATTTGAGCTTAGCTGTCGACTAGATCATTTCGTTAATTTGCACATTTCTAACATTATTGGGATAATTTTTCGGCTGAGCCTGTTTCAAGCTTATTTGATAGCAAGCACAAACCCGCTCCCGCTTTGGACAATACAAAGTAATAATATGAAACAAGCGTCCAGGACTACTAGGGCCTTGAAAGCAACTGCTTCCCAAAGCTCAAGTTTAGAAAGACTCATTTGCCATGAGAAAGAAAAAAAACTTTTTATCTGAGGAATATGAGCCCGTTTAATGATTAGGCCTAGAGAGGCACTGAAATAAGACAGCCTGTGACAGCAGTCACGTCTCACACCCCCCTTTGAGATAAATAATTACCTTTTTTGTGTGTGTGTTAGATAGGATCTTCCTCTGTCACCTAGGCTAGAGTGCAGTGGTGCGATCACGACTCACTGCAACTTCCCGGGTTCCAGCAATCCTTCCACCTCAGCCTCCCGAACAGCTGGGACCACAGGTGCACGCCACCACACCCAGCTAATTTTTTTGTATTTTTGATGGAGATGGGGTTGCCCAGGTGGGTCCCAAACTCCTGAGCTCAAGCAATCCACCTGCTTTGGCCTCCCAAAGTGCTGGGATGACAGGCATGAGACATTGTGCCCAGCAAATAATTACCTCTTGAAGCCACTAGCTATGTGGGCTCTAGACTGATGCCAAGTAACCATGGAATGACACACACCCTATAGTTCAACAATGTACAGACAATCACTAATCAATGTTATTTCTGTAAGCCAATGAGAGTTCCTGTCAAACAGCTTTGTATCAGCCCGCTCCTTTTTCCCTTTAAAAACCTGCTTGTAAATGGGGAAAAGGCTCTCTATTCAATAAATGGTACTGGAGATAACTGGCTAGCCATATGCAGAAGGTTGATGCTGGACCCCTTCCTTATACCATATACAAAAATCAACCCAAAATGGATTAAAGACCTAAATGCAAAACCCAAAACTATAAAAACCCTGGAAGACAATGTAGGCAATACCATCCTGGACATAGGGCAAAGATTTCATTACAAAGATACCAAAAGCAATCGCAACAAAAGCAAAAATTGACAAATGGGATCTACTTAAACTAAGAAGCTTCTGCATAGCAACAGAAACTATCAACAGAGTAAACAGACAACCTACAGAATGGGAGGAAATATTTGAAAACTATGCATCTGACAAAGGTCTCATTATCTGGCAACTATAAGGAAATTAAACAAATTTACAAGAGAAAAACAATCCCACTAAAAAGTAGGCAAAGGACATGAACAGACACTTCAAAAGAAGACATACATGTGGCCAAAAAGCATATGAAAAAAAAGCCCAATATCATTGATCATCAGAGAAGTGCAAATCAAAACCACAATGAGATACTATCTCACACCAGTCAGAATGGCTACTATTAAAAAGTCAAAAAACAACAGATGCTGGCAAAGGTGCGGATACAAGGGAACACTTACACACTGTCGTGGGAGTGTAAATTGGTTCAACCATTGTGGAAAGCAGTGTGGCAATTCCTCAAAGAGCTAAAAGCAGAACGACCATTCAACCCAGCAATCCCATTACTGGATATATACCTAGGGGAATAGAAATCCTTCTACCATAAAGACACATGCATGCAAATGTTCATTGCAGCACTATTCACAACAGCAAAGACACAGAATCAACCTAAACGCCCATCAACCTAAATGATGACAGATTGACTAGAGATGTGGTACATATACACCATGGAATACTATGTGGCCACAAAGATGGGAACACAGACACTGGGGTCTACCTGAAGGTGAAGGGTAGGAGGGAGAGGGCCAGAAAAGATAGCTATTGGATACTGGGCTTAATACCTGGGTGATGAAATAATATGTACAACAAACCCCCATCACACGAGTTTATCTATGTAACAAACCTTCACATGTACCCCCGAACCTAAGATAAAAGTTAAAAAACCCCCCAAAAACCTGCTTGAACGAAGGCAACTTGGAAGTGTGTTTCAGGCTGCAGTCCTCAATGTTGGCCCAAATAAACTCTCTCAATTTTGCCTGTTTCTTTATTTAGGTCACCAGCCAATAGATGTGCTCATTGACAATTTTTTTTCAATTCATTATTTTAATGAATTCTAGTCTCCTTTTTATTATTTTGGGGGCATCATTTGTTCAAAACAGGTTGAAATGCTATAAACAAAGCTTTGAAATAATACGATTATATTTCCTTTTTAAAAGTTCCTTAGTTCAAGGCCAGGTGTGGTGGCTCACGCCTGTAATCCCAGCACTCTGGGAGGCCGAGGCAGGCAGATTACTTGAGCTCAGGAGTTCAAGACAGCCTGGGCAACATGGCGAGACCCTGTCTCTAACAAAAATAAAAAAATTAGCCGGGTGTGGTAGTGTGCACCTGTGGTCCCAGCTACTCGGGAGGCTGAGGCGGGAGAATCGCTTGAGCCTGGGGTGGAGAGAGGAGACTGCAGTGAGCTGTGATTGTGCCACTGTACCCCAGCTTGGGTGACAGCGCAAGACCCCGTCTCCAAAAAAAAAAAAAAAAAAAAAAAAAGTCCTTAGTTCTGCTGGCCATGGTGGCTCATGCCTATAAGCCCAGCACTTAGGGAGGCCAAGGTGGGAGGATTGCTTGAGCCCAGGAGTTTGAGACCAGCCTGGGCAACATAGTGAGACCCTGTCTCTAAAAATAAGTTTTATTTTTGTTTTTGTTTTTTAAAAAAAAGCTCTTGGCTTTCAGCTCGGAGGCAGCTAAGGTGCAACCTTCTTTGGTTGTCCCAAATCTGGGTTCATCCAACACCAGCTGCCTCTACCATGCTGCTGAAGTTTGACCTCAATGAGATCAAAGTTGTATAGCTGAGGAACACCAGGAGTTAAGTCAGTGCCATCCTGTGTGGGCCCCCAGGATTGCACCCGCCGCCCAGGTCTGTCCCCAAAAAAGGTTGGTGATGACACTGCCAAAGCAATTGGTGACTGGAAGGGTCTGAGGCTTACAGTTAAACTGACTATTCAGAACAGATAGGCCCAGATTGACATGGTACCTTCTGCCTCTGCCCTGATCATCAAAGCCCTCAAGGAACTGCCGTGAGACAGAAAGAAACAGAAAAATGTTAAACACAGCGGAAATACCACTTTTTTTTTTGGAGACAGAGTCTCGCTCTGTTGCCCAGGCTGGAGTGCAATGGTGTGATCTCGGCTCACTGCAGTCTCCGACTCCTGGGTTCAAGCAATTCTCCTGCCTCAGCCTCCCAAGTAGATGGGACTACAGGCATGTGTCACCAAGCCAGGCTAATTTTTGTATTTTTAGTAGAGACAGGGTTTCACCATGTTGGCCAGACTAGTCTTTAACTCCTCACCTCAAGTGATCCCCCCGCTTCGGCCTCCCAAAGTGCTGGGTGGGCTCACAGGCGTGAGCCACTGTGCCCAGCCGGAAATACCACCTTTGATGAGATTGTTGATCAACATTGCTCTACAGATGCGGCACCGACCTTTAGCCAGACAACTCTCTGGAACCATTAAAGGGATTCTGGGGACTGCCCAGTCTGTGGGCTGCCAAGTTGGTGGCCGCCACCCTCATGACATCACAGATGACATCAACAGTGGTGCGGTGGAGTGCCCAGCTACTTAGAACCACAAAGGACGACATTTCAATAAAGGATCATTTGACAACTAAAAATAAAAATAAATAAAAATAAAAAAAGTTCCTTAGTTCACACCAGCTTTCCTCTCCACTAGCTTCCATAACTAATTTTACCTTGGGTTCTTGAAAAAGTGCAGAGTGGGCAATGGCAGGTGGACGCTGGAGGAAGGGCTGGGCGTTGGGGCCTTGCTGGATCACACTCACACCACAGTGCTGGCTAAGCTCTTGCTGACCAGCTGGAAGGACAGGGAAAGCACAGGAGCAGCTCTGCTGGGCTAGAGGTGTGCTGTCCCCTGGATTCCAGAACCTGGAAGCAAAGACTACCCCGAAAGAGTCCTCCACCACGGTGCTCACTCGTAGCCCAAGGAGAAGATGTGTGCTTTTCAAAGCCTTGCATGAACTTTGGTGGCAATGCAGACCTGAGTCCGCTGAGCTACCTTGGTCAAACTGGCTAACTCGGAGCCTCTAGTTTCCCTTCTGTACAAAATAAGTTTATTATAAGGAATACATGAGACAGATATTGTGCCTGGCTCAGACGATGCGTGGATTCATACTGGTCTCCACCCTTGCTCTTTTCCACAACTTCAAAGGGCCTTACTAACACAGGCATGTTGGGAATGGGCATATCTCAAACACGCTGGCCTGGTTCCAGAATTTCCCTGGGGACCAGGAGGGCAAGGTAAGAAAAAGAGACACAAAAGGGACATGGAGGTAACAAAGAGCAAGCTAAGTACCAGCAGGTCCATTAGCCACTCTGTTTCTCTCTCTCTGTTACCAATTTCAAAAATACACATGAATATACATATAAGTATATATACAGAATATATATTTTTAAATTGGTAACGCCTGTTCCGAGTACACAATTTTAAAAGTGCAGATAAGTAGACAGTGCAGAGTGAGTACTCCCTGCATCCTAGGCTTCAGGTACCAGGTGCCATGCTCCCTCCACAGAGCCTGTTTCTGGCATGTTCTTCCAGAGACCAGCACCTCTAGGTTTCTTAATCCCCTTCCCATCTGGGGAACAAACTCCTGAGGGTAACCACCTCTCTGCTCCTGGCTCCTGAGCAGTTTCTCTTTCATCTGCACTTATTTTTAAAAGGGTTTCCAAGTGGGTGCTCTTGAGACAGCGTTGGCTCAGCGGCAGAGAGGTGCCAAGTGGCTGGACATCCTCTGAAAGCTGCCCAAGAGTTTAAACAAGCTCTTACAGCAAAGCTATTCTTCCCTCTCCTCCCAGCCTCTCTGGAGACAAGGCGTGAACAGCAGGAAGCTGGGTTTCCCAATGGGCTGAGTCTCGCTGGGCTTCCAAATTAGAAAAATAAACACTGCAGGGAGAGTGAGTACAGCCTGCTGAGGGCCACAAGTGTTGGTCTAAAATGCTGGTACCCGAGTTTCCTGTTTTCAAAGATATGAAATGCCAAACCCGCGCTACCCCTCTCCTTGGGCCAGGTGGTATGCAGAGTGGGTGGGGTGAGGCCCATCCCACGTGGCTGGAGGCACTGCTCAGAGGCTGAGCTGCTCACAGAGGCCAGAAGGGTGCTAGGGCTGGAGCCTGGAGCAGCCAAGGACAGGGACCAGAGGCAGATGCTGAAGGGCAGTGAAGGACATACCCCACCCTGCCCTGCTGTTTCACCTCTGGCACCATCTGCCATGAGGAAGAAAAAATGTGGGCCTCCCCCCACAACTCCTGACTCCCCACAGGGAATCAATCACCTCAGAGCCAGCCCTTTTCCCAGCCCCCACTGCATGCACACGGGCAGGGGGCTCAGCAGTGTTCCCTCCCTAGGCATAGCAGGGCAGCCCAAACACAAGGCCAAGGAAGGCTCACAGTTCACAGACTAAGAGCCTCTTCCACACACTTGCTCAGCCATCTTCCCCGTTTTGGCTGTGGATGGCCTCAATGCCTGAGGCCCTTTCTTCATCCTTTCCACTTGGCAAAATCCACCCTATCCTCTAAGGGTCCTTCTCGTCCACAGTCCTCTCCTGGCATTCCTTTCTGGCACTAATTCCAGAGTCTCGTGGATGAGACGCTGTAAGCTGGTGAGCTCCCATGGCACAGGGACCAAGTGTGCAATAACAATCACAGAAAAGACCAAATGCCCTAAATGGAGGTATCTGCGTCCTGGCCTTCCAGGTTTCCCAGGCCCCTTCTATGTTTCTTTGTCGTCACTATAGAAGAAGGCAGATGCTTCCCTTCTCCCCTTCCTCCAGATTTCCTACCATTTTTTCAGGCCCGAAACCTTGGTAGAATCCACCAAGCTCACTGGCTCATATGTATTCAGTTTCTCTGGGGCTTATGTGTTTCCTCTCCAGGGAGGTATGAGGGCCCTTACTTGGTACTCATCCCCAAAGGAGCTGGCCGAGGCTCTCTTGCTCACCCTGGGTGATGGTTCAACATGGAAACATAGCCACATCCCATGGGGATTCTGTCTCTCCCTATACGAGCACTTACCAAACTGTATCATGGTGAGAAGTGTGCCTGCCCTGCTTGGGTGGGAGGCTCCTAGAGCCAGGGCCAGGTCTAATCCACCTCTATAAGCTCAGAGCCGAGCTCAGAGCCAAGCCCAGGGCCCCCTTTAGCAAGGGTCAGCTGAATGAAGTCTCTGACACCACAGACAGGAAAGAGCAGGCCTGGAAAATGAGTTCAACTACATCAGAGGGATGCTCATGTAGGAAAATAATAAGAAAACAGCAAGAAGGTACTAAGTGAGCCATGGCATCACACACAGGTTTTCATTTTACCCCTCATTGGCTATGACTAAAATTATAAGCAAAAAAGACATCTACACCACATCCTGGCTCCAGCTCAGAAACGATTTTGGGAAGGACACTGCAGTGGAGTGGAAAGAACTGGGGATCTGAGAGCAGGTCCTCACTTTGGGCTCTGGTCAAAGAAACTTAGGCTCTCCAATCAGCCTCAGCAGAATTACTCTGATCTCTTAGGGTCACTGTGAGCATCAAAAATGTATACAAAATGCTTTAAAAACAATACTAGTGCTACATAGATTTTCTCAGTAATCATAACCATGAGAAAGACAAAACAACAAGAATCTGTCAGGGGCTCTAAGCAGGCCAGGACTGTCTTAACTTCAGTGTGGGTGTCTGGGGTGTGGAGGCAGGGGGCTGCCAAAGTCAGAGGTCTCTCCCTCCTCATGCAGAAGAACCTAGCAGGAGTGTCTAATCTTTTGTCTTCTCTGGGCCACACTGGAAGAAGAAGAATTGTCTTGGGCCACACAAAATACACTACCACTAACAATAGCTGATGAGCTTAAAAAAAAAAAAAAGTCTATGCATACATCTCCTAATGTTTAAGAAAGTTTACAAATTTGTGTTGGGCCACATTCAAAGCCATCTTGGGCTGCAAGTGGCACACAGGCCATGGGTTGGACAAGCTTGAAAGCATAAGCCAAATGCCATGGCCATCCACATTAGCATAAATGGCTCCTCCCACAGAGTTTCCACATGCTTCCATGGTCCCTATGAACAGGAGATTTGACACCAGGATGAAAGAGTATGGAGTTTCAGAGTGCTTCTCCCAGGAAGGAAAGACCCAACCACATACCATAGGGCTGGAAGGAACACCTACAGGCCCAAGGTCTGGGTGTATCTGTGGTATCCACCAGAGACAAGGGAATGGAGACAGTCTCAAATTCTAAAATGCTGGGCGCAAACACATGTGCACACATGCACCTTCGCCTGAGCGGGCAAGGTCGACATCAACTTTAACCAGGCAGGCAGCGTCTGGGCTCAACGACTATAAACAAACCCAGTCTGTCTGGTATGCTGGGGATTCTGCTTATCCAAAATTGTGGGTCCCCAGATGGCCTGGGCCACCACGCACCATCACAAAGGAGCAGCTGTCAGCATGCATTTCTGAGGCAGAAACAGGCAACTCTACAGGCATCCTCATTTTAGTTCATCCGAATCAGCAGCTCTTGCTTTGCCCAAGCTGATCTGTTTACTAGCACACAAGAATACCTCCCTTGGATCATCCTGGGGAGAGAGGCAAGGAGGAGGCAGTGAGGAAAATGCCAGGCGGTGGAGGCAGCTGAGGGCTCAGGGAAAGAAGAGAAAAGAATCACCAAAAGTTCTTTTCTATAATACAAAGTTAACACCTCCCCGTTCTGGTCCAGCCTTTATAAACCCAGCACATCCCTAACTCCATACACATTCTTCTATTAGCAATAGCTTACGCTTGTTGAGCTAGGTGACTCACAGTTACTCATACTTAATCCTCACAACAAACTACAAAGAAACAACCCTTTTTACAGAGGAGAAAGCTGAGGCTCAGAAAGATGCAGCACCTGGCCGAAGGTCCACAGTGTAGAAAGCGACACAGCTGAACTTCCAACACCAACCACTCCAACTTCAAGGCCAGAGTCTGCTCCACCATACCGGGCTATCCTGAGAAACCATATAAGCAAGCTGAGCTTTTTAAAAAAAATCTGAGTGATGGTTAGAAAACAGCTGGCTCCTGAGCCCAAGAGTGGCAAGAAAAGACCAGACTGAAGCCTCCATCTCAGGCACAGGAGGCAAACCTTGAATTAGATCTCAGAAGCAAGCTGACCCACAGACAGAAACCCCGGAGGAGCTAGTAATCACCATAGGCCCCTGCCCAGGCTCCTCAGCCCTCGCCCTCAAGCTTTGAGGAGGTCTGCAGCTCTCTCTCTTTCAGACAGAAAAACATACATACAACTACATAAAGTTACATGTGTCATCCCCAAACTAGAGTTCCTGTGGAAACAGCCCTCTCTGGACTTAGAGTCAGAACTGCCGGGACCCAAAGCTGTCTCTAGTACTCACTGCTGTGTGACCTTGAAGCACTCACTTAACCCCTTTGAACCTTAATTTCTTTATCTAGGGAGGCCATGCCTGCAGCAATCCCGATTTCCAGGGGTGAGTAGAAAGATGAAAATAGATGACTGATGCTGAGGCAGGGCAGGCTGAGGTGCCGCGGGCACAGCACACAGGTACTGGGGAGCTGACTCCGGAATCTGAGTGCTGGAGACTGGCCACTCTCCTCTGAAAGACAGGCAGCAACGCCAGGCAGAAATCGTCGTTCAGATCTCTCACACACCCAAATGTCTCCACAGGCTAAGCCTGACAAGGATGATGTCCAACACCTGGAGCAGATTCATTCCTCTATAACCCCTCCCCAACCAAACACGTACCCTCTGAAAAGGGGACCAAGTGATATTTTTGTATTTCTGTAATTTAGCATTTAAAGTTTCCTTGTATGCCAGTCGAGGTGGCTCACACCTGTAATCCCAACACTTTGGGAGGCTGAGGTGGGAGGATCACTTGAGCCCAGGAGTTTGAGACCAGCCTGGGCAACAAAGTGAGACTGTGTCTCTACAAAAAAATTAAAAAATTAGCTGGGTGTGGTGGTGCATACCTGTAGTCCCAGCTGCTCTGGAAGCTGAGGTGGGAGGATTGCTTGAGCCCAGGAGTCTGAAGCTGAAGTGAGCTATGAGCTTGCGTGACAGAGTGAGACCCAGTCTCATAATAAATAAATAAAATTTTTTTAGAGACAGGGTCTCACTTTGTTGCACAGGCTGGAGTGCAGTGGTGCAACCTTGGCTCACTGCAGCCTCGGACTCCTGGGATCAAGCGATGCTCTGCCCTCAGCCTCCTGAGCAGCTGGGGCTGCAGACGCGTGCCACCACACCCAGCTAATTAAAAAAAATTTTTTTTTTTTTTGAGATGGAGTTTCACTCTTGTTGCCCAGGCTGGAGTGCAATGGCACAATCTCGGCTCACTGCAACCTCCGCCTCTCGGGTTCAAGCGATTCTCCTGCTCTGGACTCCCGAATAGCTGGGATTACAGGCATGTGCCACCACGCCCGGCTAATTTTGTATTTTGAGTAGAGACGGGGTTTCTCCATGTTGGTCAGGCTGGTCTCGAACTCCTGACCTCAGGTGATCTGCCCGCCTCAGCCTGCTAAAGTGCTGGGATTACAGGCGTGAGCCACTGCGCCCGGCCTAATTTTTTAATTTTTTTGTAGAGACAGAGACTCACTTTGTTGCCCAGGCTGGTCTTGAACTCCTAGGCTCCAGTGATTCTCCTGCCTTGGCCTCCCAGAGTGCTGGGGATTACAGGTGTAAGTCACTGTGCCCAGCCAATAAAGTACAACTTTTAGCTAGATGTCTTCTCATCAGAAAAACTTAATAAAGAAACCTGAAAACAAAATAGAAAACTGACCACAGATAAGATGGGGAAATGGCTTTCTTTTTTGGTTTAATTCTGCAACTATCATAACCTTTAGAAGTTTTAAAAGAAAGTCTTCATTCAAGGACAACCCCTTCATTTCAAGTCCTAGACATTCACAGAATGATTTTCTAAAGCTTTTTCTCATGGTACCCTTGTAATAAAGCTGTGAGGTAGGAAAAGCAGGAATCCCCTCCATTTCACATATATAAAAACAAAGGCCCTGCCCAGGTCCTATGTCAGGTGTGGCAGAGCCAAGTCCCGGGACAGGTGTCCTGAGCCCAAACCAAATGCTCTTTGCAATCTAGAGGGCTCACAGGGACCTGGAAGGAGACTCTCTGCCCAGAGCAGGGGACATTTGGAATCCCGATGCTGACTTGGCCCCTGTTGGGGAAGTGTGTACTACTCCAGGAGGCACGTGTTGGCGGGGATGGAGAGAGGCAGGACAGTGGGAGAAGGGAGAAGGTGAGCCCCAGTGAGTGTACCTGCAGTGGTGGGCTCGGTCGGGCTTGATGCTGCAGCATTTGGGGCACTTGTACACCACCTGCCCAGGCTTCAACTGTAAACTCTCGATGAATTCTTTAGTGGCATTTCCTTTGGGCACTGCCCCCTGTAGGAAAGATGAAAGGTATCAGGGTTGGGCTGGGGTTCTATCAGCTCTAACATTCTACAGTGGGGATAGTTATTTGAAAGCAGCAACCACACACACACGGACAGGACACTTTGATACCAACAACATGTGGACTCTGTGTTCAGAATTATGCCAACATTAAGGAATATTTATTGACCAAAAATTTTTCTGAGGAAATGCCATTAGGCCACATTAATTCTTTGATTTCTTTTGTTTGTTTTTATTTATTTTTTATTTTTTTGAGACAGAGTCTTGCTCTGTCGCCCAGGTTGGAGTGCAGTGGTGTAGTCTCGGCTCACTGCAACCTCCGCCTCCTGGGTTCAAGCGATTTTCCTGCCTCAGCCTCCCGAGTAGCTGGGATTATAGGTGCGCGCCACCACGCCCAGCTAATTTTTTGTATTTTTAGTAGAGATGGGGTTTCACCATGTTGGCCAGGATGGTCTCAATCTCCTGACCTTATGATCCGCCCGCCTCAGCCTCCCAAAGAGCTGGGATTACAGGTGCAAGCCACCGCACCCAGCCAATTCTTTGATTAATTTTCTACACTAAACAGTGACATTGTTCCTGATTACTTTGTATTTTCATTTTACTGAAATTATTTTCATTGAATCCATTCTCTCCTATATAACAGCGAGGATTTGGCTGACTATTTTTTGGTCTATATTAAATTTCCTGATAACAGCTTCTCCCTTTCTAAGTTTCACTGGTGAGCATCATGTCTAACAGTTTCCCCAGATCAAAATTTGCAGCTCCACATTTTAATGGGTTGTTAGCTGGGATTAAGTTTTATTTTTACCAGTGGTATTGTTATGAATAATTGGTAATCTATATTTGGTTCTTAGTGAATCCACAAGCAACTGGGAGCTGCTGCCCTCAGGTATTTGACTTGCTGTCTGGCCAGAGCTGCTCTCTGATTTGCTCTTCCACCTGTGGAGTATGCTTGTGAATACTTAGCGTTCTTTAGAGCCAATGGCAGAGCCGAAATGCCATAAGATTCTGCTCTGACTGTGCACCCATCCAAACAGAAGGAAAACAGGCAGTGCACAGGCCTAAGTAGGGTCTTAATAACCAACCTTCACCAAGAGCCTGCTTGGTGCTGAGCCCTGTGCTCTCATGCTCACTGCTATGGACTCAGGAATCAAATGAGGTCCCTGCTTCCAAGACTTATAGTGTTTTGGAGGCTGACAAACGATTCTAGTAAAAGGGGTTATATGCTGTGGAAGGTATTTGTGTTGAGGGAGCACAGAGGAGCCAGCAGCCAATTAACCAGGGGAATCAGAGGAGTTTTAAGTCGTGATGTTCAAGGGTTGTCTTGAGGAATGTATAGAGGCTGGCTAGGAGAAAAGGCTGTGGGAGAAAAGGGATTCCAGCAGAGGAGGGCATGAGTAAAGGCAAAGAGGTGAGGGTGAGCATGGCATATCTGGGAGACAGGGAGAATATCAGTGTGCCGAGCTGTGCGTATGCAGTGTCAGCAGGGAGGCCGGACCAATAGGCCAGGGTCAGCCCATGTGGTGCGCTGAATGCCAGGTTGGGATGGGATTTTTCTTTATAGGTAGCCTAGAGCCATTAGGTAACATTGGTGCTTCAGGAAGAGAGCTCAGTTGCCTGTGTTATGTGGATCAGATAAGAAGAGGGAGAGATGAAAATTCCAGACACCACGTAGGAGGTTATTGTTGATGGTCCAGTAAGGAAAAACTGAATTACGAGGATGGAGGGGGAGAAGTGGAGAGGAAATTCTGAGACGTGAATCTACAAATGATGGTAGGGAACCAACTTGTTATTGGGTGGTGGAGAGGGTAACAAAAAGGGAGGAGATGAGCCCCAGTAGGGTTTCCATTTTTAGCAGCTGGTAAGTGGTGGCACGTCAAAGCCATTAAGAGAGCAGAAGGAAGTTCTGAGAAGAGCTGATCAGTTCAGTTAGGGTATGCTGAGTCTGAAGTGCCTGAGGGACACCTAGGAAGGTAGCTGGGAATACAGGTCCAAGAAGTAAGAGAGAAGATCAGTTAGTGGCATAGCACAAGGGGTTAGAGCTGGCTTGGAAGTCCCCTGGCCTTGCTTTAAATCTGAGCTCTACATTTGCGAGTGGTGTGCCCACTGACAGGTGGGCCTATCTATGCCTTAGTTTCCTAATCAGTGAGGCAGGACTCATCTTATCTAATTCCCAGCATTACTGAGAAGGTTAAACTAGACATAGACAACTTGCAGAAAGGGCTCAGATGGTACTGCCACAGATAAAGTGCTCAGTAATATGGTGGTCTGTTTTCTGGGTCTGGTGTTGGCACCAATGCTGCAGCTTTAAAAAACTACAGATGCCTAGACTCTAATGCAGCACTACTATTAAAAAAACTACCAGGGAGTATGGCCCAGATGTCTGCATTTTTTACACTCCCTAGCAGAGTCTTGTACTCTATAGCCAGGGCTGAGAGCTACTGTGCTAGACCAGAAACTCCATGATTAGGTCTACCTTGATCAGCACCAGATGCCCTGGCCTGGTACACAGTATGACACAAAGTGAAAGGTAAAAGATCCAGCAGCTTCCAGCAAAGGGGTGAAAGTAGTGACAACAGGGAGCCAAGGATGTGCCATCCTGTGAACTCTGCCTGCTTGGCCCAGCTCCCAAACAAGAACCACACCTGACATGAGGTCAAGCTACAGCTATGGCATTGGACTGGGGCACTCTTCCCGCCATGGCCCCTGTGTCAGGTCTACTTCACAGCAAGCTCCACTTCTCAGTAGGCACCCATGAGATACCACAATCAGGGAAGTCAGTGCAACGTCAGAAGGACAGAAACTAAGACTGTCCCCACATCCTGCATGGGCCCAGAGTGAGAGTACGGTTTATTAGGGTGGGCAAATTGGAGTTTCAGATAGAGCACCCCTGGTATCCCCAGAGTTGGACTGATGGATTATAACACGCCAAGTGAGGGGTTCCCAGGGCAGAAGGGATGAAGACTGGGTGTCAGAACCTTTCCTATAAAAGAATTCTGGGAAGGGAAGAGCCACTGAAGAAACAGAAAAATCTTTAAGTGCTGGAAATGCAAGGGAGCTGTGGTTCTGTCTTGCACTGTGAAAATGACTCACAGTGGATTAAGATTCCAGCTAAGAAAACTGCAGAGACAAGTCAACCAACAACTCTCTCCTGAAGGTCTACACCATGCCAAACACTGTGGGAAGTACAAAGAAGCGATGGGAGCCCAGGCCTCAAACAGCTGGTGGGTGGACAGGTGCAGATGCAATAAGGCTACTGAGGCTGAGCACCTAGTGAAAGGCATGGCCACCAGTGCATCAGGAGCTAAAGGGAGGCAGGAGGACTGAAAGAGGGGATCCTAGGAAGGCCAGGAGGATCCTGGTGGATACTAAGAAGGAGAGGAGCACCTGGGAGGAAAATCAGTTCAAGCACGGACCTAGAGGTGGGCCTACAGATCTCCTGTCGTCTGCTCTTCACATGGCTCTTTGCTGGGCCCCAGCCCTTCCCCTGCTAAGCCTCTGCTTCTCCTGCCTCAGTAAGGACCTATTCACTCCTGAGATGGGCAGCACTTGGCTGACCTGTCATTCAGAGCAATGACGTGCTTCCCCACTGAGGATGAGGAGCCAAAGGCTCACAAGGAGCAGAAGACAAGGAGGCAATGAGAAAGTCTGAAGGACCACTTGTCCACATGCAAGCGCACCTCAGTGCTGCAGGCTCAGACTGAGAGTGGGGTGGAAATGAGGTCCTTTATACTCTTTCAACTCTCTAAAGTATTTCATTACTTTTTTTTTTAAGTTAAAAAAGTAGAAAACAATTCTGGTCTGCAAAATGTAGTCAGATGTCAGAAAAGCCTACAACAGAAAGTTTAAAAGCAAACACATTTTGCTGGGCAAGGACCACGTGGTATCTACAATACCAGTTAGAATAGTTTTGGACATTAAATATGCCATAAAAATACACAATTATTGACACAGGAAACATCTATAACAGATTATATATATATAGACACATACATATAAATAAGAAAAAAAAATGTGTGGTGGTACATGTCTGTAATCTTAGCTACTTGGGAGGCTAAGGTTGGAGGACAGCTTGAGGCCAAGAGTTTGAGACCAGCCTGGGCAACATAGTGAGACCCTATGTAGGAGGATCACAGGTACTTTTAATTTTCTTGACTATATTTATTAAATGTTCTATTAGAAACATGTGGCTTTTGCAAAAAGGAAATGATCCATTAAAAACAAGCAAAAAAAAAAAAAAAAAAAACTTGAGGAGCCATCCAAAGTAGGAATATGATCAACTTTCCTGAGGCTTGTAACCAAAATGTCATTATTGTCTCACCTTGAGATATCCAACGGGCCACCAGTGAGGCACTGGTGAAGGGCCAGGGTCTGGAAGGTTTCATGAAGGTGAGGCAGGGCCCAGACCACATGACATAAGTGGATTTCCAAGGGGGCCTGGGAAGGGCACTGGTCCAGGCAGAGGACAGGGTCTCAAGCCCAAAGGGCCTTATTTTTCATTCTCTCTTCTTTTTTTTTGAAACAGGGTCTTGCTCTGTTGCCCAGGCTGGAGTGCAGTAGCATGATCTCGGCTCACTGCAGCTTTGATCTTCCAGGCTCAGTTGATCCTCCCACCTCAGCCTCCCAAGTAGCTGGAACTACCGGCACGAGCCACCATGTCCAACTAATTAAAAAAAATTTTTTTTAGAGACAGGGTCTCACTATGTTGCCCAGGCTGGTCTTGAACTCCTGGACTCAAGCGATCCTCCTGCCTTGGCCTTCTGAAGTGTTGGGATTACAGGGGTGTGAGCCATTGCCCCCAGCTGTGTTCTCTTTCATGTAAAAAGTAATTGAGTTTGGGCAACTGTGTGGATCCTAAAACCAGAAAACCACAACTAGAAGTTACTATCGTGATGTGTATAAGAGAAAAAGTGCAAAGGAACATCCTTTCCCCCAAGGAGATGAAGCAACGAGGCTTGAGTTTTCCTAAATTATGGCCCAGGTGGTTTTTTTGTTTAGTCCCAGTTTTTAAGAAGGTCCCAGCCACCAGAATGTACTGTAAGCCCCAGGGGACCCTGTATAAAAGACTGCAAGAGGAAACCTGTAACCCATAAAAGGGAATCAGAGCTCTTGTTTGGTATTCTCATTACGGCCTATTTATTCCAGACCATGAGTAGAGACATCATTCAGCAGCTCAGCCTTTCTAAACATGTGGCCCCACAATGCGACTCCATTTGCATAAATCTCCCAAAAGGCCCATCTCCATTCAGGCAGGGCCCCACCCATCCAACCACCTGAGCCCACCTCTCAGAGCCAGAGAGCAGCTGGGCCAGCCCCCGAGACTGAGGAGTCTGATGCATACACTTTCCAGTCTCTGCCTCAGGCAACTTTTTGTTTCATTCTTTTTTAAAATGTATATTATGCTCTTTTGGGCTCATCTCCACAGATTTCAGAGCTCTTTGTTATTAGTTCATGGTAAGGAACTTTGTTCTTCACAATCCTGGACAAACAGCAGGAGGTTGAAGGCCTGAGACATTTTTGTCACTGCTGTCATGCTTGCATTATTGAGAAATGCCTATACCCCTACCCCACATTCTTACACACTCCACAGGGATGTCTTGAAGCTTCCACATTGCTGCAAGCCTAGCAGGTCAAAATGCACTGACTTTATCTGTCTCATTTCCAAAGTAATACTTGTTCATGGTTTTAAGAAAGAAAATACAGATGAAAAAGTGGAAAAGGAAAAATTCACTCTGATTTGATCACCCAAGACAAGTACTACCAACATTCTGAAACATATTCTTAAAGTCTTTTCTCTTTGTACTACGGAAAAAACACTTTAAAAAATCTATAGGCTCATAAAAAGCAGATCATAAAGCTTCCAAAATATATATTTGGCCCCACAGTGGAACCAATTTAAATTTGTTTTAAAATAAGTGTGTAGAAGCTGTTAAAGCTTTTCTGCTCTAGTCATGGCAGAACTCCTTCCACATTCTCTGCACAGAGCTCTGAGTTTTCAGTGCAGAAGGAACATAATGGTACTTGTATGTGCACCTGTGTGTATTTAGGGGTGGGGTAGGGTGTGATGTGCCTCCATCAGCCATTCCCCTTAGTAGGTAGCCCAAACTTCTAGTACCTTCCTTGACCCCTGCCCACTTCCTTTTCTATTTTGGAGAAAATTAAGGCTGCTAGGGTTAAATCCTTCTCATATTCCTCATCTCACTGCCTCACTGTCCCTGGACTCACAGGTACCCACTGTCTTGGAAGATGAGGCTCAAGTCAATCCTGGCCCTCAGGGACCCCATACCATTACCTCCAAGCTTTCTCCTTGTGTTCTTAGCAGGCTCTGAGCTCTCCCTGCCCTTTCATAGCTAAGCTGCTTGAAGCCTTGTGCACCTGATGTCTCTGCTGACCTCTCTCTTACTGTTCATGCACCTGTCCCCTCCATACCAGGGAACTGTTCTCACTAGGTCACTGAGCAACTCACTGTGGCCAAATCCAAAAGTCAATTCTTAGCCCTTGTCTTCCTTGGGGTCTCCTCACTGTCCTTCTCCCTGTCTGTGGGGCTGTGCCTCTTCCCTCCTCTTGGAATCCCACCCATCCAGGCTACTGGTATTCCTCAGGGTTCAGGGTTTCACTCCAAGACTCCTTCCTTCCCTGCTCATTCTGCACTCTCTCCTGGACAATCTTCAACTCTACTTCCACCATCACTCAGTGATAATGCTCCAATCACAAGCTCCAACTCAGACCTCTTGAAACTGCAGATCTCTCTATTTGGCTGTCCCAAAGGCACTGTGCACAGCTAAAACGGAACCTGCTGCTTTCTCCCCAAACTGTTCCCTCAAGTCTCCCTTTCCTGGCCCATGGCATATCCATGTACCCTGTCACCTGGGGTAGAAATCCAGTAATCACCACCAATTCCTCTAATCCTCTTCCCCACATCCCATTCACTCTACCAGGTTAATTCTGCCTCAGACTGTGCCTTGAATCCCATGCTCTCCCCTCCAAGCCACCGTCATGCCTTAGTTCAGCCCATCATCATCTGCCCCAGACTATTAGAGCATCTCCCAGGTTTTCCTACCTCTAGTCTGTCCCTCAAATCCTGCAACGCACTTCTATTCTTTCTCCCCACTAATTTCCAGAGTAAACTTTCTTAAACGGAAATCTGATCACATTATTCCCCTGGCCTAAAACCTTCACTGGCTCCCTAGGGACCATGGACCAGAGTCCCAGCTCCTGGGCAGGGCTCTTGAGGCCACCATATCTCAGCCCTGGAATACTAATCCAGTGCCACCTCCCTCCGTAAACAGTCCCTCCCTGTGGTCTATTTGGAGTTTCCCAAAGGCAACATTCTAAGTTTTCCTTTCTACCCTCAGGGGCTCCATTTAAGCACCAACCAAACCCTCACCCACTCCAACTTGCCAGGCACCTCCTTGCTACTAGCACCCAAATTAAAATGCACCCAGGGATCATCTTCTCTGCTACTTCCTCATGGCCCCAGGCCACACCCAAGGCAGAACCCATTACTTAGCCTTTGTGCTACCACAGCTTGTATGTATAGTATGGAACACATCATTTAATTACACACCATCTCTCCTACATTACAGGACATTCCTGGAGGACAAGACAACATCTGTCAACCTGCAGCTCAGCAAACTGCTTAGGGCCTGGCATGAAGAATGTATTCAATAAACTCAAGCTGAATAATGATACATTTATTGAGCACTTACAGGCCAGGCATAGTTCCAAATGCTTTGTGACAAAACTGTATTTTGTTAGTTACTTCTGACAACAAACCTATGAGGTAGAGATTGTGATATTCCCCATTTTAAACATGAGGTAACAAAGGCAGGGGAGTCAAGCATCTTCCCAAGGTAATACAGCTAATAAGTGGCAGAAGTAGGGTTCTGACCCAGACAATCCAAGTCTAGAACCTATGCCACTATCAGAAGACAAACATATCATTACCAGGTATTTCTGTTAAGTGACTTGGAAAAGACTTTATTTTAATTGCCTGATGTCATAACATCATTCTACCACCAACAACTACCTCAGCACACTAGTATTAAGATCAAAACAGGCCTAGGATACTAAGGCTGTTTCAATAAGTATCTAGGATAATATGATAATATAAAAAGAAACAATGGAAAGTAGTGGAGACAGGTTCTAAAGAAATGCCAATAATTTCAAGGACTCAACATTCCATCCATTTCAAGCAACAAGAATGAAAACCTGCTTAAATTGTTTCAGGGCCACGGGATCAAAGCCTGTGCACACCCACCAGTCTGGGTAGAAACTCCCTCTAACAGCTCTCTCAGGAGCATGGTAACCAACCCCAGGCCTGCATCACTGGCCATGTGTCTCCTCCACAGAAAAGTAAAAGGTAGCTAGTTGGTCCCCAAATGGGCTGCTTTCCTCCCTCTGGAGCCAGAAAGCTTTTCCTGTTGGGATTTATAAGTTGCTTGAGGGCAGGGGTGAGAAGTCGCCTGGCATGAGGGAGAATGCAGCACGATACTCCAATGGACCCTCAGGCAAGTCCCCTAACCTGATGCAGTGAATGTGCCAATACTTCTGGGCAAGATGGGCAAGGCCCTTCTCTGGCTGCATCCAGCACCTGGCCTGCTGTTCCTCTTCTATGTTCCCACAGGTCCAACATCATGCTGCCATGCTACCCTTCCAGGAAATACTTGCCACCTGGGCTCTGAACACAGCACATGCTCTGTAAGGCTGCTGAAAGAGACTCCAGAAGGGAATACCAATTGCACGTTTGAAGTGAGCCCCAATATTTCCACTCAATGACTTTTGGCAGCTGAAATGAAAATCAGTGGCTGGTAGTGGTCTGAGATAGTCATGGAGGTCTGTTTACAGCAAGGTGTTCACAGAGTGGGATTCAAGAGGGGTCGGGGTGGGGGAGCAAGCAGACAGATGAATTTTCTTTTCCTTAACAATGTGGTTAAATTGACTATAAATCCAGTCATGCACATCATGATGTTTCAATGACAAGTCCCTCAAGATTATAATACCATGTTTTTACTGTACCATTTCTATGTTTAGATATACAAATATTATCGTGTTACAGTTGCCCACAGTCAGTATTCAGTACAGTAACACGTTGCATGGGTTTGTAGCCTAGGAACAAGAGGCTATTCAATACAGCGTAGGTGTGCAGTAGGCTGTACCACCTAGGTTTGTGTAAGTACAGTCTATGCTGTTTGCACAATGGTCAAATTGCCTAACAACACATTTCTCAGAACTTATCCCCATCAAGTGACACATGACTGTATATTCCTCCTTTTCTCAAGTCTCAGATTTGAAATAACTTATGAAGTTAATAAATGATAAGATCCAAAAAAGGAGGGGCAAAAATATGCTGATCATAAGGGTTTATACAATTACTGTGATTGTGTAACACTTGGCTTTGAGCTTCCTGGCAGCTGGGACAAAAAGAAACAATCTACATCTGTCAGGTTTAAGCATCTTCTGGGAGACAGACATTGTCTCAGAAATAAAGAAGCCCCTCAGGATTCCCGAGGGAGCTCAGAGAATGAGGAATTTGGAAAAGAAAAGGTGGTGAAACCGAGAAATGAGGAAAAGAGAGAGAAGGGTAGTAAGATAAGGGTTTCTGAGTCTAGTTTGTCTTCAAGACGCTGCCTCCTCAGGACACATGGAGCCATTCTAGACTTCTAAACGTCTAGTATTTCCAGAACACAGAAAGCCCCTATGATGACATTACACAACCTCAGAGTGGGCAAGGAGAAGGTGTCAGGAGACCAAACATGAGCCTGACTTGTGCTCCTGCCCACACCCACGCTGCCTCCAGGCCAGCCTGCCTGTCAAGTGAGGCACCTGCCCTGCTCCTCTGTCCATTTGTCCTCCTCCCTCTGTTTAGAGACCTGTCCTTTTTGCCCTGTTTCTCAAACGACTGTCTCACTTCCAAGGGGGCTGTTTACACATCTGTGAGTCATTTCCCACTTCCCTTTTCTTTTCAAGCTCTATGTGGACCTATCTACTGCTACATTGGAGTAAATCACTGATAAATGGTCCAGAAGGCTATGGTGGTTGCAATTGTTCAGATGTTACACTTGGAATAATTATTTCAAAGCTGAAAGTGGTAAAGTAACTGCTTGAGGGAGACCATAAGGTTATATATATATATATTTCTTTTTTTTTAAACTAGTAATGATAACAAACCAAAGTGATACACAATGCATACATTGCTTATAACCTTTGTATATAAACTGTTCTGAAAAAGTATGTGCAACATGAATTCTTGAGATATAAAACATAATCCCATTAGGGAACTCCTTAGAACTCTGCAGTGACCACTTTCTAAAAAAAGACTCCTCTGCAAGATTAATAAGGAACCCCTAACTTACCTGCTTATCACCTGGGCTTCCAACTCTGCTCCTTGGAATCCCAGGGTGCCCCAACAGTGCCTTAGGAGATCCCACTTCTGCAGCCCCACCTCTCTGTTTTGCATAGTGGGTTTTGCATGAGATATCATGTGCTGGGGATGGGGAGAGGCAGGTGGTAGCATGAAGACCCTAAAATAAGGCACATCTATAGAACATACTTTCAGTTGCTTCCCTTACTACTGGTAGATATTTGACAAATTCTTCATTTTTGGGGCCAGTTATTTTTGGGGCTACTAGCAAAATACACCTTTGGGAAGCTAACTGTTGTTTAGGATACAGTCTGTGCCTTTCACTGCTTTGGGATTGGAAGCTGGCAACACACCACAGTGAGAATCATGCTCTCCTGCATCCACTGCAAGGGCCAGCTGGCCAAGGTCCCTGGAAAGGCTGTACGCTTCAATGCGGTGGGTAAAGAACCCATGTATGTGAGGGCAGTGGGAATGCCACGGCAGAAGCCTCCCCTCTCACTGCCCAACATCCAGTTCCCTGTTTTCACATGCCTTCCAGAAACCAATGACCTCCACACACACTCTCTCCAACCCTGATCCTCCATCAGCTCCAGACTGACTATCTACTGCCCATCTAGCATCTCTGCTTGCACATAATATAGTGGCAGTCTGACTAGAACATAAGCCTTGATTTATCCTCCAAAAGCAATAACGGACACCAGTGCTCCCCAAGCTGCTCTAGCTGACTCTGGAAGGTACACTCTCCAATCTCTCTCCATTCTGTCAGTTCTGAACTGCATTCTCAGGCCTGGCCTGAGAGGGAAATGTGAGGGAAACATGGGAGCTCCAAAGCATTCGAATACCCAGGTCCCTGCCCCCAGACCAATTATAGTAGTCTCTGGGGGTGGGGACCAGCCATCAGTACTTTTAAACAGCTCTCCAAGAGATGGTACAGGCAGGATTGAAAACTAGTAGCTTAAAACAGACTCCAAATCCAACAGCTTCTCGCTGGTTTCACTGCTCTCACTTTGGTCCGAGTCACCACCATGTCTTGCCCGGACCACTGCAATACCTCTAGTGCCCCTGCTTCTACTTGTAATGCCTTGAACCTCCATTGCAAGCACAATGCAAATCAGATCACACCCTGTCTCTCTGAAGGCTGCCGGCTGCACTTAGAATAAAATCCAAAGTTCTCATGAGGCCTACCAGGCCCCGCACAATCTGGCCTCTGAGGCCCTCTTCACCTCTTCCAACCACTCTTACCCCCACCTACCATGTTTTGATCACCCTGGTCCTAGTCCTGTTTCTCAGATGTGCTGAGCATGTTTCTGTCTCTGGGCCTTTGAATCTACTCTTTTCTCTACCCTTGGATCTTCGTTTGCCTGGCTTGTAGCTTCGTGTCATTCAGGTCAGCTCAAAAGGCATCACCTCAGAGATGCCTTCTTAGACCACCTTGATCTAAAGTAGTCCCCCTTTGCCCCAGAAAGTCAACAGCACACCATCCTGGTCACTTTGTCTTATTGTCTTTAAAGCACTTACCACTTTCCAAAATACCCTCTTCAATCATGTCCTTCCTACCTGACCCCATCACTACAAAGTGAGCTTCACAAGGGCAGGAATTTGCATCTGTCTTGCTCATAGCTGTAGCCATTGCTCAGAAAGCAATCTCTCACAGAACGGGCACTCAGGACACATGGCCATTCATTTTATTCCCACACCAGTGCCACTCCTCCTTACTACTGCCAGAGTGAGACTTGTAAAATGACAGTTTTGTTTAAGATGTGTTGAAAATCCTTAGGGGCCCTAAACTGCCCCTCATCATCCAACTCCTATCCTCCTCCTTAGGCACCTCACCCATGTCACCAACCTAAATCCATTCTCTTCCTAAGTTCCCACCACTCCTGGTGCCTAGAGGAGCCACGCTCCTGCATTCCTATGTCTCTGTGCAAGCTGCTCCCTCTGCCTCCTTCCTGTCCTCAATGTCCACTGCTTGGACAAGAGCTGGCTTGGGCATCGCTTCCTCTAAGCAGTCACCTCTATAGGTTGATTAATCTCCCCACCCTTGTTCTCCCACAGCAATCCACATTTCTTTCTGCCAAACCTTCATCACACAGGGTTATCGTCACCCGTCTTTTCTAGACAGAGGGCATCTTGAGGGTAAGAACAGTATCTGGGGTTTAGTAGACAGTAAACTATGAAATAAGCAAAGCCATGTTTTTTACTTCTATATCCCCAATAGCAATGGTATCATAAACATTTCTGAATAAATCCTTAACTTATTTTCAGCATGACCATATAGATGCTGCTGGGAAAACTCTTTCATATCCTTGTGTCTGGGGACACTTAGGATTATACCCATATACATGGCTTCCCTCAGGTGAGGTCTGTTCCGCATGCAGTGCTAAATACTAGGCCAACAGGCCCCTGCCTGCTGGTGTGTTTGGTCTCCGTGAGGCATGCGCATGAACAGAGATGCTGTCTGGACCAGTGGCTGACATGTAATTGAGTTGGGAAAGCTGCTTTCCTTTGGGATGGATTAATAATAATCCACCACCTGAACCGGCAGGAAATGGAGCCCTTTGAGACAAGAACTAGCTCAGGCCCATTATCATCATCACTACTGCACTTTCCCTGGGGCTCACAGAAACAAAATCTGTATGGCCAGTGTCACTGGTAGTAGCAGTGCTTTCCCTCTCTTAATTTAAACACACACATCCCACGTACTGAAACAAGCCACAGGAGGTCTTTATCAAATAATGTATTCTCTTGCTTTTCCCATACAAGAAAAGGAACAGAACAGAGGGTTTAATACCAGGGTGCACAAACATTCAATAGCCACGTGCGCAGCTTGGTATATTTAGCTAAGTCATTGAGCAGACCACTACTGCTTTACCCACAGATATTCACCAAGAGGCACTTGCTGCGGCCTGAAACAGGCTTGTCCAGCTTTTCAGGAAAAGATGCACCTCGCCCAAGCAAAGTGAAGGCCATTTCCATGCAGGTTCCTGGAATTGGATGTGGCTTTAATTTCAAGTCCACCTAGTTCCAGCACTGTCTTCACTGGGAAGCCCCATCCTGACCCAACCCTCCAGCATGCTTTCTGCTCTGATCATCTGGCCCCAGTCTTCAAGGTTATCTGTGTCTTTTTAACCAGAGGCCAGGTTTCCCCTAGACCAAACCCCTCCCACAGCAGGCCCAATGAATGTATATATCCATGTACTTATAGTGTCATTTAACCAAGACAGATAGGCTGTGGTACAGGTGTTGACCCCTCTTCCCTAGCCAGAATTCCACAGAACTCTGAACAAGGCAGAGATCTACTTCCTCACCCACCCCTGGCCCTCCTATCCTCCAAATTCCCAAGGTCCAGGGGGAACATGCAGGCTGTGGCCATGCCAGGGCCAGAGGAGGAGAGTGTGGGCTGGTCAAAACAAGCCCAGACATACTCACGGGGTCCGTCAGCATGGCCCGGCAGTGGGAGGCCAGGGCCAAGAAGGCCAGCAGGTTGAACACAATTCCGTTGATGATGCTATACACGTAGTCTCGAGATGGAATCAGCATGACAAAGAGGACCACAAACTCCGCATAGAGGACCAGAAACCAGGTAACGATGGCACAGGCGATGCCACAGCCGTCACGGATAAACCACATGGTTCCCACAGGACCAGGGTAGGGGGGTGGGACACACTTCTCTGGCTGGAGGTATTCTGGTTTCCGCTCAATGTCTCGGAAGTGGTGGGTAGGGATAAGCATCATAAGCTATTCTGTCCATACTGGCATCTGAAAGAGAGAGGAAAGAATCCAGAAACTTGGTGTTGTCTTGTCATCAAGGAGGTTTGACAAAATTACTCCCAAAGTAAGTTGTGATTACCTATCTGCAACCCCTATGTGCAAAGTCACCTAATCACCTTGTTCATTTAAAACATGAGTTATCTTCCCTGATTCTGAGAGTCAATTTAGCCTTCTTGAAACAGGGCCTTCACATGACAGATAATAAAAAGGGAGCCTCTAAAGGGTAAATGCCTTGCTCAAGGTCAGCCAGAGCAGAAGCAGGCGACACAGCCTGCCAATTTATGTTTTTTTTTTTTTTTTTTTTTTTTTGAGACCAGGTGGGGTCTCACTCTGTCACTCAGGCTGGAGTGCAGTAGCACCATCTTAGGTCAATGCAGCCCCGACCTCCCACCTTGGGCTCAAGTGATCCTCCCACCTCAACCTCCCAAGTACCTAGAACTACAGGCATGCACCACCACACCTGGCTAATTTTTATATTTTTTTGTAGAGATGGGGTTTTGCCATGTTGCCCAGGCTGATCTCAAACTCTTGAGCTCAAGTTATCCACCCACCTCGGCCTCCCAAGGTGCTGGGATTACAGGCGTGTGCCATGGCACCCAGCCCAGCCTGGCAATTTAGAGGTGGCACTAAAACCTAGGTCTCCTTGGTTGTTAGAGATCTACTGGGTAGACAGTGCCTCAATAGATATGTTCAAATTTTGACTTAAATGGCAAGGAGAGGCAGAGAGAAGGGGAGAGAGTTCAAAGATGTTTTCCTACCACCTGGCTGAGGGGTGCTTCATGTGCCTTTGTTTCCTCACCTGTAAAAACACCTACATTCCAGCCCTGGCCACCTCCTCCCAGGATTGCCGGTATGAAGGTTGAGGGAACTGGTGAAGGAGCTTGTGATGAATGATACAGATCATAACACTCTGTACACCTCACAGGTTATGCACATGTATTTTCTCTAGGAAACACATCCATTCCTTCTGAAACAAGTGCTGAGCAAAGCACCCTTTCTCTCTAGAAGCTGCAATTCAAGTCTCTGGAGACAGCAATGAAATAACCAAGAATCAATGACTAATATCTATCCACAGCATGTGCTGCAAGACACAGAAAGCATAGATTTCCCTTCTCGTCTTCTTTATCTTACCCTCTTTGGCCTGTTGCATCACCAACCAGGTTTCTCAGTTAGAAACTGTGATGGCTCAAGCTCCTCACCAGATGTAGGTGCCATGGAAAAGCCACCCATAGCACAGGCTACAACACAGGCAAGAAATATCTCTGTCTTTTGAGAACTCAGCTACACAGCAGAAGAAATCACTCAAAAGCAGTACTGACCATGCGTGCTTCCTGAAGACTATGGCTCTGAAGGGCAAAGGCAGGCTTTTGGTATTGTTATGAACAGTTAAGGACATGTCCAAAAAGCTAGGAGGGCAGACCAGTAACTACTATTCAAAATGACAGACATTCTAGAGTCAAAAGTTGCACAGCCTAATAATGAAGAATGAGGACAGGGCCACTCCTCCCAGGGTGGCAGAGAACTAATGGCTGTAAGGCAGCTAAATGTGCTGTTACGTATTTGCCCAAAGGAATATCGACTCAACAAATACGGTCACTATCACTGTGTTAGGGAACAAGAAGTCACGACACATAGAGATAGAATAACCATCTCGGCAGGGCGCAGTGGCTCACGTCAGTAATCCCAGCACTTTGGGAGGCCAAGGCAGGTGGATCACGAGGTCAGGAGATTGAGACCATCCTGGCTAACACGGTGAAACCCCATCTCTAGTGAAAATACAAAAAATTAGCCGGGCGTGGTGGCAGGTGCCTGTAGTCCCAGCTACTCGGGAGGCTGAGGCAGGAGAATGGCGTGAACCCGGGAGGTGGAGCGTGCAGTGAGCCGAGATCACGCCACTGCACTCCAGCCTGGGCAACAGTGTGAGACTCTGTCTTAAAATAAATAAATAAATAACCATTTCAAGTAGAGTAAAAGTCTTGGTTCCTGGTGGTCCATCAACCAAAATTTTCTAACAGAGTAATCCTGTGCTCTCCAGAGGACAGTGGCAATGTAGTCCTGCCAGAGACAACCTAAATGCATTAAAAGATGCAGGCCCACCTTCTGAAGCACCAAACAGGACAGTAGAAGATCGGAGATCAGGGATGTCTGGGACCTGACCTGTGCCCAGCAAATTCTAAAATTACAAACTCTGTTCAAGGAAAACCAAAGAAAAGCTGACATCGCACAATGATTCAAAAACTGATTGAAGCTCTACATTTTGACAACCTCCAGTTGCAAGCATTCTTTTGGTTTTTCCTCCTGCCATACAGATTTATATTTATTATCACCTGTGTTCTCACAACCACTATTTAAGCTCAAAAACAATGTTTTGTTGGACAACAGCCATGTCATTTGATTATAAATTGTCTCTGGCTGCTTTTGTATTACAATGGCAAGAGTTGAATAGCTGTAACCCACAAGCCCTAGACATTTACTCTCCGGCTCTTTATAGAAAAGTTTGCTGATGCCTGGTTCCAAGCAGTTGTTGGCTATCAAATAAATAACAGATCCTGCTTCCCTGGCAGAACAGCTTGGTGTGATGGAGATCGTCAGTTACAACTCACTGTCCCATCCACATCTGTGACGGCAAAACCTCTTGTCATCTGCAGCCTGCGGGCCACTTCCCCATAACCTGTATACTCTATCAAACTGTTTTTTATCATAAATGGTATGGTTTTCATAAATGGATAATCACTGAAAATAAATTTTAGAGCAATTCTCCTTAGATACTTCCAGTGATTAAATTATATTCACAGAATATTCAGAGTGGTTGCATTCTAGCCTTTGACAATTCCTCATTCTTGATTGTATTTATGACAATGATTTGATTAAACAAGAGTTTCATTTCATGTGCATGGTTTTGTTGAGGAATAAGCCCTTCCACATAAGTAACTTCCCAGATAAATGTGACTTGTTTCCAAGCAGAAACACACTTTAACCATTTGGACGGTTAAGATGGAAATCTTAAAACAGAAAGGGAGAGAGAAGGAAGGAAGGAAGGAAGGAAGGGGAGGGGAGGGGTATTATAGCTGTTTGTGCCTTAAGCACAATAAACAACCATTTCTTCTGGAATGATTTATTTAGAGTTATTACCAGGAACATCACCTACTGGAGTGTGTTAGGTAATGATGTCCTCAAGGCTACTGAAATTCACTGGGTCTCGGCTTCACATCAACTGGCTTGCTCAGACTGTTATAATTGCCATTCTGGCATCTCTGTATACGATCCTTTGTCTTCCTCCTCCATTCCTGCCTACTCATTTCTGTGTCTACGATCCTTTGTCTTCCTCCTCCATTCCTGCCTACTCATTTCTGTGTCTACGGTCACCAATCATCCCCACATATTCTCTATTTACTACTGCTAATTGGCTGTGGGCTAGAAAAGCAAATAAACTAACTCTTGTTAGATTTATTTGCAAAAGGGTAGTCATCTTGGGTAATAGGCCTTCAGGGAACAACTGCTAAGCTCTTCACCATATAGTCCTTGAGGGGAGGCCCTCCCTTATTAGCCCAGTGTCTGACACAGAGTAGCCACTTAATACATGTGTTGATTAAATGAATGCATGAGCTTTGTGATCCCAGGCCCACCTCTTAGAGGCACTGTCTGCTTAGTTTCAGGACTGTGACCATATTCTGCATGGTGGAGAGTGTGTCAAGTAGGACCATGAGGTAAGTGGACTGACTCTTACTCAAGTAACCAGAATGTTCCATCCTCAAACAACGTGGGACCAAAGAGTGTACAGAGGAGCTCTGTTTTCCCATGACCCTCACTGGTGAGCGAGAACCTGTGATCTAGAAAAGGACCAAGCCAAAGGTGTACCTGGCAGGGCCAGACACCAAGTCCTGACCTGAAGGGCACATTCCACATTTAGAGTTTCAAAATATCCCAATCGAAACCAAGAAAGGCATACTGCTATAAAAAGGTTGCTTAACCCCCAGACCTCCCAAAAGCAACAAAAGTAGCTTTCAAGAAAGGATTTGTTCCTTAAATTAGCCAACTGAAAATCTGGGAAATAGGACAAAAAAAAAACCAAAAAAAAAAACCCACGATGAAACAAACTGTATATGTTCCCTTTATCCTGCACCTAACAAAAACAAAAAAGGCAAATATGGACCCCCTTTTCCTTTTCTATTTTGAATTAGAGAAACTCCAATCTTTAGGGTTGAGCAGTAGACCTTTGCCAAGGACCCACCTCCCTACAAGCTCCTTACTTCCAAGGAGCTGGGCAGAACTGGTTGCTCAGGCCTCTGGGACAGGGCCCCGAAGATGGGCCCTAAACCCCAAACCACCCCTGCCAGCACATGCTCTCAGAGGGGCAGCCTCCTCTAGTTCCCCCTCCCTGTCTCCTTCACCCCGGCCCCTTGCCCTATTTGGTCTCTAAAAACTCCTCTCTTTATTCAGTTCAACTCAAAAAGACATTCATGGAGCAGCCACTAAATGCAAGGAGCTGTGCAGGGGGCTCACACATGAGTGGTGATGTGGACAATAATGTGTGTGTGCTGCCCTGCTCAGGCCCTGCCAGTTCCCTCCCCCAGCTCCCAACCTAATAACACTAGTCTTATTTGCTTTTTTTCTACTAACCTGCAAGTCTCATTTTATTTAGCTCTGTAGCCTAGTGTTTGGTATATGTGCTCAAATCAATAGTTCCTGAGTGACTGGTCACATATATCAAACAGACACACCCACAATAATGCTAACACATAGGTGACTAATGAATAGCACAAAAAAGGGACAAACAGTACCGGAAAAACCCGAACACCAAAAGCAACAAAAACCCCAACAACCATAAGTGAAATAAATAGACTTTTTCATGGCAAGGACTTCTGAAGGGGTGGGCTCTGAGCAGCGCCCGGAGCCAAGTGAAACATACTACTTACAAAAAGGCAAGGGGGGTCGGGTGGGCCTGGCAGGAAAATTGGTGGTACTAGTGGGGAAGGGGAGGGGCAGGATGACCAGGGCTGTGTGCGTGTCTGTGGACACATGCAGGCTTTGTAGGAAAGAGAGGAGGTGATTGGAGATGAGGCTTTACAGGTAGGAGAAAGCTGTGTTTTAGAAAGCCTCTAAATTTCATAATGAGATGGGATTTCATCCTGAAAGGTACTGATGAGCCCTAAAGTTTCTGCGGAAAGTTGTGCGGGAATAGTATTCATGCTGTGGCAAGGCCACTCTAGAAGTGACAGGCAAGACAGATGAGAGGTCTGAGTCCAGAGGCCGACAAGTCCAGGGAGGCACAAGGGCAACAGGCCTGAGTCTCATTTTGGTGGTATTAGGTTTTCTGTTCCTCTAAGTGGCTAATAGTTTTCCAAGGAAGATCTAGAACAATGATCATTTTGTAACTTGAATTATAGTAATCTATATTGAAGTTTTTTGGCTAAGGGTTTTATAGCATTAAAAAGAGTTGGCGCCTCCATATATTAGTATTCCATGTTCAAAGTAATTATTGTTTTCACCTGATAGAAGAGTTCACTGAAGCCCAGAAAGGCAAAGGAACTAAGCCTGGGGAGGGGCAGGGGTAAGGAAGTCACAGGAGAAACGGATCCACAGGCCCAGAGGTGTTCTGGAACTCCCTAGTGCCAGCAATCCTGATAAGAGGTGGTGTCAAAATGATGACCTGAGCTCTGTGGGGGGCAGTGTGTGGGAAGTCAAAGAAAATCAGCTAGTATTCCTTCATAGAGTTCTAGAAACCAAAACCAAGAAATGCCTGAAATTAGTGCTATTCTAAAAGCAACAACAAAAACTGCTGTGGTCCAGAAAATTGCCTCCAGATCCATACATAACACACGTGCTTCATTATACCTAACCATACGTGTGCTCTTCTGTTAACCCACACTGACAGACACAAATATATTCAGTGAAGTGGAGTCTGGGGCTCCATGAGCCCCAGGGACTGGGTTGCTGGGTCAGCCTTGAGGTATACCACTTATGCCTCAGTCCCCATGCTGTCTCTCCATGGTAGGCAGCTCAAAGGGTTTGAACATGGTGGTGCTAATGCCAAGCTCTCAGGCCCCATCCCACTGTGGCACTTCATCGGGTTGGCCAGGATGAACTGGCCTGGCCAAGTGTTGACTGCTAGTGATGGGCAGAATCCAGTTACATCATTTGTTGAGTGAGGGGCAAATCCCTACAAATCTTTATCATGTGGCAAAAAAACCCAAAACAAAACCCTGACCCACGGTCCATGCTATATGGACAGGGTCAAAGCATGATTGTCACATAAAAGTTCTCTACTGAATGTATTAGAGTCCCAAAATGCCACTGTTCTCAGTCCAGCAAGTGTCCCAAGGACCCCCATCCTCTCAGATTGCCAACAAGTCCTATTCACCTGCTTTTATAAGACAAGATCCTACACTAAAGTCATGGAGTAGTTCAGCCAGATCTAAAACCAAATCTTTGGAAGCACCTCAAAGTACTTTGTGAGGATTACTTTTCTAAAACACCGCATCCACCCACATTCTCACATCCACATGAACATTCATGCACTCGTGAACAGCATACATCTTGAGATGGTATAAAGTAGCATCAACAAAGGGCAATTAACTCAACCATTGGAGCCTGTATGAAATAGCTGTATACAGACTGGTTTAACAAACTCGAAATCAGGTGCAATGATCTCCCCTTGGCTTAGAGATAAGGATTATCTATACACTTAAAACAAAAATTGAGGGATTAAACTTTCTGGCTCCCTACAAGTAGGAACTATAAAATTGAAACTCAATTTCATCAGCCTCTTAGCAGATGTCATGAACATCAGCAAAATAGTAGAAACTCTAAAATAGGATGCTTTTGGCTTAAGCCAAAATTTGTTTCAAGTGAATATGTGACATTTTAATAAATCTAGTATTATGCTAGACTGCTGTTGAGGGCTGGTCTGGTATCCTCTTGAACTTGTCCTAAACACTGAATTCCCACCTAAACTAATTCTTACCACAGTTAAATAGTTCAGTCTACCCTTAAACAATCACTTAAAATGTCCACTGAAAGAGGGTAGCATCTTTTCTGATATGTCTATAACTCTCAGCTGAAATTCACTCTATCAATATAACATTAACCCTCTATGGTTTAAATCGTAGTCTTAAAAACGTGGTGTTTGTTTCTTTTAGAACTTCTCATATTTTAGAGGGATAGTCTTAAAGTATTCACAAGCCAGCCCTGCAACCTCAAAGATCAAATAGATGATCTTTGCCTTAGAAGCTTTAGAAACAAAATTGGTCAAGTAGAAAATTAATTCACCTGCACTACAATTACCTTTATTTGTGTAAGGATCCAAAAGGATTGTAAATTTTATGCCCACTTTTTAGATGAGTCTCAGAAAAACAAAGAATGAACCATGAATCACTATATTTGAAATATTTCATTAAAAAATAGGATGAGTCACTAAACTTTTTCAAAAAGGTAAGGGTGTGGTATGAAGCCTAACAGAAGAAAGGTGCCTTATCTTCTGCAGCACACCCTGCTAGACAAGGAAAGTGTCCAGACAGGCAGAGTGAGCTGGCCTGTTTTATAAGATCTTTACTACCAACAAGTCTACACTGTTTCTCTCTCTACAGCAGGGGCTGTCTCCCTCTGCCTGCCTTTTGTCTCTGTCTTACTCAGCCTTCAACAAAAAACAAATGGAAAAAAAAAAGTAAAATATTGTACCTCCAAGCCAAACCTCACACATACTACAGTTCATTGAGGAAACCAGGAAGTGGTCGGTAAACTGAAATTTCCTTCTTGCTTCATAACTGACCACCTTCTTACAAAACCCATTCATACACACACTAAGACTCCTACCAATGTCCTTCATTTCAGAAAACAGTCTGGGATTTGGATAGCTCATGGAGGCTAACAGTTCCTCTACTTACTATTTTATTACAATTGGCTATTTTACCAACTCCTGGCTTTACTAATCTACTAAAAAAAATATGCACCTGAACCAGATGTAGTAGTTCACATCTGCAATCCCAACCCTTTGGGAGGCTGAGGCAAGAGGATCACTGGAGCCCAGGAGTTAGAGACCAGCCTGGCCAACACAGTGAGACCTTGTTTCTATAATTTTTTTTTTTAATTGGGGAAAAAAAAGACACACTCATGTATAGTGTGACATAATAAATGTTACAAACATTGGAGATCTGCAGAAGACACCACTTATTTGGGTAACATGGTCTACTTTCCCTTTTCACGGGTGTCATTTATACATTGCAATGAACAGAAAAATTGAGACAACTTTAAAACAAGACCACTTGTAAGAGTAACTGGTTAAAAAAAATCAGAATTTTAGAGCTGGGAGAAATATTAAAGACCATGTGGTAGATTTTAGTCAAATTTTCCTGTTTTACAATGTGAAAATTTAAGTCCTTTTGACATTTTGTCGAAAACTTATGTTTTAGGCAAAACATGCAGTACTGGCTACAGCAATGGAGATGGGCATCAACATTAACTGAATGCCTATTATGCTTCAGGACTACGCAAAGCAGCTCGTTTTAATTCTTACAGCAACCCAGCATGGCAGCTTTTATTTGCCATTGCAGAGATGGAAAAAGTAAGGCTCAGAGGGGTTGGGGAATATTCCCAAGGTCGCATGGAGTGAGGTGGTGGTGGAGCCAGGACTCAAAACGGCTCTGCTTGCTGTCACAGACTGCACTTTTTAGCACAGCACATGGATTTTTTTTTTCCACCCAAAGTTGGAATGAGAGAAATGCACAAGCAGGAAATAGGAGTTGTACTTCCTGCTCCCTTACACACATTTGAGGGACCTGAGGAGAAGTTACTTCAACTTAGCTTTAGCATCTTCCTCTCTAAAGTGAGGGGGATGGACTAGGATCTCTAATCTCTGACTCTTAAAAACAAAACAAAACAAACAAACAAAAACACTCAAGAAAGGCACTCTAAGCAGACTTCCCTTTCACTAGCTTCTGGGCACCCATAATACCTATTCTTTAAAAACAGGTCTGGGCATGGTGGCTCCCGCCTGTAAGGACACTTTGGGAGACCCATGCAGACAGATGGCTTGAGCCCAGGAGTTCGAGACTAGCCTGGGCAATATAGCGAGACCTCATTTCTACAAAAATCTTAAACAATTAGCCGAGCATGGTGGTGTGTGCTTATAGTCCCAGCTACTTGGGAAGCTGAGATGGGAGGATCGCCTGAGCCCAGAAGGTTGAGGCTGCAGTGAGATAAGATTGCACCACTGCACTCCAGCTTGGGTGACAGAGTGTGACCCTGTCAAACAAACTAATGAATAAATAAAAATTGAGCATTCCTTCTTCTATGAGCCCCTTCTGGCACCTGTCTCATTAATGGAGCATGACACTCATTGGGTTACCTCACAGACTTGAGCCCTCAAAAACATAGCTGCTTGTAAAGAGACTGTGAGAACTACCCGCCCTGCTTCCAAATTGCGGTCCACTCTGTTTTACAGATGAGTAAGGAAGTGAAGCTCAAGGAGTCAGTGGGTCTTCACACGGAGGTGGCTAACTTGTTTTCTAGGTCTAATGGATGGTAACTACTACAATCTGTTTAATTGCTACGCTGCCATCTCCCTGCATTAACTCCTCCTTGCAGGAAGTTTGTAAGCCAGCAGGAGCATCTTCATAAAGGCAACAATAAATGACTGCTCCAGCTACCCAATGAACACTTGTCGATGATGGTGATACTCTCATAGTTTGTGAACCCCTTGTAATCCAGTGCATGACCTCATTTGACGATGAACTGTCTTCTGGCCTCTGTGAGGGTAGGCTCCAGTTTTGCTTGATTGTTGCCAAAGTGTGGGATATGCTGAATGTAGGGTGGGGCCCTGATTCTTTCCTGACCCTCACTTAAGGTGTCACCCCTGCCTCCATCAGGGCACTGGGCTGCCTGCTACACATGCCTCTTCCTGTTTGATTCTCACATCTACTCTATTTTGCAGGTATAAATGCCCACTTCCCAATCCCGCTTTTAGAAACGAGAAAACTGAAGCATGCCTACATTCATACTTCCAGGAAGTGGTGGAGACAGGATATACTCCCAAAGTCTGCTCTTGCCCCAGGGCTTGCTTTTCACTACTTACTACAACAATTAAATTTTGTCTAATAACAGAAAATAAAAGGGGGAGGAGTATTGATGTTTCCATCAGTGACCTTGGGTTACTTACGGTTGGGCTATCTTGTCCACACATGGTTATGCAGAGGTGGCATTATCGGGTGGGCTGCATGCAGTGGTGCTCACAGGCCACAGGCCTGAACATAAGCATTTTGGGCTCTAAGGTGGGGCCCTGGCTGAATACCAGCCAACATTTAGAATACTGATTCTGCCCTAACCTAGGAGGCAGGAAGGTCGTGAAGCCTCAGCCAGAAGAGTCACCCTAGGATTGAATCACTAAAATCTGCTTTGGCTGGGAAATACTTCCTGTGGTGCCAAGTAACAGAATGCTGCTTTTTGTGAGAAAAAGCGCCTCCCCCCATGCTAGGCAGAGACCTATCAGCAAAGGTTCCCACCTGAGGATGTTGAGAATGACACCTGGGCCCACATTGTGTCATGTGCAGCCACACAGCCACTGTGACATCACTTAGGCTAGGCCAGAGCTTGGGTGTTTTTAGGGACTAAAAGCAAAAGTGCTTAGAGAAATCCGAAAGACTAGCTAGGGAAGGGAGAGAACCAGTTATTGCAACTGTACTAGGTACTAGGGCTCAAAAACGGGAGCCATTTGACTTTCAGGAATCTGCTGGTATCACTTATTCCAGGCACTGTAAGTGGCAATGCAAGAGCAGAGCCCTGGGAGGAACCTGGGACCACAGAAAGAAGGCTGCAATGGGCTGTGAGAAAGAGAACACAGCCCCTGCTTACCTGGTGAGGGGTTCTCCAGCCATTCACTAGAGGGCTTTGGAAATAGATGGGAGGCTAGTGCTAAAGGGAATGAAGACTGAGCTTGGAATCAAGAGGCCAGAGTTTACTCCCAATCCTGCCACTCGCTAACCTCACGATCTCAGGCAAGACAGTTACCATTCTGGGCCTCAGTTTCCTCATTTGATAAAACAAAGGGGGAGATCACGCTGATTGCTAGAGCCCCTTGCAGGGCTGAGATTCTATGAGTCCTCTGTTCTCAGGAGCAAATTCAACGTTTTCTTTGTTAATATCTTGGATTTTACATTTTTTTACCAAAAGCTTCCCTTAACCTCTTTTCCCGATTTGCTAATATTCAAAAAGAAGCCCACTAGTAACTATCTCTCTTAGCAATTTCCTGAGCATGTTTAGTTTTTTCAATCAAGTACAGCATAAAATTACGACTTCCTTTTGTTCATTTAATTTTTTTTCAGGGTGGAAAAAGCATTAGCAAAATATATCAAGTATAACGAAGTGGTAAATGAAAGAAGTCTTAAAAACCCCAAGTTAAACATGGCCATTTTTCAATATTCAAATATTTGCATATCCAGGATCCATTCTGAGTTTTAAAACCTGGCAAGATACTCACTTGAGGGCAAAATGAGACTTAGGTTAACTGACTTGTTCAAAGTCATAAAGCAAGTTAATAGCAAAGCCCAAATCTTTGGACTAAGATGCCCGGAAGTCCTACCACCATAGATTGTTATCTTCCTAAACAACCTGTCTTTCTAGATTCTCTGCTACTATTTCTTGGTTTAGAAACATATACTTCACATACTGAAGACTTTACTGCAACAGGACTGTGGCCAGAACTGTACTTGTCCCATTAGGCTCACCTTGCTAAGGTAAGAAAGTGATCTCACTTAAAGGCATTCCATCTCCACTGACCTTGAAGAGGAAATACATATTCATATCTTGCCAAGAGTTCAAGTGCCAAGTCAATACATACTACGAAGGCTATGGTTTGGAGAAGACTATGAAATGATGACATTTCCCATGCATTCCAAATGTATTAGGATGTATGACTGAATTAAGTGGGACATGCACCTGAAGCCTTCTCACCTTCACACTTGACAGCCATGAATGAACTGGCCATTTGTCTCTGGAAATCTGCTTCCGAGGAGGAAAGCAAATGATTTTTTAAAATGCAAAACAGGAAGGAACTAAAGGCAGCATGGCATGAGCCTCATTTATTCCCCTAGCAGGTCAACATTGAGATATCACCCTTCCACTTCTACTTGAGACTTTGTTACTTTCCATGGCTATCAGGTTGTGTGTGTTTAAATATTTCTACATTTGGTAAGCAGGATCTGTGACCCCCTTTTCTCAAATATGCCCTAATGATACATAGGAAACATGCTGTCACTCTCCCAAAATGAAACACACGTGAAGACCGTATAACTTTTCCTCTAATTAAGAGTAAGCTTTACCCATATATTACTAGCAATTTTTCTATCACTGTAATCCCAAGTTACAATGTCTAGAAGACAGATGAAGACCTGCTGGCCAGACTATGACAGTATTCTTTACAGATATTCTTCATTTCTATCATTATTTTATTACTTATTTTATTATTTTTTAGCGATGGGGTCTATGTTGCCCAGGCTGGACTCAAACTCTGGGGCTTAAGGGATCCTCCCACCTCATTCTTTTAAGACAAGGTACAGGCAGGACAAATGCAAAGTGTTTAAAGGAAACAGATCTATAGAGAAAACGGTAACTCACTTTGTACATTTCAAGGGTGCTGGGCTAATGGTGAAAATGCAAAGGAAAAGGCCTAAAACGTGGCCATGTCTGCTTAGGACTGGGAACAGAAGGTTTCCTACCGGGCTTTTAAGGCTCTCTGCGGCTGGGCATGGTGGCTCATGCCCGTAATCACAGCACTTTGGGAGGCCGAGGCAGGCAGATCTCTTGAGGCCAGGAGTTCGAGATCAGCTTGACCAACATGGCCAAACCCAGTCTCTACCAAAAATACAAAAATTAGCCGGGAGTGGTGGCACACACTTGTAATCCCAGCTACTCGGGAGGCTGAGGCACAAGAATCGCTTGAACCCAGGAGGCAGAGGTTGCGGTGAGCAGAGATCGTGCCACCGCACTCCAGCCTAGACAACAGAGCGAGACTCTGTCTCCAAAAAAGCTCTCTGCAACATCAGCACCACAGACTCAGCACTGCCCTGAAGCTCTTTTGTAACTGGCTTTTATTGGTTTAATTAACCAAGGCTGAGTGGGACAGAGTTACTCCATCTCTGTCATGTTATTGTTGCCGGCTTGTGGCTAGCAGCAGCTCTTTACCTTTTGTATTTGATACCTGACCTGCACAATTAGCACCTTATTATAGGCTGGCCTCTCTTCTAATTGCCACATGTCTCAATTGAGCACTTTATTTTATTGTCTTGTTCATGCAGTAGTTGGAGGTCCTAGGCTCCCCCACTATAATAAATTCTAAACTACTTTTAGGCAGGTGCTGTGTTTTGAGTTTATCTCTTCATGCCCATAAGAACACTAGGGACTCACAGGCATGCAAACACACTGTCTGGAGTTTCTAGATATCTGAGTATGGCATATGGTTGGAATCTGGGTCTCCATGCATGCTACTCAACCCTAGTATCAGATCTATCAGCCATCTTTGCCATTGAGGGCTCTCTCCTTAGCTACTTGGAGTTAAGCTCTTATTCTGCTCATATATAACCTTTTGCCTTGTTTAAAATATTGGGCTGCAACAGACACAGCAACGTCCCGTCAGCACCACATTCCATGTTCCTCTAGAAAAATGATTCAAGGAATATGAGTTTATGCTTGAACAGACTTCTTGCTTTTGGAATTAAGATTAACTATATAGTTCATAGGACCGTTACCAATGCCATAACAAAATTGGGACTTCCTTCACCAAATAATCTGGTGAATGTAATAAAACCTGGGGGGAGGCTGTGTAAGGTGATGGTTAGGGGTATGGGCAGGAGAGCTAGACTGCCTGGTCTCAAGTCCTGGTTCTGCCATTTACCAATGATGTAACCTGTGACCCTGGTTAAGGCATTTAACCTCTCTGTACCTCACTTCCCAATCTGTAAAATAGGGATAAAAATACTTGCATCATAGGGCTGTTGCAAGGATTGAATCAGTTATTTTTAATTTTTATTTTTTTTTGAGATGGAGTTTCGCTCTTGTTGCCCAGGCTGGAGTGCAATGGCATGATCTCAGCTCACTGAAACCTCTGCCTCCTGGGTTCAAGCGATTCTCCTGCCTCAGCCTCCCGAGTAGCTGGGATTACAGGCATGCGCCACCATGCCCGGCTGATTTTGTATTTTTAGTAAAGATGGGGTTTCTCCATGTTGGTCAGGCTGGTCTCAAACTCCCAACCTCAGGTGATCCACTCGCCTCAGCCTCCCAAAGTGCTGGGATTACAGGTGTCAGCCACCACACCTAGCCTGGTTAATCTTTATAAAGTGCTTAGAACAATGCTTGGCATACAATAAGCACTATGTAAATTAGTGTTGAAAATTAAGAGTATAAGGTTTTAGAATACACAAACCTACAGAATAGTATGCCCCAATTCATTTATTCATTCAATAAAATGAATCTAATAGTGATGGAGAAACAAGATGGTTTAATACTGTGCCATCCTTGACTTCTTGATTTTTTTGGTTATCATATGTTCTTTGAATTACTTCAATACACTAAAAAAGAACTCAGAATTTATGGATTTTAAAGATGTCCAATGCACTATTACAGCAAAGGTGATAAAAATGTTCTGGCAGCATTTAAGCAGAATGATTAGTGAAGACTGTCATTGTTTTAGTAGACAATTTAAAAAGGAACATTCTACTGTTTACATCTCTCTTACCTACTTAGCCTAATATATAAGACATCATTCATAACATTATTTAGCAAATACTGCAGACCCTTGTCCAGTATGGAATTCCTGTCAATTGTGGGGGGGGGGGGGGACAGTTCAAATACACGTTCTGTATTTTAAGACATTGGAAAATCTTTATATAAAGATAACTCCATGGTATCTGAACTCAGGCTTTTCTTCCTGTGTCTTTCTGATCTGTCCATTTGCTGTCACCTCTTAAATCCTCAGTCTCCTCAGATATCCTAGCTTCTAAAATCCCACTTCCAGGGTCTCTCCTTTCTGAGCAATCTCTAGCACATCTAGAAAATATCATTTATAACATCAGCAATATCATGTTATCTTATCACAACAGAGCTCCTCACACAAAACCCAGCCGTCCAACCACACACAAACACATCTATGTGCCACAACAGGTGGGGCACCTGTGCCTTCATTAGCGAGGAAATCCTTCCGGCTTCACCTCTTTCAGTTTCCCTGGAAGGCAAAGTCCAACCCTGCAAGCTGTCTTCCTTTTAGGTGCCCCTGTAGAGAATTATGTAGAGACATAAGAAACATCTAATGTCCAGTCTACGAAGAACTGATCATCAATTTTGGAGCTCAACAGTTTAATGCTTAAGAATGTGAGCAAGCACTTCCTCTCTATAACCTTATCAGACGACCTCCCAATCCCACTGTGCCCACTGATGCGACCATCATAGCTCTAACCACCATGATCTGTGGTTATGTTGGCCCCGGAGCCTTCATCTGCCCAGGGAACTTCTCTGGGCATAGTGTGTTTTACTTGTCTTGTGTTCTAAAGGTAGCACAAAGCCTATCTATAGTAGGCTCCCAATAGTTATCTGAAACTGTATTTGAAGCCATTATCTGATAAATACCATTTTTTTTTTTGGCTGATCAAGCTGCTTAGGGTTACTTTCACTTTTGAGAACAGGGAGAGTCCTCAAAAATGGAACATGAGGAAAGTCATCAGACTTGCTTTAACCTGCCCTCCTTGCTTCAACTAATTTGGGTTAACTTTCTCCCATTTATCCACCCGGCTCCTTTAAAACTTGCACCATACTTTGTCAGCCCCGCCTTAATGAGTTCCTTTGGTGACCCCAGCTTCACCTTGCAGATATCCTCTCCGGGTATCCAATGCCCATACTCCCACTCGGCCATCGCAAGGGGTTGGGGTTGGCTTTTTTTCGGGCAACTGCTCACAGCTCCCAGTAATCACTTCCATCAAGCCGGGGTTTCCAGTTCCCGCTAGGAAGCGTGGGGGACGTCCGGGCACTGCGCACCTCGCCAGCGCCGGTTACCAAGCGCCTCCTCCCCCCTGTCTGTGGGACAACGCTCTGGTAAGCACCCGAGGCAAGAGGTCCCAGCAAGGTACTGGGACAGCGTTCGGTCACAGAGAGTGAGCGAGCCAGCGAGAGATATTCCTGGGTGGAGGGGTGGGGACGCCTTAGGATTAGTGTCCCCCATTCCCGGACCCTTCCCACCAAGAACTACCTACGGAGGGCTGCATCGCCTCTCCAGCCATCCTAGGGACTAGAGAAATGGAGGAGAGAAGAGCGGGGAAACAGCACCCCCGGGCCAATCACGACGTCCGCCCCTCCTTAGTCGGGGTCACACACACACACACACGAGCTCCTAAGTCAACTCCAGCTCTGAGCAACTACGCCGCACGCCTCTCCCACTGGGAGTCCCCCGGCCCGTGGGGCTCGCCTCACCTCAGCTTCTTCACCCCTACCCCAGTTTCCCTTCCCAACTGACCGTGAAGCCGGAGGCAGTTCCCCAGTCCCAGACCCCGGTGGGGCTCCCGCCGCCGCCGCCGCCGCTGCCTTCCCCTGCAGTCCCCAACCCGGGACCCGGCCTCGGGCTTCGGCGATGGCTCCTCGGAACGAGGCGCCGCGGCTCTCTGGACTCGGCCAGACACCGGGCGGCGCGCAGGAGAAGCCCATCGAGCTCTCCCGGCAGTGGCGGCGGCCGCGGCTGCAAGAGCGGCCGCCGCGCAGGTTGATGACGCGCTGACGCGGGCGTGGGAGGTGGGGGCGCGGTCCAGAGGAAGCGAGGCGCGCAGATGACGTGCGGCTCGCGGGGCAGCTCGGCAGCATGGCGTCCGTGGCGCTGAGCGAGGCAGAGAAGGTGTACATCGTGCACGGCGTCCAGGTAGCGACAGCAGCGGCGTTGGGTCGGCCGCCGGGTTCAGCCTGGCCCTGCGGGTCGCGGCCTGCCCTGGGTTTGCCAGGGAGGAGGCAGCCGAGCTGCGGCGACTGTCCGTTTACCTTGTGATTAAACGGCTCTGCTGCCGGCGTTTGCAATTCAGAGCTGGCAACGCGGACGTTTTTAGGACTGTTAGCGCATTTGCAGTTTTGCGGGTCTATAAGATTCCGAACCCGGGCAGGAAGCGTTGGGCAGTCTCGGAGGCCTTTTCTTAGTGAGAGAGCATAGGCCCCAGGGCCATCCATTCGGCGTTCGCGCACATAACTGGTCCGAGCCTCAGTTTTCTCTTCGAGGAAATGGGAGTTTGGAGGTGGGCTTCTGGCCTGCTTTTCCTCACCTCGTGGTTAGGAGGCGCATGCGAGGTGAACGCACTTTGAAAATACAAATTGCCGTACAAATAAAGGGGGAAGGGTTTTTAAAAAGCGGCTAGGACGCCTGTAATCCCAGCACTTTGGGAGGCCGAGGCGGGCGAATCACGAGGTCAAGAGACCGTCCTGGCCAACATGGTGAAACCCCGTCTCTGCTAAAAATACAAAAAAATTTAGCTGGGCGTGGTGGCGCACGCCTGTAGTCCCAGCTACTCGGGAGGCTGAGGCAGGAGAATCGCTTGAACCCAGGAGGCGGAGGTTGCAGTGAGCCGAGATCGCGCCACTGCACTACAGCCTGGGCGACAGAGTGAGACTCCGTCTCAAAAAAAAAAAAAAAAAAAGCGACTAGGCAGCCGATAGCCTAAGTGCTGTTTCCATTTTGCCAATGGAGAACTAAGATCCCTAGGCAGCTATAACCTAATGTCCTCTGTGTGCTATATTAAACCCCTGGTTTTGACCACTCCAGAACGAGGGTTGAAAAATGTTGGACCTGTTAACGAGCTACCCTGTATCCTCCTCTGGCTGTGTCTCCACTTGTTAACCCACGGTGTGGTCCTCCTATCAGAGTTCTTCATCCCATCCTTGGCGGAGTTCTGGCGACAGCTCCTACCTCTTTTCCTCATGCCTTTCCTCTGTCAGTACCAACTGCAAAGTCAGTGGTCCCGTGATGTAGCCATCAGATTGAAGCGGCCAGCTATCATTAAAGTCCCACAACATGAGTTAAGGACATGTCCATTTAAAAATCGTGACCTGCCGTTATCTTCTGGGCCCTTTATATATGAAGAATGCCAATATTTAGCATATTAAGCCTGGATAATAAAGTCAGAACTCACAGTTGCATATTTTAGTTATAATTCAGGATTAGCAGTAGTGGGACATATGTGTGTATTACAGAGTAACGTGTAATTTGTGTGTGAGGGGGCATAAAAATGCCCAAAAGCAATTAGATATGTCTTTCCCTGCTATATTTTTGTATACACTTTGTTCAGGTGATTTTTATCCTCAAAGTATTTTTTTTAGGGACACATTACGGATAACCGTTTTCCTCTAAATTTAAAAACCTTTGGTTTTCTTTGTTACCGCAGCTTACCATGATATACTGACTCTGTCATGTGTCCTATTTTCTCTCACATTTCATCTCTGAAAGTGGCACCGAGGCATGGATATATCTGTAACCTCAAGGTTAGAGCTTTCTCCCCGGCACCCTTAATTCCCATGGCAGTTTATTAGCTATCCAGCAGCAGAGTCCCACCATAGTCATAAATCCTTTATTACTTTATAATGAGTTAGGAAATCATTTATATTTATAACACACCTGTTATCTGCTGGGTGCTGTGGGGGAAGAAAACACTGTAAGCCTCACTTCTGGTCCTTGAGATGCTTAGGATCTAATTTGGGCAAAGTTAGTTAATTTTATTTACCAACATATATCTAGCTCCTGGCATGTTATGTGGGAAACAGTAGGGATGCTAAAACATGGTTGTGAAATAAATGAAAGATAGGAGGGAGACAAACAGAGAGTAAAAGTGAATAAAATAAAGACAAAGGTAATGTAAGATCTATGCCAAGGAAGTGGTATAGTTAGTGGAGGTTGAAGTTAAAGTATACCAGGGGCTGGGAATGGTGGCTCACGCCTGTAATCCCAGCACTTTGGAAGGCTGAGATGGGAGGATTGCTTGAGCCTAGGAGTTTGAGACTAGCTTGGGCAACACAGTGAGAGCCCATCTCTAAAGAAATAATTTTTTTTTAATAAATAAAAAGAATTCCAGGGACTTGTAATGCTCTGAAGGCTTCCCTAAGGAGGTGGAATTGCTCCCCTAAATCCATGTCAAGGATTCCTCCTCTGTATCTTCAGGACTCAGTATTCATTTATTCAACACAGAACTGAGCTAGACTCAGGGGCTAGGAAGGGACCTGTCCTTATATAGCTGTCATGCTAGAAGAAAGATGCAGAAATTATAAATGTACTTGAGTGTTTATATATAAAATTGTACTGAGTGCTATGAAGGAAAAAACAGGGACACGATCTAGACTGGGAGGTCAGAGGAGGCTTCCCTAAGGAAATAGCATTTGAACTGAGTTCTCAGCATGACTGAGAATTAAGTAGGCACCAGTGTTCCAGAAGGAAGGGGTGGTGAGTCTGTAAATCCTCAGGTGGAGGACATATGGAGCCCAAGGGGTGGGCTGGGGGAAATGGTGGAAGATCAGCTTGCAGAGGTGGCCAGAAGCACGATCCTAGAGGTCTTAGAGGCTCAGTCATTCCCTCATCATGGATCTTGGAAGGCAGTAGCCTGTTGACTTGTCTGTATGGGGGACCCTTAAGGCATAGCCAGTGTCTAGCACTTGGTAGGTTCTTAGTAGCATTGAATGAGTGATGTAAGCTTTAAAGGGGGAATGAGTTGGATGGTGTTTTTATTTTTTAAATCTCCCTTTCACCAGTACCATGGACATATTTGGGCACAGTTGTTGGTAAATGCTCAGCTCTGTGTATCACAGAGCCATGCAGAGTAATGGGCTTCAAATCAACGTCTTCCTAAGGGCTTATTAATGTTGGCCGAAAATATGCCGTATTTATAGAGGAGCAAAACACAATTTACACCATCCAAATAAAGGTCAGGATGCAGGTGAATGAGCCTACCGTGGAATCTCAACTGATTCAGTTCTGAAATCTCCTAAACTTTTGTTGCATTGGTTATAGTGTGCCGGCAGTGCATCTTAAGCAGTGCCTGCCTGGACTCCTGTTGCTTGTATAGTCCTAGTCATTTTGTGTTTTACTTTTCACTTTTGGTCCAGTAAGGTCCATTTCAGCTTCTGATGTGACTTTCCCTTCAGCCTTTGGTTCTTTTACTATTTCAGGGAATATTTCATCTTGTTTTGGTGATAGAAGCAGTTGAAATTAACCTCACGATGTGTTGAGGATTCAGTTGCTAGTAATGGTAACCAACACATTGGCTCAAGCAAAATAGTATGGATTACAAGGCTGCAAGTGTTTCTCCAGGAATCCTAATCTCTGCTGTTTTTTATTTCCCCCCTTCTTTGCTTTGTTTTTGTCTCCCTGCAGATTGCTTTTCTGTTTCTTGGGCCAGTGGTAGAAAAAATGTGGTTCCTTCCCAGTTCCTCTGTAAAAGAGACCATTCCTTCTCGTTCAGTTCTGAACTCATGTTTCCAAGAGAAAGAAACTCTAGTTCTTTTAGGGGGTTGAGGGAAAGGATGGACAGAATAATTAGGCTGAAACGTGGCCACTAGAGGATGTGTCACACTTGGGAGAAGTCAGTTTGTGAGAAGGGAGGGTGGATCATTTTAGTTTTTGGCAGAAAATGGAACCCACTTCAGGTAGTTCAGGAGACTTTTATGTTGGGACTCTAGAGCAGTATGGGTGGGTTTCAGGGAACCAATAAGAGATGTTGAGGAGCCCCAAGACAACTGCTAGGAGTGGCTACTGCCCCTATTCCAAAGGGGCCAGGGGAGGAAACAGTATTACCACATTTCAGTGATAGCTGGAACTGTGGAGGAAGGGCTGCCCAACATAAGTCATAGTCTTGGATAGATGCAGGCACTATGAGAAATGTGGCCCCTAGATTGGGGGTGAGGGGCACCCTCTGATCTGGTATCTTCCATTGGACAAACCCAACCAGAAGCCAGCAAAGGGAGTCTAGGTGATACAATTTGAGTCAACCTGGCGAACAGATCCCCTCTTCCAGGGGAGAACAGAGAATCAAAAAGGTGGATTAAATCGGTATTTTGATAAATAATTTGATTGGTTTCTGTTAGGTTATCTTTCAGTCTTTGAAGGCTATATCCCATTCTTATTAGGTACATATTATAATTTTCATTTCATTGAATATTTACAACAGTTCTGAAGGTAAATATTATCTCTACAGATGAGGAACTGAGCTCGGGCAGGTTGAGTCACTTGTCCAAGGTGACACAGTAATTGAATGGTGGCACTGGGATTTAAATCCAGATCTGTCTGATTGCAAAGCCCATACTTGACTCTGAGGCCACCTTCCTGCTGCAGTGAAAGTCATTTCTTCCATTTCCTCAGTAGGGATCCAGAGATCAAGGCAGGAGAGAATCTTTGCTTCGTCTACCTCCTTTTCTTTCCCCTTTTTTCTAAAAGCTTGTGGGGAAACCAGAAGGGAAAGAAAGTTCTAATTGACACCTCCCACTCCCCAATTTTTCTAGAGCTTAAATAGTATATGGCATATACTGCTGTATAGTTTTGGTTGCATTTTTCCCACATTAAGTTCCTTTAGAACCCTATATTGCATTTCTTTGTATAGCTTTTGTCTTACTAGTATCGTAAACGATTTACTCTGCCCATACTATGCAGAACTTGGAGCAGACTTCAGAATTTTTAGAATCTAGGATTTATCCTCTTTTCTGGCTTACTTGGCTAGATATGTGTTTTCTTCATCCGTGAGAAGCCATTGCTAACGTCCCTCTTAGCCCAGGGATTCTGAAGCCTTGAAGTGCATTTTACTCACCTACAAAATACGGATTCTGAGGCTTTACCCCAAAATTCTGAATCAGACTCTCTGGGGCTGGGGCCTGAGAATGGACATTATCATAAAGTGTTGGGAAATTTGGTGGGCAGCCACCAGACATTGGCCCATGGGTAAGCCACTGACCAGAGATATAGGAATCCCTGCTGTCACCTGCTGAAGTCGTACGGTTTCCTGCCTCTTTTTGAATGAGGCTTTGGAGTCAGACTGAGCAGGCACCTTCACCATTTACAATAAGTGATTTTACCTGCATAACTGAGCCTGCTTCCCCTTGTGTAAAATGGGGACTTATGCACCTGGAGGTAGAATGGGGTTATGAGGAATGATAAGAGATGTCAAGCACTTGGGCTGTGGTTAACACAGAAAAAATGCTGGCTCCCTTTCAAGTTTGTTTTTCCATCAGAAGTGTGACTTTGTCCTAAACCATCCACACTAGATCCCCAGCCTTCATAGTGACCTCATTAAAGATTCAGCCTGTGGCTCTTGAGAATTAAACCTCTTTTGATTTGAAGGAATCGGGATTTTTCAGTTATCTCAAGAAAAGGGATAGGCCAGGTGCAGTGGCTCACACCTGTAATCCCAGCCCTTTGGGAGGCTGAGGTGGGAGGATCACCTGAGGCCAGGAGTTGGCAGCCAGTCTGGGCAACGTAGCAACACCCTATCTCTAAAAAAAATTAGGTATGTGGTGGTGTGTGCCTGTAGGCCTAGCTGCTTGGGAGGCTGAAGCCAGAGGATCACTTGAGCCCAGGAGTTGGAGATGTCACTCCAGTCTGGGTGACAGAGAGAGACTGTCTCTTAAAAGAAAGAAAAAAGAGAAGGGGGATCTGTGGCAAGAGTTGCAAAGTCCCCAGACAGCTCTGAGGTACCGCCTCTCATGGGCTCCGTGGATTATCTCATGGCCTGTGTGGCTGTCTGTCTTTATCTCTAGTGACACCTCTGCTTTTCTCTGCCAAGATTTATCCCTTCTCTGCAGCCACTTGCTGTCCAGCTTCCCTTCTTTGTAGAATCTGCCTCTGCCCAATACCTTTACTTTTGTGTGGCCTCTCTGGGCTCCTCCATATCATGACCTGTCAGCTCCTCTTTAACTCCTTTCTTCTCTCAAGTGTTTCTCAGATCAGAGATCAGATTCCAATGAGAGAATCAGTTTGGTCTGGTAGTATTTCATGCCAAAAAGAGTTGGTCGCCCTTTGGATTATATGCCTTTGGTTCAGGCACCTACCCCTGGTCCTGGCTGTTGGGGATGGATGGTCACTGTTATGTGGCCTTTACAGGGCTTTAGGCACAATAAAGCTTTCCCACTTTCAGCTTACTGAGTGCTATGGCCGTGACCTGGACATTAAACTAGCCCTCATAGGTTCAGACCTGGCCATGGCAATTGACGAACCCTACCACAGGGCTCTTGGAACCCTGTGAAAGCCATTTTATTGTATGTTCTTGGCTGTTGAAGGGAGTTGTAGCCCAGCTGATGGCTTCCATTTCTTTTCTGTGGATCTTGCTTTCATCATAAACATTGTTTAGGGGCATAGCATGGAAGAGGGAGATCAGGGCCTCAGCCTGGTTTTCAGCCATGAGATTGAGCAGTCAGTATTCGGTTGCTCAATCTGGCCATGACAGAATTGGAGCCAGCCCTCAGGACTCTTGATTTTTAGCTCTCTGCCCTTTCTGTTTACAGACCCGTGGCACAGAAAGCCTTATGCCCAGTCACTGCAGGATGCAGAGTTATGGAGCCATATCCTTTTAGAGGAATGCCTGGCTACTCAACAGGGTTGGAAAGTCAAACAAGGATCAACACCTAGTTTTGCCTGCTGTGTCGTGGGCCCGAGCCTGCAAAGCTGGACCAAATGTGGTCCCTTTCCTAAGGGGGGGGTCACCTTCTAGTAGGGGAAGGAATTTAGTCTCACTTCTCCTCTAGGAATCTGGAGTATTAGACAAATCAAAGCAATGTAATGAGGGGTTAACATAACCTCAGAGGACCACTTTGAGTCTAAAATCCTTCCAGGTGTGTCAGATTGGTAGCGCTAACTTGTCAGTTTCTATTAAGAAGTAATAGGACTGGGCGTCCTGGGTGTGAGGGAAAGTAGGTCTGGGCTTAAATGTCCTTCCACTCTGTCACAAACAGGAGATTGAAACTTAGGTGCCTCCATTCTTATCTGTAACCTCTCTCAGGGTTGTTTTTGAGGATGCAGTGAGTTAATGCATGCCCCCAGAAGCAGGGGAAGGGAACTGCTTTGGGGGGACTCCTATGTGTTACACTGAAGGACTCCTTTAAATGCTTTATGATGTTTCTGTTCTCTTGTAACTCTGTAAGGTCGGGGTTATCCCTGCTTTCTAAATGAAGAAACAGGCTTAGAGCTATTGAGGTCAAGGTCACAAAACTGGCATGTGACAGCAGAGATTTAAGTATAAATTGGAAGGTGGCTGTTTCCACCACACCACACCCTACTGGTAAGGTTGTTGTGATCACATGGGTAACAGCTGTGAAAGTCACCAAGAGCTTTCCTGGCATCCAGAAGCCCTTGATCTAGAGGCACATCAGTCTATTCTGCTGAGAAGGAGGGGACACCACTCCATGCTGTTGACATCTCTTGAGTTTTAAAATGGAGCTTTTACTTCAGGGTAACTCCTATTTAAGTGTTCACACATGGATTAATTCCTTTGCTCGTGACTGCTGCAGATAAATAAAAACTGTGGTAGGGCACCAGGCTCTGAGCTAGGCCAGGCAGGTTTGGACAATTTCCTAAGCCTTTTATAAGGAAAACTGGGTTAAAAAAAAAAAAGTTGCCCTGGGTACAGTGATTCATGGACTGGTTAGGTTGGTTTTTTTGGCTTGTTTTCCTCCTCTCCTTTTTTTCTACGGAAAAAAATTATGCATGCTTGGAAAGGAAAATTTGTAGCTTTTCATTTATCTTTTACTTATTACCTGAGCCTTCCCCCAGGAGGCAGAGAGTGAATTAAAGGCTGGAAAGGCAGTATCTGATGAGGCTCAGTTTTCTGACAGCCCACCAGCCCCTTCCTGGACCAAGTACATTTTCACTACAAAGAGGTGTGACTAATCTTTCAGAGCAAGTGATATTTTAGAAGCGTAGTTGGACCAGATGTGGTGGCGCATGCCGGTAATCCCAGCACTTTGGGAGGCTAACGCAGGAGGGTCACTTGAGGCCAGGAGTTTGAAACCAACTTAGGCAACATAGCAAGACCTCATCTCTACAAAAAAGTAAAAAATAAAAAAAAATAAAAATTAGCTGGGCATGGTGACATGTGCCTGTAGTCCTAGCTACTCAGGAGGCTGAGGTAGAAGGATTGCTTGAGCCTAGGAGTTCGAGGCTGCAGTGATCACCACTGCACTACAGCCTGGGTGACAGAGTGAGATCCTGTCTCAAAAAAAAAAAAAAAAAAAGGAAGAAGCAGCAGTAGTAAACCCTGTGACCTTGTGGCCAGCCAGTTCATCCTGTGAAGGAGGTCTGTGCTGAGTCCTTTTGTAAAGTGAAGACATCCTTTAGAATGCAGGACTGTGTAGCATAGCGGTTAAGAGCTCTGACTTGAGGCTTAAGTGCTACTTACTGGCTGTGTGAACTTGGGCCATTCATTTGACATCTTTTAACCTCAGTTTTCTCATTTGTAAAATGGAATGAATAACACTATCTTATAGGATTATTGAAAAGATTAAATGCATTAATTGCAGTATTCCTTGCACATTATCTGGTATATAGTAAATGCACAGTAAATAGCAGCTGCTATTATTTATTGCAAATAATTACAGCCATTTTAATTTATAGATCTGTAGAATTAGAGAATCACTTTGAGACTAATTTAATCTCCATCTTTTACAAATGAGGAAACTAATCCAGAGAGGGAAGGGGCTTGTCCTAAGTCAAGTGGCTAGTTAGTGCCAGAAGCTGGCCTGGAACCATGAGTCATGTTCCTAATGATTGTTCATACTTATACCATATTTACACCCCACAAAGAACTTCTTGTCAATAACCTTTCTGGGCTGAGTTTTCACTTTCCTAGCTGGGGAGTGGGGCACATGGAGGTGGAGAGGGGTGGAGTGTTAGAGATTGAGCTAGAAAGCCTTCAGGTTCTATGGGTGAGGTTGGGAAGAGACACAGTTACATAGTTACGGGTCCTCCGGTGAAGAGGGATCACCTTCTGGAGTTCTATCCTAAAGGCTTATTCTCTTAGACTTGAAATTCTGTTGCTTTTTGAATCCATCTCCAGACTCAAGATAGGGATATTGTGTCTGGAATTGGTGGGTTCTTGGTCTCACTGACTTCAAGAATGAAGCCGCGGACCCTCACGGTGAGTGTTACAGTTCTTAAAGGCAGCGGTCCGGAGTTGTTCCTTCTGATGTTCAGATGTGTTCGGAGTTTCTTCCTTCTGGTGGGTTCGTGGTCTTGCTGGCTCAGGAGTGAAGCTGCAGACCTTCATGGTGAGTGTTATAGCTCTTAAGGCGGCGCATCTGGAGTTGTTCATTCCTCCCGGTGGGTTCATGGTCTTGTGGGCTTGAGGAGTGAAGCTGCAGACCTTCGCGGTGAGTGTTACAGCTCATAAAGACAGTGTGGACCCAAAGAGTGAGCAGTAGCAAGATTTATTGCAAAGAGCAAAAGAACAAAGCTTCCACAGTGTGGAAGGGGACCCAAGTGGGTTGCCACTGCTGGCTTGGGCAGCCTGCTTTTATTCTCTTATTTGGCCCCACCCACATCCTGCTGATTGGTCCGTTTTACAGAGAGCCCGAGTGGTCTGTTTTGACAGGGTGCTGATTGGTGCATTTACAATCCCTGAGCTAAACACAAAGGTTCTCCACATCCCTACTAGATTAGCTAGATACAGAGTGTAGACACAGAGGTTCTCCAAGTCTCCACTAGATTAGCTAGATACAGAGTGTAGACATAGAGGTTCTCCAAGTCCCCACCAGAGTAGCTAGATACAGAGTGCCGATTGCTGTATTTACAATCTCTTAGCTAGACTTAAAGGGTCTCCAAGTCCCCATCAGACTCAGGAGCCCAGCTGGCTTCAACCAGTGGATCCCACACCTGGTTGAAGGCAGGTTGAAGGCAGGTGGAGCTGCCTGCCAGTCCTGTGCCCCGCGCCTGCACTCCTCAGCCTTTGGGTGGTCGATGGGACTGGGCGCTGTGGAGCAGGGGGCAGCGCTCCTTGGGGAGGCTGGGGCCGCACAGGAGCCCATGGGAGGGGTCGAGGGAGGGGTGGGGGCAGAGGAGGCTCCGGCATGGTGGGCTGCAGGTCCGGAGCCCTGCCCTGCAGGAAGGCAGCTAAAGCCCGGCAAGAAATTGAGCACAGCAGCTGCTGGCCCAGGTGCTAAGCCCCTCACTGCCTGGTGCCGGCTGGCTGCTCTGAGTATGGGGCCCCCGAGCCCACGCCCACCCGGAACTCACGCTGGCCGCAAGCACCCCTACGCAGCTCCGGTTCCCACCCGCGCGTCTCCCTCCACACCTCCCCGTAAGCTGAGGGAGCCGGCTCCGGCCTTGGCCAGCTCAGAAAGGGGCTCCCGCAGTGCAGCGGCAGGCTGAAGGGCTCCTCAAGTGCTGCCAAAGTGGGAGTCCAGGCAGAGGAGGTGCCCGGAGCGACGGAGGGCTGTGAGGGCTGCCAGCACGCTGTCACCTCTCAATATCTTCCAGGGAGGAAAGGTGCTGGGAAAGGATGGGCTGCACAGGACCTTCCACCTGATTTGTGATGTTTATTTTCTGTCATTGAAAAGTTAAACGGGTGAAAGACCTGAAGCAAGTATGGCAGAGGGTGATCATTGGTACTGTGTGGTGCCGCAGTGTTTTGCTTTTCTCTGTTTAATTTCTGAAAAAAGTCAATGACATATGCAGTTAGCCAGGCAGTTTAAAGATAAACTGTCAGTCACATACTTTAGAGCAGTGTTTTATTCTGTTTTTTATGTTTCTGGGAAGCATCAACTCCTTGGAGAATCTGATTAAGCTAATGATTCTTTTTCTGAAAAAAACTGCTTTTGAAAAATGTTTACAAAGAATGAGAAGGAGCTCCATGAGCCAACGTGGAATGATTTCTTGCATATATATAGTTAAGTGTTTAAAAAAAAAAAAAAAGTAAGAGTATCTATAGTATTCCACCCTTCATATAAGAAACAAGGGGATATTTAAAAATTCATGTATTTGCTTATTTGTGCAGAGAAAATACAAGAAAGATAAACCTGAAACTAAAGAGAAACCTAGGGTGAATGGGAAGAAAGGGGCATGAAAATAGCATAATACAGAGGAGAGTGACATTTCTCTGAGCATACTTTTCTGAGTTTTGTCTCTTAGAACTATAGTGATAGCTCACAAACTCAGAAAGTAAATAAGTAATTAAAAGTAACCATGATGTGGGGGAACCCAAAATGGAAAACAAAAATTTACAAATGAAAATTAGCCAGGCATGGTGACGTGCCTGTAATCCCAGCTACTTCAGAGGCTGAGGCGGGAGAATCGCTTGAATGCAGGTGGCGGAGGTTGCAGTGAGCTGTGCCACACTGCACTCCAGCCTGGGCGACAGAGCCATAGTCTAAAAAAAAAGTTACAAGTTACAAATGAGCCTGTGTTACAAGTGAATAATGTAACCACACTGAAGGGCACGTGAAAGAAAAGAACTGAAGTAACTGGAAAACAGTATTTTGGCTGGATACTATGAGGCTAAAGACAACTTTGTACAAATACTGTGTGCTATTAGTAAATTTGTTTCTCACAGGGGTATGGGTTAGAAGTTCAGAAACTGCGTATACTAAGATTGAACAAATACAGAAATACATGGTAGATAATAAGAGCCAGCTTTCTCCTTCTTTGAGAAAGAAGTTACAAATAAGAAACAGAGGAAGGTTAGAATGAACCATGTGATGTTAGATTGGAATTGATGTATCAGTATGAACTCATGGCTTTTTAATAGATATGTAGATAGATACAGAATTAAACATAGATTTGTGTGTGTGTGGTGGGGGTGGTTAGTATACATACCTGTATTTTCTAGCTCTGTCTGCTGAGAAGTTCTGGAAGAAATAATACTCCAACAGCAATGAACTTAGAGCCTAGTTTCTGGTTTTAAGTACCATTCCCCAATAAAAGCAACCAGGGCTCCTTGGAGAAAGGTTTGATCCCTAGGGCTGGGCAGAGAAGACACAAGAGGATAGATATCTTGTGTTGCAGAAAGTAGATAATTACTCAAAAAGTTGGAGGCATGTTGAAAGAGCACAAAAACTTACCCAAAGAAGCCCCCAGTGGCCAAATTTGGAACACTTTGAGCAGCAAAATAACTAATGATAGTAGTGGATTATAACCATAGCATAAAAGATACCAATGAGTTGTACTGATACAAGTAATTGAAGGAGTAAATAAATGGGCAGAAGGAACAGGCAGCGCGTAGAACGCTCTGAAAACCATCTTCTGCCAAAAGAGTCAGCAAACTTCCTGTAAAGGACTGGATAGTAAAGATTTGGGTCCTTATGGGTCATATCTCTGGCCCAACCACTCAGCTCTGCTTTTGTAGTGCAGAAGCAATCATAGACATTACCTAAACAAGTGGGCATGGCTGTGTTCCAGTAAAACTATTTACAAAAACAAGGGACCTTAGTTTGTTGACCGTGTTCTAGAGACTGCCTCTTTAGAAGATTAGGTGTCTTTCACTGTTTACACAGTAGATCTTGTTGAGTTTTAGGGGTAGGAGGGCTTCAGTTGAGATGATTGTACCCTGTAGCTCTGACAACATATACTTCTTGGTGCAATTTAAGAATTGCAGATTTGGAGAGAGGTGGCTAATTTTGTCTCTTGTTCAGATCTTGTTTTTGTGTGCATATTCTGTATAGTGGTATGTAGTATAGATTTTGCAATCAGACAACTGGCATGGAAAACTAGCTTCGTTTTCACTAGCTGTAGGACATTGGACAAGTCGCTCAACTTCTCTGAGTCTCCATTTCCTCATATGTAAAATAGTAATGTTGTTGTTAGCTATAAGGACAGAATTTTAGATGATCCACTAAGAGGAAAAGAGATATTCTGCATATATCTTCTCTAGGGGGAAAATGGGTGAGTCCGTTTAGGAGTCTATTGTTGGTCTGGGGTGACAGCTATAGGATTGTGGTTGTTAACACCTAGGAAGACCTCCGTGTGGATGGCCGTGGCTGTGAGGACTACCGATGTGTTGAAGTGGAAACCGATGTGGTGTCCAACACCAGTGGGTCTGCCAGGGTCAAGCTGGTGAGTACTGTGACCATGGTTCAAGCCCAGGTGGAGAAATGAGTAGGCCCTAAGGAATGAGCTGCTGACGTTGTCTGGCTTTTGGAATGCAAATTGCTCTTGGGAAAATCGAAGATCTGAGCCAAACTCAGGGAGGGGGGGTCTATCCAGATCTGAAAAGACTGCTCACCTCCTCCAAAGACCACTTTCCAAGTCTTAGCACTGCTCCTAAAATAGTCCCCCAGGGGTGTATGTCCAGAAGAGGAGGGAGGTGGTGGAGTGCCTGACTGCATATTCTGATTGAGGACTCTACTTGCATGTGTCTGCAGGGTCACACAGACATCTTGGTGGGAGTAAAAGCAGAAATGGGGACACCGAAGCTGGAGAAACCAAATGAAGGCTACTTGGAGTTCTTTGTTGACTGGTCAGTACTGTCTATGTAGATATTTCTAAAGAAAAATGATTTTAAAGATGAAGATTCAGAAAATGAACCTCAAGTTTGCTGTTGAACCCACTTTTATACTTATCATTCAGCCATCCAGCAGGCATTTGCTGACCTCCTCCTATGTGCCAGGTACATAGTCAGGACTGTTGGCTTGAGTCCTGCCCTAGTCTTAACCACCTGGCTATTGCTGGCCTTGTTTTCCCTGTCCAATAAAGGAGGACATCTGCCAGGCAGCCTAGCACATGATTGTGATGAGGGTCAAATGAAATGATTGTGTTATGGTGCTTTGAAAAATATACACAGTAAGAATCATTCAGTCTAAAATGTGCTGTTTCTTTTCCTACTCTAGTTCTGCAGAAAACTGTTCATGATTTGCTTGACAGATGAAGCCTAGGGTCAGCCAAGCAGCCTGACGGGCTGAGGAAGTGGCAGCTAGGCAGGCAGTATGGGTGCTGAGAAGAGAGGGCTCTGCAGTGTCTGCAGCCAGCCTTGGGCCAGAATGTCATTTCCTTCTCTGGCCGGCTTTGTGATCTCAGGCTGGTTACTCAGTCTCACTGTGGCCAAATTTCTTCATCTAAAAAATGAGGGTAATAAATAATACCATGGTGATGAAGAGGAAATGAATAGAGTGAGTACCTAGCACAGTGACTGACTCCCAGTGGGCTTTCAATAAGTGTTATTTCTCCTTATTTTGTCAATAAGTTCAATAAGTATTATTAGCTCCACATTCTAGGGGTTGGGGCTTTTTATTGGGTTGCTGGCCAGGTCCTGTCTTCTGTCAATTACTTTGCCTCTGGAAGCCAGGCCTTCTTGAAGTGGGTAAGGATCTCTGTGGGCTCATGCTGGGTGTAGATATATAATGTTGACCCTGTATCAAGATCCCCAAGACCACTTCCACATTCAGAGATTTGCTAGACTTAGCATATAGTGATACTCACAGCTAAGGTTTATTACAGCAATGAAAATGCAGTAGCTTATTTGTGACATTTCTGCCCAGGAAAGCCCATTAGAGACTCAGCACCCAAGATTTTTACTGGGGGCTGGTCACATAGACACTCGATGCTTAATACATAATGAAGTTTTCTAAAGGAAAGCAAATGTTCAGCATAAATCATATTATTTGCACAATATAGGCACAGTGGACTACCCCCATCAGTTTACTATTGACTGGGAGCCAGGTTCCCGGATGCCAGCCAAGGGCCAACCCTGCAAACAGACCCTTCTGAAAGTAGCAGCCTTGGACTGCAGTGGCAGCCCTTTTCTGCACAAATGTTAACCCACTTTTGTAGGGTGAGTTACAGTCTTCCAGTCTGAACTTCCATACACGGAAGCTGATTCTCATAGTACTCCTATAAGAGAAATGACAAATGAGTTCAGAGAGGGTAAGTGACTTTCCCAGGGTTACAAAGCTAAAAATGCCAGCTCAGATCTGTCCAACCTGTGAATCTTTGCTCATTTTACTTCATGCAGCCTATGGAAACCAGCTTTGGAGGGCTGCTCTTGGGGAGTCCAAGAACTATCCGTGTTCATTTTTCTGGTCAATTTTTTTTCCAGCCCATTCCTGTCCCCTGCTCTGGTCCCCCAAGTCGTTTCTCCTGGTTCTGCTCATCTTCTCTCACCAGCCTGAGTTGTCCCATGGAATTGGCCCATCCTTTAAGTTACTGTGGATGATGGTAACCTTGTTCAAGCCCCCAGCTTATCTTTTCCTTTGTTCTTGGAGGAAGCGGAATGCCTCTGGTGGCCTTGATCTGCCTAATTCAATGCAGTAAGCAGTCACTGAGGAGCAGACAATGTGTGAGGAACTGTAATTTGCTTTCTTTTTCATCTCCTCCATTACCTTCTACCTCATTCATTTTAGGCAGACCAAAGACATTCAGCCCAACCACACCAAAGAGAGGGTGTTGCCCTCAGACGCTTGGTTTAGGGGATACGTTTCATTGTGGCTCTGTGTCTAAATATGACTCCAAGTTAGCCTGCTGCTCTTATCCCTTTCTTGTCCCAGCTGTAAAGGACGAGTGACTCTAGTGTGAGAGGATCCTTTGAGTTGCCTCTTCCCAAGATCTGGCTTCTGGAAGTAGCCTATCTTTCCTGGCTTAGAGTGGCTGCCTGCTGTTCTCTTTTCCTCCTCTGTGGGTCTCAAAAGGATCCCCACAGGCCCAAGAGCTCCAGTATCTAGATCGTTCTCCTGAATTGATTTCTCAAAGTGGCACACTTTAGCTTCTTTAAGTGGCTCAGCTAATATAATCAGCCCGGCAAGTAGAATCACTATGAGAGAGTCACAAAACCCCATTTCCTGCAGAGATGGAAGAGGTTACCCAGCACTGATGGCTGCCACCTGTATCAGAACCTCAATTGAGTCTTCAAGGAGCATAATTATTTTAATTGCATAAACAAGTGTGTCCTTTTATTCTGAATCAGTGAATAGGAATGGCTTCTGGACACCTGTGGATGTGCCCAGCAATAAGGGTGCCACACACCCACTCCCACCTGGACTCCAGGCATAGGGCCTCTGCTGGAGAGCTCAAAGCATTTGCCTATCCACAGGCTGAAACATAGTTGCTACCCAGTGGAAGGAAATAAATTGGTGGTGATGGTGATGGTGGTGATGGTGGTGAGGGTTTCTTCTGCTGCTCTGAGTCTAGTTTGATTTAACTTCTTGTTAGCAACTTCCAGTTTTAATTAAATTGCCAGGGGTAGAGAGGTTTCAGAAAACTAATTGATTTTCTGCTAACTCATTTCACTTGGTTTTGTCTACTTGGGATGATAATACATGGAGCCAAGATAGACCCTGTCGCCACCTCCATAATTTACCCTGTTTCTTGGGAATGACGAAAAATCTTTGATATAGCCCTCACAGCCCTTTGGAAAGACTGCTGCGCTGACCCTGAGCCCTACCCCAGAGATGCCTGGCAGCACTGTCACTAAACTGGGAGCAAAATCTGACCTTTTCATATCTTTGGTTTGCTGGTTGTAGCTGAGAGTAGGCTATTTTAAATGAGAACTTGGAAACTTTAGGAAAAGGTGGTTTCTATCTAAAGCCCAAAGGAAGGTAAGATTTTAGTGAGCTGGTGTGTCACCCTGCGCTGCCACTAGGCGGCGAGCCATCAAGTTGCTTCTCAGTTCTCTGACCATTGTGTTGATGGGTTTAGGACTGTGGTTTAGCCTCTTAGAGAGGCTTGGGTTTTTAACTAGGGGAGTTTAGGAGAACATTTTTCATTCATAAATGTTTCAGAATGCTCTGCACTTGTCACTTCCCTTTGGGATCTTAACTGTTTTTCAATGTGAACACTTGTATTTTTCACTAAAATTGAACCAGAATCTTCAAGCCTGCATTGGTGGTTAGAGTCACTATATCTGGGTTCCTTGCCTGCTTAGTGCTGCTAAAGGGGACACTGTTCCTGGCTGAAGGGCTGGGGGTGGGTACAAAGCAGAGAGGCAACCTGCAGAAGCCTTTTGAGGCTAATTGTAATCAAAGTCTCCCAAGCTGATGAGATAACTCTCGCAGAAACTTCAAACAAAGGCTTGTGATGAAAAGCTCAGAATGTACTTACTATTGGTCTGGTACCCATTTACAGGGAGGCTTCTGCAGGCTCAGAAATGAGCACATGTACACACAGAGGAATCAGCCTTAGGGCCTGTGTTGGGTCTAGATGACTACTGGAGGGGTAAGGCCCAGGTCAGCCCTGCCTAGATACCCACTAGATCACTTTTTCTGCTGTGGGCCTGGCCTGACCTGGATGTAAGACTTCATAGATTTGTAGGCTAGATTGATTGCCAGGCAAGCAACAGTGGGCCCAGTGTCTAGAGTCCCTTTCCAGGTAGGAATGGCCTTGATCTCAACCTACCCCAGTTAAACCAGAGATGTTCCAAGCAGGATGGTAGAGGTGATGAGTCAGAAGGGGTGGAGAGCTGGGAGGGGTAGCATTCCCAGGATCTTAATTAGTTTATCCAGCTCAGTAAACAATTTCCCACGACTCTGGAAGAGGGACTGGTCATGCTTTATGAAGGGTCAGAATTGGTTTTGGTAAATGCAGAAAGCATTTGGTTTTATGCCCAAAAGACCAAGTGTGTACACCCACCACTGAAGGAGTAGATTGTGATGCATATGAGCAGGCGGCTACAACTACCAGCCTGTGTTTTCTTTCTCTCTCTAACAGAGCAGAGCAGCTTTTTATTTAGGGCTTCCTTGGTCAACATTCCTTGACTCCAACATTTGTTGTCTAGTGATAAGTTCCAAGACCAAAGCATACATTTATTTCCTTAAGGCAAAAGGTAAAACCAAGGAAAGTGAATCTGACTAATGTTAAACTATAAACCAAGCTTGCCAAATTACAGATTCAAGGAGAGTACAGGGAAGCATAGAAGATAAGGGCCAGGCTGCCTGGGTTAGAATTTTAGCTTACCAGGCACAGTCATCATGTGGCCTTGGACAAATTACATAACCTCTCTGTGACTCAGTTTTCTTGTTTCTAGAATGGGGTCCATACCTCCTAGGGTTGTTGTGAACATTAAATGAGTTAATAAACCTAAAGGTACTAAGAGTGGTGTCTAGCTCATGCTAAACATTAAAAAAAAAAAAAAGGTAAGATCTCCCTTCTTGTAAAATGAGAGAGTTAGACCATCTGGGGTTTCACGGTGTCATCCCACAGGTCAGATCCCACCTGTGAGATTTTTGTTTCATGTAGGGATGTTTTTTTTTTTAAGGTGGACCTTAAATCAGGGCTAGAAAGTTTGCCACAGCCTCCATCATTCTCTATTAGTTATATGTGGCCCTTTGTTCAGATACATGTAGTAACCTTGCTGACCCCTATAGGCATGTGGGTTTTTATCCTCTGGATATGGTCTCTAAGGCCTTTTCCAGGTCTACATTTCTGTCTAAATTTGTCAGAAAGAGTCCTTGGGCTATGAGTGCCCAGTAGTGAAGTGGAATCCTCATTTCTCTACTCCAGCCTTTGTCTTCACAAATCAGCAGAAAATGGGGTCTGTGGCTTTCTTATGTTACTTAAAGCATTGTACCCCATCCCCCACCCTGCACAATTGCTTTCGGTTTTCCTAGTCTTCTCCCCAGAGTCACTGCACAGCTACAGCACCATCCAGATACAGGAGAGTTCCATGGGCTCATGAGTCTCTAAACCTTGTCTCTGTCTGACTGCTGGTTATGCTGGAAGAATGGGGGGGGGGGGGGTATGTGTGTGTGTGTGTGTGTGTGTGTGTGTTTTAAGCCATTTAAAAATAGGTAAAAAATTTCCACTTTAACCCAGTGTGTGTGTGTGTGTGTTTTAAGCCATTTAAAAATAGGTAAAAATTTCCACTTTAACCCAGTGTCAAAAAAAAACCAGTGGGTCATGGGTTTGTTGTTGTTGTTGTTATTTTGAGACGGAGTTTCACTCTTGTTGACCAGGCTGGAGTGCAATGGTGCGATCTCAGCTCACCGCAACCTCTGCCTCGGGTTCAAGTGATTCTTGTGCCTCAGCCTCCTGAGTAGCTGGGATTACAGGCATGTGCCACCATGCCCAGATAATTTTTGTATTATTTGTAGAGACGGGGTTTCTCCATGTTGGTCAGGCTGGTCTCGAACCCCCGACCTCAGGTGATCCACCCTCCTTGGCCTCCGAAAGTGCTGGGATTGCAGGCGTGAGCCACTACGCCTGGCTAGGGGCATGCATGGTTTTGTAGGTAGATTAATTTAGACAGTTGGACCTGGGAAGCTCTGTAAATCGTCTCCCAAGGCTGTAGAAGAGTTAGTGCATTAATCCCAAAGAAATTAGTCACATCCAGGAGGATGTGCCCACTACATTCAGGGAAAGGTAAACATTTTGAGCGTAAGCATCTCTGGCTGCATTTGTGTACACAGAAATCTCTGTAGATGTATTTTTAAGCACTTAAGACCCGGGACTTAATATTGATTGCTTAGTGTTTAAATTAGAAACAGGTTGTGTTTTGCCGGCTGTGCAAAGTAAAAACCTGGTCCCTGTTGACTTGATTATTTCACCATAAATGAGCTGCTTTTCTTGGCTCAGTGCCTGAGTCCAGCAAAGGCAGGGAACAGCGAGGTTGCTATGGCAGTAAGGAAGTCTCTCTTGGGGACTTTAAAGGGGATTCTGCTGGCTCACAGTGGTAAAGGAAGAATACATAATTAGAGAGGCAAAATTTTATGTAACAACATAGTCTGGTTATTTTGGGATTCATTCTTCCACCTATATTACTAAGAGAGATTTCTTTTAGTGTTATACAAATGGGGTGGGCACTGCCATGGGCCTTCACACAGGTTTTGCTTTGCCTGGAATCTTCCTGCCTCTCTGGCCTGACCAACTCTGCTCATCCCAGGTTTGAGGTCTCCTTTAAACCTGAATGCTGATTGACACTCTTGTGCTCCCCTCCCCCTTCCACCTCAATGTTTGCTCCCTATCGTGAAGCTCCCCTACCTCACTGGAACTGCTGGCTTTGGGTCTGCATCCACCTCACTTAGTCTCTAGGTCTCTGGTAGCTGGTGCAGGGCTGGGTACCTTCCAGATGGGCAAGGGATCAGAAGGCTTTAATATGTGATTTTATAGAGTCCGTGCTGAAACCACTGGCTTCTTACCTTTCTAGTCCTTTATTGTTACAGTAAAATGATTACTATAATGTTACTTACCTCATGTACATATTAAAGGTTTGTTTGTATTAAGCCAAAACTCTCGGAAATGTCCTGTTAAACACGTCAGTGTTTTTAGGGTGGATAATGTTGAATCCTGTTAGTTTTGTTGAGGTTATTGGGCATAAATATCAAGAAGCCAAAAAGGGGAAAAAAAGTTTTTCTCTTGAAAAATATCAAATGAAGGAGGTAACCTACTACTTATGAGCCAACAATCTTTCCCTTGCTTTCTTTCATTTTCCTTCTCTTCAGTACAGTGATATCTAAAGTTTCTGACAAAGCTCTGACATACTATCATACATGTCTTTTAAGTTATTCCAGAAAGGTTATTGTACTTACATTGTGGTTTTTATATTGAGAGTATCGTAGTGTGTTCTAAAGCTGTGAAAGTAGAGGTGGTGTATATGACGAAACCCCTCTGTAACCCAGACTGCTTCATTCCCTAGGCCTCTCGGTTTCCTGGGCCTGCCAGACAAGAGTATTTATTATACTCTGAAGATAAGAGAGTTAATTATTATTGGCCGAGGTTCACATTACCATCACTCTCCTGTTTCTCTTTGACTAAAGATGGCTTCTGTTAGACGCTATTGGGAAATCCCATCACACACACTGACAAATCCAGGTCACAGTGCTGGTCTGGTTCATTACATGTGTTTGGAGTCAGGAAAAGTGGCAGATGCCATCCTTTCCTTATCTCAGTGACTTTCTGTCGAGCAGCTGGCTCTTGCAGCATTCTACAGGGAAACTGGAATAAAGCTTTGCCTCTTTGCTTTTTGCACTTGGAAGGACTCACCCAGTTTTTTTGTTTCTGTTTTGTATAGTTCAGCCAGTGCTACCCCTGAATTTGAAGGTAGAGGAGGTGATGACCTTGGCACCGAGATCGCTAACACCCTCTATCGGATATTTAACAATAAAAGCAGTGTCGACCTAAAGACCCTCTGCATTAGTCCTCGGGAGCACTGCTGGGTTCTCTATGTGGATGTGCTGGTGAGTATCGTTGTGCTTGTACTGGCCACATTCTACCTTTGTTGGAAAGACTAGTTGGCCTACTTTCCTTCCAGCACTTTTTTCCTCTTCAGGTGGATGCTTTCAACTTATAGGGTGGGATTAGTCGGGAAAAGATGGTCTCCTATAATAATTTTTTTAAAAATTAAATACAACATAGATGTAAGCAGCATATATATAATGCCATTCTATAATAAAATTTTAGTCATATCATGGTAGCACCTAAAATTGCCCATAAAAATTGTCCAGGAAGAGTAAAACAAGAGATGGTCTCTGGATGTTGCCAGAGTTCATGGGCAGAATTTAAACAGGTTGGTACATTCTGTGTGGAAGGATGATTAGCTCTTTACATGCATTTTCATTTAAATCTTATAAACCTGTTGCAAATGGACACTGTTATATTTCCCATTTATAAGTGAGGAAACTAAGACAGAGAGAGGTAAAGTAACTAGCCCAAGAGGTCTCAGCTTGTGAGTAGTGCTGTTGAGTCTCAAAGCCAGGTCTGTATGATGTGAACACCTGGTTTGACTTCACTGTGCCATCGTTTCTTTTAAACACCTCAGAACCTGCCTGCCCTTAGTTTCCTGGGTGAGGCCCCAGAGGCCCTGCCTCCTCCCACACAGAGTCTACTCCCCTGGGAGTCTTTTGAGTCCAGCCCTTCATTTCTTCCCTTGTACTTTGCCTCCCAAATACTCCTCTACCCAGGTTTTGGCACTCGACAGTAACTTCTCTGTGTAGCTCTAATTAATTTTTTTTTTGAGATGGAGTCTTGCTCTGTCACCCAGGCTGGAGTGCAATGGCATGATCTTGGCTCACTGCAACCTGTGCTTCCCAGGTTCAATCGATTCTCATGTCTCAGCCTCCTGAGTAGCTGGGACTACAGGCACATGTCACCATGCCTGGCTCATTTTTGTATTATTAGTAGAGATGGGGTTTCATCGTGTTGGCCAGGCATGTCTGGAACTCCTGACCTCAAGTGATCCACCTGCCTTGGCCTCCCAAAGTTCTGGGATTACAGGTGCGAGCCACCGTGCCTGGCCTTAATTTTGCTTTTGTATAATCACGTAGCAGTTGGTTGCTTGTTTATATACAGGCTCTTGTTGGGTCTGTTTTGAACCATGAGATTAGCAACTACATCTTCCACTTCAGATTAAGGACAAAAAGCTAAGCTATTGGCCAAATAGATTCTTTAATAAATATGCAGATAAAGGAGATCTGTGAACTGATGGTGAACTTCATGAAAAGAAACAGCCTGGCTTTGCATGTTGGCTCTATTGAGACAGGGTAGAGCTTTCTAGATATTTTTTAATTAATTTGATATTGGATGGAGCATAGTCAAAAGGTAGCAGTGGTAACCATTATCTAGCAGGTTACTGTTGCGATGCTACCACTAATAGGTAAAAATAATGAAATTACAAATCTATTTGCTTTTTTTCCATCTCTGATAAGTGGGATGTACCTTGTAGTATGATTCCTACTAAGTTGGCAATTTTTCAGGTCCTGGGTTTGAGGAGGTGGGACCTGGCAGCCTGTAGTCCTTACTGAGGATGGTAGAGGCAGGCTTCATAGTTGCCCAGGGAGGTGCAGCCCCATGACATGAACTCTCCAGTTCCATCCTGTGTCTGAAGAACTTTATGTCCCCTCCCCTCCCCCACTAGAGAAAGTTAAGACACAAGTGTTGTGGCACACTGCATTTGTCCTTTTGTAATCCTGTGTTCATCCTCAGTATTCATGCACGCTTGTAGTTTTGTGGGATGACCCAGTGGTGGGGACTGATGTGCTTTTGATTCAGTCAGTTAAAGTCAAAGCAACAGAAGCCTGTTCTATTAGGGAAGGCTTTTACAAAACTGATGACTACTGGGACATTATCTGAGCTCAGAAGCAGCCCTCTTCAGTGAGCAGGGGATACATGGTGTGCAGGAGTATCCAGGGGAATGTGCATTGTGTCCCTGTCATCTGTAGACCTTTCTTTTTAAGACTCCTGGCATTTGGATTTCTTCTGAAATATTTTTTTAAGGGTTTTGCTTATTTTGGAAGAAGACGTGAGCTTTTAAAATGTCATTTTCTGACCGGGCACAGTGGCTCACGCCTGTAATCCCAGCACTTTGGGATGCCAAGGCAGATGGATTCCCTGAGGTCAGGAGTTCGAGACCAGCCTGGACAACATGGTGAAACCCTGTCTCTACTAAAAATACAAAAATTAGCTGGGCATGGTGGTGCACACCTGTAATCCCAGCTACTGGGGAGACTGAAGCAAGAGAATTGCTTGAACCTGGGAGGTGGAGGTTGCAGTGAGCCGAGATGGTGCCACTGCACTCCATCCTGGGCAACAGAGTGAGAATCCATCTTTAAAAAAAAAAAAGTTGTCATCTTCAGAAAAGTTTTTAATGAATTAGAAAAGCATTTTTGAAAATTATATTATTGATGAGGCCGATCGATTTTTGGCATTCACATAATTTTCATCAGTGGATGGGTGATATACTGAATAGGTTGAGTCCATGTTTGAAGCAAGGTGGTGGAAATCTGTGAAGCAATCCTTGAAGCAAGATAGTAGAAAAGAAACCCCCTAATTTCTTTTTACCCACTGGTCTGGTTAGTCCTCAGACAGAGCCCATGTTCAAACAGATATTTGCTGGGCACCCTGCCATGTTTTCATACTTACTTACTTCAAACCTATTACAGTCAGATGACCCACCTGTTTCCAGTATTGGTTTTTTTTTCCCCAGTTTGGTTATTTTATGAGAGTGAAAATTTAACTTCATGGAAATTTCACTTTGCTTTGCTCTTTATACTTCTCTAATGGCATTAGTTTTTACTCCAAGAGGGAAAACTGTTAGAACTTTGCTGCACTAACAACACACAGCTGACCTTTGGTGGGGTGATTGGTCACAAGTCTGTCTTTTGATGGGTTCTTTCACAATTAATCACTAACCTTCTTCCTCATAGCACCCCTTCTGTTGGGCTCTGGGGATAAAAGGATGAACAAAACTACAGAGTCCCAGCCTTTAGGAGTTCACAGTTCAACTGAAGAGGAGATAGACTCTAAACAAAAACAGAACTACATGACTTTTCTTTCTATGTGTGACTTCTCACCTTTCTTATTTGGGGCAGCCCAGTCGGCTTTATTCCATAACCTCAGGCCACGGCCTCTCTAAAATGAGGACAGAGGATATGCCACCTTCCAGTTAAATGTGCTCTAATTTTCCCTGCTAGATGAGCACACGTAAGTGCACTCAACACTTTCGCTCATGGACAGAAGCTTGTCTGAGAGACCTTAGTCTTCATTATAAGTAATGTAAAACATGTAGTATTTCATGTCTGAGCATCAGATATACATTGATCATTACATATGAGAGGTAATTACACTAGTAAATGTGAACCTAGTAGCAGCCGCAACATCGGTAGCCACCGTTTTCTCCTTGTTTGGAGGCCAGGCATATGTTAGCAAAGATTGGAGTAACACTTGGAGTAGAATTGGGAGCTATCTGGGGCAAAATAAAGGTGATCAGTCCCACCTTCAGGGCAGCCTCAACTGCCTGAAGTGCCTGTGAGAGGAGCCCACCACAAGCCATGGCCTCTGAGTGTTGGTACCACAGCCCTGCCAACTGTGACCTTGTGTGCATGGGCCACGTAAACACAGCTATGACAAGGCAGTGCCTGTAATTAGGGTGAAGGACTGTGTCAGTGAGTTGCAGTCACTGCATGGCTAGCCAGGAGAGCAGCCACATGTTATCTTTATTTTATAAACACACAGTCAGCATTTCTTAGAAATCAGTGTCCTTGACCACAGAATAGATTTAGGGAAAGAAAAAAAAAAATCAGTGTCCTGGCCGGGCGTGGTGGCTCATGCCTATACCCCAGCAGTTTGGGAGGCTGAGGTAGGCAGATCACTTTTGGTCAGGAGTTCAAGACCAGCCTGGCCAACATGGTGAAACACAAAAATACAAAAATTAGCTGGGGGTGGTGGCACACACCTGTAATCCCAGCTGTTCGGGAGGCTGAGGAGGGAGAATTGCTTGAACCTGGGAGGCAGAGGTTGCAGTTAGCCAAGATTGCACCACTGCACTCCAGCCTGAGTGACAGAGCAAGACTCTGTCTCAAAAACAAAGCAGTGTCCTTTAACTGGGGTAATACTTAAAGTAATAAATGATGCTTGGTTTTTTTTCCTTTTTCAATTCCTGTCTCCCTTAGCTGCTGGAATGTGGTGGAAATTTGTTTGATGCCATTTCCATTGCTGTAAAGGCTGCTCTCTTCAATACAAGGTAAGTCTTCCTGGAAACAGCTCTGCGAACCTGTGGAGAACCAGAGCAGACACTTGTAATGGAACACTGGGAAATTTCTATTGTAGCTCATATGTGAAGATAACAGGGGGTTTTAACATTGAAAATGGTGACATCTAACGTTAAACTCCAGAAAAGATAGATTTCGTAAATTAAAACTACATATATACATACATTCTGTATTTATTTTTTGTATTGTTATTTTTATAAATAGACACCTACCATTTAGAAAAATATTAGAAAACTACAGAGAAGCCAAGAAGAGTAGACACCACCTACAGGCCAACTATCCAAATACTATTACTGGGTGAACTCTATGGGGGCAAGGATTTTGCCTGTTTTGTACTTGCCTATATTCCTAGCACCATGAACAGTACCTGACACATAGTAAGTGCTTGCATATTGCTTGATTGTACACATGTGTGTTCTAAAAGCAGGGTAACAGGCTTCCCTTTGGTTTAAGAAGAGGAAATGGCTATTCCACATGGTTCAGCTTTCCAAACAGGTTGTGTAGAAGGGACAAGTTGCTATGCTTTTTTGGAGTTGACATTTATTCTGACTGTTTGATTATTAACCTTTCCCCCTTTTATGCTCCAAGTACTTTGAGGAAAATTTGCAGCATTTATGAGTAAATACGTGGGATAGGGTGTTCATCCTATGAGAGAGCCTACATTAAGGTAACAGAGGATCCTATTAAAAACCGAGGATTAGAAACTTCTAGGGATATAACCTAAGGACATAATTGAATAAATGAGCAAAGATGTTTATTCTAGGATGTTCATCACATCCTGGAGTAAACATTACACTGCTTTGTAATGGTAAGAAACTGGAAACAACCTGAGTTTCACAATGGAGGGGGATTGAAGTCCACACAGTAGCCTATTTAAAGGCATGTTAATGTGGACAATCGTTCACTAAATGCAGTCCCTTCATCCTGGTTTTTGTTTGTTGGTTTGTTGTATTTTACTTTGGTAGTTGTTATATTTAATGTGTCTGGAAATAAATATGTACCCCCAAGTAATCATTGTAATTATTTTTCGGTGCTCATATTTTGGCCAACATAACATTTACCTGTTTTTTAGAGCTTTTCTGTGATGAGTTTAGACTCCCTGTGTAATTTAGAGCAGACAAAAATTGCAGGCTGGAATATTTGCTGAGAATGAAAGCTGTAGAGTCCCCCACCCCTAGCTGTGCCACTAGGCTCCTTGTTGAGACTATCTGAAATGTGAGCCTGGCACTCTTGGCCACCATGGGAGCTTGCGTGCCAGATCCCACAGCAGTGGCTGGTGCTCGGGCCCTGTTGGGGAAGGAAAGGAAGCTGTCATGTGATATATCTTGAGCCTCAGAAATGACTCCCCGTCTGCCAGCTGGTTCCTATAGGCACCCAGGCAAAAAGAGAGATTGGGAACCAGACAAGGCTGTTTAGCTGTGGGGGAGTTGCTGGCCAAACTGTATACCAGAAAGGTTAACCCAGCTGCTCAGGTGGGGGAGGACACCTGTCATGGGCACAGCCATAGTCTCATCCTCAGACCAAGAACAGCCCTGCAGGCGGCAAGGAATGGGGACTCTAAGGCATCAAGTCCCCCTGGTATGTGGAGAGACTGTTGGCATATTCAGGGTCCTTTAGAAGGGTAAAGGCCACCTGAGGGTATTCTTTAGCCCTTCTGCCCAGTCATGTTGTAGCCAAAGGGTTGGGAAATTGGGAGATACTCTGTGTGTGTATGTGTGTGTAAGTGTGTAAATGGTTGACTGACTTGTTCAAATAGGATATTACTTAGTATTTAAGAACTTCCTGTGATGGGAAGGCTCCAACTGGGGAAGACCCTTGCAGAACTCCTTGGCCCTTGTCAACATTCTCTGGCTGAAGCTCCCCTGATCTGATCTAGATGTTGTCTTGTATATGGATGGCCAGCAGGGCTCAATCATGGGGGGTTTTGTTAGAGGAACTGGGAAAAGTACCAATGCTGTTTCCATTACAGTAGCTGGATGGACCGCCTCTTCCTTCCTGGCTCCTCCAACCCAGCCTGGAGTGAATTGACTTTATAGGTTAAATGTGTTTTTCAGTACCCAGCTGAAGAAACAGAATGTTGCCAGCACCCCAGAAGCATCCCACACCTTCTGTACCCCCATGCATTTACACTCACTGATGATAACCAGCATCTTAATAGATTACTTTTGTACTTGATAAAAATGGTGTCATATACTATGTTCTGTTTTGTGTCTGCCTCATTCACTAAGCATTGTGTTTTGAGAGATCTGTGTTGCTGCCTTAGTCATAGCTTGCTTTTTGCTGTATGGTGTTCCATTGTGTAACTTTGTCCAGTCCACTGTTTATCCAGTCTACTGTCCAGTCTGCCATTGTTTATCAGTCTACTGTTGATGGCCATCTGGTTCATTTCCAGTTTGAGGCTATTACAAACAGGGATGGGCATCATGAACATTTTGTGCATGTCGTTGGTGCACATATTTCTCTATTTCTGTTAGGGAGGAGTGTTCTGGGTTATAGGGTATGGCTATCTTTAGTTATGGTAGATGCTGCCAGTTTCACAAAGTGTTTTACCAGTTAACACTTCCACCAGCAGTGTATATAAGAGTTCTGGGTTGTTTCACATTTTCGTCAACTCTTGCTTTTTTTTTGAGTTGGAGTCTCACTCTCTCTCCCAGGCTGGACTGCAGTGGCGTGATCTCAGTTCACTGCAACCTCCACCTCCCAGGTTCAAGCAATTCTCTTACCTCAGCCTCCCAAGTAGCTGGGATTACAGATGTGCGCCACCACACCCAGCTAATTTTTGTATTTTTAGTAGAGATGGGGTTTCACCATCTTGGCCAGGCTGGTCTCGAACTCCTGAGCTCAGGTGGTCCTCCCACCTTGGCCTCTGAAAGTACTGGGATTACAGGCATGAGCCACCATGCCCGGCCTTTTTTTTTTTTAAATAGTTATTTTGGTTGTGCCTTGGTATCACAGTGTAGTTTTAATTTGCATTTTTAATAGATATTTAAATTGAGCACCTTTTCTTGGTTTATTGGCTACTCAGACAGTCTCTTTTATGAAGACATCCAAATATATTCTGCGTTTGAGTCTTTTGTACATTTTTCTATTGGGCTGTCTTTTTTTGTTTAATAGGAATTCTTTATGTAATCTGTCAGATAGTATTTTCTCTCCCCAGATTATATTTTTAGTTTTTAAATGATGTCTTCTGATACACAGAAGTTCATGATGTTATAATTGAATATGTAACTTTTTTCCCTTTCTGTATCCTGTTCAAGAAATAGTTGTCTACTCCAAGGTCATGCAGATTTTTTTTCTAAACGCTTTATTGTCTTGTCTTTTATTTTTTATATCTATGGTCTATTTGGTATGGCTTTGTATGTGCGGTGTGAGGTAGGGATTGAGATTCTTTTTTTTCCATTGGGATATCTGATTGACCCAGCATCATTTTCTAAAAGATGCCTTTCCTCATTGCACTGCGGTGCCTCCTGTGTGCTTTTGACAGGGATGACAGGGATGAGGACGATAAAGAATAGGCATAGTGTGTCTTTCTCTTGTGAGACACAGGGATTCCAACTCCTATTCTCAATCTTAAAAAGAAGTTGTTTTTCCTCCTCCAAGTGGGAATTTTAATAGTGCTTCTGCTTCCAGGATACCAAGGGTTCGAGTTCTGGAGGATGAAGAGGGGTCGAAGGACATTGAATTGTCTGATGACCCTTATGACTGCATACGACTAAGTGTGGAGAATATCCCCTGCATTGTCACTCTGTGCAAGGTATAAGCTTGTATTTTATGGTTTTTGTCTTCCCTGTGGGTGTGGGTCTCCTCTAATCCCAACCTGCTGAGGTTACTTAATAAGTTAAGAAGTTGTAATATCACACACCATATAGAAGTAGCTTTTACCCAAATCCAATAATTTGGTTATACTAGAAACCACTACCATGAGTAGCTCTTTCTTTTCTTTTTAATTGGAAGATAACGATGTGGTCCTGGGAGTCATGAGTGTGTTTGTAGTAATAGTAGCCAGAGTTTGTTAAGCTCCTTCCACATACCATGTGCTTTGCTAAAGCACCATGTCCTTTAATTACCTCAATTCTATGGGGTCTAGGGTGGTTGAGTAGTGGCAGGGTGGCGAACACTGTCCCCCCTATGAAATGGGAGGTTGGAGCAGGTCTTGGGTATCATGAGTGGTTTTCACAGAGGGCTGTGGAGCTGAACAGAGGGCTGTGGAGCTGAACATCAGGCTGATGTGATATGTAACTAATGCTGCCCCAGGCTGTGCAAAGAGGCCTCTATTGGCTATTGACTGGGATTGTAGCTAATTCCACTCAGGATTCATTATCTCAAAATAAAGCTAAACAAAAAAAAATAAAAATAAAAAAAAATAAAGCTAAACAGGTCAGGTTTAATTCCACTGAAATCACTTCATGAACAGGATGCGGTGAAGTGTTCAGACAGCAGGATGGCAGGATGTTGGGTCTTGGTTTCTTTTTTTATTTTATTTTATTTTATTTTATTTTTTTTGAGACAGTCTTGCTGCAACACCCAGGCTGGAGTGCGATGGCACAATCTCGGCTCACTGCAACCTCTGCCTCCCAGGTTCAAGCAATTCTTCGGCCTCAGCCTCCCAAGTAGCTGAGATTACAGGCACGTGCCATCATGCCTGGCTAATTTTTGTATTTTTAGTAGAGATGGTGTTTCACCATGTTGGCCAGGCTGGTCTCAAACTCCTGACCTCGGGTGATCTGCCCACCTCGGCCTCCCAAAGTGCTGGGATTATAGGCATGAGCCACCGCACCTAGCTGGCTTGTTCTTTCTTGTTGTTTATTTGTTTTGAGACAAGGTGTTGCTATGTTGCCCAGGCTGGAGTGCAGTAGCACAATCTAGGCTCACTGCAACCTCTGCTGCAAACCCCCACCTGCCCCAGCTCAACCTCAAGCGACCCTTCCACCTCAGCCTCCCAAGTAGCTGGTACCACAGGCTCACACCACCATATCTGGCTATTTTTTTGTATTTTTGGTGGAGACAGGGTCTTGCCATGTTGCCTGGGCTGGTCTCAAACTCCTGAGCTCAAGCAATCCATTTTCCTCAGCCTCCCAAAGTGCTGGGAGGCATGAGCCACTGCGCCCAGCCTTTGGCTTGTTCTTGAGTATGTCCCTTAGCATGAACTCTCGTGATTCCTCCTTGCCATCAGTGAAACGTCCATGTGGCCTTGTGTGTGAATTTCTCCCTTGTGCCCCTCTGTTGGAAAGCCTTGGTGGCCTTTGTCTTAGATGGTCTCTGAATTCTAGTTTTAAACCCCCCTGCCCTGTTTTTCCATATCGTGTTTTTATTGTACCACCCACACAGTGGCCTGTGAGAATTGTTGAACATTCTCTCAGCTGTTTTCCTCGTGAGCAGAATCTAAAATAAGACCTGGAATGACCAGTGCAAATACTTTGCTTGGTGTGGAGATTCCCACCACGAGGCCATCAAGGGTGGGACTCTGGGGCCTGCATGACCCACCGTGTGCCGTGCGCCCTGCCTTTGCAGATTGGCTATCGGCATGTGGTGGATGCTACTCTTCAGGAGGAGGCCTGCTCGCTGGCCAGCTTGCTGGTGTCGGTGACCAGCAAGGGAGTTGTGACGTGCATGAGGAAAGTGGGGAAGGGCAGCCTGGACCCAGAGAGCATCTTCGAGATGATGGAGGTGAGGCCTTGGTTCTGAGGAAGGTGTGGGGACCTGGCCGGGGTGCCTGCTGCTTCCTGCTCCCTTGGTCATACCATGGGGATTCTCCCCATTCACAGCCTTGACCCCAAACTTGGAGGTTTGGGAACAGCTAGTTTGAGCCAGGGGTCTGCTGACCTAATTAAGGGGAGTTGTGGGGTTGGATACTCTGGACTGGGAGGTAAGGAGCCTACCAGTAACCATTAATTATCCTCAGTAAGTACTCCCCCCATCTCACTTCTATGTGTCTAAATAAGACCGTTGGACTTTCATAATGTAAAGAGCCACTCGTAACTCCACAAGTGCAGGCCTTTGTGACTTGATGAGGGAATAGAATTCTTGGCTCACTGCTTCCTGTCCCTTGAAGTGGGTGAGTAAAGGTGGAAGCAGGGGCTGAAGTGTGGCTGTCTCCCAAATTCATTACAGCTCTAGAAGTGTTTAAATGGAGACAAGCAGGGATGGTGAGAAATCTGACCCACTGGAGTGGGGTTGGGTTGCCCCCATCCCTAGCAGAGCCATCAGGGCACTTCTACAGTTCTCTGTACTGTTTGCCTCACATGTCTGTCACCTCACTGGCCTGGAAGCCCCGCAGGGCAGGGACAGGGTCCTGCTCACCTGTTTCCCAGACCTTCTTTCCCCTATATCCACCTCACCTTTCCGACTGATTGACTGACTGAACTTCCAGGAACAGAGTTAGCAGGATCTGATTATTCATACTTTCTTGTAACCTCTATATCACCACACATGCCCAGAGATCATTGCTTAATAGCAAGCACTCTTGTGTTTAGAAACAATGACTTCATACTGAAGAATCCAAGAACATGACATCTTCTTTCTCTCTTTATCATCTTATTTAAAAGGCCAAAATGAGCACTGTATATAGCATGGAGTTCCCAACCATGGGCTGTGAGGGTGTACTGCCCTGGCTGCAAACCTGGCTCTGGGCCATAGTCCCCCTCATCTGCAAAGTGGGACTGATAATAGTAATATCTGCCCAGACACTGCTGAGGTTGTTATTAGGATGATGTGAGGTGTAGAGGTGAAGCAAGTGTCACAGTGCCTGATACGTCATCAGTTCTCAGCTAATGGTAGCTCTTATTCTCTGTGCTCCTTGAAGCACCCTGAGTTCAAATTTCTCCAGACTTAATGCTGCATAAATTCTACCAAAGGCCTCTAGGCAAAGGACTGTCAAACCTTGTTTTAGAAGGTACTCTTCTCCCTCCCAGGAGAGTTTATGAGAGTTTCTCTAAATAGCAACAACAAGTACAGTAAACAAATACCTAAAGTTACTAAAGTATGTGCCAGATACTGTTTTCACTGCTTTAAATATATCATTTAGTCCTCAACAACGTGTGAGGTAACTATTATTATTGTCCTCATTTTTACAGATGAGGAAACTGAGGCACACAGAGGACAAGCAGCTTGCGTACAGGCCTCCCTGCTCATAAATACTGGAGCTAGGATTTAAACCAAGACTGTGTGCGTCCAGAGCCCCTGCTCCCAGCCACTGTGCAATGTCAGCCTTATAAACCAGATCTGCCCTGGCTGTCATGGATGGCAGAACCAGAGCTCTGTTCAGTGAGCTGAGCTTTGTCCTCCCCTCAGGTTTGGGGGATGAGGTCTGCTAACTCTGGACAGGGGACTATAGCTCTGTGGCCCTGTCTTACTGTTTATCTCACACAGGGATGCAGCAATCTGGAAAATGACTCGGTGGAGCTGAGAGCTTTGGGGATAGTTGTGCAGGCTGTCACCCCTAGCTTCTGCAGTTGCTTTCCTGCATCTGGATTCAGAGGCATCAAGGCCCTCTCAAGTCCTGGCATCCTGTCCATCTCATCTCCTCTTGCTGTCCTCTCTCCCCACCCTCATGTATATGAATAATCAGTACCCCTATTTGACAGACTCAGACTTTTTTTTCTTTTTCTAATGCTATGGGAAAATCTTTCCAAAGGCCCTTTTTTTTTTTTTTTTTTTTTTTTTGAGATGGAGTCTCACACTATTGCCCAGGCTGGAGTGCAGTGGTGCAATCTCAGCTCACTGCAACCTCCGCCTCCCTGGTTCAAGTGATTCTGCCTCAGCGTCCCGAGTAGCTGGGATTACAGGTGCCTGCCACCACTCCCAGTTAATTTTTTTGTATTTTTAGTAGAGATGGGGTTTCACTATGTTTGCCAGGCTGGTCTTGAACTCCTGACCTCGTGATCTGCCCACCTCGGCCTCCCACAGTGTTGAGATTACAGGCATCAGCCACTGCATCCAGCCCCGAAAGGCCTTTTTGACCTTTGACCCTGACTTTGCATTTCATAGAGGTGATCACTTCCCAGCCTTTTAGATCGAAATCATCTTTTCATAAGAGTTTTAGTCATACTTGGGATCTCATTCCATGTTACATTTAGGGGCCAGGGGAGAAGACACACAAGTCATTACTCTGGGGAGAATACACCTGTAACTGAAGAGATTGAGGCAGGGATTTAGGCATGGATGTTTTTATCTCAACATTGTTGAGAATGGAACCAGTGGCAGAGTTGAATCCAAACTGCTATGGGAATGTGAAAGACTTGATAAGGTAGAGATTTGTGGTTGGTTCTTTGTATTCTTAAAATGATTCTTGGGCCCAGAGACAGATAGAATAACAGTTTCATAAAGAAAAATATATTTTTTTATATTGGGGTGGTGGTTTTTTGAGACAGGGTCTTGCTCTGTTATCCAGGCTAGAGTACAGTAGCACAGTCACAGCTCACTGCAGCCCTGACCTCCTGGGCTCCGACAATCCTCCCATCTCAGCCCCCTGAGTAGCTGGGACTATAGGTGCATACCACCATGCCCAGCTAATTTTTAGTTTTTTGTAGAGATGGGGTTTCACTCTGTTGCCCAGGCTGGTCTTGATCTCCTGGCCTCAAACAAAATCCTCTTGCCTTGGCCTCCAAAAGTGCTGGGATTACAAGCATGAGCCACTACTCCTGGCCATATTGAGTTTTGTTTTGTTTTGTTTTGTTTTTGTTTTTGTTTTTTTTTACCTCTCGTGTCTGCTGTGTAGGGACTGATTATTAATTTTGTGGGTTGTCCCTCTTGATGTGTTTTGATTCCAACATTTCACTGCCTTTAGCATTTCAGCATGGCAGTAAACACCAAAGATCCCATCCAGGTACTGACTTTGGTCATACCTGAGCAGTTCTGCTTAGAGGCTTCATGGGAGGTGAATGAGAAGCTGCTTACTAAAATGTCCTTGGCATCATCTGTTTCTTCTCCAGACAGACTCTGGATTCCCTGTGGTCTCCCTATAGTACAGTGTCACCTGGCTGTACCCAAGCCCAGATTTGGTTGACAACTTTGTTGCTTGTTGCAGTGGCAGCAGGATAATGAAGCATGAGCTAATGGCCAGGGCAGGCTTTGCTGCTGTCTCTTTGTTGCCTGGTGGGAGCTGGTGTTTGTCTCTCTTTATTTTTTTGATATGACGATTTTTCCAAAATTTATTATGTTGTTGGGGTTTGTGGTTTTTGTTTTAATTTGCTTTAATTAAATAAAAGTCCTCTAAGGCAGATGGAATGTGTACAATGTCAGAAAGACTAGCTGGCAGAAAGGGATGCTTTTCTGGTCAGTGTGTGTGTGCCTTACAAGGGGGCGTGTGCTCTCTCCCATCCCTTCTCCACAGACTGGCAAGCGTGTGGGCAAGGTGCTGCATGCCTCCTTGCAGAGTGTTCTGCACAAGGAAGAAAGCCTGGGGCCCAAGAGACAGAAAGTTGGATTCCTGGGATGATTTGCACATCAACTGCTCAACTGTGGATTGTTTTTTATTTTTCCTTTTAAACCGGTTTGTATATATTTTTCTTCGCTGTTACGAATTTACAGCAACATTTGTACATGTAAAATTAAAGGCTATTTTCTGGTCTGGTTTGGTATGTCTAGAGTTCTTCAGTTGAAGCCAAGGCACCATTCAGTGACCCCTCTGGGTCTGGCCCTTATCTAGTGAGTGGCAGACAAATCCAGAGCTCTGCCACCAAGGGAGACCCCACAAGCTGGAGTAAAGACCTGACAGAAACTGGTTTGAAGGAAATGCTTATGATATGTATTTTGTGAATTTTTTTCCCCTTGAAGAACTTTAAAAATAAGAATCACAAGGAAAAGTTCATTCACCTTGTGTATTTGGGTGGTTCTGGGAGAGGAAAAAAGAGAAGGCATTCTGCTGCAGGTACATACCCAGGGCGTCTGTCTGTCTGGTTAGCCATCCCAAATCCTGGGAAAGTGCAGCTCTGACTTCCTGCCCTCCAAGAGATCCGAATGGAATTCCCTAGGTTCAGGGGCTTTAGTGGCAGCTTTGGCCCTTAGCCATCCTTTCTTATCACTCTTGTTTTGAAATTGCTTTGTGTTTTATAATCACTCCCTGGTGTTTCCTAAGATTTTGTTTTGTCAGCATTAAGAAGGCAGCTTTCAAGATGTTGTCATTTGATAATTCAGCTGCCTTCATGCTCTCAGCATAGAAAGGAAGACTATGCTTGCTGGCCCAGAAGGCTCTTCCTATAAGCCTGTAGTCTCACTGTGCAGTGTGTTAGAATTAAGTCTCTTCATGTGTAGAGCAGCCTTTTTTTTTTTTCTAGGGGAACTGAAACTCCTAAATCTTAAAACGCCCTGGGGAAGGAGCTGATTCATGAAGGAGAGCATTTCAACCATGGCATTTGCTCTCTGCATTCCAGTTAGACAAATGGGGTAAGGCGTTAGGAATTTATCACCAAATGGAAAGAACATAATGTGAGCTGAAGCCCTTGGGACTACTTCCAGAGATCCTGGTGTGGGCGTTCCTCCCAGCAAGGCCAGGTCCATCCCTGTGGAGAGAAGCAGCTGCCTAGACTTGGGCTTAATGGGGAAGCTTCTGCCCTGTTGAGAGCACAGCCTGGGTTTTCATCTTTTATGTTTCTTCAGTGACTATCTACAGGCACCATGACGGTGTTCCCAACAAGGCAGAAATCAGCCTGGTCTCTCCTCTCCTGCTCCTGGTTGACTGCCCGTGACATGACAAAACATTGGCAGTGGTGGCACAGAGATGCAACTGGAGTGTGAATAAAGTTTAGAAGCGTTTGCTTTTGATGGTTGATTCCAGTGGATCATTTTGAGATGCATACATTAGAATGGGTACTGTCATATATGTCAAACTCAGCTCTGCTTCACTTCCCTTCAGACAGACAGATGAGGCTTTGCCATGCCAGTGGTACGACAAACAGCTACCCAGCTTGGATGGCTGGCTAAGTGCTTCCAGTAAAAATGGAGAAAGAAGAGAAAAAGATGGTGGGATCTGTTTCTAGCCACCCCATACCTTTCCCTGAAGCCCACCCCTACATGTAATGTACGTATATTGCAAATGAAACAAAACACCATATGAGCAGGGACTCTCCAGGAGAGGCATTTATTGGAAAGATCTGATTGTTGCAACTCTCAGAGTGAGAGAAGAGAAAACTGAAGACAGAGACTGGCAAAGACTTGGAAAAATATCCTGGGACAGACCTGTTTCATCCAGCAGAGCCACAGCTGTCTTTAGTGGTCTTTAAATAAACATTAGGTAGAAGAACATTGAAGTTGGTCAAAGCAAGGGCGGAGTATAAGAAATGCAATGTTAAATAATATTCAAGTGGGTTTTTGTCTCTGATTCCTTAGTCTTCCAAATCACGAGTTAATTTTTTTTCTTTTTTTTGTTTTTAGAGATAGGGTCTCACTCTATCTGGCTGGAATGCAATGGTGCAATCATAGCTCACTGCAGCCTCAAACTCCTGGGCTCATGTGATCTTCCCACCTTGCTGGGACTGCAGGCATGCCACCATGCTCAGCAAATTATTTTTTTAAAATGAGGGTCTCACTATGTTGTCCAGGCTGGTCTTGAGCTCCTGGCCTCAAGCAATCATCCTGCCTTGGCCTCCCAAAGTGCTGGGATTACAGGCATGAGCCACTGCACTGGGACATGAGTTTAGATTTTTGTTGTTGTTGTTGAGACGGAGTCTCATTCTTTTGCCAGGCTGGAGTGCAGTGGCGCGATCTCGCCCACTACAGTCTCTGCCTCTCGGGTTCAAGTGATTCCCCTGCCTCACCCTACCGAGTAGCTGGGACTACAGGCGTGCACCACCACACCTGGGTAATTTTTTTTTATTTTATTAGAGACGGAGTTTCACCATGTTGGCCAGGATGGTCTTGATCTCCTGACCTTGTGATCCGCCTGCCTCGGCCTCCCAATGTGCTGGGATTACAAGCGTGAGCCACAGCGCCTGGCCGAGTTTAGAATATTAACAGTAGTTTGTTTGCTTAGTAAAGCCAGTTGTCTCACATGCAAACTGCCAGTAGAGAATAAGTCTTCGCTATTCCAGACTTTTTGGAAAACAATCTGGCAGTGTGCATTAAAAGCCTTAAAAGACCGGGTGTGGTGACTCACGCCTGTAATCCCAGCACTTTGGGAGGCTGAGGTGGGCGAATCAAGAGGTCAAGAGATCGAGACCATCCTGGCCAACATGGTGAAACCCCATCTCTATTAAAAATACAAAAATTGGCATGGTGGCACACGCCTGTAGTTCCAGCTACTTGGGAGGCCGAGGCAGGAGAATTGCTTGAACCCAGGAGGTGGAGGTTGCAGTGAGCCAAGATCGCGCCACTGCACTCCAGCCTGGCGACAGAGCGAGACTGCTTCTCAACAAAAAGCCTTAAAAATGTTTGCTCTTTGACTTAGTAATTCTACTTCTGGGCATGTAATCGAAGTAAATAATTTATGATACGAGGGGAGTGGAAATATTAATACAGAGGAGTTTATCCCAGTGTTATTTATACATCCCAAATAATGGCCATAAAGTAACTGCTAGTTAGTGGGGAAACAATGTTCCATGCATTGCTAGATGCCTCTGATAGATTACCTTCTGTCCTCAGCCTCGCCTCTGCCTCTATGGCAGTCAGACCGTAGCTAATAGATTATGTGTTCTGAGGGTTAAGACATGGGCAGCCAATCAGGATTTTACTCAACTTGTCGAAATTAAAAATAATAATAATTGGAGCATAAAAAGCATATGTCAACCACTATAATGGGAAATTCCAGTCCTTCACCCAGTTTCCGTAAGCCAGTTCACAGATCAAAGTCCATTGACAGGAGGGAGGTTGGTGTCTTTAAATAAGAATCCTGTGATATCACCATTAGCACCTACAATAATAGTTCTCCAATCTGGAATAGCAGCATTGAGGAAAGGTGATTTGAAGGCTTTTGAATCTGGGTTTTGACTTGATGCCTGTATTAGGAGACCTGAAATGCCGCCAAGGCTCTCCAGTCAAAGGGGATGGGGGATGGAGGCTAGGTAATAAATGGATGGTACAAGTAAGTCTGGCTCAAAATGGTCAGTAGGTCCTGGGATAATTTCCGTCTGCAAATGTGTAGGTGGGATGGATGTGGTACGATTGAGATGTCATAAATGGGATGGAATGAAAACCACAATGGTAAGAAGGGTCAAGGTTGGAAACTGCCTCCCTTCCCTGGCCAAGATAATACAATATTGGATATTGGGAGAAATTGCAGAGATTAGGACCAACATCAAAGACTTTAAGGATGCAAGGGTGATTGTCCCCACCTCATTGCCATTTATCTTATCTCTGTGGCCCCTGTAAAAGCCACCAAACACATGAGAGAGCTCCAATTTCTGCTGCTTTGTTGGATGAAGTATCTTCACTAAGATTAATCAACACAGCCTCCAATGCTTTGTATGTGGCTATAAATTAGGCAAATCCTTCCTTAATCCCCATTAACAAGAGGGGTCAAAAGCAGATCTCTTATGTGGAAGGACTGCAAAATGTGTTCAGTGTCTTGTCAGTGGTCTATGTTAATCACCTACTTTTTGTCACAGTGATATCTTCAGGGCCATCGCGCTGATCTATTTATGTTGATAAAGTCATGTTGATTAGATCTAGTACATAGGACGTGGCAAGCCATTGGAAGTCCTAGTAAAAGACATGTGCGAGAGGGTGGGAAATAAACCCCATGAAGATTAAAGAGACCACCACACTGATAATGTTTTTAGGTATCCAGTGGTGTGGGGCATTCTGAGAGATACCCCCTCTAAGGTGGTAGATTTTGAACCTTGCACCCACCCTCATCCCCACTACCCTCACTGAGAAGTACAGCACTTGTTGGGCCTCTGGATTTTGGAGACAAGAATGCTGTACTTGAGAATGCTGTCTCAATGCATTTACTGAGTAATTCACAAACTTACCAGTTGTGAATGGGAGTCCAGAATAAGACAGGACTCTGAAGCTTGTTTAAGCTGCATTACAAGCATCCCTCCTGCTCCATGTGACCCAGAAATTCCAAGGGAGCTAGTGCTATCTGGGGCAGATAAAGGTGCTGTGTGGTTTCTGGCAGGCCCAATAGGAACGTTGTAGCACAGACCCTAGGATTCTGGAGCAAGGCCATGTGGTGGAAAACTATTGACCTCCAAATGAGTGAGTTTGAAAAGAAGTTTCTGGTTTGCCACTGGGCCCAATTAGAGACTGAATACCCAACCCTGGGACCTCAAGTGACCTGAGCCACCCATCATGCTGGTTATTGTCAGACCCACCAGGTCATAAGTTTGGATGGGTGCAGCAACAATTCATGCAACATGAAAATGTACATTCAGGATTAGGCCTGAGCAGTTCAGTGGGCACAACCAAGGAATATACCAGGTAGCCCAGATTCGTCTGTCACCCTGTTCGCCAGTGTCTCCCATCCACACTTATGACCTCATGGGGGAGGGGACTCCTGCAGCCAGCTACTGGAAGAGGAAAACCCCAGGTCTGGCTTGTGGATGAGTTGGTTCTCTATATTGATGTGTGCCCCAAAGGGACTGCTCCTGCATTACAGTCCTGCAGGACAGCAGTGAGAGAACTGAGTGCAGCCAGTGCACTTGGTTGTTAAATTTGCACAAAGGGATAAGGTACACATGGATTCCTGGGTAGTAGGGAGTAACTTGGCTAATTGGACAAGGGCCTGAAAGGAGTAAGATGGGATGATCAGAGAAAAGGGATTTGTATGGACCTGTGGGAGTGGGCCAAAAAAAGCGCAGATAGTCGGAAATCGTGTTAATGCCCATCAGAGGACATTTTCCGAGGGAGGTGTTCAACAAGTGTTTTGACTTCAGTTCTGGGTAGGATATGTAGGTCATGGCAGACCACCATTCATGCTGCTGCGGCTAAAAATGCTGAATGCATTTCAAGAGTCATATCATTAAAGATTTTGGAAAGCTCTGGAAGCAAAGAGGATTTCATGGCCTAAAATTCCAGAGAAGGGGAGACTTTCTGAAGTGAGCAGCCTGTCACTGGCATTTCCTTCCCTGGGGGCATTTGCAGATTCTGGACGTGGAATAAGAATCAGGCTTGGGAACATAGAGGAACTCTATGGGGGAAAGGGAAACCTGCAAAACCTCCGGCAAAGCTGTGTAGGGATAGTGTGATGCTTTAGAAACTCAAAGATCCCTAAACACACAGCTGGGTTTATATTTGCCAAATTCTCAGACATGATGGGAAGTCAGGGAGTTTCAGCTAAAGAAGATTGAAATCTCCTGTAGCATCCTATAGGGCTGTTTTTCTCCTCTTGTGTGAACTATTATACCTGAGGGCATCAGGTAAGTGCATGCCCAGTTTATTATTCCCAACGTTACAAATCAGGTGATTAAGTTACTGTCCCTTGGAGTGGAAGGAATCGAGGTGTGAAAAGAGGCTATCAAGCTCCTTGACACACTGGGACAGCGTGGTGGCTCAGACCACCCCTCCTCCTTCCCACAACCTTGCAGGTTGCTCAGCTGTCTCCCATGCGAGACCTCAGTTTGCTCCTTGAAAGAATCCCATGTGCAAGCAGGTTAGAGATTATTACCCCACTTTACAGAAGAGGAGTTTGGTCCTGAATAACTCATCCAAAACGACACAAGTGCCAGGTATCTCAGCCAAATTTGGAACGTGGTACTCCATTCTCTTTCCACTGCCACACTACAGAGCTTTAAGCATAAAATAACAAGGACTGTGAGCCCCTTGACAGCTAAGATTTGACTGAGTTAGGACCTACCTAACTCAGGGCCCGGTACACAGGGGCAAAGCCAATACTTGAATGAATGACAGAGTACTAGGCCAACAAAGTTTTTTTTTTTTTTTTCTTAGAGATAGGCTCTTGCTCTGTTTTCCAGGCTGGAGTGCAGTAGTATGATCATAGTTCACTGCAGCCTCCAACTCCTGGGCTCAAACAATCCTCCCAGCTCCGCCTGCCAAAGAGTTGGGATTACAGATGTGAGCCCCTGCACCAGGCTGTCTATACGCTCTCACCTTGGAAGGGCATATGGAAAGTTCTCTGCCTCTGTTATAGCTGGGCCACATTTCTGTTGACATGGGGCCAGTGGAACTAAAAGGAAACATCTGTGCCGGGTGAGGGTTGCGGGTGGGGTGGGAGGCTGGAATGGCTCCATGGTGGGCCAGAAGTTTGCATGTTATTCGGGCTAATATGGGTGGAGTGACCAAAGCTTGTTTTGTATAACTGAGACTTCCAACAGCTTTGAGAAAAGAAACAACACCACCACACACACAAAAAAACCTTGAAAGCTGAAATATGCCTTTAGAGCTCTCTTCCTCTGATTTTTTTTTTTGCCTTTCTGTTTTGTTATTAAGATCATTCTTTGTATAGGGAGATTGGTATGAAATACTGGGCTGTGAGAGTGGTGTGTTAGTGAACAGACACTTCCTTGAGGGTTGGGGTCACTCATGAACATTAATGCAGCATCACTCTCTTGGCTGAAGCCACCCACACTTGCTGCGCCATGGGCCAGTTGAGGTCTCGTGGACAGTGTCAGCAGATCTTTAATGCAAGGAAGATGAAATTGATATCATCCTCCATATGTAGAAGGTAAAATTGGCTCCACCAGGGCTATCGGTGAATCCATTGCAGGTGGCTGCAATGGCAGTCCACACCTGGCCAGGGAGAGTTGGGGGTGGACAAGAGGATCTGGATATTTAATGGCCATAAACTCAACAGTGGCAACAACTAGGTGCTACAAAAAGCCCGTGAATCTGTGGCTTCCTGAATAGAGGGTCTAGTCTGCCCACAGGAGGCACAGGCCCTGGCCCAGAGGAAGGCCCTTGAAAGCAAGTTTTGTTCTGGGATCTGCACCACAATGAAGACCGTAACAAGCACAGTTTTATGCAATGAGAATTCTCTGGAAGATTGAAGTAGATTGAAATCTGTAGCATCCAGGAACCATATTGTAGAGGACCCATTGAGAGGAAAAAAGGAACGGAACATGGAGAAAGGACAGTCAAAGAAGGACATGCTGGCCAGTGGCTGGCCTCTCATGTGACTGCTCCACAGGCCAGCACCAGGAACCATGGGGTAGTTTCCCGGAGGCCAACCTGCCCTGCCACAGGGGGATCCTGAGGACAAGCCAAGTGTCTAACGATGAAACTAGTTGCTTTTCAGGTAATGAGCTTCCTGTGCCTGGAAGGGTTTAAGCAACATATGGAGACATCTGACAGGGTCAATGGAAAGGGACATCCCACATCGAGGGGTGGTTAGACTAGATGGCCTCTTCTAACCTGCTTATTAACTCAGAGATCAAGAGATATTGAACCCCTGCCTTTTTTTTCTTTCTTTCTTTTTTTTTTTTTTAAAGGTAGGGTCTCCCTCTGTCATCCAGGCTGGAGTGGTGCAGTGGTGTGATCATGGCTCACTGCAGCCTCGACCTCCTGGGCTCAAGTGATCCTTCCACCTCAGCCTCCAGAGTACCTGGGACTACAGGTGCATGCCACCATGTCTGGCTTTATTATTATTATTATTGTTATTATTTTTTAGAGATGGGGTCTCCCTATGTTCCCCAGACTGGTCTTGAATGCCTGGCCTCTATTGATCCTCCCGCCTTGGCCTCTCAGAGTGCTGGGATTTTTATTATAAGGATGAGCCACCGCTTCTGGCCAATTTGCATTTTTTGAAGACCACTGAAGCAATAAAAAAATGATGAAATGCCCAAACCAGGTTACAAAAAATAGAGATGTACTTTAAATGTTTACATTTAGTGAAATAGCACTTTTCACACCCACAGATATGACACAGGACAATATTCTATTCACAAGAGAGGATTCATTATTTATTTTACCCATTGCCTTGGGTGATTCTATTTTTGCATTATTACAACTTTTTATTGTGGTAATACACAACATAAAATTTACTATTTTGGGCCGGGCACGGTGGCTCACGCCTGTAATCCCAGCACTTTGGGAGGCCGAGGTGGGCGAATCACGAGGTCAGGAGATCGAGACCATCCTGGTTAACACAGTGAAACCCCGTCTCTACTAAAAATACAGAAAATTAGGCATGGTGGTGGGTGCCTGTTGTCCCAGCTACTCAGGAGGCTGAGGCAGGAGAATCGCTTGAACCTGGGAGGTGGAGGTTGCAGTGAGCTGAGATTGCACCACTGCACTGCAGCTTGGAAGACAGAGCGAGACTCTGTCTCAAAAAAAAAAGAAAAAAAATTTGCTATTTTAACCATTTCTAAGTGTACAATTGAGTGACATTAAGTACATTCAAATTGTTTTGCAGCCGTCACTACTGTCTATCTCCAGAACTTTTTCATCTCTCCTGTCTACAACTGTGTATCCAGAAACACTAACTCCTCATCCCTCCACCCCCAGCCCCTGGAAACCACCATCCTACTTTCTGTCTCCATGATTTTGGGGGTTTTTTTTGTTTGTGTCTTTCTTTTTTAATTTTATTTTAGGTTCTGGGTGCATGTGCAGGTTTGTTACACAGGTAAACTTGGGTCATGGGGGCTTGTTGTGCAGATTATTTTACCAGCCAGGTTAAGTCTAGAACCCATGAATTATTTTTCCTGATCCTCTCCCTTCTTCCACCCTCCACAGTTCATAAGGCCCCAGTGTGTGTTGTTCCCCTCTTTGTGCATGTTCTCACTTGTAAGTGGGAGCTAAATGATGAGAACATATGGGTATGTTTAAAGTTGTGAGATGAACTTGCCTTCTGTCAGAACTGTCCATGTGTCTCTCGGCTGTATAGACCCTTCTCAAAAGACAAGCCAAACCTAGACTTGAAGAGGCTCCAAGGCAAAAGCCACTTCCTCCCTGCCCTGATTCTACGTAAGTCATTTTAACAGCACAGGCAGACTCCCAGGTGCTTGTAGAGGAGCTCTGCGTAGCATGTGCACGTACACACATGCATGCACCCACACCTTGAAAACCCGCAGGTGAAAAGATCAAAGACGTTGCTTACTGCTTAATGGAAATTCCTAAGCATGTCTTCTTCCTGAAGTGTGAATAGTTCACTTGCCGGGCTAGTAGGAGAGTCACACTCCCCCCAGTGAAGGTGTGTCCCCCCTTGCTTGGGGGCTAATGTTGAACACATGCTTAATATCTCTCTGCCACCTCACTGGGCCCCCCAATGCATTCCACGCTCAGCAGCCAAAGTGCTCTCTCCAAAGTGTGCTCTGATCCCAGCCCTCCCCAGCATGGTTCTCCATTGGTCCCCCGTGGTCTCCAGGCTCATGTCCAGAGTCTTTTAAGATGGCTTGATGGCTCCTCTAAGCTACATATCCAGCTTTATGTCTTCCCCACCCTGTCCTCATTGGCTTGGGATCTGGAACGCAAGGTGCTTTTGCTTGGCTCCAAGACTCTGCTAGTGCGTTTTCCGCCTGGAGCTCTGTGCTCATTCCTTCCTCCCCTCACCTGGCCACACCCTCTGTGTCCCTTCCTCAGCCTGAGGGCCACCTTCCTTCTGTCCTGCCCTGGCTGCATTCGGTGCCCTGTGAGATGCCACCACAGTCCCCATAGCTTCAACCATCAGCCCGCCCTGGAAAACATGGGGCCTCTGGTTGCCTCGTGTTTAGAAAGCATACTTTGTTCATTTTCCTACCACTGAAGGGCCAAGATAGTGTTGGGCCAAGGTGAGAAAACCAAGAAAGCAAAGCAGTTAACAAAAATATTAATTTTCCTTTACCATCTGCTACCCACCCAGAGTTCCAGGAACAAGGCCCCTTTTAGGTTATGTAATCATCAGGCTCCAAATTGTCTCCCGAGGGCCCAGCTGTGAATATAAAACCCTTCCCACTCTGAGAATGTGGGAGGTGGAGCCCAGTGTCGTTGAGGGGCTGTGCAAATGCTCTGCTCCCTGCTCAGGGCCCCCACCCTTGGCAGGACTACTGTGCACTGGGCCAGCCCAGCTGGCCTCCTGCTTCCCTGGCCTACATAAGAGATCCTTCCCTAAGTCAGATAGGGGAAGGTGGGGTCCCTGGAAGGCAGGGAAAAGCCTGAAGTACATAGTATTGTATTTTCTTTTGGAAGAATCTCAAACTCACAGAAAATTTGCAACGACAGTACCCCCCTGAACTATGTAAGTTGTCAACACAGTACCATATCGCTGTCTAATACTTCAGTATGTGTGTTTCCTACAGACAAAGACACTCTCCTACGTAATCACAGCACACCATCAAGTAGGACCATAACAGGGATACCGTCATGCGTTGCTTAACAATGGGAATATGTTCTGAGAAATACATCGTCAGGCGACTTCATCGTTGTGCTACCATGACAGAGTGTACTTACACAAACCTAGGTGGCATAGCCTGCTACACACCTAGGCTCTCGGGTATGGTGTGTTGCTCCTAGGCTACAAACCTGTACAGCACGTGACTGCACTGAATACTATAGGCAGTTGTAACATAATGTTAAGTATTTGTTTAGCTCAACGTAGAAAAAGTGGAGTAAAAATATGGTATAAAACAGCAGTCCCCAACCTTTTTGGCACCAGGGACTGGTTTCATGGAAGACAATTTTCCCACGGATGCGGGGGTGGGGTGATGATGGTTTCAGGATGAAACTGTTCCACCTCAGATCATTGGGCGTTAGATTCTCATAAGGAGTGTGCAACCTAGACCTTCTCATGCACATCTCACAATAGGGCTTGTGCTCCCATGAGAATGTAATGCTGCTGCTGACCTGACAGGAGGCGGAGCTCAGGTGGTAATGCTCGCCTACCTGCCACTCACCTCCTGCTTATGGGCCTAGTTGCTAACAGGCCATGGACCAGTATTGCGGACCAGTACTGGTCCATAGCCTGGAGGTTGGGGACTCCTAGTATAAAAGATAAAGAAAATGGTACACTTACCATGGTACACTTACCATGAATGGAGCTTGCAGGACTGGAAGTTGCTCTGAGTGAGTCAGTGAGTGGTGAGTGAATGTAGACATTACTGTACACTACTCTAGACTCTATAAAACACTGCACACATAAGCTGCATTAAATTTTTTTAAAAATGGTTTTCTTTTTTAATAATAAATTAACCTGAGCTTACCATAACTTTTTTTACTTTGTAAACTTTTGAACTCATTTAACTTTTTGACTTTTATAACATTTAGCTTAAAACACAAACACATTGAACAGTTGTACAAAATTATTTTCTCTATATCCTTATTTTATAGGCTTTTTCTAGTTATTATTACTTTTTTACTTTTTAAACTTTTTGTTAAAAATTAAGACACAAACGCACATTAGCTCATGCCTACACAGGATCAGGATTATCAGTGTCACTGTCTTCCACCTCCACCTCTTGTCTCAGTGGGAGGTCTTCAGGGACAGTCACACACATGGAGCTATCATATCCTATGATAACAGTGCCTTCTTCTGGAAAACCTCCTGATGGACCCACCTGAGGCTGTTTCACAGTTAACTTTTTTTTTTTTAAATAAGTAGAAGGAGTACACTCTAAAATAATGATAAAAAGTATAGCACAGTAAATACATAAAGCAGTGACATGGTCATTTATTATCATTGTATTAGTTCGTTCTCGCACTGCTATAAGGAACTGCCCAAGAATGAGTAATTTAGAAAGGAAAGAGGTTTAATTGACTCAGTTCTACATGGCTGGGGAGGCCTCAGGAAACTTATAATCATGGTGGAAGGCAAAGGAGAAGCAGACACCTTCTTCACATGGCAGCAGGACAGAGTGAGTACAAGCAGGGGAAATGCCAGATGCTTATAAAACCATCAGATCTCATGAGACTCACTATCACGAGAACAGCATGGGAGAAACTTGCCCCCATGGTTCAATGACCTCCACCTGGTCTCTCCCATGACACATGGGGATTATGAGGATTACAATTCAAGGTGAGATTTTTGGGTGGGGACACAGCCAAGCCATATCATTGCGCCCCGCCCCTCCCATGCCCTCGCATTTCAAAGCACAATCATGTGGGGCAGAATGATATGGTTTGACTGTGTCCTCACCCAAATTCTTACCTTGAATTGTAATCCTCATGATCCCCATGTGTTAAGGGAAAGACCAGGTGGAGGTCATTGAACGATGGGGGCAGTTTCCCCCATGCTGTCCTTGTGATAGTGAGTTCTCACGAGATCTTATGGTTTTATAAGTGTTTGGCAGTTCCTCCTGCATTCATTCTACCTCCTGCCTCCTTGCGAAGAAGGTGTTTGTTTCCCCTTCACCTTCTGCCACAATTGTAAATTTCCTGAGGCCTCCCCAGCTGTGTGGAACTGTAAATCAATTAAACCTCTTTCCTTTCTAAATTACCCAGTCTTGGGCAGTTCTTTAGAGTAGTGTGAAAATGGACTAACAAAATCAAATATTATGTGCTAACATAACCTTATATGCTGTACTTCACTATGACCGGCAGTAAGTTTGTTTACACCAGCATCACCACAAACTTGGGAGTAATGAGTTGCACTATGACTTTACAACCCTTTACGACATCACTAGGTGTTAGGAATTTTTCTGCCCCGTTATAGTCTTATGGAACCATATCATATATGTGGCCTGTTGTTGACTGAACTGTCATGGTGCAGCATGTGACAACACATCACTGCTATGTGCTCCTCAGACCTCATCGGATTTCTCTGGTTGTCCCAATTGCATCCTTGAGAATGGAGGGTCCAGTCCAGAATCACATATTGCATTTAGTTGTTCTGTGTCTTCAGTCTCCTTCAGCCTGAAACACTTCCTCAGCCAGGAGCTTTGAAAATTACTGGCAGTCATTTTGCAGAACGCCCCTCCATTTGGGATTGTCTGATGTCTCTCTGGCCGGAGTCCTATGGAGTGATGCCACATTCTCGCTGCAACCCCCCAGGTGCTGCAAGCTTTTTATTGGTCCCATTGTTGATGTTTACTTTGGTCACGGATGAGGTGATGTCTGCCAGCCTTCTTCACCATGAAATTGCTCTTTTTCTCTCTGGAATGGATAAGTATTTTGTGGGCAGATACTTTGAGACTATGTAAACATCCCACTGAAGAACATCAGACTTTCAATGCATTTCCTTACTTATATCTGTGTGCCCTGGTGGTTTCCCATCTGTTACTGTCACTATGTTGGTGCTCAAATTGTCCCTGATTCTGACCACCGAAGGCTCCTTCAAGCTGGCTCTGTGTCCTACTGACATGTTCCCATTATTCATTAAGCACTTCCTTGTTTTCTGGCAAAACAACAAGTTCCGGGCTCATTTTCTGCACCCCACTCCTACTTCCCAGTCAGCCGTTTCTCCAAGGTGCTCTGGTTCCTTTAGTGGAAAGTCATATTCAGAAGCCAGTATTCAGGTGCTAGGAGTGCTCCAGGCTATGCGGGGCTGGCTGCTCCAGGCTCCCCGGTGACGGTGGGGACTAGACACACACATTTCTGTCTATATTTATGGATTTATCTTTATGTATTCAAGGCCACAAGGATACACTGATCATTCTGATTTTAATCCCACACCACAGGATTCATTCTAGTTTTCTCTCCATATACATGACTTCCTTCTCTGACAATAGGAAACCTAACTCCCACTGTCTTCAGTAGATTTATTTGATCATTATCCCTGTGTGTAACCAATCTCCTGTCTCTGCCACCAGCCTCTCTCCCACATGGATCCCCTCCTTGCCTCACTTGGACTCTGGCACTCCAGGAAGGGCCTTTGCTTTCCCCGGGATGCTCCCTCCACCCTGCTGGGTTTCCACACCCCACACCAGTCCACCCCTTGAGGGCACATTCTCCCCACATCCTCTGGTACCTCTGGGGCACCATGGCTTCTCCCTCCCCCACCTTTGCTATGCCCCACTTTGTGGCTTTAGGACAGGACTCAGGAGAAAGGGAAGACAAGAAGGGAAGGAATCTCTTGGATTTTTTAACCAAAAAATGCATCAAGTACATGGAGACAGAGCCACAAAATTATCATAACAAATATTCTAAACCAATCAGACAGCCAGCCCCAGATCACCCTATAAGGGGGCATTGCTGCCCTGTGACAGCTGGGTAGCCTGGGCAAGTTCCCTAACCTCACCGAGCCTCAATTTCCTCAATGGTAAAATGGGGAAAGGACAGTGCTTCCCTCATGGTTTGGGTGTGAAGCTTCTGTGAGTTAATGTCAGTGAACAGCCAGCCTTAGCCCCTACCCAAGGTAGCTGCTCCACAGATGTGACGATAACCACTGTGTGTTTCTCAGAATCCTAGGAAATAAGTGCTCCTTTCTAGAAGGCAGGGCCAGGATGCTGCGTGGGTGTTCCCTGGGCAGCGAGGCTCTGTGGCCCTCAGGCCTTCATCCTTCTGCAGGCTTTCGTGTTTTTTTTTTTTTTTTTTGGCACGCCTGCAGCCAAGTTGGGGAGGGTTTCCTGGACAGAGGTCCTTTGGCTGCTGCCTTAAGACGTGCAGCCTGGGCCGTGGCTGTCACTGCATTCGGACCCAGACCCACTGCAGGAAGCAGCAGCCCCCGCCCGCGCAGCAGCATGGAGCTCTGGGGTGCCTACCTCCTCCTCTGCCTCTTCTCCCTCCTGACCCAGGTCACCACCGAGCCACCAACCCAGAAGCCCAAGAAGATTGTAAATGCCAAGAAAGGTAAGGAGGGGGACAGGGCCCTGTGCCATCTTCCAGGGAGCAGGTCCCCCTCTCCTTAGTGTGTCTTCATGCTCCTTTCCTTCATTTTCCTCCTTTCGAGTCATCTAGGGAACTTGAGTAAAGTGGGCTTTGGGGCTTGGGGGAGTTCTCTCATAGCAGAGTTGGTTGTCAGAATCATAAGAATCCCTGACCCTTAGAGTTGGGAAGAACCTTCCAGATCATCCAAACGGATCTTTGCTCTGCTCTCCTCCCCTCATCCCCAATATTTTAAAGAAACCAAACCTTTGGTCTGGGAGTCTGGTGGCGCTCAGCCCTCACCAGGGAGAGCTGCACAGGCTGGGTTTTGGAGTCTTCCAACCTGTTTTCTCATCTGTAAAATGGGGACAGTGGTATTTGTTCAAAGACTTCTCATGAAGATTTCATGATACAAAATATATAAAGTCACCTCACTTGTTGCTTGATGCACAGGGAAAAGAAAAGGAAGAAATGAATTCTCATTTCCGTAGCGTACAACAGCCTTCAGGAAACAAAAATGTAACTCAGACTAGTCCACCAGAAGCAGCTTTGCTCTCCTCTGTAGCCTCTGGGGATTGGGGTGTCCCTTGGTTGCTTTGGCTACAGCAAGACCTGCCCTTGCAGCCCCGCCTGCAGTGAGGTCACCCCAGGCTGTGTTGAGACAACATCGGCAGAATGCCATGGCAATGGACGGGGCTGTCACCCCCACAGGGAGCAGAGGCTAGAAGAGAGTCCAAGGGGATGAGGGTGGGGACTGAGGCAGAGAAACAAGCAACTAGGACTAAGGGCACAGAAAAGGAAAGAAGGGGCTGTGGGGGCCTCCCTTAGGCCCTCCCAGGGCTCTTCATAAATGGACAGTTGCCCACTGGCCAGGAACTAGTGCAGTGCGTAAAGGGACATTGGGGCCATGGGGCCTCACAATGCTGTGACAAAGAATGGGGCAAATCTGGCTGCTGATAAAAAATCATCTTCAAGATGCAGTTTACAAAGTGAACAAAGAAACGTTCAAAAGAGAATGGATATGATGCTGACATTTGCTTTGAAAAAGGGATTTATATAAGAATACATTTTTACTTGTATATGCATAAGTTCTTTCTGGAAGGATCCACAAGAGTGAGTAACAGTGATTACCTCTGGGAAGAAAAACCAGGGGCTGGGGGCAGTCTCAATTGGGAAAGACACCAGCTTTTTTAACTGTTTGGATTTTAAAAAATTATGTGTGTATATTACCTTCCACAAAATGTTCATTTAAAAAGAGAAGACAATACCGTACATAGTTACGTCTACGAGCATTAGCCAAAATCGCCACCAAGGGACAGCCTTTGTAAAAGATGCAGCTCCAAAGGAAAATCATAGAAATTTTGAATGTGGAAAACCATCACCAGCTTTTCAAGTTTACCAAAGATTCAGTATTAATATAATTATGTAAATCTTGTTAAACTCATGTTAAAAAAAAAAGGATCAGAGCACGTGATGCCTTGGTCCTGTCCAACTGTCACACTTGAACCCTGGCCCTATGTAGTCTCCATAGAAGGGGCCCCCGGAGTTCCAGGGCTACAGGCCGACAGAACAGCCACCCAGGCCCTGCCTCTCTCTGAAACCCATGGCAGTCTCCCGCCCACCTACATGGCAGGCACTTATAGAGCTCTTTCTCCACGTAGGGACCAGTCTATATGCTGGGCACACAGCAGAGAAACACGGTCTCTGCTCTTAAGACATGAACCATGGTGGTTCTCACTCAGGCATCAACATCATCTGGGAGATACATTGGAATCCAGGTACCTTGGCCAGGCGTGGTGGCTCAAGCCTGTAATCCCAGCACTTTAGGAGGCCAAGGTGGGAGGATCACTTGAGGCCAGGAGTTCAAGATGAGTCTGGCCAACATGGTGAAACCCTGTCTTTACTAAAAATACAAAAATTAGCTGAGTGTAGTGGTGTGCACGTGTAGTCCCAGCTACTCGGGAGGCTGAGGCAGGAGAATTGCTTGAACCTGGGAGGCAGAGGTTGCAATGGGCCAAGATTGCACCACTGCACTCCAGCCTGGGTGACAGAGTAAGTGAGACTCCGTCTCAAAAATAAATCAATAAATAAAATAAAAATTAAGAATTCAGGTGCTTGGGCCCTACCCCTGGAAATGCTGGTTTAGGGATCTTGGTGAATTTAGCATCTGCTTTTTCCAAAGGTCTTCAGGGATTCCTAGGAGCAGCCAGGAATGAGAATCCCAGGAGCAATCTAGTTGCAGAGCTGGTGCCCAAAAGTACGGGAGAAAGTCCAAAGAAGGGACGGTCATGCCAAAGGAGACCAGTTGGTGCCAGGGCCAAGAGGGGGAGAGCAAGTGGCAGGACTGGCAAAGGAAGGGAATGCCAGCATATGCTAAGTCCTTGTCCTGGCCCTCAGGGTGGGTGAGAAGCGGGGAGCCTAGAGTACTTCTGGGAGCTCATCTGTTCGTAGAGCCACATGGTCACACCTGGCAGGGAAGCTCCGGAGGGAAGGGTGGCCTCATAGGAGTCGCAGGCCTTTAGGACAGGGAACTGGGGGAACCTGGAGGGCATGCATTCCAACACCACGCAGAGGAAACCTGAGGCTCAGAGAGTGGGCCAGCCCAAAGGCCTCCTGACTTTGCCCGGGGCCGTAGAGACACGTACTCCCACAGCTTCCTCAGGTGGGGCCTAATGAGAGTAGCTTCCTGTTCCTTGGACAGTCCCTGGAGGAAACTTTGCACATATGGGCACCTTGGTGCAAATTACAAAAGGTACCTCCTTTAAAGTGACAAATTATAGAAAGGCATCTCTTTTTCTGGTCTGACCCGATCTAGCCAGGGCAAGGCTTAGGAGACAAATGGGCCTTCTTGTGTCCCTCAGCAGAATGCCCTTCTTCAGTGCCCCCTTGCACAGCCTCACATGGCACCCTATGCTGGTACATCACATGACTGGGTACAGTGCTGCTATAACTGGTGGAGGCAGTCTCTGTGTGAGGCACACATGACCTCAGGCTACTTTGCCAGCCCCAAACTCTCCCTTTTTTTGCCTTGCTCATCAGGGTGTTTTTCCTCCTGTTTGGTAAGTTACATCACTAATTTCTGTATACACAAGCATGTGTCTTGCCTGTGATTCTTCTGCAAAGGCATCTTATGGATGGACGAAGGCTCTGATCTCACTCTTTGTGAGTGTGGAATGTATGCAGACACAGCCAAATGGACCATTAAAGTGTTTCCCCACCCACTTCCCCAAGCTGAGTGCAGCCTTTCCTGAAGCCCTGGGTTTCAGAAAGATCAGGGTCCGCCCCAGGAGCTCTAAACTTACACACACATAGAAATATGCTTCCCCGCACCCTCAACTTACACACACATAGAAATATGCTTCCCCGCCTGCCCCTGCTGACTCTTACATGACTGGCTGCCAGCAGGACAGCTCCTGTTAGGAATCCGTTTGTGTGCCATGGGGAAGGTGGGGAAGAGCATGGCTTCGGAGCCATGTGCACCTGGGTTCCAGGCCAGCCCTGCCAGCTGCTGGCTCTGCCATCCTCGGCTAGTTGGTTTAGGGCAGCCTGGGTTTCCTCGTGGTGAAATGCTGGTGGTATAGAATGACACGTTACCTGTGTCATAGGGTTGATTATGAGCATCACATGGGGTGACATGTAGAACGGCTTAGCCCGGAGCCTGGCCTCGTCTGTAAGAGTGGAAAACCTGGGTTCCTTCTGCCCTCACCTTATTAGTAGGTGTGATGGGCACATACTCAGCCAAGCACTGAGGTAGGCAGCTCTGTGCTTCGTTTCTCTTGGTCTTCTCCAGAGTCCTAGGAGGTGGGGCTGTCATCATCCACTTCACACATGAAGGAACCAAATCCAGAGAGGCTGAGCAGCTCGCCCAGGCCACCCGTGTCTGTGGCACCTCCAAGCCCTGTATATGCGTGCCCCAGGCTGGAGTGCCTGCTGGTCTGTGTCGCATTCCTCCAGCCTGGGGAAGTGAACCTGGGGGCCTCTCGAGGGCTCCTGCTCTGCTTCCTGTGCTGCGTTCTTCCCTGGAGCTGATAAGGTAGCTGGGTGGTGGGGGATCACTGAAGCCTGTGCCTACAACCTCACCCCAGCATCTGCTAATCCCAGCCCCATCTGATCCCCAGCAACAATCACAAACAAATTCAGCACAGGAGCAAGTGAAGGATGGGCCCCCTGGCAGAAGTCACAAGTGGTTGATTAGACTACCATCAGCAGGGATAGAGAGAGAGAGAAAGTTTCCCAAGATATCAAGGTTGAGGGGAGTCTTTTCCTCTCATCCCTCTACAGCTAAGGTAGGATCCTTCCTGCTCAGTCCCTGCCTCACCCTCATATTTCCTTCTGCTTCAGATGTTGTGAACATGAAGATGTTTGAGGAGCTCAAGAGCCGTCTGGACACCCTGGCCCAGGAGGTGGCCCTGCTGAAGGAGCAGCAGGCCCTGCAGACGGGTGAGTGCAGGCAGTGGCCTCTCTGGGCAGGAGCGTCTGAGAGAAGGGCCCAGGCCAGCAGCCAGCAACGCGCTTCTCGCCTCTGGTCAGCATCAGGGTCCTGGCTCCATTAGTCCAGGCCTATGGGTGAAGGCACCAGGTTCAGGGAGCCCCACCTCTTTCTCTCGGGGAGATCCCCTGACACGTGTCTGCAAAACCCACCTAGATGTGCTCGGCCAAATCTCTGGCCACAGCTGGGTGGTGTGGAAGTGGGGATGTCCCAAGAAGACAAAAAGTTCTCCAGCAAGAATCCACTACTGCCCACGAGAAGTGACCCCAGAGCGCTCGATGGGGCAGAGGTAGTGGCCCACCCTAACAAAGCTCCCAGGAGCCCCTCATTCAGCTGGCCTCCGCAGCCCCAGGGAGCTCCACACTGTGTGTGTCAGCAGCTTTGCTGACACTGTCTCTCTTAATCATAACTCTGCTGAGGTGGGATTTGTCAGCTCCATTTTAAAGATGGAGTAACTGAGGCATAGACAGGTCCTGAACCTGGCTCTTACTCACCTGGCTGGTTAGTTGACTCGTGGCAGAGCAAGAGTTGAATGGAGGCAGCCTGCCCAGTGCCAAGCTGGGCCTTGGTGTTCCTGGCTTTGCACTAGTCAGCTGAGGGAGGGTGCACAGAATCACCAAGAACAGGGCCCAGGCGCATGGTGAGGTCATGCCTTCTGGCCAGCCTACCTGGCAGCCTATTGTTTCTCACTCCCCATGTTCCTGTCATATCGTCTGCATTTTCCACATATCTCCGATTTACCTACCTTTATGTGACCTCACCTTCCATTCCATGGAGAACACAGACTCACAATACTGATGACTATTTACATGTGAGCCCACTACATTCTGGCACTGTTTGAGTACTTGATGCATGTTAACTCATTCACAGCACACCCATGCAGTGGTCCTGTTACTACATCCTCACCCTTATTTTCCACTGAGAAGTAAGGACCTTGTGACAGCCGAAAGGAGCAGAGCCTCACTTAGCCCTGCTACGCTGCCCCTCAAGTTATCAGCTGGGAATCACCTTGACTCCTCAGCAAATCTATAAACCACCTTGCATCCACAGCCACTCTCTCACCTGTTGCTTTTGTGACCAAGGCCCATCCATCTGCAAGGCCTTCCCTTCCCCACCTGCCTCCTCAGAAACCCCCAACAAACTTCTCACTGGGCAGTTTTACACACTCCCTCCCACTCACTTGCTTTCCTTCAGCATTCACACTGCCATCCTTCTGCACTCCCACCACAGGGCCTTTGCATGTGCTGTTTGGGCAGACTGAATTGCTCCCCCAAGATCCACCTAATAAATACCTCCAGCATTACCTTCTCAGGAGTCACTAATCCCTCATCTCGATCAGCTCCTCAGTTATGAGCTCTCCCAGAACAGTGTCCTTTCTTTTATCACATTGGGCCTAATAAATACCTCCAGCATTACCTTCTCAGGAGTCACTAATCCCTCATCTCTATCAGCTCCTCAGTTATGAGCTCTCCCAGAACAGTGTCCTTTCTTTTATTACATTGACTGCAGTCTGTAATGATACACTCATTTGCTGATTTGTGTCTGCTGCCTCCACTAGACTATAGTAAGCCCTGAGAACACAGGGGCCGTGTTTGCTTTTCATTGCCCTTGTCTTTTCCACTACCCTGCCCAGCATAGTGCCTGCCACATAGCAACACTCAGTCAATCTCTGTTGAAGGAAGGACAAACATGTGACTTTGGACAGCTTGCTTGGCATGGCAGGTAGGAAGAGAGTGCTTGAGAAAGGGAGCATCTCCAGAGGTGTTTTTGACTTCATGTAATAGAAAACCTATCAGTGGCTTAAACAAAAAGTAAGTCTGCAAGTAGGTAGTTATAAGTTTTTGTTCAGAAGTTTCACCTCATGGTCTCCAGAAGGCTGCCCCAACTCCGGGCATCATGAGTGCATTCAAGGCAAGAAGGAGGAAGAGTAGCCCAACCACATCTGTCTCGTTTATAGGGAAAGTAGTCTTCCACTTCCATCTCATGGACCAGAAATCTATCATATGGCCACCTGCAGCTTTAAGAGCATCTGAGAATGCAAGAATGTAGCTTTTCCAACCTCTATAGTGGAGGTGGACAAGAGAGAAGGGATTTGGAGGCAACAGTGCCTGGCACAGAGGGAATGTTTAGAATGAGCCCAGTGCCACTCTGAGCCTCACTCTCCTCATCTGTAAGGTAGGCAGGGTAAACTCTAAAGTCTCTCTCATGTCTAAGCTCTGTGCTGTGCAAAGTCAATGTAACCCAGGCATCAATTGCCACCTGGGGTGAGGTGATGAGGTGGGGACCTCCCTGCAAAAAGTTCATGACATATGGAGGCCCAAAGCACCTCCCCCATGTCTGCTGATTTCTAGGAAGCTGCTGGCCTTCTTGGGGCCTTCTCCTGTTCATTGTCCTCACAACCCAAAGATCACCTTGTCAATAAACCCACCCAAAGCATTCCAGAACTCTGTTGACCTAACCAAAGAGTTGAAGGAATCAGGGGGCAACCTTTCCCTCCTCCAACCAGCACACACATGGGAGGTTCCCACCTGGTACATCTCTGCCAGGCACAAGGAGGCAGAGGTGACCCAGCCAGGGTCCTGCTCCCTGGGAACCTCAATATATTCATGGAATCACTTGAGCCCTTGAAAGATGTGTAGGAATCAGAGAAGATAAAGAGGGTTGATTCCAAGCAGATGGCAGGGCAGGAGCAGAGGTGTGGAGGACTAGCATAAATCGACAGGATCATGAATAGCCAGACCAGAGCAAACAAAATGTTAGCAGCAATGATAGTATCACAAGAAGTAGCATTGACCGAGGACTACCTATGTGTTGGAGGGAGGTTTGGGTGAGGGTCCTGGGAAGCAACTCTGAGATGGAGTTTAACCCACAGGAGACTTATCAGGAGATACCCTCAGGATCAACCCCTGTGCTAGGGAAGGGATGGAAGGAAGCAGGAGTGGGCAGAGGGAGAAGTCGAGCTGTACTGTGGTGCCATGAAAGCCTCAGCTGACTTCAGGGAGCCCTGATGACGGGATGACCCTTCAACACTGTCCTGAGTTGGGGCAAGAGGGCTTATGGGTCAGTCTTGGGTGTAGGCTGCTCTAGGGAGGGGCATGGCCTTGGAAGAGATGGCTGTCTTCTGCTGAGGCAGTCCTTGGCAGGAGGCTGAGAGCTGAGGACTGTCTTCCTGCAGCATTCCCGGCAGCCAGGGCAGTGAGTCCTTCATCCCCAACAAAGGTCTAGGTAGCAGGTCAGTGTTCCCAGCAGGAAGGAAAGGCAATGAAGGCCGCTAGGCTAAGCTGTAGGATAGCATGAGGTAGGGCAGCTGACTTGGGGCAGAGTCTGTGGGTAGACACCTCTGTAATGCTTCAGGCCCCATGTTTAAAGTCCGATGTGGTGTCAGATGCCTATGGGGACACTGGGATGCTGTCCATTGATATTTGTTGAGTGAAATGGAAGTAACTGAGTGGGAATGGATAGAGGGGAGTGCAGACATCCCCAAAAGTGGTGGGGTCACCAGCAAGAGGACAAATGCAGACATACACCTGTCTGTCAAGGTATTCCTTTCCACAGAAATCTTTAGTAAAAGGTGAACGATTTATACGATCTCAAGAGAAATCAGAGTATGTCTAGATATTTCAGCTAGAAATCAAGCTGAAAATGCAAACTGCAAAACAAAAATAGATTCTATCCTCCTAACTTGACCAAATATGTGCCTTGATCACAACCTTCGGGGCCAGGCTCAAACTGAGAATTTGTGGACACCTCAGAGTCCCTTGCCTGATCGCTGGCCTCTGACCACAGCCTGTGCCCAGCACTTCCTGTCTTCTCTCTTGCAGTCTCAGCTCTATCCTCCCAGCCCCACCCTACCAGCCCTCAGGAGAACTGACCCTGCAAAAGGCACTTGGCAGGCCCTGGAAGCTTGCTTGGGCTGTTTGGGTAGGGATTTGGGGCCCTGGGTACCTGAAGTGTGGCCTAGGCTGTAGGTGGGCAGGTGCCCTGGCCCTGCAAGCTGCTTGATCTTAGGGAGGGGCATGGAGGAAGGAGAACCAGAGCAGGTGGCTGTGGCTGGGCTCCCTGGGAAGCTGACTCTGAGACAGAGATAATTTTTAGGGTGAGCCCTAGGAGCCACACATGTGGGGGCGGGGGGAAGAGGAAGTGGGCAGAGGGAGAGCTGAGCTGCAGTGCAGGCACAAGGCCAGCCTCTGTGACCCAAGGAGATGGGGTGGGTAAAGGCCAGAAATGACTGAGGTGGGGGCCTGGGAAGGGGTGTCAGCTGGGGCTGGGTGCTTTTGTAGCACAAGGGCTGCCTTTGCTCCCAGACGCGGGAGCACCAAGACCTCCTGAGTGGGGATCTGGATCTGTACCGCAGTGGCCACCACAGCCAGGTCCTCAAAGTGCAGGAACCATCAGGACCCCTTTTGCCTGGGTCTAAGGGCTGTCAGGACTGATGGGATAAACGGGACGGGATGGAGGACGGTGGGCCTGGCCTGGGCGGTTGGCTCTTTGCCTGGGGAACATGGGGACCTTCGGTGACAGCCATTTCTCCCCACTCCCAGTCTGCCTGAAGGGGACCAAGGTGCACATGAAATGCTTTCTGGCCTTCACCCAGACGAAGACCTTCCACGAGGCCAGCGAGGACTGCATCTCGCGCGGGGGCACCCTGGGCACTCCTCAGACTGGCTCGGAGAATGACGCCCTGTATGAGTACCTGCGCCAGAGCGTGGGCAACGAGGCCGAGATCTGGCTGGGCCTCAACGACATGGCGGCCGAGGGCACCTGGGTGGACATGACCGGCGCCCGCATCGCCTACAAGAACTGGGAGACTGAGATCACCGCGCAACCCGACGGCGGCAAGACCGAGAACTGCGCGGTCCTCTCAGGCGCGGCCAATGGCAAGTGGTTCGACAAGCGCTGCCGCGATCAGCTGCCCTACATCTGCCAGTTCGGGATCGTGTAGCCGGCGGGGCGGGGGCCGTGGGGGTCCAGGAGGAGGGCGGGGGCCGCGGCAGTCCGGGAGGAGGGTGGAGACCTTGCAGCCCCCATCCCCTCCGTGCGCTTGGAGCCTCTTTTTGCAAATAAAGTTGGTGCAGCTTCGCGGAGAGGAGAGGTGCCGCAGTCTGTGCTGTGTCCGCGGGGCGGGGAGGAGGCCCCAGGAGCCGGGCCGAAAGCTCCCTCCGTGATGAAGTAGGCGAGAAGCGAGGAGGTGAAGGAAGGCGAGCTGAGCACACGCGCTTCATGCCACAGGAGGGTGGGAATGAGCGGAGGACTGAGGAGAAGAAGGAGGGAAAGAATAGGGAGATGAAAACCCCCCGGTCTGCTGCTAAGCACAGCACAGTTACCAAAGCCAGGAAACTAACACTGACACGATATTTTATTTACGTTATAGCCCTATTCAAAGCTCCAGGCTTCTTTTTGCAGAATCGTTTCCATCTGCTGGAATCCAGCATCGCCCCCACCCCCAGCCCCATTTCTAGGGGGATGCCCCCACCGCTGACCCCTCCTGCTGTAGATCTATTTCTGGGAGGCACTGACATGCTGAGTCTTGCTATGGGGTCGGCGGGGAGTGGGGAGATGGGCATTCCCCTTCTTCCTCAGGACATCCCGGGAGCCAAATACGACGGCCAGCACTGCCCGAACCGTGCTTCCTTTTCCTTCTCACTCTTCACAAAAAGCTGCTCAGGGGTCCAGCCGCAGGCATTTTAAATACGTTGTCTTATTTCACCTGATCCACCCAGGACAAGCTGTGCTATTATCACCATTTAAAATAAGCAAAGTGAGTCGAAACTCAGGGAGGTTTGGTGACTTCCACTGGTCCTGAAGCTAGTAAGTAGCAGAGCCGGGATTTAACCCAGGGCTGTTTCCAAAGGCCTTGGCCTTTCCACCACCACTGCAATGCTTGCTTCATGTGGCCAGAACGTCACTGAAATAACACATCAGAGAAGTGGCCCAGTGGTCCTCAGAGGCTGTTGGCCAGCTCTTTGCCTGACCTGGCCCACCCAGCCATCGTGGGCCTGGCTCTAGTGACCCCTCCTGGGGGAGTCTTCCTTACCCTTCAGCCACCGCCAGTGCTCCACTGTCTAGGCTTCTGCAGTAACTTTTTCTCTCTGACTGTCTTCTAGTGTGTCTTGCCTTCAGTAATAATAAGTGGATGATGGTTTGATTTGATCGATGGAGATGGGGTGGTTGGGGGAGGCAGCTTACAGAGAACTATGTACATACTTCATGCCAGGCAGCCTGTTCCTCATCATCACAGAAAGCACCTCTTGAAATTCAACGATTTCAACAATTGTTGGAGGAGGTGATGAGATCCATTGGCATAAGTCCAGAAACTGCTTCAGAAGAGTGATGTGGTATGTTCCAGACCCCTCAGCAAGCCAGAGGCAAAGCTTAGACTGAAATCTACATCTTGTAACTCGGAGTCTTGGATTCTTTTCATCCCCCACTCAGCTTTCTAGTGGGATATAGGTGAACAGGGTTTTGTTTTGTTTTGTTCTGTTTTTTGTTTTTTGAGACGGAGTCTCCCTCTCTCGCCCAGGCTGGAGTGCAGTGGCACGATCTTGGCTCACTGCAAGCTCCGCCTCCTGGGTTCACGCCATTCTCCTGCCTCAGACTCCCAAGTAGCTGGGACTACAGGCGCCTGCCACCACGCCCTGCTAATTTTTTGTATTTTTAGTAGAGACGGGGTTTCACCGTCTTAGCCAGGATGGTCTCTATCTCCCGACCTTGTGATCCACCCGCCTCGGCCTCCCAAAGTGCTGGGATTACAGGCATGAGCCACCGGGCACGGCTGAACAGGGTTTTTTTAAAGTTCCTGAACTGGGTGGCTGCCCACAAGAGGGCACCCATGCCTCTGCGTGTGAGTATGGAAGCTGGTCGACTGCTGTGACACTCTTTGGGAGGACAGTCGGCATTTTCCACTTCTAGCAGCAGGTGGCACTATGGGCAAGAATATCATCACCCATCTTTCATCTACCACCCATGTGCTTACATCTGGGCTGCTGAGACCTGCGTACTTCGAATTGAGTATACCTGTCCTCCAAACTTGTCTTTATTTAAAATTTTGACATTTTGTTCACCATTTTTTGGACATTAATTCTGATTTTTAAAAAATTTGCATTCAAATATTATTTCTCTTGCTTACTGAGTTTTGATATCCCCTTAAATTTTGTGCCCCAGGTGAATGCCTCACTCATCTCACTAGTCCCTGCCCTGCCTCAGAGGTACACACTTTGGAGAATTTCCCAGGGGTTATACAAACAATGATCGTTTTAAGTGACTTAGTTTCTGTTACTCTTTTCTTTTGTATTACTCCTTACTAGAAATTGAGCTACCTTGGTGCAGGCCTGGGGAACAGGCTTTCTTTCCCACCTCCTGTCTTGGAATCGCCCTTTTCCCTTTCACAAAAGAAAGGCCAGCTCTTCACCCTTCCTGCTCTTACCATGGGGTGTGGCCCGGTGTGTAAAAAACCTTGGGGATGCCAAACAGAAGACGAATTGAAATATTGGTTTAGGTGTTAAGTAAAAGGCCATGTGAAAAATCCTTTTGCAAACTTAGTGGTTTCTAATCCTTTGCCTTTAACCTCCAAGATGAGCTTAATCAAGGTCTCAGCTGATAGACCATACAAAGTAATTTCCAATGACAGAACACTTTTTTCTTTTTAACAATTTATTTTATTTTACTTTAAGTTCCGGGTTACATGTGCAGAATGTGTAGGTCTGTTGCATGGGTATACATGTGCCACGGTGGTTTGCTGCACCTATCAACCCATCATCTAGGTTTTAAGCCCCACATGCCTTAGGTATTTGTCCTAATGCTCTCCCTCCTGACAAAACACTTTTGACCTTTACCTTAGAAGCTCAAGTACTAAGTGACACTGCTATAACAAAACTCCTTTCAGTCTCACCAACTTACTTATCTGAACAAAGTTTCTCAACATTAACAACTCTAAAAGTGAAAAATAGAAATCTTATTGATGCTGAATCCTGCTGTATTCTGCTAGATATGTGAGCCGATTTTTAAGAACTCTATTCATCTGATTAAGAGTAGTGTTTAACTGTGTTTATAAAAATATGTCATAGACCTGTGATGATTTTATCAATTGTGCTAACGGTAATTGTGTTAGGGGAATGCTAGAAAACTAAGTTGGAGGGGCACTGGCCTAAGCCCTTTCTTGGAGAACAGTGCTGCCCTCAGCATCTGTGAGGACGGCCAAGCAGGAGGAGGTGGTTTCTGGGAATGATCCTTCTGTCAGCTCTTGGTCTTCACTAGTGTGTGGGAGCCATGTGCACAGATCTGGCTGAGTTTTGCTCTCTTCTCCTCACCCCACCACCTCTGCTGTGCCTGTTCCTGTTCCTCCTTTCCCTTCTGATCATTCCTTCACCCTTCCTCACCCCAGCCCATCCCAGCCAAGGGGAGGAAGAGCTGGAAGGAGGCAGTACAGATGGAGACCCTCCGTGTGGAGAAAGGGGTGCATGGGAGACCTGAGACTGGTCCTGGCAGTACTGGCTGTGGGACCCTGGAGAAGGCCTGTGGGGCATCTTGGCCCCCAGTTTCTTCATCCGCAAAATGAAGTTTGGATTAGATGATCTCTAAGACCCCTGAGTTCAAGATCCTACCCACTGTTCTCAGCAATGTTTTTGTAGAATCCTTTCCAGATAAGAAAGCTATTTTGTAGAATGGAAATGGTGGCTGTTTCCTCTGCCCATCAAGGCTCATCCCCTGCACTGACCATCTCATTTTCTGCAGTGACTATTGGCCATTGCTATCTCTTGAATCCCAAATGTGTACACGTTCAGATGCCTGGTAGACACCACCATCTAGAAGCCCTTAGGCACCTACGTCAACATGTCCAAAAGGGAACTCAGGATTTTTCCACTCAAATCTGCTCCTCTTCCTGAGTTTACCATCTCTGTGAAGATCCTCACCTGCCCAGTTACCCAAGCCCCAAACCTGTGGGGCATCAAAGGTGACTTAGTGTCTGTCTTGAGACACTTGAGATCCAAGTAATTACCAGGACTCTATGATTTTTGCTTCCCAAAAAACTCTCTGATCTGTTCCCTCTCCTCCAATTCCATTGCTGTGGGGCTCAAGTCTCCTGCTTGAACCATTGCAAATAACAGTCTTACTGTTTCCGTAACTCCCCCATGTCTCTCCCACCCACCCTAAACCATGACCTTTGCTGCAATAAGCACTAGTTGTATGGGAGAGAAAGGCTGGTTCAGGCCTCGGTTGGAGCTGGCCCATGGAAAGCGATCTTCTCTTCCATGCGCAAACATGCACATCTTTGCCTCATCTGAAAACACTGCTCTGCTGGTGTGGCCCTAATGCCTTAGACCCCCAGGTGACACTTTTTCCTTTGATTTTGGCTTTGCACAGATAAAAAGGAGATATTAATAAAAACAAAACTAACAATGTTTGCACTGACCCCAAAGCCCCTTACCATGAGCTGGGCAACATTTAATACTCATAAACCTAGGAGGGAGGTATTACTAAACTTATTTCATAATTGAGGAAAATGAGGTATAAAGATAACTTTTGTGAGAACATTTAGTGATGGGCCTGGAATTTCAGCACAGGTCTGTTGCGTTCCAAAGCCCACATGCCATCTGCTATATAAATCAAGTCCTTCCTGGATCTTGAAGAAACTTTTAAGATTTTCTTGATGTGATTGTGAAAGATTTGTAAAGGAGAGTTGATAGTGATGTGTATTGATGTGTATTTGTGATTGGTGGTACAGCCTCCTGTAAAAACACATTTTCCACTCAGATTTTCTAGGGCTATTCTGAGGCCTAATGGTAAGCTCTACCTCACCTGCTTTTCGTGGGTGACTCATCTATGAGCATGGTTTATGAATCTTTCAAGCTGAAAATCATGGCACAACCCACAAAACAACTAACCTTTTTCTCCACTAGAAGGCACTGTTGTTTCATGCAATGTGAGAACACAGCCGGGGAGAAACATCAATGCAACCTTCATTTTTTTATTTTTATTTTTATTTTTATTTTTATTTTTTTTGAGACAGAGTCTCACTCTATTGCCCAGGCTGGAGTGCAGTGATGTGATCTTGGCTCAATTCAACCTCTGCCTCTTGGCTTCAAGTGATTCTCCTGCCTCAGCCTCCCTAGTAGCAGGGATTACAGGTGTGCTCCACCATGCTTGGCTAATTTTTGTATATTTAGTAGAGACAGGGTTTCACCATGTTGTCTTGAACTCCTGACCTCAGGTGATCCGCCCACCTCGGCCTCCTAAAGTGCTGGGATTACAGGCATGAACCACCGTGTCTGGCCCAGTGCAATCTTCAGAAGAAGAAACTGAGGTAGAGGGAGGCTAAGTGATCAGCCATGGTCACACACCTTGCTAGAGAATGAGCCCAGGAGTCTCACTTTTTTAGTAGGAAGTAGCTTTCTGCAAACCATTTCTCCAAATCAACACCTGGTAAGTATTGAGTGCCTACTATGCACCAAGCACTCTGCCTGCAGCCTGCTCTTGAGTTGTTGTTTACCACCTGACAGGACACTCGGCATTTTTAAGAGCTCAAAGACAAACGGATGGAGCTGCTTTTGAGAGTAGCTCTCCTGGTTTGCACTGTTGAGAAAATTGGACAGTAAGGTAGGAAAATGTTTTTTGGATGAGGACAGGCAAGCCACACAGCTAGGCCAAAGGCAAGTTAGGAAACTAGGGCTTCCTCTAACCTCTAGGGTTTTCTTAAACCAGGTTGTCAGTGGCAGTGACACTAGGTCAGGAAGAAACTCTAGATTTAGATTCCAGCTCTGCCACCTTCTAGTCTTGTGGCCTTGGAGAAGTCACACTGTTTGAACTGTGGTTTCTTCATCTGCATGATTTGAAATGGGAGGAGCAGCAGAGCCAAGTTCACAGACATGAAAGCTGAAGACAAGTTTCTTAGCCTCTCAAGTCAGCCATGGCTGGTTTATCTGTGGTTACTGTATCACTTCAAATCACCTATGAATGATTCTCTCCAAGGCCATTAGTGAAGGCAGCAGAGAAGGGCCTGGAGTCCACATCTGTTAAGCTACTAGATACTCTGCTTCCACGAGCCAGGCTAGCTTTCTATGATGAGAGATGTGCACCGGGAGGTGAAGAACAGATCATCCGCTGGGAACCACAGTGACCCAGGCTTAGGATCACTCTTTCTGAGGCTGTTTTCCCATCTGGCAGGTGGGCTTATTCCCTCCCTCACACTGCTGTTGTGGACTACACCTGTGTAAAGGCTCTGCCCTGCTGCTTGGCACACAATTATGAAGATCATGGAACAATGGTACCGATGAAAAAGCTTTGGAAATGAAACTCCCCTACATAAGAGATAACAAAAAGCATGACCTTTACCTGGGTAGGAAAAAAACACAGTGAGCTCAGCTGTGACCTAGTTCCTTATTATACAAGAAAGACAATTCTCTAGGGAAGATAGTCTGGCAATGCAGTTGGCTCTGAACTAATAAGGATCTGGCCAAATTGAAAGTTAGGTCAGTGGTTCTCAGGCCATGCCAGACAGTAAAATCACCTGAACTACTTTCTAGAAAACCCAGTACCCCGGCTGCACTCTAGACTGGTTAAATCAGAATCTCTGGGGAGCAGAATCAGGCACTGGTAGTGTTTAAAGCTCCCCAGGTGATTCCAAGATGTAGTGGTTGGGAACCAGACTTATGTGAAGCCAGCTGCCTCCTAGGTTAGGCTTTTGGAAAAAAACTCATCAGCCCTAGAATATCTCTTCCCATGGTCTTCCTCAAGAAATTCCTACCATTGAGCAGTGGTACCATGCACGCTAACCAGGTTTGGTGACAATCAGATTGGTTGTTTCAAATTGATTTTAACAAGAAGCAGAGGTTGGAGTTGAAGAACTTAGTGTAATCAGTTAATTTCTGTAGGAAGTAGGCATGCTTATCAGCTAGGATTAGGTTTGGTTGAAAATCCAGAATAACCGGGACTTAGCCAGGTATGATGGCCTGCTCCTGTAATCCCAGCTACTCAGGAGGCTGAAACAGGATGATTGCTTGAGCCCAGGAGTTTGAGACCAGCCTAAGCAATATAGCAAGACTCCCATCTTTAAAAAGAAGAATAATAAAATAAAATATATTTTAAAAAATAAAAACAGAGACTTAAACAAGACAGAAAACTTGAGCCAGGTAGTCCAGTGCTGGTCTGGCCTCTTCATGGTCATTGGAGATCAGAGTTCCTTCTATTTTTCCACTCTACCATCCTAGCATGGAGCTTCCATCTTTGAGGTCACCTCAGGGTCCATGATGGCTGCTGGAGCTCCAGCCATTATTATCCCCACTTCAGAAAGGAAGAATGGGTAAGAAAGGTCCAGTCAATTTCCTTTTTTTTTTTTTTTCTTAGATGGAGTTTCACTCTTGTTGCCCAGGCTGGAGTGCAATGGTGTGATCTCAGCTCACCACAACCTCTGCCTCCCAGATTCAAGCGATTCTCCTGCCTCAGCCTCCTTAGTAGCTGGGATTACAGGCATGTGCCACTATGCCCAGCTAATTCTGTATTTTTAGTAGAGGCGGGGTTTCTCCATGTTGGTCAGGCTAGTCTCGAACTCCCGACCTCAGGTGATCCGCCCGGCTCGGCCTCCCAAAGTGCTGGGATTACAGGCATGAGCCACCGTGCCTGGCCTCCAGTCAGCTTCCTTTAAGGAGTGTTCTCTTTTCCTTATACCTATCTCATAGGCCAGAACTTTTTCCAGTGTGTAGCTGTAAGGAAGGCTGAGAAGTCTGAGAAGTGCAGTCTTTTAAGTAGTTACCTTGACACCCAAATTAAATTAAACTCTTTAAGGAAAGAGCAAATGGGAAGCAACTAGAAGTTTGTGTCATGGAGCCATTGCAGACCCAAAGCCTGAATGTTGGAGGGAACTGGAAACTAGGGGGCAGGAGAATTAAAAGATCTTGAAGACTAAATGATGACTCATCCGCCTGGTTCCCAAAAGCTTGCTCCTATGAGTCTTTCAGTAGAGGAAGAATGTTTTCAATTGTGCGGCTGGGTTAAATCCTAGTTCCTTTTCAACAAATTTCTAGTTCCTAAGCATGGCTCTCTCAGCCTTTGCTTTGGAATCAGCCCTCTCAAGAGGCCTCTTCTTAAAGAGCATGAACCTAGGAGAGTGCTATGCCCCTAAGTACCTTCCTACCCACCTATTCCTGCATGGTAGGATCATTGATTGCTGGCTCTGTGACTCTGTGGCAGAGATTGACTAAACTTTGCACAGCTTTCTTTATTCTCCCACTCCGTTGGAGAGTTAGTTGCACCCTTTTACCAGTCATGTCCCAGTAGGAAACAGACTCCAACTCAGTTCAAAAGACTGTAATGAGGCCAGGTGTGGTGGCTCAAGCCTGTAATCCCAGCACTTTGGGAGGACGAGGTGGGCAGATCACCTGAGGTCAGGAGTTCGCGACAAGCCTGGCAAACATGCTGAAACCCCGTCTCTACTAAAAATACAAAAATTAGCTGGGCATGGTGGCACGTACCTGCAATCCCAGCTACTTGGGAGGCTGAGGCAGGAGAATCACTTGGACTCAGGAGACAGAGGTTGCAGTGAGCCGAGATCGCACCACTGCACTCCAGCCTGGGCAACAGAGTATGATTCTGTCTCAAAAAAAAAAAAAAAAAAAAAAAAGACTGAAAGGATTACAGGCAGTCCTCAATTTATACAGTTCTGATATGCTTAAATATCAATGATCATGGTTTAGTTAAATAACACAGTCCCCCAACCAGATAGTTCAAATTTCAGCTACATTGTTATACTGGTAAAGTATAATTTTATTTTATTTTGTTTTTTATTTATTGAGATGGAGTCTTGCTCTGTCACCCAGGCTGGAGTGCAGTGGCATGATCTCGGCTCACTGCAAACTCTGCCTCCTGGGTTCAAATGATTCTCCATCCCCAGCCTCCTGAATAGCTGGAACTACAGGCACATGCCACCATACCCGGCTAATTTTTGTATTTTTAGTAGAGATGAGGTTTCACCATGTTGGCCAGGCTGGTCTCAAACTCCTGACCTCAAGTGATTTCCCTGCCTCGGCCTGCCAAAGTGCTGGGATTACAAGTGTGAGCCACTGCACCTGGCCCCTTGCTAAAGTATAATTTCACTGCTAACGCTTCAGGCCACACATCACTAACAGATATGCTGCATGATCAGTGACCCACCACATTGCTTCTTTCAAAGTGTATTGGTGACTGGGCACCATGTACCTGTTATTCAGTTCATCCACTGGCAGCAAAGTGTGTAGTTGTGTTGCACTTTGTCTTCTGGTGAGAAATTTATGTGAAAGTTTACAAAAATGGATAATTGAAAGAGGGAACTGACTAATAAAAATAAAAATGCAGCAAAGAAATGCAAAGTGAGAATGATGGAAGTGAGGTTTGTGTAGAATATAAGCGGAGTTAGAAAAGAAAAAGCTGACTGTGGGAAGGTGGATGCTGCTGCTGTTTGAAGTTCTGGATATGCAGCCAGAGGAACGTAGTGACTGTGAGCTTATCTACATAAACGAGAAAAGTGCCTGTGGCAAAAAGGATGAAGATGTCTTGGAGGAAATGATGCCAGCAAAAAACCACGTAAAGGAATTCTTAGAGATATTTTGTGACATTGAAAGCAAAAAAGATAAAATGTAAGAACTAATCCAAGCTTGAGAAAGGAGGATGACAATTTTCCGGGAATAGAAAAGATACTCACTGAATCAAAATCTATGTATAATGGGAAGGAAATGACAAGCACTGTCCAAACTGTTCTCGGTAAGATTTTCACAAAGAAAACACTTTAATTTCCAATGTTTCTAATGTTTTCAATTAGTGTATTTAATATCAATTTTTGCGACTTTTTCTCTTACTGACAGTAAGAAAGTTTAATGTTTTGACAAACATTTTTGAAAGGTCAGAGGACAATCGTCATCTTCCCCATTGATTATTAAGATTGTTTTGCATGGTTTCAGCTTACATGGCCATTTTACAGTCCTAGACTACTGTGCAAAGTGAGGGCTTCCCATGCTTACACAGCTCTGGGTACTATTCAGCAAAACGACAAGGGATATTAAGGCATTCAGAGGCTGGCCACAGCGGGAAGTACCCTGTCAGGCAGAAGGCCACAGGAGCAAATAATGCTGCTGGAGCCATAGCTGGTCTACGCAATAAGAGATCTCTCAGTGGAGGACATAGCCATAGACAGAAAATGCAGCAAAGCACACAGAGGAGACTGGGAGGAAACAGCCCAGCACCTGCCTCTGTACAACCTCTTAACTCTTGCAGGTGCTTTCCACTCGGGGAAGCCAGCTGGAAGCCAGCTAGCCATGGGTCCAGGCAATGCAGTCTGGTCAGACTCCCAGGGCACAGAGCTGGGTGGAGGTGGATGGAGCCCAACTGGGGGCTTACATACAGTTAACATTGTACTTTCTTTCTTTTTTTTTTTTTCCAGACAGAGTCTCACTCTGTCATCCAGGCTGGAGTGCAATGGTGCAATCTTGGCTCACTGTAACCTCTACCTCCTGGCTTCAAGCAGTTCTCCTGCCTCAGCCTCCCAAGTAGCTGAGATTACAGGCACGGGCCACCATGCCTGGCTAATTTTTGTATTTTTAGTAGAGATAGTGTTTCACCATGTTGTCCAGGCTGGTTTTGAACTGTTGACCTCAGGTGATCTGCCTGCCTCCCAAAGGGCTGGGATCACAGGAGTGAGCCACCGCGCCTGGCCGTAACTTCGTGTTTATATCCATGTCCTACAGTTGAGGACAAAGCTATCTGCATCTCTGAGTACCGCTGATAAAGACAAAGTAAGCAGAGGTGGAATCCAGGTTTCCATGCTCTCAGTGTAGGGCTCCTAACATCTCCGGTGATCCAGCATCCCCTTTGGAGCTGCTTACCAGTTTGACTAGGACAACACACAGAGTTAGAGGTCAATGAGGAGGAAAAAAAGTCAACCAAATCTTTCTTCCTGGCCCCCCAAAAGTGTTTTGGGGCTCTAAAATACAAGCATATGCTTCAAATATTTCCAATGAACATTTTCCATGTCAAATATACCTCTGGATTTTTTTTCTTTTATCCTGGCAAGCTGTATTGCTTCTGGATTTTTAATACTCAAACCCCACAAAGTGTACTTCTCAATGTTTTTCATCCAGTGTTTTTAAGAAAAATTTCTATTGACAGTCCACAAGACTCAGTAGATTTTAATCAAGATAGGCTGGGAAAGTTTCAGATTACATCCCAAAGACAATGGTTGGAATGGCAGGGCAGGTGTGGGTACACCTCTCTCAGATGTTGCTGTATATGACGTGTAGTGCTTGGAATCGAGTTTTACGGCATTTTACTTTCTGACATGATAGTTTCTGTAACTTATATAAGGGATTTGTGTGTGTGCGTGTGTGTGTGTGTGTTTTAGTTACATATTTGGAAATCTCTTGGGGACTTGGGGCATTCATTAAGCCAGAGTTTACCATTTAAATAGGAAAGAGGGTGCTATTCTGCAGAACACTTGATTTCCATGAATGGTCTACCATTAGGAGATGGCTGTATGTTCCCCTGTTGCTCTGGGGCTGGTTCAGGGATAATCCTTTCCATATGGGAGCTCCCAGTCTCATAAATTTCCCCACTAAACCTATCTAGAATGCCCCTCAGTGCCCATTTAAGTCACCTGTGCTGCAGGTTTCCTTGCAAGAGGACTAAGAGGATCAGCCAGGCAGTGTTTCAAAACCTCGCCACTATTGGCATTTCGGGCTGGATAATTCTTTGTTGTGGGGGCTGTCCTGTGCATTGTAGGATGTTTTCCAGCATCCCTGACCCCTGCCCGCTAGACGCCAGCAATACCCTGCTTCAGCTGTGATAGCCAAAAATGTCTGCAGACCAGTCCAAATGTCCCTAGGGGGGCAAAATTACCCCTGGTTGAGAAGCTGAGAACCACTGAGGTAGAGGGTAGCTGCAAAGTTCCTCACAGAAAGGTGCCATGCAAAATGTAGTAGTTGAAGTAGAATTTATTTATTTTTGATGTTTCTAATTGCAATTCTGTTACTTAACATGACATAAGGAAACCATATTTCCCAAAGCAAAATTCAGAATGCACAACAAAAGCTTTTTTTAAAAAACAAAAACAAAAACTCTTGTACGAATGTATTTACTTACCAGCAGTATATAGTTTAAGTCACATTTGTATAGGGTTTTTTTTCTGCTCTCTTCCGCCTTTATCCTTCACAGATATTTCCCTTAATCAATCTCTTGTATGTTTAATTCCTTCTTGGCCTCTGCTTCTAGGAGAACTTAAATGGATTCAAAGACTCAAAAAAAGTGGTAGTGGCAGCTGAAGCCAATATGGCCGTGGAGGGCACCACTCAGATCGCTTTAACAGAACCTGCTGCAAGGAGCAGAGTTGACTGACAGCCTTGGCTGCCACCCCTAAGGACACTAGACCAGACTTAACCCGGCTGCCTCTGGGCAGTGACTGAGTACATAGGAGCGTTTGTGCTGATCCACTCCTACCCAACGAGGGTGACTCCTCTCATGGAGAATTTTAGTTTGGGAACTCCCCAGCAATCTGGCCAAGATGTTCTCAGAACTGTACTCCAGTCTGAGGTTCTTCCTACCTAGCCTTTCCTGCTCTCTCTTTTACACAGGTGTGGGACCTGTGTTGCGGAGGGCTCTCCCTGCCTATTCCTGCTCCCTTGAACCCTGGATCCTTCACAGGTGTTGCCCCCAAAACATCTCTTACACTTCTAATCCCATCCTGTCTGCTTCTCAGAGAACAGACAAGTAATGAATTCCCTTCACTAAAACAAAATTATGCAAAATATAATATGTATAATAAAATTATACAAGCTATAACAAGGTAATGGAATAATTATACTATTCAAATCAGAGATGTACCAGAAAATCGGCATGTACAATTACCTTAGCTTTGCTTCCCTTAGATGTGTTCTCTTAGGAAAGGATTGCATTCCTAAGAGAATTATCTGTACTAAGGAACAGGCACTCCATAATTGCCTTCCCCACCCCTCCACCTGGAACTTTCTCTAATAATGTAGAAGACACCTGCACACCAATGGTATCATAATCCTTTTTTCCTGACATGGCTTTGGATTCCATTCTATCCAGATAGAGGAATGGAACCCTGGATCCATTCAGTTCACAGAGATACGAATCCTCTAAGCTAAGATGCCATTTTACCCTCACCCCTAAACAAACCTGCTTCCTTGTTCTTGTCTATCCCTCCTCTTCTTCCTCTTCAAATGTGATGATCATTATTCAACATGAAGATATGAGTCTGGGATACAGAGCAGGCTGAAACTTAAGGACTGAGGCTTCGCCTTTGTAGCCAGAAAGAGGAAAGTAGTCCCTGACAGCTGGCTCTTACTGGCCAGGTGCTCACGGCTGGGCTGTAATGTTTTTCTGCTGAACCACAGCCTATCTCACAGATTGCCAGCATCAGACGGGCTGGCAAAACCAAGACCATCCTTTAATCATGTCTGAGTAGAGACAAAAACAAGGTCACTGTGCAAATCACAAGAATCACTAAATATCCCCCACTCCAGCTAACACAACTGACTGCTTGCTGTTTTTTAACCAATCACAGCTTTAGCCCTGCTGCACGCATTCCACCTTCTGCATAAAAATTAAGATGCCCTCTCATAGTATTGCTCCTGCTTCCTGATAGCATCCAATCCAGAGCAAACCCCTGCTTGAGACGTCTCTCAAATCACTTAACATGAGCCCATATATATTAGAAGTCCCTTCTAACACCGTCTTACCGAGACACCCCATGGTTCCTCATCACAGACAGACTCCCCCACTGCAACAAATTAAAAAATCCAATTTTGTTCCTGGGGGTCTTTGGCTACAGGGCACAGGCAGTAGCTGGTCAGGTCCTGGCCAGTTCTATGACTCTGGCTCCCAAGGTGCTAGATTCTGCCTATGAAAGAAAAGGATAAGAAATTAAAGAGTACAAGACAATGAGGAGGAAAAGGATTTCCGGACAGACAGCTCAGATGGGGATGAATCTCCTGACCAGAGTTCCCACTCCAACTCTTGTTGCCCTGTGACCTTGAACAATTCATACTAATTCTTCCTCATTGGTAAAGTAGAAATACACTTAACCTTCACAGGGCTGTAAAACAAGTTCCAGACCAATCAAGACCGAGAACAAGCCACGTACAGTGGCCAGCATACAGAAAACACATGCTGCACGGGTGGGAGACACTGGTGAGTTGGACTTACAGTGAGTTGAGGAGAAGACCGAAGGTCCTGAGAACTGAGGAGGAGATGAACTGAGAGAGAGTGAAAATCTGGTCATTCTGGGAGAGAGAAGAGCTAAGAACATCAAGGGGAAACAAAGTTGGAAATAGGAATTTAGGACACTGATATGGTTTCGGCGTTTGTTCCCTCCAAATCTCATGTTGAAATGTGATCTCCAGTGTTGGAGTTGGGGCCTGGTGGGAGGTGATTGGATCATGGCGGGTGGACTCCTCATGAATGGCTTAGCACTATCACCTAATTCTCTTGGTGATGAGTGAGTTCTCACTTTACGAATTCACCCAAGAACTTGTTGTTTAAAAGGAGCCTGGCACCTCCTCCTCTCTCTTGCTCCCTCTCTTGCCATGCGGCACGCTGCATCCTCTTCACCTTCTGCCATGACAGGAAGCTTCCTGATGCCCTCACCAGATACAGATGCTGGCACCATGCTTTGTGTACAGCTTGCAGAACCATGAGTCAAATAAACCTCTTTTCTTTATAAACTACCCAGCCTCAGGTGTTCCTTTATAGCACTGCAAATGGACTAACACAGAGACAGAGGAAAGTGGTGACCAACTTTATCCCAACTGGGAGTTCCTTGCCCTTGAAGGGTACCTCAGCATATGACCATTTTGCTAGGGGAAAAGAGATTTGGGGAGGCACCGGGAACTGTAGCAGAGAAATAGTGGTAACGGATAAGGAGCAACATCGGACAGATGAGTGTTGAGGGAGAGGCCAAGAAAAACAGGAGAGGGATATCTGTCCCTGGAAATGAGGTCCACAAGTCCACAAGCCTGGAGAGCTGGCTCAGAGGGAGCCATGGCTGGACAGTTCTCCCCTTACCTTCCTTTGTGCATCAGAAGGAAGCGAATCAGGTAAGGACTGCACAGCAGGGGCCAGGTCCCAGCCTCCCAGTGGCCTTCATGATGCTCTTCCCAAGACTCAACCTTGGGTCTCCTGAACAGTCACCAAATCAGAAACACACAGGCCTTTCAGGAGAATAGAACAATTATGAGAGTCACCTTCCAGAGACGCAGGAGACCAAAGTCAACATCTCCACTTCTAACTAGCGGGTGGAAATAGAGAGTACTGGTTAGAAAAACCGATGCTTCTAGGAGATACTAGACTTAATGGGACTGTGAACTCAAAGAGGGGAAAACAGAAAGGTGCCTGGAAGGTTTTTGGTACTTCTGGGCCAACTTAGTGAAGAATGGGCCTAGCTCGAGGCCTTTAAGCCACGCTACCCCGTCACACTGCTCACATTTTTAGCTGCGTGCTTTACCTGTGGGAGGACTGTTGGGTCCCGGGTGGGGAAATGTATGCTGCAAAAGAAAAAGCTGGTCAAAACTAGGATGTAGGGGTGTCTGATGGCACAAACTATTTTTGCTCTCATTGGTGAAAATGTCAGCCAGCAACTCACTTGGCAAAGCCCTTAGTACAGTCTCATGGGTAAACGGGGCTCATTCGCTACTCCCCTTTGTCCTCAGTCGGGGTCCTAGCCCTTTCCTCACTCACAGGCTGATGGTCTTGAACCTGGTTATAAGGGGTTTCTGGGCCCTAATTAGAACCACAGATTCCCCACTGATGAGTGCCTCGCCTCTCCCCAGGATTCTGCAGAAGGCCCCTGGGGAGCAGGCAAGGCCTCAGCTCACAGCCTCCTACAGCCCAGCTGCCCCACCCTTGGGCTGTGTGTGGGGCTGGGCCGGTGCCTGCAGGGCTCAGGGCTGAGCTTGTACTGCCATCCTGAGACTAACCATGGGCTCAACCGTGCCTCAGGGCTCCCATCCCCACTGTCCAATGACTGCACCTGGTCCCTGGGGACTCCATCCCATCCCTTCTCTCCTTCCCCTCCCTTCTCTCCCCCACCCCCATCCGAGGCATCACCCTCTGTGGCCTCCTCCTTCTCCAGGCTCTTCTTTCTCAAGGGTCTTTGTCACTCACTGTTGGAGGATTTTGTATCCACTCTGGCCTAGGTATCTTTTCCCCTGGTTGTCTATAGTTTAAAATCATGACCTGGAAGTGGAAGGCAAGGTGAAGACAGGTGACAGTTGATTAAAAAATATGCCTCAGGCTGGGCGCAGTGGCTCATGCCTATGATCCCAGCACTTTGGGAGGCCGATGTGGGCAGATTATGAGGTCAGGAGATCGAGACCATCCTGGCCAACATGGTGAAACCCCGTCTCTACTAAAATATGAAAAATTAGCCTGGCTTGGTGGTGCACTCCTGTAGTCCCAGCTACTTGGGAGGCTGAGGCAGGGGAATCGCTTGAACCCAGGAGGCGGAGGTTGCAGTGAGCCGAGATTGCACCATTGCACTCCAGCCTGGTGACAGAGTGAGTCTCCTTCTCAAAAAACAAAAAACAAACCCAGAAACAAAAGCAAAATATGCTTCAAGACATACCCCATACCCCTTCCCTCCCTGGGAGATGAGGGGGAGGGAAGGGCCCAGGTGAGTCTCCTCTTGGAGGCCCTTCCTAAAAGCCCAGGATGAGAGCTTTACCTTATAAACTAGAAACCAGATCTGGGAGAGACTGGGGGCTGAGGTGAGCTGGGATCTTTGGCTAGGGGTTTTTGGGGTAGCCCTTGGAGATGTCTGGGAGGCAATGTCCCCTGAGCACCAGCAGGCCTTTAACAGGCCTCTGTGGCAAGAACACTTGCATGGGAACTTGCTGGAAGGATTTGACCAACTCAAACCCTTGCTCATTGCTTCCTCTCCCCCTTCCTCACCTGATCACGTCCTTACCAACTCAGGGTGGCTGTCCGGAGGGGGGTCAAGCACAATGGCCCATGTTTGTTCTGCAGAAGCCCATCCGTAGAACAGCCGTTATCTTCAAAACCCTCTTCTTGACTCTTGAGGTCCTCAAAGAACTTGGGAGAGAGGACCTGGAAAATGTCACTTTGGATACTTAAAGGGGGACTAAAACAGCACAAAGGTGCCTGTTTCTCTCCACCCCAAACCACGGCTATGATGAGATGGATCAAGAAATCCCCAAAGTGCCACCATCCCCAATGGAACCTGTTTGGTTCTCTTTATTCCCCGATGCCCTGAATATGGGTTTTCTCTCTCTTTCAGGTGAGAAGATATTACATTGCTGTTGCTAAGGTCCGGTAGTTCTCTATGCAGAGGTTTAGGCTGAAGGTGAACGCTGAGGTGCTCCTGTCTCTTACAGATGCAAAATCTATAACCCGTGAGCTGCTCTGGCCTTCAGCATTCCTGAAGGGCTGGGTGGGATGCATGATTTTCATTTTCAATATCCAAATGAAAATTATTAAAGAATATCACTGGGAAATCATTACAATATGTTTTAATTAGTTTATAGATTAACGTAGTTTGTTTACTAATGTAAGTAACTTGTAATATGGTCCGTTGCTTTGGGAGCAGAGCTAGAAATGAAAGCTCACAGTTAGGTAAACTGAATAAAGATTGGCAAAGGACTCCCATCACATTTTATTACTGCCCTGATAGCCACAGCCCCGCATTCATTTCTCTTCTAGTTTTGTAACCGCCCAAGGGGTTCACCTTGCCTGCTGCCTAGACAGAGTTGATTCTTCAAGACATGGGAATTGCAATAGAGAAAGAGTAATTTATGCAGAGCAGCCTGTGCAGGAGACTGGAGTTTTATTATTACTCAAATCAGTCTCCCCAAACATTTGGGGAGCAGAGTTTTTAAGGATAACTTGGTGGGTTGGGGGAAGCCAGTGAGCCAGGAGTGCTGATTGGTCAGAGATGAAATCTTAGAGAGTCACAGCTGTCTTCTTGTGCTGAGTCAGTTCCTGGGTGGGGGCCACAAGATCAGATGAGCCAGTTTTTTGATCTGGGTTGTGCCAGCTAATCCATCAAGTGCAGGATCTGCAAAATATCTCAAGCACTGATCTTAGGAGCAGTTTAGGGAGGGTCAGAATCTTGTAGCCTTCAGCTGCATGACTCCTAAACCATAATTTCTAATCTTGTGGCTAATGTTAGTTCTATAAAGTCAATCTAGTTCCCAGGCAAGAAGGAGATCTGCTTTGGGAAAGGGCTGTTACCATCTTTGTTTAAACTATAAACTAAGTTTCTCCCAATGTTAGTTCAGCTTATGCCCAGGAATGAACAAGGACAGCTTGGAGGTTAGAAGCAAGATGGAGTCAGTTAGGTTAGATCTCTTTCACTGTCTCAGTCATCATTTTGCAAAGGTGGTTTCAGTTTAGAGGTGTCTTAATAGCTCAAGAAAGCAGCTATTGGAATGGAGACATCAGGCCCTGGCTTGGTGCCGTGTTCATTGAATGAATGAGTGAATGCTACTACCTGAGGTTTCTATCTCCTCTCACCATGTGTCTAACTCTCCCTACCAGCACTTTACATGGTAACTTCTCCATCAGCACATAGCACAGTGTCTTGCACATAGCAGTGTTCAATCAGAGTAAATTGAAATGACTGAATTGAATTGGATGTACAGTGAAGTAAATACCACACATGTTAGTGCTACTAACACTAAAATTCTTCATGCAGGACAAAGCAGATGTGATGCCATGTTCAGCCATTGCTCAACTCTTGGCAAGGATCTGAAGACAAATAGAAACATCTTGATGTATTTGTGCAAGAAATCTATGCCAGCAGCAGCTGTAGCAACTGCAGATTTTCATCTTAAAAATCAATGTCCCTGACTTGGAGAAAATAAATTAGATTTTTTTTAACACCAAAGACAAAGGCTTTGTTATCTCAAAAGGACTTATTATCCATGTTACTTGAGGAAAACATAGTTAAAAATACAACTTCATACTGGATATATTGGAGTGATTTGACACTAGATTTTTTTTAAAGTATAAGGCATTTTTATCTTCATTATCAGAAGGACCTGTGTTGCAGGTGTTTCTCAGACTCTTATTCGCAGAAATGTCTCTGTGTTGCTTTTTAAGAGGAAGTGAGGAAGATTTCTGAGAGATGTGATTCTGGAAGGAAAAGGAAGGAATTTCCCAATTATTCTTTCTTCAACTGGGCCTCAGTTACCTCATCTGTATGAGTCATCAGTGAATGAGTTGGCCACTAGATGATCTTTAACATTCCTTCTAATTCTAATTTTTCACAGTTCTTTGCATTTTGCCAGCTGAAGTGAAGGGCACTTGGTCAGCTAATGTCAAATTGTACATTTATCTTAGTTTTTTTCTAATTTTAAAGGTGATTTTATATAGGTGTTGAAGAGGAAACATAACTTTTTTCTCAATCCTCACGAATTCTTCGTTGGAACGGACCGTTGTAACAAAAGTCAGATTAATGAGAAAAACCAAAGTTTATTAACATGGGCCTTTCATATATACACAGGAGCTACCCAGGGAATGAGTCATTCTCATAGTGGTGGCTTTGAATTCCAGCTTATATAGCATCTTCAACAAAGAACAGTAGATTTTTAGAGATGTGACAAGACAAAGGAAGAGGATTTTGAATCTCTAGGGGCAGCAACGTGAGGAAAGGCAAGTGAGATGAAGGCTGGTTTGTAAAGCTTGTTCATGTAGATTCCTCTGGTGCCATCTTCAGGTCACTGAGGGTCTAACGTTGTCATCAGTGGGAGACCTTTGTGCTCCCTGGGAGAAGGGGGTGGGGGTGGGATCCCATTTGTCTTTGTAAATTTGTGTCTACTTTTAGGCAAATAAAGGAAGGGCAAAGAGCTTTCTTGCATCTGCCTCATCTTATCTTCAGCTCAACAATCCTTATGCCAAAGAGGCATATTTTGGGGTGGCAAATTCTGGTCTCCCACATAAGGAAAGACTCTGCCTCCACTGGGTCTCCCAAAGTATTGGCACTTATGTCAGTTTTTGCATTTGAAATGGAAATGTTACCTCTGAATGTGGTAAGAGAGTGAAGTCAGGCCTCTGTAAACCAGGAATTGCTTAGAATGAGTCACAAACCATCTTAAAAATGTAGGAAATTAGAAATTAATTTATCAAATAGTTTTTTCTTCTTAAATCAGTTTTATTGAATTATAATTTTCATACAATAAAATGTATCCATTTTAAGTATACAGCCGAATAGATTTTTGTTATTGTTGTTTTGAGACAGGGTCTCACTCTGTTGCCCAGGCTGGAGTGCAGTGGCATGAACACAGCTCACTGCAGCCTCAACCTCCCTGGGCTCAGGTGATTCTTCTCTCTCAACATCCAGAGTAGCTGGGACCAGGGGCATGTGCCACCATGCTCTGCTAACTTTTGTATTTTTTTGTAGAGACGGGGTTTCACCATATTGCCCAGGCTGGCCTGGAGCTCCTGGGCTCAAGCAGTCCGCCTGCCTTGGCTTTCCAAAGTGCTGAGATTACAGGCATGAGCCACTGCGCCTGGCCCAGTTGATGAGTTTTGACAAACATTTACCTTCATCAAGATACAGAACATTTCCATCACCCCAGAGCCCTCATCAAGATACAGAGCATTTCTATCAACCCAGAAAGTTCCCTCATGTCCTTTGGTAGTTCATCCTCATCAGGCTGGCTCTAAAGTATAGATTCACCTTCCTTTAGCAGCTCATTTGCTGCCTTTGCTAAAGATACAGAGGTGAACAAACCAAGGTCCCTGTGGTCATGGGCTTCCATGCTAGTGCTGTGGGTGTAAGCAATCCTTTCGCTCCTTCAAGCTCCACTTTAGCTAACTCATCTCCGCTACTGGCTAATGAGACTCTGTTTGGACCTTTAGAGGATATCCCACATGGGGGCTTCCTACTTCCCTCAAACTCCTTATCCCTTCCCATGGGTCTCTTTAAAGCCTCCACAGCCTGTGTCTCCAATCCTTCCCTTAGAATAGATCACTCTCCCGCCAGGTGAGGAAGTTCCTGCTGTGCCTGGCTGCAGTTCAACGTTAAGGGAGTCTTCCTTTGTTCCGGTTTTTTTTTCTGCTACAGCATAGGGTGCCAGCCCTGGAGCTCCGAGTGAGTGACAGTGAGGAATAGAGTTGTTGAGTGCTTCAGATTCCTTTGTTCTCCTTCTCTAGACAGCAGTAGTTTGTTTTAGAAAGAACATCCGGTGCACAAGAATTATTTATATCCTGGCACAGTGGCTCATGCCTGTAATCCCAGCACTTTGGGAGGCCAAGGCAGGCAGATTGTTTGAGCTCAGGTGTTTGAGACCAGCCTGAGCAACATGGCAAAACTGTCTCTACTAAAAATACAAAAATTAGCCCAGCATGATGGCCTGCATCTGTAGTCCCGGCTACTTGGGAGGCTGAGGTGGGAGGATTGCTTGAGCTTGGGAGGTTGAGGCTGCAGTGAGCTGAGATCCACAACTGCCCTCCAGCCTGGGTGACAGAGAGAGACCCTGTCTCAAAACAACAACAACAACAAAATCAAAGAGAATTATTTACTTATTTTTCTGAAGAGCCATAATAAATTTTTACTTAGTGGGAAAAATAATGGTAGAATAAGATGGCAAAATTAGATGCAAAACTGGTTAATGTCTGTCAATTAAGAAAAATGATGAGCCAAGTCTCAATCATTTTAGGAAGTTTATTTGCCAAAGTTAATGATGCATACCTATGACACAGCCTCAGGAAGTCCTGACGACATATGCCCAAGTGGGTTGGGGCACAGCTTGGTTTTATACATTTTAGGGAGACATGAGTCATCAATCAATATATATAGGAAGTACATTGGTTCCATCCAGAAAGGCGGGGACGAATGGAAGCAGGAAGGGGGTTTCCAGGTCACAGGTAAGTGAGAGAAAAATGGTTGCATTTTTTTGAGTTTCTGATAAGCCTTTCCAAAGAAGGCAATCAGAATATGCATCTATCTCAGAGAGCAGAGGGAAGACTGAATAGAATAGGAGGCAGATTTGCCCTGAGCAGTTCCCAGCTTGAAGGGGCCCAAGATATTTTCCTTCCACATGTCCTAGAGGGCAATAAAACCGTAATTTCTTCTACTGGACAGATGTCATGGGCATCTCTGACAAAATTTATTTGCAATTGTATTAGGGTTCAACAGAGAAACACAGCAATGGGATGTGTGTGTATACACACACACACACACGTACAGAGAGAGACAGAGACAGAGAGAGACAGAGAGAGAGACTGATTGATTAAAAGAGATTGACTCGGCCAGGCACGGTGGCTCATGCCTGTAATTCCAGCACTTTGGGAGGCCAAGGCAGGTGGATCACGAGGTCAGGAGTTCAAGACCAGCCTGGTCAACATGGTGAAATCCCGTCTCTACTAAAAATACAAAAATTAGCTAGTCATGGTGGCATGTGCCTGTAGTCCCAGCTACTTGGGAGGCTGAGGCAGGAGAATAGCTTGAACCCGGGAGGCAGAGGTTGCAGTGAGCTGATATTGCGCCACTGCCCTCCAGCCTGGGCGACAGAGTGAGATTCTGTCTCAAAAAAAAAAAAAAAAAAAGAAAAAGAGAGAGAGAGAGAGATTGACTCCCATGATTATGAAGGCTGAGAAGTCCACACCCAGAAGAGCTAATGGCATAACTTCCAGTGTGAATCTGAGTCTGAAGGCAGAACATCAATGTTCCAGCTCAAAGACGGCAGAGAGAGACAGAATTCTTTCTTACTTAACCTTTTAGTCTACTCAGACATTTAATGGGTTGGATGAGGCCCACCCACACTGGGAGGGCCATCTGCTTTACTCAGTCTATGGATTCAAATATTAATCTCCTGGAAACACCCTCACAGCCAGAAATAATGTCTAGTCAAATATCTGAGCACCCCATGGCTTAGTCAGGTTAACACATAAAATTAATCATCACAGCAACTTATCAAATTGTCTACAAATGAACACATGCTCTTAGAGTCTAGGTCCCAATCAATTGTAAGTCAACCAAAAGTTTCATTTCCCCAGGGTGTTAACTGGTCCTCAGATGATTGTTAGGACAGTGCTCAAGGAGACTCGGAGATAACTTTTAGTCATCATTTTGTCTAACTTTCAAGTTCTGGATAATTATTCTTAATATGATTAACCATACTCCTGCAAAATAATAGCCAAACCTGCTTAGACCAAAGGGACAAGTGGCTCCTTCACGGCCAGTTAAACTGTTGCAGCTGATGGCACCACTGCTGTGTAAGTTCTCTTTGTCCCCAGATTTCTCAGTAACCTGGAGAGGGGGTGTTGGTGATATCGCAGAACTATCTGCCAAACTAGTATTTTGATGAATGAGTTATTTTTGCAGTTCCCTTTTTGGTGTCTTTCTGGAATAGAAAGAATCATTTATTAGGAATGTTTGGCCTTCCCAGAGGGGGTCTCAGAGTAAAAAGACTGATTTGTTTTCCTTTGGCAATTTTAAATTATGCTTTTTGACCCATTAGCGACTTTACTTACAGAAAAACATCTGAGCAAAAGAAAGGAAACAGGCGGGATCTTAGATCACATGAATCCCTACACCAAAGTCCTGGGAGAGCACCTGCGCTAGCTCTGAAGGGCCTATGCCACCAGGAGCACTGAAATACTGATCAAGAGATCAGACTGGGCGCGGTGGCTCACCCCTGTAATCCCAGCATTTTGGGAGGCCGAGGTGGGCGGATCACTTGAGGTCAGGAGCTCGAGACCAGCCTGGCCAACATGGTGAAACCCTGTCTCTATTAAAAATACAAAAATTAGCCAGATGTGGTGCCTGTAATCCCAGCTACTTGGGAGGCTGAGGCAGGAGAATCACTTGAACCCAGGACGTGGAGGTTGCAGTGAGCCAAGATCGCACCACTGCACTCCAGCCTGAGTGACAGAGCGAGACTCCGTCTCACAAAAAAAAAAAAAAAAAAGAAAGAAAGAAAGAAAAAAAAAGAGAGATCAGCAGCCACAGAATACACCTCAGAGTCACATGGGTGTAGTGGAAGGGCCCCCTTCCCTCACACCAGGCAGCAGGAGGCTGGACTTCTCCCATCAGTTTGCCACTTTCTTGCTGTGTGGCCTTAGTGTCAGAATCACACATTCTTTGGATTTCCTTATAATGGATCAAAAAAGAAAGAAAGAAAGAAAGAAAGAAAGAAAGAAAAAGAAAGAAAGAGAAAGTGTGAGAGAGAGAGGAGGAGGAAAATAATCAGTTCTGCTGCACTTGCCTCACTGGGTGGTTATAAGGACCGATTCAATTCAGAATTTATTGAGTTGTTGTGTGCCCAGCACAGTGACGAGCGGGGTAAAAGAGTGCTTGTGAAAGTGCTTTGCAAATCACAAGAGAAGGTATTGATCACACTATTGATCCCACTGAGATCAAAGACCCATGAAACTAAGCCTGCAGGCTGGCCTCATGGTGGCTGCAGCCACCAGGGGTGGGCATGGGGTGGGTTGGGGGTGGAAGTCTTAATAGAGGGGTAGGGGGGCAGTCCCTTAGGTGGAAGGTAGGGGAAAAGACTTAACCCAGGAATATAAAATAACCTTGCCACCGCTAGGACTGCAAACAAGCTCAGGGAACGCTGTGGGTGGCAGGCAGCCAACTAATTAGTGTTTTGTGAAAAGAAAGGAATCAAGAATGAAATTGGCCCCTGCTGGTATCCTGAGAGCCAGTGAGCCAGCCCAGGGTCCACAGTGCAGACTGAATCCTTGTCTGTGGCAGAGTGCTTCTTTACTTTTCTCCTGCAGAGCCATGGATGTGGATTTTGGCTAAAAATATTTTTTCCCCTCAAATTACATAGCAACCACAAAAGAATTTTCTGAGTAGTCCCTCTCACACGCTGGGTTTCTCTCCCCGAATTCAAAGGAGCAGCCGGACCCCTCACAACCCCAGTCCCTAGACCCCAGTCCCTAGACCCCAGTCCCTAGTCAGAGTGGTTTCTTGCATCTCCAGTCTGGATCCTGGAGGGGTCAGATAGGAAAGTCCTGGGCAATGTGAAGAGGCTGAGAAAGGGCCTGAAATCATTTCACCAGCTGGTGCCAGGACTCCTCTTTCCAGATGGAGGGAGCCCAGCACCTCTTCTCCCAGGGCTGGTTGTCAGCCCCTGAGGATGGGGGGTATCAAGTCCTGGGGATACCAAGGTCTGAGTGTCGGGTAGAGGATGGGAGCTCCAGAATCACCCGGAGGTGGTGTGGAAGAGGCTTCCAGCAGGGCTTGCAGTATTTTGTGAAAGGAAAATAAAAACTTGGTACCCCAATTCAGTATGTCAGAGGCATTTGAACCAGAGAGACTCCATCTTGAATAGGGGCTGGGTAAAATGAGCCTGAGACCTACAAAATGAGGCTACATTTCCAGATGGCTAAGGCATTCTAAGTCACAGAATGACATAGGAGGTTGGCACATGATGCAGGTCATATAGACCTTGCTGATAAAAGAGTTTGCAGTAAAGGAGCCAGCTAAAACCCACCAAAACCAAGATGGTGATGAGAGGGACCTTTGGTCATCCTCACTGCTATGCTCTCACCAGTGCCATGACATTTTACAAATGCCATGGCAATGCCAGGGAGTTACCATATATAATCTAAAACGGGGAGGCATATATAATCCACCCCTTGTTTATAATTTCATCAAGAAATAACCACAAAAAAATGGGCAACCAGCAGCCCTAGGGGCTGCTCTATGGAGTCTTGCTCTGTCACCTAGGCTGGAGTGCAGAGGTGCGATCTTGGCTCACTGCAACCTCTGCTTCCTGGGTTCAAGTGATTCTCTTGCCGCAGCCTCCCGAGTAACTGGGATTACAGGAGTGTGGCACCATGCCTGGCTAATTTTTGTATTTTTAGTAGAGACAGGGTTTCTCATGTTGGCCAGGCTGGTCTCGAACTCCTGACCTCAAGTGATCCACCCGCCCCGGCCTCCCAAAGTGCTGAGATTACAGGCGTGAGCCACCACGACTGGCTGGAGTAGCCATTCTTTTATTCCTTTACTTTCTTAATAAACTTGCTTTCACTTTGCTCTATGAACTTGCCCTGAATTCTTTCTTGTGTGAGATCCAATAATCCTCTCTTAGGGTCTGGATCAGACATCTTTCCTGTAACACCACGACAGTTTACAAATGCCATGGCAATATCAGGAAGTGACCTTATATGGTCTAAAAGGGGGAGGAACCCTTAGTTCTGGGAATTGCCGATCCCTTTCCCCGGAAAGTCATGAATAATCCATCCCTTGTTTAGCATATGATCAAGAAATAAGTAAGCATAAGCAGCTGAGCACCCCACGACACTGCTCTGCCTGTGGAGTAGCCGTTCTTTATTGCTTTACTTACTTACCTTTTTTTTTTTTTTTTGAGACAGAGTCTCACTCTATCGCCCAGGCTGGAGCGCAGTGGCACAATCTCGGCTCACTGTAACCTCTGACTCCCATGTGATTCTGCTGCCTCAGCTTCCCAAGTAGCTGGGGCTACAGACGTGCCACCACACCCTGCTAATTTTTGTATTTTTAGTAGAGATGGGGTTTCACCACAGGCTGGTCTGGAACTCCTGACCTTAGGTGATCCACCTGCCTCGGCCTCCCAAAGTGCTGGGATTACAGGCGTGAGCCATCGTGCACGGCCTACTCCTTTACTTTCTTAATAAACTTGCTTTCACTTTATGAACTTGCCCCGAATTCTTTCTTGTGCGAGATCCAAGAACCCTCTCTTGGGGTCTGGATTGGGACCCCCTTCTAGTAACAACTATGGCAAAGGAAAAAAATTAAGCTGAAAGCTGAGTCATGGAAGAAGCTACCTTTCCTTTCATTTCTAAGCAGACAGCTGCAGATAAAATGTTACAAAGTTTCCACAGGTAGCTGTTCTACGTTCACCTTGTTTTATGTAAAGTGCAGATTTACTGAACAAAAGATGAATATATAATTGACTATTCCCCTACCTGCTCCCTTTCTCACAACATGTGGATTCAGTAATGTGACCATATCCTCCCTTTTTTTTCCTCCAGCCTGCTTTCCTCCTTTAAATATCAAAGCCCTCAAAGTCATCTTTGGAGAAAGGCACAGACCTGCCTCCTGAGCACTCGTCCTTAACCTCAGCAAAATAAACTTCTAAATTGATTCAGACGTGTCTCAGATACTTTTTGGTTTACAATTTCTTTTCTTTTTTTATTAATTAATTATTTTATTTATTTACTTATTTATTTTTGAGACGGAGTTTTGCTCTTGTTGCCCAGGCTGGAGTGCAGTGATGCAATCTCAGCTCACTGCAACCTCCACCTCCCAGGTTCAAGCAATTCTCCTGCCTCAGCCTCCGGAGTAGCTGGGATTACAGGCGTGTGCTACCACGCCCGGCTAATTTTGTAGTTTTAGTAGAGACGGGGTTTCTCTATGTTGGTTAGGCTGGTCTGGAACTCCTGACCTCAGGTGATCCGCCTGCCTCGGCCTCCCAAAGTGCTGGTATTACAGGTGTGAGCCACTGCACGCCACTTGGTTTATAATTTCTACAGCACATCTTCCAATCCGTTCCATCCATGAGCCTGTTAGGGAGGCTCAGAAAACAATGGACTCAGTAGACGCTGGCAAGACTGACATACTTTGTGGGGACATTTATTAACCACAGAATCTTGAGTCTTAACAAGGTTTTTTTGTTTTGTTTTTTGTTTTCTTGAGACAGATTCTCACTCTGTTGCCCAGGATGGAATGCAGTGGCGCAATCTCAGCTCACCACAGCCTTGACTTCCCAAGCTCAGGTGATCCTCACACCTCAGCCTCTCAAGTAGCTGGGACTGCAGGTGCATATCACCATGCCTGGCTAATTTTTTGTATGCTTAGTAGAGACAAGATTTTACCATGTTGCCTAGGCTGGTCTCAAACTGCTGGCCTCAAGCGATCCGCTTACCTTGGCCTCCTCAAATGCTGGGATTACAGGCATGAGCCACCATGCCCAGCCAAGTTTTAACAAGTTTTTTTTTTTGAGACGGAGTCTAGCTCTGTCACCCATGCTGGAGTGCAGTGGTGCGATCTCGGCTCACTGCAACCTCCACTTCCCGGGTTCAAGCAATTATCTGCCTCAGCCTCCCGAGTACCTGGTATTACCGCCTGCCACCATGCCTGGCTAATTTTTTTTTGTATTTTTAGTAGAGACGGGGTTTTACCATCTTGGCCAGGCTGGTCTTGAATTTCCGATCTTGTGATCCACCCGCCTCAGCCTCCCAAAGTGCTGGGATTACAGGCGTAAGCCACCGTGCCCAGCAGAGTTTTAACAAGTTTTTAAATGAGGTTTTAATTTTCATTTTATTTTAAAATTGGAGATACATTCTCAAGGTTCAAATTCAAAAGTTACAAAAGGGTATACTGTGAAAAGTTTTCCAGCCCCCCAGACTTCTTTGAAGTCACACGCTGTTCATAGTTTCTATTTAACAAGATTTTTTCAAACTTAAAAAATAAAATAAAAACCTTCCCAAATTCTTAGAAGCTATTTAGAGATACTGACTTTGCTCCAACTTAACTCTACAGTGGAGAGGAAGTGATGAGTTCCTCTAAAGGAGTGGTGCTGTTCGTCCAGCCTGGTGTCATTGAGGAAGGTGTCCGGGGGGGAGGTGGGGGTGGAGCAGGGAGAAAATGTTACTGGGAAGGGGTCCCAATCCAGACCCCAAGAGAGGGTTCTTGGACCATGTGCAAGAAAGAATACGAGGTGAGTCCATGAAATAAAGTGAAAGCACGTTTACTAAGAAAGTAAAAGAATAAAGAATGGCTACTCCATAGGCAGAGCAGCAGCGTGGGCTGTTCGACGGAGTATACTTATAGTTATTTCTTCATCATATGCTAAACAAGGGGTGGATTATTCATGACTTTTCCAAGAAGGGGCAGGCAATTCCCGGAACTGAGAGTTCCTCCCCTTTTTAGATCATATAAGGTAACTTCCTCATGTTGCCATGGCGTTTGTGAACTGTCATAGTGCCAGTTGGAATGTCTTTTAGCAGCTAATGCATTATAATTAGAGTATAATGAGCAGTGGGGATGACCAGCGGTCACTTTCATCGTCATCTTGGTTTTGGCTGGCTTCTTAACCACATCCTGTTTTATCACAAGATCTTTGTGACCTGTTTCTTGTGCTGACTTCGTATCTGATCCTGTGACTAAGAATGCCTAACCTTTTGGGAATGCAGCCCAGTAGGTCTCAGCCTTATTTTACCCAGTCCTTATTCAAGATGGAGTCACTCTGGTTCAAACACCTCTGACAAAAAGACAGCACAGTTGTTATGGTTGCTTCCAGCCACCATACTGGGAACGCTGCATCCCTTCACTATACTCAGATGCATGTCCAGCCCCAGCCCAAGTGATCTCTGGTCTGGCTGCCCTGGCCAGGCAGGCCCAAATGCCTAGGACTACTCTGCTCTTTCCTATTCGCTAGCTGCTGGGCCCACATGCCTCACACTGTGATACTGCTTCTCCCAGGAGCATCTAGGGCTGCGCAAATGCTGTAGGATTATATGCCAGCTTGCTGGAGTGGACAGCTAAGTGAGTTTAGAGATGATGAGGAGGACAGCATCTTTGAGTTTGACACAACTATCTAGAGAACTGTCACCTCACAGGAAAAGACAGTCAGCTTGCTGAAGATGAAGAGACCAAGCCCCCGAAAGCAGACTGTTGGTGATGTTTTCTCCTCTTCAGTGCAGACTTAACTAATACTAGCTACTAAATTCATTGACATGTATAAAATCACCTCTCCTCATCCTTGAAATGATCTTGTCAGGTAGGTGCTAGCATTCACATTCTATAGTTGAGGAAATTTTGGTCCAGAAAAGTTAGATCGCTTGTCTGATCACACAGCTAGTATTACAGCCGCATCTCAGCAATTCTGAGATATTCTTTAGTCTGGGGACATATGTTTCCTAAAAATGAGGGCAGGTTGGCCTTCATATACTGGTGGGGCAAGAGGAACTGTCCTTCTACCCATTGAAAGTTAGAGAATTTGAGTCTGTAAAACAAACTGGCAATAGACAGATTAACAGGAGAAAAGGTAAACAAATTTATTAACATACAAGTGCATAGGAACCATGCAAGGTATAAAACCCAAAGAAGGGCCAGAGGGTTGAAGCTTAAATAGCTCTTCACAGGGGAGAGGGAAGTGGAAGATGTAGGCAATTTTAGACAAAGAGCAAACAATTTTTAGGGGAGATTAATAGGCCTGAAAAACATACAATAACCTAGAACGAAGTTCCTCTGGGCTCCGGGGGAGGTGGTGACAAGTTATGAGAAGGTAAAGGGTGGAACTGCACTGTGAACAAAGATTGTCTTATTATGCAGATATAGTCAGCCCTCCATATCCGCAGAGGATTGGCTCCAGGACCCCTGCAGATACCAAAATCACTGGGTGCTCAGGTCCCTGATATAAAATGGCGTAGTACAGTTGGCCCTCTGTATCCGTGGGTTCTGCATCCTCGGATTCAACCAACTGTGGATGGAAAATATGTACAGTTGACCCTTTGTATCTGTGGTTTTGATCTATGGTTGTTGAATCTGTGAATGTGGAATCTGTGGCTATGGAGAGCCCACTGTAAAATCTCTAAGGTAGAATCTCTCAGAATAGCAAAAAAAAATCTGTCCAGTTGAGTGTGGTGGTGACCTTTAGCTTCTTCTCTGGTGATTAATCTTCTCTGGTTAATGAGATTTCAGACAGGAAATTGAAGGCAATTGTGTCTCTTTTGGAAGAACTTCCCTCAGTTAGGTGAGGGAACTTCAGAGAGAGCCCTCCCTGTGCTTGGGGGAAGACACAAGGGAAGATCATAGACTTTGATTCTGGGGCAACTTCTAAGTCCTTCCAATTTATTTTAATTCAAAGTGCTCAGCATGCCAAAGCACCATGCTTTGGGGTATCATTTTCTGAGCCCCAACAATACATACCCATGTACACAAACATCATGGGCCTCTCACCCCACAAACTCCTTGACACAGTGGTGGATGAGTGTCTGATGCCCTTTTCTGTGGGTTTGTTCCTGGAACACTCTTAGATGAGGGGCCAAGCCACCCGGCAGCAGTGATGCCCTCAAAAGCCAGTCCCCTCCCCACTGGTTCTCTGCAGCTTCTCAAGGAGCAGCAAACTGGTGACTGTGACACAGCTGGACTAGGACTGAGCCTTAGCCCCCTCCTCTGTAAACCAGAGGCTTAAGGAAGGAACACTGACGTTTGTCATTTTGGATTGCTTAGTAACTATTCCCATTTCCTAATGGCATTCTGGCTTATTTGGGGGCATTTACACCTGTTTCCCACTGTGAGTGCTAAAGGGGTTGGATCGCCCCTCTTTCCAACCTGGCACAATCAGGGGTGGACCTTATGAGCAAGACTCAGTCAACAAGATATCCTCTTGGGGGACTTGGGGTTTTGAGTGAGTGGGCTGAGGACAAGGCTCATTCATTACTGTGGCAGCAGGTTGAGTGGACAGTTCTTGTGTAAAGTGTAAGTAAAAAAAGTTAAAAACACGACTCATACAAAATAGGATGAACATGAGCCACAGAGCTTATTTAATTCATTAATCAATGAGGGAACCAGTAAGATGGAAAGCTGGTTCTGAGAGCATATGAAGAATTGCGAAAGGCACCAAAATAAACATTTTGAGTTGTACACAAACCTGGTTAATGTTCTATAGGGTAATAAAGCTATAGGCTACTTTCTGTTCAGTTTATGGCATTAATATAATCCCAAGAGTTAGAGCTAGGATTCCTCATCCTCCTTCTACGGAGGTTGTAAGACCTATGTGATTTTGGTACTCTCTTTCTCTTTTGATGCTGATTATTCAGGAAGTCACATGTGGCTCTGGGTACTATCTTTCTTGCAAGATGTCAGGGGCACCTAAAAACCTGCCTGGGAATTTTTCTGTGCTCATGGGTGGGTGTTACATGTCATGAGATCAATAACCCAAAAGCAGAGGATGAGATTGCCATATAAGACCTCTCAGAACCCAAGGCTTCATAACTGGAACATAGCAACATTTGCTGCATTGTTTTCCCATGTCTCTAGGTGACTGGATACTTATTATAGAATGCTGGTTGTTATGGTGATGAGAGGTGGGGGAAACCAGGCTGATTGTACACTGTGAATGAAGGTTTAATCTATGTCATCCTTTGTCACAGGTCATCCTGTTGCCTGGGATGAAGTGTCACAGTTTGAATCCACATTGCTTGCTGATATCATGGGTGAATGAACTTTTCCAAGATTCTGGAAGCCTATTGTAATTTGTGTTCTCTACATTTTCCTGAGGTTGCAGGGATGCCGTGACTACTAAGTTCTATGGTAGGAGTTAAGGCAGGAGGTGAGTAGAGGTGACCAATGACTGGTGTGCCAAGGTCTTTCCCCCTCTGAGATTCCAGTCAATTCCAGCCATGGAGTTGTGGTTAAAAGAACCTCAGATGACATAAGAATGATACAACGGACATTAGGGACTTGGGGGGAAGAGTGGAAAGGAGGCAAGGGATAAAAGACTACAAATATGGTGCAGTGTATACTGCTCAAATGATGGGTGCACCAAAATCTCACAAATCACCATTAAAGAACTTACTCATGTAACCAAATACCACCTGTACCCCAATAACTCATGGAAAAATAAAATAAAATAATTAAAAAAAGATTTAAATATAACCTCCTCAGAAAGGCCTTTCCTGACCACTCAATCTAAGATAGCCACCCAGTTACTGTCTATATCATTCAGTTTTAATTCCTTAATTAGCTCATGCTATTTACTTTGTAATTGTTTGTTCCCCACTCCAGATACATCAGAGCAAACACATCAGAGCAAGAACCTTATCTTGCTCATCGCTGTATCCCAGAGTGCTCGATAAATATTTGTTGATTGAAGGACCGTCTTCTGATTCAGTCACAGAGAGGTGGGCCATGAGGGAAATAAGGAAAAAAGTGGAAACAGGAAATGAAGAAAATCAGAAACAATTTAATACTCTATTGTGTGCAAAAATGAAGTGGAAAGAAGACAAGAAAATGTACATAAAGGGGTTAAAAGAAGGAGAGAGGAAAATAAATTACTGTTGTGTTTTGGAAAAACTCTTAATTAGAGGGAAAGGAACTAACTTTATTGAGCTCCCTCTATGTAGGAAGCCTAAATTACCAGATAATGTGGGGTTTTTGTTTGTTTTTTTTTTTGTTTGTTTGTTTGTTTGGACAGATTTTATTTCAACTTAGAGTCATCACCAAAATTACTTTCCTCATTTCAACCTTTTCCTAGGAAGAAAAGAAAGTGAGCTATTCTATTCTATAGAAAGAAAAACAAAAGCCTGTTTGTTTTCATCAAGTGAAATTGTCAAGGATGACTGGCAGTGCCATTCACTGAGAAAGAATACTAGAAGTGTTTTGCAGGGAAATCATGAGTTTCATTTTTAACAGGTTAAAATTTAGATATTTTGAAATATTCAAGTAAAGGTGTTGACAAGATAATGGGATATATCACTCAGAGGAGAGGTCTGAGCTGGAGATCTAAATCTTTGATGTATGGATGATAATTGAAGCCATAGACATGGATGTGAGTGTCTAGAGAGAAAGAACAGCATATGAAAAAATGGGGTTTCATGGATGTACCTTAAGAAGCTCCAATATTTAAGGTTTAGGTGGTAGGAGACAAGCCTTTGAAGGAGACTGAGAAGGAATGGTCAGGAGAATATGGTTTTATGAAAACCAAGGGAATATACTGTTTCAAGGAGAATAACGGTCAGCAGAGTTGAATGCTGCTGAGACACCAAAGAAAATGAGAATTGAAAATGTTTATTCCCTTTAGTGACACTGAAGTCTTTGACCTCAGTGAAAGTAATTTTAGCAGAGTGGAGATGGAATCTGAGTCATTTTAACATCCACAGTACCTTTCCATTGAGTAGATATTTGATTTGTTTTTTCATTTGCTTTACCATGAAATGTATAATTATGCAGAAGAATGTATAATGTATATGTGATATTTGAAGAACAAAATGAACAACATTTACCCATAACCTGTTAGGAAACAACTTTAGAAGACACCTGTGTGCCCCTCCCTGCTTGCGTCTAGCTTCTTCATCTGCCCAGGTGGACCGCTCTTACTGTTGCAGTAAGTGTTCCCTTGCTTCTCTTTTATAGTTTTACTGCCTATGAGTGATTCCCTAAACAATACACTGTTATTTTTACAACATACTTTTTTAGTTTTAACTGGTTTTGAACTCTTTATAAATGGAATTATACTGTATTCATTCTGAAAAAAAAAAAAGAACCTCAGATGAATCAAGGATAGTAAAGTGCTGATAATTGTTGAGGCTGAGTGATGGATATATTAGTGTTCATTTTACTCTTTTCTCTACTTTAGTGTATGTTAGAAGATTTCCATACTTAAATGTGAAACAATTTTTGAAAGATTGAAAAAAGTATTTCTAAATTATTATTATTTTTATTTTTATTTTATTTTTTTGAGACAGGGTCTCACTCTGTTGCCCAGGCTGGAGTGCAGTGATGTGATCTTGACTCACTGCAACCTGGCTCTAGCCCAGGCCTCCCCCAGCCTCAGCCTCCCAAGTAGCTGGACCACAGGCTGCACCACCACACCTGGCTTGTATTTTTTATAGAGATGGGGTTTTGCTATGTTTCCCAGGCTGGTCTCGAACTCCTGGGCTCAAGCAATCCACCCATCTCAGTTTCCCAAAGTGCTGGGATTACAGACAGGCATGAGCCACTGTGCTCAGCTGGAATTTTTTTTTTTTTTTTTTAGAAGAAAAGAAAAAGGAAAAAAAGGGCACTTTGAAGATCTTATAGGGTCATATTTAAGTGGTGAAACTTTGGAAAAGTGACTCATCTCAGGCAAATGGCAGGGTATTGTCCAGCCGCTTCCCTGCTTTATTTTTACTCCTTAGTACTTATTACCATGTAACAAACTATACATTTTATTTATTTATCTTACTTACTGTTGGTCTTCCAGCTGAATTACAAGCTTCATGAGGCAGGAACTGTTGGTACGTTTTGCTCATCCCTATCCCCAGGACTTGCAATAGTACCTGGCACATGGATAGGTTCAGGTTCATGCAACAAAAACCAATAGTGGCATAAACAAGATAGAGGCTTTTTTTTTTTTTTTAACATATATGCCATTCAATGGTGGAACCTAGGCCCCTATCTTTCTCTTTCATCATCCTGACTGTGACTTCTACCATGAAAATTGTCTCATGATCTCATTATTGATGCCAGAGCTCCAGCTGTCACACGCACATTCCAGGCAGGAAGAAGAGAGGTGGGGGCAAAAGGACACTTACTTTTCAACTGAAGCTGTCTCCATTAAAAGTTTTTCTTGTAGTCCAATCTGGTTTCCAATCACCTGCACAGAGATGGTTTGAGTGTTTGGAGCAGCCCTCACTGTTTGGCTATGAGAGTTCCAGGTCTGCACTTGAGGCCATTATCTGCAAGCCAGGACTTTGCTTTAGGCCAGTGCCAGGAGACACTTATAGGTTGAATATGAAATTGATCCTCTGCTCTCTGAGGAGTGGTCCCTAATTTAGCATTTGCAGTTTTGGTGGGTGACACTGAGTCCCTGCAGAGGCACCAGGTGGCTCTGGATTTCGTGCAAGTAGCTTCAGCCCATGCCTGAGGAGTGCCTGGGATAGTTTCAGATGAGAAACGAGATTCTGGATGGGCACCCCCTGTAGGTTCCTCTTTCTGAAAAAAGTTGTCCAAAGATGGGAAGCTTGTTGGAAATGTCTGGACTCCAGTCCAGAGATCCTGACTCTGTGTGGGGCCCAGGAATTTGCCTTTTATATAAGAAACCCAGGTAATTTGGACTCAGGTTTGAGAAACGACACTGAGATACTCCAGGCCATGGAATGGGATGTAGGACAGAAAACATCTAGAAGCTGTTCTTTCCTACTGAAGCCAGAAGGACAAACATTGCACTCAAGTAAGCCTTAAAGAGGCCTTGAGTCTCCATGGACTCAGGCCCTGCTCAGTGTTGAGTAAAATAAAGGTTAACTCAGTAATCTGATGAAAGCTCTCATGTGGATAAACAGTTCTAATTAGCTTGTTCATTGTCCAGTGAGCTCACTTGGGTCTCATTGGTGACCATGGCTCTTTTTGATCATCCATAGACTTTCAGTGATAGATTGTACTTTGGGTTAGTTAATGCCTGTAAAATAATAAAACAAAACAAAATGAAATAGCACCATGTTACAATGAGACTCAAGATCATTTTATGATGTTATGATGAACTGTGTTTTTATTAAACAATGACCCTCATTTGAAGCCTGCCAAAAACATGCTCATTTTCATGTTTGAAAAAATTTTTATTTTTTATTTTTATTTTTTTGAGAAAGAGCTTTACACTGTCACCTAGGCTGGAGTGCAGTGGCACGATCTTGACTCACTGTAACCTCTGCCTCCTAAGTTCAAGTGATTCTCCTGCCTCAGCCTCCTAGGTAGTTGGGATTACAGGCTCTGCCACCACGCCTGGCTAATTTATATATATATATATATATATATATATATATTTTTTTTTTTTTTTTAGTAGAGACGGGGTTTCACCAGGTTGGCCAGGCTGGTCTCGAACTCCTGACCTCAAGTGTTCCGCCCACCTTGGTCTCCAAAGTGTTGGGATTACAGGCGTGAGCCACCGCGCCCAGCCTGAAAAAAATCGTTAAATGCTGAATGACACTATCTTTTGGTGGAGACATTTCACTAGTATATAAAAAACAGGACAAAACTATCAAAAACACACAGTGATATTCAGTGGTCTCTAATCAGCTTAGAAAAGTGAGATGTGGGGCAAATCTCTTTAGAGGCTGTTTAAGTTGATAAGGCAGGCAACTGAGGAAAAAAATTAGTTGTATGAAAACATGTTTGAATGAAGGGAGTTTAGACATCTAAGCAAATATGATTTTTGCATTATGCTGGAAACAAATGCTGCACGACTTGGAAGGATTTACAATCACATTTAAATATAAACAAACAAACACATAAGAAACAGGGACTGAAGAAAAGATGCCAAGTTGCCTACCCGTATCCCTTCATTCCTTCTCTCATTCCCCCTCTTGCAATCGACCTTTACGTTGCCAGAGTTTCCAATGTACCTAGCTAATTTTCCAGTTGTCCTTAAAGATAGAGGTGAGGTGTAATTCAAAGTTACTGAGTGGGGCTTACAAGAAAGTTCTTTTTTTTTTTTTTTTTTTAAATTTTTAAATTTGTTTTTTTTTCTTTATTATTATTATTATTATTATTATACTTTAGGTTTTATGGTACATGTGCGCAATGTGCAGGTAAGTTACATATGTATACCTGTGCCATGCTGGTGCGCTGCACCCATCAACTCGTCATCTAGCATTAGGTATATCTCCCAAGACAGGATCTCATCTCACTCTGTCACCAAGCTGGAGTGCAGTGGCATGATCATGGCTCACTGCAGTCTCAGTCTCCCTGGGCTCAGGTGATCCTCCCACCTCAGTGTCTGAGTAGCTGTGACTACATGTGTGCACCATCATGCCCTCCTAATTTTTTAATTTTTTGTAGAGATGGGGTTTCACCATGTTGCCCAGGCTGGTCTTGAACTCCTGGGCTCTAGAGATTCACCCACTTTGGCTCCCAAAGTGCTGGTTACAGAAGTAAGCCAGCATGCCTGAACTACAAGAAAATTTTAATGGAGACAGCTTCAGTTGAAAAGTAGATGTCCTTTTGCCCCCACCTCTCTTCTTCCTGCCTGGAATGTGTGTGTGACAGCTGGAGCTCTGGCATCAATAATGAGATCATGAGGCAATTTTCATGGTAGAAGTCACAGTCAGGATGGTGAAGGAGAAAGAGATAGTGGCCTAGGTTCCACTGTTGAGTGGCATATATGTTAAAAAAAAATAGCCTCTATCTTGTTTATGTCACTATTGGTTTTTGTTGCATGAACCTGAACCTATCCATGTGCCAGGTACTATTGCAAGTCCTAGGGATGGGGATGAGCAAAACGTACCAACAATTCCTGCCTCATGAAGCTTGTAATTCAGCTGGAAGACCAACAGTAAGTAAGATAAACAAATAAAATATATAGTTTGTTACATGGTAATAAGTACTAAGGAGTAAAAATAAAGCAGGGAAGATGGATATGAAGTGTGGAGTTCAGGGAAAGGCTTGACATTTTAGAGAGTGTCACCAGGGAAGCCACATGGGATTTCACTGGGGAAATTAAGGTGACATTTGTGTAAAGACCTAGTAAGAGAGAGTCAGGGGGTATCTGGTGGACAAGCTGTTCTCTCCCAGTGGAGAGAACAGCAAATGCAAAGGCTGTGAGGTCAGAGTGTTCAAAGATAGTCAAGGGCTTGGACTGGGTGGAGCAGGATGGTTGACAGAGTACCCGGCAGGAACTGTTGTTAAAGAGGTGATGGAGCCAGGACTAGCAAGGCCTTGTGGATCATAGGAAGAACTTTGGCTTCTGCTCTGAGTGAGATGGGGCCACAGGCAGGTTCTGGGCAGGGAAGTTGCAAGATCTGCTTTATATACAAACAGAATCACTGTGCTACTGTCTTGAGATAAGGCTGAAGAGGGCGAAGGTGGAAGCACAGAGACTGATTTAGGTGGAAGCACAGAGACTGCATCATCTAAGTGAGAGAGGATGTTGGTGTGAACCAAGTGAAGGTGGTGGAAGTAGGAAGAAGGGGGATTCGTCATGTAAGGGAGAACCACTGAGGTCCCCTATGGACTGGATATAGGAGGTGAGAGAAAGAGAGGAGTCAGAGAGAACTCTAAAGTTTTTGGAAGGACGGAGCTGCCATCAACTGATTTGGAGCAAACTTGTTTCCTCTAGCCTCCTTACCAATCGGGGGAACAGGTTTTAGGGGAACATCAGAAGATCAGTTGTGGATATTTCAAATTAGAGATGGCCGTTAGATACCATCTGGAAATCTTGAGCAGAGATGGATACATGGTCAGAATTCAGGGCATAGGTCCACTTTGGGAGCCATTGGGACATGGATGGTATTTAATGTCATGGGACTGGAGAAAGTCACCAAATGAGTAAGTGTGGAGAGAAAAGAGAAGAATCTGGGCACTGAACCGTGGGGCCCTCTGATGTTTAGAGATTGGGAGAAAAGGGGGAGCCAGCCACGGAGACCGAGAAGGAGAAGCCAGAGGAGAAGGAGGAAAGCCAGCAAATCTGAGGCCATGATGGCCAAGAGAAGGAAATGTCTCATGGAAGAGAGAGTGAGAGATGGTGTTAAATACTGTGTCAAGTAAGATAAGGACTGAAAATTAAATATGAGGACTCAATAAAACTGCTCATATAAACATTTTAGAAGAGTTCTTGGTACATAGTAATCATTCAATATGTGGAACACACTACACACACACACACACACACACACACACACACACTTGCTATATTAGCCCTGTTCAATCGCATTTTCTGTGATGATGGAGATGTTCTATATTTGTTCTGTCCAATACAGTAGCCACTTAGCCACATATAGCTACTGAAAGCTTGAACATGTGGCTAGTGCAACTGAGGAACTACATTTTTTTTAGAAGGGTGAAGAATTGTATTTTATTGAAACTCAACTCAAAAAAAAGAAATAAGATGCTGTAGTGTGCAATATATTCACACAAAGCACCCTCAGGTGCATATTCAAGTCAAGTAAGAACTCCATATCCCTTTTCCTAGTTTTCCTACCCTAGGACCTTAGTCTCTTCCATATACAATCATGCACACTTAATTTGAAAAAGGAAACCCAGTGTATTTTGATGTATTCATTAGCACCAAATTTAATGAAATTTTAATTAAATAAATACTAAAGTTTAAATAGCCACATGTAGCTGCTGGCTACTGTCTTGAACATACGCAGTTCTATAGTCCATCCTGTCTAAATAGATCTATTCTGTCTATAGGCCAATTTACAAACGTTCTCTTTTTAGATGTTCAGTCTAATGAGTTTTAGCCAGCTTATAAAGGTGTGGCACAGAAGGCCCTTTGATAGAGTTTAAAAATCATGTGCACGGGAGTGGAAAGTTTGGGTGAGCAAGCAGAAGCCAGCACCCTGAAGAAAGAGGCTGATGGAGTTTAAGACACACTAGGACTCAAATCTCAGTCTCTCTTAGTTGTGGAGCCCCAGACAGGTTGTTTAACCCTCAGAGACTGCCTTATCCTCTGAAAAGGCCTGGCTACTTAATTTGCCAGAGCCCAGGGCAAAATAAAAACGCTGGGTCCCTTGTTCAAAAATTATTAAGAATTTTGAACTGGCAACAGCAGAGACCAAGTGTGGGCCCTTCCGAGTTGTAGGCTCTGTGTAATGCATAGGTTACATGACCACGAAGCTGCCTCCTGGGTCTTGAGGATGCGGGCTGGGCAGTCAGAGTGTTGAAAATGGGAGAGGGAACAAAGGCGAGAGTGTTTGCTGCTGCTGCACTGCTGCTGGCCTGGGCAGAAGGCTGGGGTGAGGAGCTCTTTTCTTACATCAGTTTCAGATCTTCCCTCTTTCTGAGTCCTGTAGACTATAGCTAATCTTTTCCTAGGCTTGTTTGTTGGCTGGGTCTCAAATGACCATAGTCTAGCTCTTGCAGTTACCTACTGACATGGTTTAGCTCTGTGTCCCCACCAGATCTCATCTTGAATTGTACTCCCATAATGCCCACGTGTTGTGGGAGGGACTTGGTGGGAGACAATGTAAATCATGAGGGCGGTTTCCCCCATACTGTTCTCATGGTAGTGAATAGTCTCATGAGATCTGATGGGTTTATCAAGGTTTCTGCTTTTGCATCTTCCTCATTTTTCTCTTGCCACCACCATGTAAGAAGTGCCTTTCACCTCCCACCATGATTCTGAGGCCTCCCCAGCCATGTGGAACTGCAAGTCCAATTAAACCTCTTTTTCTTCCCAGTCTCGGGTATGTCTTTATCAGCAGCATGAAAACGGACTAATACAGTAACTTGGTACCAGCAGAGGGGGTGCCTCTGAAAAGATACCCAAAAATGTGGAAGCGACTTTGGAACTGGGTAATAGGCAGAGGTTGGAACAGTTTGGAGGACTCAGAAAAAGACAAGAAAATGTGGGAAAGTTTGGAACTTTCTAGAGACTTGTTGAATGCCTTTGCCCAAAATGCTGATAGCAATATGGACAGTAAAGTCCAGGCTGAGGTAGTCTCAGATGGAGATGATGAGCTTGTTGGGAAGTGGAGCAAAGATGCCTCTTGTTATGTTTTAGCAAAGAGACTGGTGGCATTTTGCCCCTGCTGTAGAGATTTGTGGAATTTTGAACTTGAGAGAGGTGATTTAGGGTATCTGTGGAAGAAATGTCTAAGCAGCAAAGCATTCAAGAGGTGACTTGGGTGCTATTTAAGGCATTCAGTTTTAATAAGGAAGCAGAACATAAAAGTTTGGAAAGTTTGCAGCCTGACAATGCAGTATAAAAGAAAAATCTATTTTCTGAGGAGAAATTCAAGCCAGCTGCAGAAATTTGCATAAGTAATGAGGAGCCGAATGTTAATCCCCAAGACAATGGGGAAATGTCTCCAGAGCATATCGGAGGTCTTCATGGCAGCCCCTCCCATCACAGGCCCAGAGGCCTAGGAGGAAAAAAAATGGTTTCGAGGGCCAGGCCCAGGGTACCCGTGCTGTGTGCAGTCTAGGGACTTGGTGCCCTGCATCCCAGCCACTTCAGCTATGGCTGAAAGGGGCCAATGTAGAGCTTGGGCTGTGGCTTCAAAGGGTGCAAGCCCCAAGCCTTGGCAGCTTCCACATGGTGTTGAGCCTGCAAGTGCACAGAAGTGAAGAACTGAGGTTTGGGAACCTCAGCCTAGATTTCAGGGAATGTATGGAAACGCCTGGATGTCCAGGCAGAAGTTTGCTGCAGGGGCGAGGCTCTCATGGAGAACCTCTGCTACAGCAGTGCAGAAGGGAAATGTGGGGTTGGAGCCCCCACAGAGAATCCCTACTGGGGCACTGCCTAGTGGAGCTGTGAGAAGAGGGCCACTGTCCTCCAGACCCCAAAATGGTAGACCCACTGACAGCCTGCACTGTGCACCTGGAAAAGCCGCAGACCGCAGACGCAACGCTCGCCCATGAGAGCAACCAGGAGGGAGGCTGTATCCTGCAAAGCCACAGGGGCAGAACTGTCCAAGACCATGGGAACCCACTTTTTGTTTCAGCATGACCTGGATGTGAGACATGGAGTCAAAGAAGATCATTTTGGAGCTTTAAGATTTGACTGCCCCACTGGATTTCAGGCTTGCATGGGGCCTATAATCCCTTTGTTTTGACCAATTTCTCCCATTTGAAATGGCTATATTTACTCAATACCTGTACCCCCATTGTATCTAGGAAGTAACTAGCTTGCTTTTGATTTTACAGGCTCATAGGCGGAAGGGACTTGCCTTGTCTCAGATGAGACTTTGGACTGTGGACTTTTGGGTTAATGCTGAAATGAGTTAAGACTTTGGGGGACTGTTGGGAAGGCATGATTGGTATTGAAATGTGAGGACATGAGATTTGGAGGGGCCAGGGGTGGGATGATATGGTTTGGCTCTGTGTCCCCACCTAGATCTCATCTTGAATTGTACTCCCATAATTCCCACATGTTGTGGGAGGGACCTGGTGGCAGATAATTTGAATCATGGGGGCGGTTTTCCCTATACTGTTTTCATGGTAGTGAGTAAGTCTTATGAGACCTGATGGTTTTGTCAGGGGTTTCTGCTTTTGCATCTTCATCATTTTTCTGTTGCCACTGCCATGTAAGAAGTGCCTTTCACCTCCCACCATGATTCCGAGGCCTCCCCAGCCATGTGGAACTGCAAGTCCAATTAAACCTATTTTTCTTCCCAGTCTCAGGTATGTCTTTATCAGTAGCATGAAAATGGACTAATACACCTACATTAAAGGGTAGAGAAGAGGCCGTGCTGGTTCATCCGTATAACTCATAGGATCATTAGGAGGTTCTTAAGTCTGGGTACAGTGGCTCATGCCTGTAATCCCAGCACTTTGCTGGGTGAAGGCGGGCAGATCACCTGAGGTCAGGAGTTTGAGACCAGCCTGGCCATGGTGAAGCCTGTCTCTACTAAAAATACAAAAATTAGGCAGGCGTGGTGGGGCACACCTGTAATCCCAGCTATTCAGGAGGCTGAGGCATGAGAATCGCTTGAACCTGGGAGGTGGAGGTTGCAGTGAGCCAAGATCATGCCACTGCACTTCAGCCTGGGCAATAGAGCGAGACTCTGTTTCAAAAAAAAAAAAAAAAAATAGTTCTTAGGAGGCCTGAGGCTAGGAGAGAATTGGCCAGCAGGAGGCTGAGTTCCACCTTTCTCATTTCGTCATAAGCAAGTTTAAAGCCAAGAAACAGCCTTGTGAACCGCCCAAACAGAACAGTGAGCTGTGGGGTTGGGTGTCGTTTGCAGGCTCCCCAGGACTGGCTGAGGATGCCTTGATGTGGCACTGATTAGAGATGATCCCAGAGACCACACAGATGTGAACAGGACTCCCCTCTTCCCTGGGGAACAGAAGTCCATGAGAGGCTGGGTCTGAAGGGCAGGGTGAGGGTAAAGGAGACAGGTTTGGCAGCAGCCTGGAGGGCTATAGGTGCTTTGCCCTGTGGCTTTAACATCAGATCCCCGAGTATCCCTGACTTGTGGTAGGAGCTGCCAACACAAAGTCCAGACAGGGCAGGGCATATAGGTGGAAGCAGAAATGCCAATCAGGGTGAGTGACAGGGATGAACCAAAGTTGGGTTCAATATTCTGGACCTGGGTGACTGGAGGAATCAAAGCATTCTAGAGTTAGAAGTGGCCTTAGAATATTTAATATTGTGCCCAGGACTAGATATTGTGCTTCAGTGTCCCTGAGACCTCCTCCATCTCAAACTTGTGGCCTCTTGAAGGAAAGAAAAAGAGGAGACAAACATTATCCAGGAAGCCCTGGGGTCCACCAGACTCCTCAGCAGCCACTCTCCCGACTGTGGCTCCCAGGAGAACGCAGTCTCATAGCCTAGCTGAGTAGCAGAGCACTGTGGAAAGGCTGTATGGTTGCTGCCCTGCCTCTTGCTGCTCTGTGACCTTGGGCTCGTGACTTCACCTTGCTGGGCCTTCTTCTCTCACCAGTAAGCTGAAAATAAGCTTTGCTGCTAGGATATTAAAGGGTGACATGAGATAAGGTTTGTAAAACACAGGGCACTTGCCCGACATCTACTTCCTCCTTGCCATCTGGAAGCCTCCAGTATAACACCTGCCTGAAGTCACTGCTGAAGTACAACGTGTCTCTGACAATTAAATGTAACAGACATAATTTCTAGGGCACCCACCGTATTGGACAATGTGAGGCAGATGGACTAAGTACAAGACATGGGCCCCTACCTCTGAAAAAAGTAGCATCTTGGTTAAGCAAAAGACACACAAGCACAAGCTTTTTAAATTATGAAACTAATACAGCTACATGCAGAAGAATTATGAATCAAAAGGACTATTGGGATTTAGAAGGAGAGCTTAGTAGAGTTGGAGGGCTTCCTGGAGAAAATGGGCTCTGTGATAGACTCTGAAGTGCTGGTAAGGCATGGAAGGTGGGCAGCTTTTGCTGTGAGTTGTCCAGGAACAATGGCAAGAGCAAGGTGTGGGCAGGAGTGGATTCAGAGCCCCACTGGAGAGTTCTGAAGTCATGGATGAAGTGGGTGGAGAGAGGTCTGAAGAGGTAAGGAGGGCCAGGCAGTGGACTGGAGGTGCCACACCACCAGCAAAAGACCAAGGATTCTGTTCTAAGGGCAAACCAAGTCTGGAGGTACAGATTTCAGAGCGAGGGAGTCACATGATGAAAAAGAAATGGTGGAATAGAGGGGGATGTTGGATGGGAGGAGAATCTAGAACAATCAGGGTGAGTGACAGGGATGAAATGAAGTTAGGTCCAATATTCTGGGCCTGGGTGACTGGAGGAATCAAAGCATTCTAGAGTTCGAAGTGACCTTAGAAGATGTAATCTTGTATAGCCATTCAGAATAGATTAATGCCCTTCCTGGGTCCACAGCGAGTTCTTCCTGTCTTAGTTCTCTCAAGAGCTGGTTGTTGGAAACAGCCTAGCACCACCACTTCCCCTGCCATTCTCTCCCTTCCTCTCTCACCATGTGATTTCTGCACATGCGGGCTCCCCTTTGTCTTCCGCCATGAGGGGAAGTAGCCTGAGGCCCTCATCAGTTGCAGATGCTGGGTTTCATGCTTCCTGTACAGCCTGCAGAATCAGGAGCCAAATAAACCTCTTTTCTTCATAAATTACCAAGGCTTATGTATTCCTTTATAGCAACACAAATGGACTAAGACAGTACCCTCCCTATGGGGCAGTGTGCAGAGAGAAAAGGCCAGAAGACCAAAGACTGAACCTTGAGTCCCGAGAACAGGATCCAGGAGAAGGGGCAGTCAGAGGTGGAATGCAGCCCAGATGTGGTCATGGCGATCAAGGACGCAGTGGTGAAGGTGGTCAGTGCTGTCCAAGGGCATGGCACTTGGCTCTCATCTCCCCAGCCCCACTGAAGCCTATTACAGATGGCTGCAAATTCTTTGACACCTCTCCCACTGAGATGGGGTGGGGGAATCTTTGCTTCCTCCATGTAAATCTGAGTAGGTTCTGTGACTAACGCCCCCCCATAGAATAGAATGGAAGTTTAGCTGGGCATGGTAGTGCATGGCTGTAGTCCCAACTACTCGGGAGGCTGAAGTGGGAGGATCGCTTTAAGCCCAGGAGTTCAAGGTTGCAGTGAGCTATGATCCTACCACTACACTCCAGCTGGGGCAAGAGAGTGAGACCCTGTCTCCAAAAAAAGAAAAAAAAAAAAAAAGGACTAGAATGGAAGTAATGTCATGCCAGTGTCCAGTTCCAGCCTCTGAGAGACTGGCTGTTCTGGCCTTTCGAATCTGGGAGCACTCAGTTGTGGAACCCAGCCACCACGTTGTGAAGAAGCCCTGTGCAGTGGTCCAAGTGACCAGAAGTCAAAGCTCTCAGCCAACAGCCAGCACTAACTTGTCAGCTGTGTCATGGAGCTCACTTGAAAGAGGATTCTAATTATGCTGCCCAAGCTAAGGCCACATGGAGGAGAGATATACAGTCCCTGCTGAACCCTGCTCTAACTACAGGTTTGTGAGCAAAACAACTAATTGTTAACTAAATTTTGGGGTGGCTCATTACACAGCAACATCTGGTTTTCTCGGTGGATTCAATCCAATGTGCTTGGGTCTCCCTTCCTAGTGCATGGCAGATGGTGGGGGCCATGGGAACTTCCCTCTCTCACTGCTCTCCCTTTACTTTTGTTCTGGTGGCTGGTAACCTGCACGGGGCTTAGAGATCAACTATGGTCAGTGATTAGGGTGGCCCTGGGCCTCTATGGGGGTTAGGTATTGGGAAAGGTCACACAGGGTGGGGCCCATGTAGCCCCCACAAGAACAGAACAGAACAAGCCCTGGCCTCTCAGCTACCCATTGGCATAGCTTCCATTCCTTCCACTTGCATACAGGGAGACTTGAAAATCAGTGGTGGCGAGACTCCAAGACTATTATTTTTATTTCCGGACAAAAACATCTGTTTCACACACTGCGCGGCATCAGATGAAGAGGAAAGAACTTGTATCCCAAAGCCTGGCTTTCTGTATCATCCACAAATTAAGACAGCATCTGCTGAGCCCATGCTGAGCCTGTCACAGTCAACAACTGGGAAACTGGGGCCTCTACTGAGCCAGGGGACAAGTAGCCGAAGCACTTAAACAGCTTGATACTTGTTTTTTGGTACATTTGTTTATTTAAAAAAGCATAGGAAATGAATAAAATGCCACCTAAAAAGTATCTACAATGAATAAATTATTTCCAGTGAAGCACTGCAGATCCACACACACCAATCCGCTAACCTTTACCAAGGCCATGTCCGGTGGGCTTGTGCTTGTCCCAGTTGACTCTTCCTTGAGACCTTTCCCTTCTGTGCAATGACCCACAGCATTGGAGACCAGTCCTGCATGCGCTGGCCTTCCTCGTAGGCATGGCAGACCACATGGATGAGCTGGCATGCAGTAGGCTTCAACAAATGGCACTTCACTTTTTCCAGTGACCCTCAAATGTTTTACGTAAGTGGGGCCTGGGCTTTAAAGAAAAGAGCCAGGGTTCCTCAGGCTGGGCCCCTTCACTGAGGCACAGCTTCAGAAAATACTGGTCTCAGGAGCCAGCAACTTGTCCAGGAGTTTTGAGCCCTCAGTTGAAGGAAAATGGCCACGTGGTATCCTTGCAGGCAACAGTGATGTCGGTGATGGTGACAAGTAGCCAGCCCAAGGAAGGCCAACCCCACCTTGGGTGGAATGCAGGGCACTTAGTCCTGCTTGGAAGGGGCTAGGAGGTTGGGGAATGTCGAGAATGGAGGGCCGGGGCTCCACACAGTGAATTCAAATAAGGGCTCTTCAGTGAGGGAAGGAAGCCGCAGCCCTCCTTTGGCCCTTTACTCAGGGTCAGCATCTCGGCTCACAAGGCCAAGGGTCACTGGGCAGGAACCAGACTTTCAGAAGGGAAAGGTGCCACAGGCAACGCCAAGAGCATGACTTAAATATCCTATCCTCTGGAAAGTGTTCAAGAGGTCTTGCAGTACACACCATTTAGGATGCTATAAAATTCCTTTCATTTATGCCATGTGAACAAGTTGAGGTGGTGTGTTTCCAAGGTGAATTCATTGAATACAATGAAGTACATTTATTTTTTGAAGGAAGTCTTTGCCACAGAAATATTGAATTTGGGACTGTGCTGACAATCTATAACATAATCCCTCTCCTTCCAGATCAGAGCAGGGGTGACAAAGCAAAAGTCCACAGTACCTGGGCAGGTAATTGGTATAAATGAGGGTGTGGGGCTGGATGCGGTGGCTCACATCTGTAATCCCAGCACTTTGGGAGGCCGAGGCAGGAGGATTGCTTGAGCCCAGGAGTTTGAGACCAGCCTGGGCAACATGGTGAAACCCTATCTCCACAAAAAATACAAAATTAGCTGGGCATGGTGGTTTGTGCCTGTGATCCCAACCACTTGGGAGGCTTAGGTGGGAGAATTGCTTGAGCCCAGGAGGCAGAGGTTGCAGTGAGCCGAGATTGCACCACTGCACTCCAGCCTAGGTGACAGAATGAGATCCTGTCTCAAATTAAAAAAAAAAAAAAAAAAAAAAAAGAAAAAAAAAAAAGAAAAAGAAAAAGGGGAATGTGAGCACATATTGGTCTCATGGTCTACTCACCCAGTTAGAGATTAATCCCAGTCTTTCTTTTTCATTACGATAAATGCAACCTGCAGGGGCATTGATCAGTAGAAACAAACACTCAGCCTCATTGTGGGAGGTGATAGGGCGTAGTGTGGGCTGTGGTGACCTGGTGAAGTGGACATCCCTTCTAAAGGCAGAGCTGGTGCCCAGCTCCAGCCAGTTGTTGCTAGGTGAGAATGTGAGCCCCAGCATGGCCAGATCTTCTGATCTGGGTTGTTTTTTTAAGTGTTAGATTCCGCAAGCTAAACAAAACATCCCTGTGGGCCAGATCATTTTGTAGCCTCTCCTGTGGGAGTCAGTGGCAGGAAGGTGTGATAGGCAGAATAACAGTACCCCAAAGATGTCCCGGTCCTAATCCCCACCTGTGGCTATGTTGTCTTGCATGGTAAAAGGCTCTTCCAGGATGATGAAGGATCTTCAGATGGAGAGATTATCCTGGATCTTCCTGGTGGGCTTTGTAAGTCAAAGAGGGAAGTGGGAGGGCCAGTGTCACAGTGATGCCATGTGAGAAAAGCTTGACCAGCCACTGGAGCCTGGGAATGCAGCCAGCCTCTAGAAGCTTGAAACGGCAAGGAACCGGCTTCTCCCTAGAGCCTTCAGAAGGAGCACAGCTCTGCTGACACCCTGATTTTCATTCAGGGACACTATTTTGGAATTCTGATCCCCAGGACTATAAGCTAATGTGTTGTTTTTAAGCTACCAAGTAATGGGTTGCAGTGGCAACAGAAAACTAATGCAGGGGGCCACTGTTTGGTATATATTTAAACATTTTTAGAGGATGAGAATATTCTCTAAATTTCTCTTTAAATGTCAAAGTATTGCTGCAGCTAAGAGAACCGCACATGGAAACTTGAGGAAATTTCTCTTATTGCTAGGACTACAGGACAATGGAATTCAAGATGAATTTCCACAATGGGATAACCACGAACCAACCTAGAGAATCAGGAAGTCTCTTATCAAAGCAGATATGCGTCAATGCTGCTCAAACACACACATTCTTTTCTGGCTGGACAGATTGTAAATTATTCCCACCTCCCGGGGGACAAGCACACGTTTATCTAGTGGCCGGTAGAAGTCACAATGCAGGCATCCAAACCAGTTAGTATGAGTTGTTACTAAGTCAGGTGAAAAGAGCTAGGTGGTTATGCATTTGATCTCTTAAATGCACAGGACCATCAAATAAATAATAATAAAAAGGCACATTGTCGTTTTCATCCCGGGGACCCCAGTGAGAGTAGGGACCTCAGGTAGGCTCCTTGGAATTGGAACTGTTGTCCTGAAGAGGTCAAGCCTCTGTTTAACACTCTGAATCCAGGGCTTGCTGCAACCCTGTGCTAGGTGACTCAGGCCTCTCTCCTCTCATTACAGGCTGGCCAACCACACAGCCTGAGTTGAGAAGGACATGAGCTGTCATGACTGTATCCAGATCAGAATTCATCATTTTCAATGTCTTGCCCTTAGAATGAGTCCACTGAGCAATGTGAAGTTGGTGGTGTCCAGGAAAACCTCCTGCTGTTCCTTCTGTATAATTCCTCTTCTTTAGGATTTCTGGTTAGGAACACGGACGGGTGTCTCAGTGCCCTGCTTTATGAAACTCAGCAAAGTCCCTGGAATGGATCAAGTTATTCTGCTGGCTCCACAGGCTCCTGAATGTTCAGTAAGGGAATGTCTGTGTCCTTGCTGCTTACATCCCCATTGTTGGGATGGGAGAAGGTGTACGGTTCACCCTCGGACTCAGGAGGGAAGCAAGGAGGTGGCTCCTCGGTGGCCAACTTTGCAGTTGGGGCCCTGGAGCATATGGTGGGTGGGGAGGGAGGGCAGACCCCCATGGTGCCCTGGAACGGCCGGTAGGTGTCCACCTCTGGCTGCAGGAAGGACCCGCCGGAATCCTGTAGCAGATGCCCATACACCATGGTGTCCTCGATGACTGCATACACATGGGACTCATTGTCCTTTCGCCCTTTCTGAAACTTTTTTGGCTGCCTCGGCATCTCAGTATTGATGTTGCCATTGTAGACACCCACGGCGGGGCCCTTGTTTGTCTTCTTTTTCCTATTTGGAAAAATGGAACAAGACGGAAGTCAGAAAGGCAAGAATCTTCGATGGGTACCATTGCTATGGCCCTGCTAGAGCTTGGATTCTTTAGGGTTCTGACCATGTCTCCCCCAAATCCCTCAGATTGCTCAGCATTTGAAACTGAAACTACTGTCCTCAGTGAACATTTAGAAGGGACCTGATTTTGTCTCCAGTTTTCGAAGTGGAAACAGAGATCACAGGTGGTAGAAGAGTGGTTTAGAGAGGGCACCTCTAACACTATCTGTGCTCAATTCGCTTTTGATAGATATGTGGTATCCGATGGTGGAGACATCTGACAATCCCTTTCCCCTCCATTCTACCAGAAACGGGCAGTGTCCCAGACCTTCTCAACCACGTCAGGCTCAGTCATGCCTAGGTCAACCTTCCCGCACTCTTAGTACTTTCCCCTAGCTCATGCTTTATCTCTCTTTTGCCTGGGAAAAGCTCTGACCATCTAGATTCCAAATGGTGATACAAGAAACTCAGGAGACCAGGTTGTATCTTAGTTTTCAGCATGAGCTGGGGAGAGGATAACTCAGCATTAGCAGAGAGACCCGGTGCCTCAGTAGTCACCCCCAACAGAGGAAAGAGCTAAAAAGAAGACAAAATTCAGGCTGCAGTGCCAGAGTTCTTGAATAACACCATTAGCATCTGGTTTATAATGTTCTTTGGTACTTGGACCTGCATGGGCATTGGCGCTTGCTGCCACAGAAAACAAAGCTTTGCTCTCCATCTTTGTGAGCCAAACAGCAGGGAATGCTGACTTTTTAGCTGACCAGTGATGCAAATGGAGGACATAGCTCAATTAGCGTAATGGACCATATAACGCACAGGCTGGCAGTTCATAATGGTGGACAGGCTCTCTGTACTTTGCTGAGATAAAAATAAGCCTGGTACCTTTAACTTGTAACGCTGAGCCCCTGGCCAGGATGATGGGTTCCTAAGGCTCCTGCCTGAAGCCCTGTAATGTTTGTCCCCACTAAAACTCGTCTCATGCTATCCTGAAACTGACTGTTTATTTGCCTGTCTTTTCAGTCCCCCTGCCCCCATAGAAGAGATTGTCTCACTCATCATTGTCCCCAGTACCTCATTGAATCCTAGTGCCCAGGAGACACTCAGGAAGTACTCGCTTAGTGAACAAGTTAGATGGCATTGTCTCTCTTCGTTCTCACTGCACAACCTGTCCATCCTCCTACAACAGCTTAGGCATGGACAGGCCTTATGTAAACCTGCCAGCCAGCAGCCTCACACAAGCAAGGCCTGTAGCAAGGCTGGGCTGATGATTCTCAGGCTTAAACTGGAGCTGTTTCAAGATGAGGCAAGTGCTGGATTTCTTTCCTTGTCCAATTCCCTCCTGATAAGGAACCTGGGGCCCAGTGTTAATGCCACGCTTCCCCAACTGGGTGGGCTATTCCGTGCACCCCAGATGGGAAAATTCCCTGAGAGAAACAGTAACATGATGTTTCCTTAAAAGCAGTCCTTTTTCCCCCATGTGTTATAGGTACAGCCACTTCTCACGGAGAAAAGACCTCCTGCAAGCCAGTCCTTCCTCATCAGCAGAGACATTTGTAGACAGTCTTGTTGTAGACCAGGAATTTCAGTTGTTTGCTCAGGTCCACAGTTAATTTTTAAAAAAGAATTTTTTGGCTGGGCGTGGTGGCTCACGCCTGTAATCTTAGCACTTTGGGAGGCTGAGGCGGGCAGATCACAAGGTCAAGAGATCGAGACCATCCTGGCCAACATGGTGAAACCCTGTGTCTACTAAAAATACAAAAAAAAATTAGCTGGGCGTGGTGGCGGGTGCCTGTAGTCCCAGCTACTTGGGAGGCTGAGGCAGGGGAATCGCTTGAACCCAGGAGGCAGAGGTTGCAGTGAGCCGAGATCGCGCCACTGCACTCCAGCCTGGCAACAGAGTAAGACTCTGTCTTAAAAAAAAAAAAAGAATTTTTTCAGGTTGGCTTTTTGGAAGGTCAAACCATGTTAAGGAAAATAGCTCTCTTCTCTCTCCCATGACTTTAGTCAGAAATATGAGCAGAATTTATAGTTTGGTGGCAGCATGGACTCTGTCTAAAAAGGTCAACATTTTCCTTTTATAAAATAGAAGCTCGGCCAGGCGCAGTGGCTCATGCCTGTAATCCCAACACTTTGGGAAGCCAAGGCGGGTGGATCACTTGAGGTCAGGAGTTCAAGACCAATCTGGCCAATAAGGTGAAATCCCGTCTCTACAAAAAAATACAAAAAAAGTTAGCTGGGCGTGGTGGTGTGTGCCTGTAGTCCCCGTTACTCGGGAGGCTGAGGAAGGAGAATCACTTGAACCCCGGAGGCGGAGGCTGCAGTGAACCAAGATTGCACCACTGGCAACAGAGCAAGACTCTGTCTCAAAAATAAATAAATAAATAAAACAGAAGTTGTCCTCCTGAGGGGATGGAAAGAGAGACTGAGGCAGTTAACTGGGCCTTCCTTCCTCTTGGCCACAGGCCTGGCGTCTGTTATATACCTGGAGCCCAACAGACAAGGATAAAGCAGTTTGCTTAAGAAACTGCAGGAGAACAAGCTGGGACAACACACATTCATTCTCCTTAAGGTGACGGAGGGAGTGGTTTCAGAGGCATAGTCTGGCAGAGCCTACGTGAGCATTTTCTTGCCAAGATCACCCCTGCTTGATCAATCTACTGAGCAAACAGCACTCTGCTTGCAGCGGACTTGTGCTGAGGCAGCTGCACCATGAACTACAGGTGAAAATGCCACATGTGTTTTTTATCCCCCCCCTCACCCTCAGGCATGGGATTTTTTGACTCACACCTGGCAATATTGTTTAACATTGATCTTTGGGGGAAAAAATGGGAAGCAAGAAAACAAAGTCAATAATTACTAATTGACACAGACCCAGTCTGTGTGATCTGAGGAGGCATCAAATCAGATAGAGAGTAAGAGATTCCACCTACTTCTTTTTCACACAGCAAATGATGAGTCCCAGGGCAGACAGCAGTAAGGCTCCACCTCCCACCACTGCGATGAGGATGACAGTCAAGTCTGTGAGCAGAGACATAAAGAGACAGATGAAGAGGCAGCTGGGGTTAGCTCTGCAATGAACTTGAGGCATCTCCAAAAGCAGCTGCCATCTTTCCAAAGGTGGAGCACCATACATGTGGCTCCTTGTGTGCACATGGGGCTCCTCACATCACAAAGTGTTTATTTCCTTTCTTCTTGGATCTGGGTCAGCCAATATAAGGCAACTGTGCCAGTTCTGGGCCTAACTTTTAAGAGGATGTCAGCTTGCACTTTCTCTCTGAGAGAAAGCCAGCTACTATGTAAGAAGTCTGACTATGCTGAGACCACCATGCTGTGAGGAAGCCCAAGCTAACCATGTAGAGACTCCACCGGGGAAAAAAACCAACCCAGTGAGAACCAAAGGCCATAGACATATGTCTCCAGTTGAATTCTCCAAGCCATCCTCTCTATTTGTTCAAGGCTTCTGGTTGGGGCCCCAGATATCCTGGAGCACAGATAAGATACACTGCTGTGCCCTGTCTGAATTCCTGATCCATAAATTGTGGGTAAACAAAATGGCTATTGCCTAAGCCACCAAATTTTGGGGTAGTTCATATATAGCAATGAACAATTGAAACAAACTGAGGGACCTACCAGATCGACTTCAACGGTTACTCCTGGCCTACAACAGGTGTGTTCCACTGATTGCCACAGCCTGTCTTGGAGAAGAGAAGAGCAGAGGAGGGTAAGAGAAAGCAGGGAGTCAAAAGTCAGAAGTGAGGCAGCTAAAGGGAGGGTTGTTTCCTTTGTGCTGTCCTTTTCCTGCAGCTGCACAAAGGAAAAAGAAAATAAATCAGAGGGAGAACCCTGTACCAAATAGCGATTTAGAATGTCTTGCTTATTCACCAAGAAAACAAAAGGTGAGATCCAAAGGAAAGAGGAATGGAAAGAAATGACAGAAAATGAATCTAAGAGAGGAAGAAAACCCAGGAGGTAACCTATGAGTGTGGAGAGGTTTTCACTTGTGGCATTTGGCTCCCACCAGTTCTCTTGAGGCTAACCAGTTGTGTGGCTTGGATGGACCTTCAATCACTCTGACCTCCAGAAAGGGAAAGGGAAAAAAGCAGCCTCCATGGTCCCTTCTGGTTCTGACACTGTGATGCTCTGTGCCTTCACTGAGTAAAGGGCAGACATGGCCCCATCACAGCCTGCCCTGCCACACCTGCATTCCCTTGCTTGATACCCTTCAGTGGTGCCCACGACTTTGAGGAATAAAGGCAAACTCATCATCCTGGCTCCAAGGCCTCCCATTGAGGGTATTTCATGGATTCCAACGTTTCACTGAGACTAAATAAAAAACCATGTACCTGTCAGACTTTTCAGGTCCCCATATTTTAATTCATGACACTGAATCCCATGATACTTTTATGAGGTGGCTATTATTATCTACTCTCTGTAGATGAGGAAGATCATAGGTGTGAAGAGACTTCCCCTACTTAAAAGAGAGATGAATGGTAAAGGATGCTGGTAGATTGACTAAAAAAAAATCTAGGCTAGCCAAAAGAATGCAGTCGAAGGGATGGTGTGTGAGTTCCTAACCTAAAAGTATCAGAAGATCTTATATGCCTCCTCCAGTCTCTTGTGGATCTCTCTGCCTCTGCCATGAAAACAGCCCAGGCTGGAGGACAAGAGACCATGTAGAGTCAAGCCAAGTAATCTCAGTAGTCTCAGATTATCTTGGCTGAGCCTCAGCTTCTTGAAAGCACCAAGCTAAGATCAGCAAAGTCCTCTAGCCAACCTGCAGCTGCCAGCAGTTACATGAATGACTGAGCCCTGATAAGTCCAGCTGAGACCAGAATTGCCCAGCCAACGTTGGAGCAATAATAGATGGCTGCTACTAAGCCACTATGTTCTGGGATGGTTTGTTACTCAGCACTATTGATGCAATAGCTGACTGATACATGGACAGTCAGGACTCAATCTGTGTTTCTGACTTGTCTCCAGGCTTGCTCTCTATCCTCCAGCTGACAATTTTTTTTTTATCACCATCCCCAAAGACCCTGAAGGCCCTTACCCACAGTCCTTGGGGTAAGTGTCACCGAGAAGAGCAGGTCTAGCTGCTTGCCACTCGCGGGGCTGCAGTTAGAGATGTTGACCCAGAAGCTGTGATGGTGGAAGCTTGGCTTGGGGAGCACATCCTCGTCCAGGCTGAAGATCTCCTCAGCCCGGGTCCGCTGCTCCTGGATGATCATGAATGCGCGCCCTGTCTGGCAGACCACGCTGGTCCGCTCCTTAAAGAAAGTCAGGCAGGCCACCTGGTCTCTGGGCACGCTGATGTTCCAGGACACCGAGGTGAGGGACGGCAGGCCCCGGTCCCAGTTGGGGGTCCTCAGGTAGACCTTGCTTTTTGTGTCAGGGGTCACCATGAAAACGCCTTCCTCTGCAGGAAAGGGAGGGAGATACGGACAGATGTTTCATTCAGTCAACATGGAGAGGAAAGGGAGCGGTGGAGGAGATGAAGTCCAACTGTCCAGACCAGCGCTGTCTAACAGAACTTTCTGGGATGATGGAAATCTTCTAGATCTGCACCATCTGGTAGGGTAGCCACCAGCTATATGTCTGCTGAGCCTTGAAATGTGCCCAGCATGACCAAAGAACTGCATTTTAAATTTATTTCATGTTAATTTATTATTATTAGTTATTTTTGAGAGGGAGTCTCACTCTGTTGCCCAGGCTAGAGTGCAGTGGCACGATCTCGGCTCACTGCAAACTGCAACCTCCACCTCTCAGGATCAAGCAATTCTCCGGCCTCAGCCTCCCGAGTAGCTAGGACTACAGGCATGAGCCACCATGCCCAGCTAATTTTTTGTATTTTTAGTAGAGATGGGGTTTCACCATGTTGGCCAGGCTGGTCTTGAACTCCTGAGCTCAAGTGATCTGCCTGCCTTGGCCTCCCAAAGAGCTGGGATTACAGGCATGAGCCACTGTGCCTGGCCTCATATTAATTTAAATTCAAATCATTGCTATGTGGCTAGCACTACTGTATTGGTCAGTGCTGGATCAGTCTCAGTCAGAGTAGGTACTCAGGACTTTTGAAAAAAACAAAACAAACAGGCAAACAAAAACCAGGCTAGTTTCCCAAACTGGTGGTTATCTCAGCTTCCCTTCAGAAATGCTCTCAACGTAGCTACTATGTTCATCTACTGCCCTGCTCTGGGGTGGGGCTGGTATAGACTGATTTCTGTTTCAGAGATTAAAATATCTTCAGGTTCTGGGAAGAGTTCGGGAACTGCAAAGCTGAAAGAGCTCCTGACATGTCAACTAATCCCTTCCTTACCTTCAGGAGAGATAAAACCCACACATTCCACACTGATGAGAATGTGTCTTATTTGCAAAGACTCCTCACAAGGAGTTTCTCTGGTAACCTTGGAGATATCAGGCAGCCTGGACCCACCTTAATCTTATGACCAAAGATTCTTCTCTCTCCCACTCACACCTCAGAGAATAAGAGTATGAAATAAACATCAAACAAAGGTCTTGGTCAATTTTAAAATGGCTCTAACTTAATGTTCTTGGAGCAACTTGTAATGGTGACTGTGACTTTTAAAGTCAACCATGTAGAAGTCACATTGTGAGCCATTTAGACCTCATTTACTGCCTCAGAACACGGAGACCACATGCCAGCCTCCCAGGAGGGTCGGGTCTGCCCAGCCATGCTGCTGGACTCTGGCTCCAGAGACTCATCTCCTTCCCAACGCTCCTCCCTCTGTGCTCTCTGCACTGCATTCTGAATTGTAAAAGCAGAGTCATAAAAATGTCTGCCTAAGGATTTTTATGTCACTACCTTAAAAATCCGGGACTGGGGAATATTTGGCTATTTCTCATTTACGTCCTGCCTGCTTCCAAAAAAGACTCAAACCTGATTATGTGTTTTGCTGCCTACCAACCATCGCCTCCCACTGTCGGAAACATTTTTTATTTCTAATCTCAGGAATTTTCCATGCTAGGTTAATGGTAAAGTCAGGATTAAGACTCACTGTCTTTCAAATTTCTTGTGCAAGGACCAGCATATCGAGCTATCCCTTCTTCCCAAACTGGCAGCTTAATTAAGGTGATCACAAAACTAAAATCAAATAAACGCTTAAACTAAAGGGGCATGGAGATGGGGGAGACCCCCCTTACCTTTGAAATAAGGTATAAAGGACACCGTCAGACCCTGCCTGGAGGCCTCTTGTCGGAAGCTGGGGGCAAAGGTGCGAAGGGTCACCGAGATGTTCTGCTTCACCTGGATCTGCTCGATAGAGCCTCCCGGGCAGAAGGAGCCGAAGTACAGGTCCTGGCTGGGTACGGCACTGGCCACGAGGTAGCTGAAGCTGGTGTTGCAGGGCTTCTCGTGCGTATGCTGCTGCAGCTTCTGGGCTGGCACCAGCACCAGGCTGAGCCTGTCCTTGGGCACCAGCAGCTTCCAGGAGAAGTCATGCAGCTCCACAGGCAGGTGGAGGACGTCACTGGGCACCTGGAGTGAGTAGGATTTCCTTTGGCAGTACCGGTGGTCTGTGCAGCCTGGAAGAAGTGGGGCATGCTAGCCCTGCACACAGGAGACCAGAAGTGCACCCTCCCCAGCTCTCCCGTCAGCCCGAGGTTGGGTGTCTGCATGCTGCCCTGTGTTTCCCTTTCGTCTCTCTTCTCCCACCCTGCCCTCTGCTTCTGGCTCCTCTGTGTACCTTTTCTAGTGGTCCCTCTGCTCGCTCACATTCTTACTGTTTACTAAGCTGGCAAACAAACTTCTGGGTAGTACTCAGGGTTGAAATTTCCTCTCCTTTTTTAAAAGCTTAAGTTCTTTCTTCTATGTATGTGTCTTAGATGCTAAGTGTCATGGGGCAGGGCACAGGTTTCACTCCACCCAGGTGTGTTGCTCGGGAGGCAGTTCTGGGCAGTGGTTGGAGCTGTGAGTGGCGTTGGGGAGATGTCAGTTCGTCTTCTGGCTCTGCCACTTCCTAATAGGGTGTTCTTGGGCAGGCTACTTTGCCTCTTGTGGCCTTAGTTCCTGCATTTGTAGAGATGCTAAGAGCACACATCAGAAGTCATGGTAGCCCAGCAAGGAGGTGGCTGTTGGTTTACTGGCCTTCAGTCATCAAACATTTTTTTTTTTTTTTTTGAGACCGAGTCTCGCTCTGTTGCCCAGGCTGGAGTGAAGTGGCGCGATCTCGGCTCACTGCAACCTCCACCTCCCGGGTTCAGGCGACTCTCCTGCCTCAGCTTCCCGAGTAGCTGGGATTACAGGCACCCACCACCATGCCCGGCTAACTTTTTGTATTTTTAGTAGAGATGGGGTTTCGCCATGTTGGGCAGGCTGGTCTGGAACTCCTGACCTCAAGTTATCTGCCTGCTTCGGCCTCCCAAAGTGCTGGGATTACAGGCATGAGCCACTGCGCCTGGCCAATCAAACATTTTTTAAGTGACTAGTGCATGTCCAGCACAGGTAGCGGCTAACTGGAAGAAAAACGGAACGAGCCAAAGTTCTTGACCTCAGGAATCACAGTCTTGTGTGAGAGAAGACAAGAGGGCAGTGAGTGTGGGAGTTGGGGTGTGGGGTGTGGGGGGATGGGGATGGGAGAGGCTGGGGAAGTCTGAGCAAAAGAGGAGAGGATCTCACAAGAGGAAGATTGGAAGGCTGGGCAGAGAGACATAAGCCTGAACATGGGGCAGTAAGACACACTCCTGAGGGCTGCAGGCTCTACCTGAGGCTGGTCCCAAAGGGACGTGTTGACACTCTGCTTGCCTCTTGGTCACCCTTGCTCACCTGCACTGTGGGTGGGTTTGTTTGTTTGTTTGTTTTTTGAGTCTTACTCTGTTGCCCAGGCTAGAGTGCAGTGGTGCAATCTTGGCTCACTGCAACCTCTGCCTCCCAGGTTCAGGCCATTCTCCTGCTTCAGCCTTCTGAGCAGCTGAGATTATAGGCGCCTGCCACCATGCCCAGCTAATTTTTGTATTTTTAGTAAAGATGGGGTTTCACCACGTTGGCCAGGCTGGTCTCGAACTCCTGACCTCAAGTGATCCCAGCCTTGGCCTCCCAAAGTGCTGGGATTACAGGCGTGAGCCATTGTGCCCGGCCAGGTGGGCCTTTTTGATATGATTTACAACCTACCCAGGGAACCCCACTAAGGCAAGGCAGGGAGAGAAGAGCTATCCATATCCCGGGAGAAATGCACTAATTCAGGGGCGTACTTATGGTTTTTTCCACATTCATCCACAGACGTGTCAGATCATCACAAAGGAAGGAGATTTTGTGTTTGGAGCCAGATGTCAGGGTGAGGTTGCTACTGCAGGTCCGAGATTCTAGACACACGAAACAGCCAGGGACAAACTTGCGGCTCTGTTTGACAGGCCGTGGCTCAATGGTGAGTGACATGGCTCGCTCATTACTCAAGTCAACCACGTAGATTTTATCTGAAACCACAAACAGAAAACAGCCATGAAGCATGGATCAGCAGCAACCACAGGAAACGGCAAAAATTGGTAGAAAACCTCTCCTGAGGAAGACAATGGCATAGCGGACCATGGATGGATGATGTTGGGAAAGTGTATTGTTAAGGCAACATTACAATAACTATAAAAGAAAGTTAAAAAGAAAAATAATGGACTTCACTGCAATAAAAACAAAGAGAAAATCATTATAAATGTGGAATAAACACAAATTATAAAAGTGAAAAGAGATTAAAATATCTGTCTGATGATAGGTGCTACAAATAAGGTTAAAGGACAAGGGACACGTCGGGAGAAAGTGTTTGCAATATAGAATGATTGAGCAGCTCACAGAAAAGGAGATATAAATGACCAAATATTTAAAATATAGAAAGTTCTTAATGTCACTTGTAATCAGAAAATGCAAGTTAAAACAAAGTGTTACCGTATCCCACTCCTCAGATGGGGGGAAACGTAGATGTCTGGCAATACCGAAAGCTGGGGAGGCTATAGGAAACAGGCCCTTTGGCACACGGCCGGTGGGGGCCTGGAACAGCCTGTTACAGAAACATGGGAATTAGTAAAAGAATGAACTCTTGTCCCTTCTGGGAACCAAACAGTGTGACATGGCCATGAGTGCCCACGTTTAACTGCAGCACTATGATTGTGGAAAACTAGAGACCACCTTATACTGGAATAGATAAACTATGGGGACATTCACGAATGGAATATTATGCAGCTGTTAAAAAGAATGAGGGAGGCCGGGCACAGTGGCTCATGCTTGTAATCCTAGCACTTTGGGAGGCCGAGGCGGGTGGATCACCTGAGGTCAGGAGTTAAAGACCAGCATGACATGTTGAAACCCCGTCTCTACTAAAAATACAAAAATTGGCCGGGTGTGGTAGCCTGTGCCTGTAATCCCAGCTACTTGGGAGGCTGAGACGGGAGAATCGCTTGAACCCGGGAGGCAGAGGTTGTTGTGAGCTGGGATTGCGCCACTGCACTCTAGCCTAGTGACAGAGCAAGACGCTGTCTCAAAAAAAAAAAAAAAAAAAAGAGGGAGATTTGAAAACCTAAATATAATATTGAGCAAAACAGCAAATTGTAGATAATATGTAGAGTATGATACAATGCAGATGGTAAAATCTCTCTGTGAAACAAAATAGCTATTTATATGTACAGACTTATGTATGCAGATGAAGAGAAAAAAGATGTGGAGAGAAATATGACAAATCCGTGACTGTGGTTACCCCAGGAGAGGAGCCTGGGAGTAAAGACAAACTGGGTGCTCAGGGAGGATTTCAGCTTTGCCTATAATATTTAAATTTCTAATACGAACATATTTACCTATTTCTTGCATCATTTGGAAAACTGCCGGATTATTGGTCATTTAGGTGATTTCTATAATTTTGCCATTAAAAATAAATGAATAGTGCCAGGCATGGTGGCTCACACCTGTAATCCCAGCACTTTGAGAGGCTGAGGCGGGCGAATCACTTGAGGTCAGGAGTTGCAGACCAGTCTGGCCAACATGGTGAAACCTCGTCTCTACTAAAATACAAAAATTAGCCAGGCATGATGGTGGGCGCCTGTAATCCCAGCTACTCGGGAGGCTGAGGCACAAGAATCGCTTGAACCCAGGAGGTGGAGGTTGCAGTGAGCCGAGATCCTGCTATTTCACTCCAGCCTGAGCAATAGAGCAAAAAAAAAAAAAAAAAAAAAAAAGAAAGAAAAAGAAGAAAAGAATAGGGATACCTTTTCAACTCTTTAGAATAGATTACCAGATTGGTTTATAAAAGACTCATTTCACTTTTTAATGTTATCCCTAGAAAGCTCTACACCACAGATGCCTGGGGATCAAGTTTTACTGAGTTGCTTTTGAATTTCATTCATTCTTTTGTTAAAAAAAAAAAAAAAAAAAAAAAGCCCATCGGATTAGGAAGGCGCCTGTGCAAAGTGGTGCTAACTTTGCAATTCAAGGCTGTTGACAATATCACCCATCAGCGCCAGCGAATGACTTCAATTCTAACTGGGAAAGCTCTATTTCCAAAAAGGCCTGCTAAACTTCCTTCTTCCTCATAACAGGAACCATAAAATTGATGGAATCGCTCCTTTTGAACTGGCTGCAGGGAAGCTCGGTGTCAAATTAGAAGCACAATTAGGAAAATGTTTTATAGCTGTCATATCTGTTAATTGCCTGCTGTAGTTCTTGCTGTCTATTTTCCATGTAAATTTTGACATCATATCCAACAGTGCTTTAATTAGAGAGATGCCATGTCTAGAGCTGAAGTATATATTCTAATGCTGCTAACTTAAATATAATTGGATTTAGAAAATAGTCAGCTTTTCAATCACCTAGCCCCACATCCAGCTCATTTCTTACTGTCTTTCAAAACTCACCTTCATTGTTACTTCCAGGACACCTCCCCACCCCAAAGCCATGTTAGAAGCCCCTCTGCTTCTGCAGTCCCTGCTTACCTTTACCAAGGCCCAGCCACACACTGCAGTAGTCTCCCCACCCGCTCTTCCCTCATTTCCATCTTACCAAAGCCATCCATGCACATACTTTAAAGCAGAGATTCTCAGCCTTTATTATTATTATTATTATTATTATTATTTTGGGGGACAAAGTCCCACCCTGTCACCCAGGCTAGAGTGTGGTGGCATGATCATAGCTCACTGCAGCCTCAACCTCCCAGGTTCAAGCAATTCTCCTGCTTTAGCCTCCTGAGTATCTGTGAAACAAAACAGCTATTTATATGTACAGATTTATGTATGCAGATGAAGAGAAAAAAGATCTGGAGAGAAATATGACAAATCCGTGACTGTGGTTACCCCAGGGGAGGAGCCTGGGATAACCACAATAAAACACGCTCTGTTCCATTGCTCAATAACATGGTCTGTTCCATTGCTGCCTGTGGATCTTTCAGTTTCAGGCACTGTCTATTGGCTTCCCACTCAGGAAGATGTGGATTTCTCCTCCTTCACCCCACACCCCCTCCACACCCTACACCCCCACAACACAGCACAGACTAGCAAACACTCATACCACACACACTTCCCATTCCCATTCCCCCATCTTCCTGATAGTTAGCGTCACATTTTCAGCTAGATCTTCATTCTATGTTTGTGTAATCGTGACTATGTAATAATATTAACAGTGTTTAGGTAGTCACACTATATTGCATACTATAATTATTTTTCCTTTCTGCATAAAATTTTGTGTTCCCTGTAGTGAATTATTATCATTTTAATCATTTCCTTAGTTTCTATGTACTTATCAATAATTTGATACCCAAACTCTCTTCCACTTGTATAAATCTCCTTTCAATAAATTTGAAAACATTAGGTACTTCCTCAACTTCTTAAGAAATCTCTCCAGAGCCTTTTCAATGCTCTAATCTAAAGGGGCTGCTCTTGATGCCTGGTGCTCAGGTGTGATCCTGGATCTCCTTCACTATCATTGTGGGATTCCCTTTGCTTCTCTCTTGGACTAGATCCTGGGCTTCCTGGATCCATCTTTTCTTTTCTTTTTAATTTTTACTTTCTTTTTAGGTGGATTACAGCCTTCAGGTGCTTCTTGAGAAAGTATATATGGGGGTAAATTTTTTTAGATCTTGTAGGTCTAAAAATGTCTTTATTCCACCTTCACACTTAATTGTTTGGCTTGGTATAAAATTCTAGGTTGGAAATAATATTCCTTCAGAACTTTGAAGATCTTGTTCCATTGTTTGATAATACCCAGTGTTGCTCATAAAGTTTATTGCCATTTGGTTTCTTCTTCCTCTGTATAAAACTTTTTTACCTCTTCTCTAGAAGCTTGTAGGGTCTCTGTGTCCCTGATGTTCCGAAATGTTACAATACTGTGCCTTGGTGTGGGTCTATTTATATCCATTGTGTTTGGTGGTCCCTTCCAGTTGGCAACTCATCGATCAGTCTTGGCAAATGTTCCTGAAATATTTTGTAATGATTCCTTTCCCTCTATTTTTTCTCTCTAAAACTCCATCTATCTGGATATTGGGCCTCCTTGACTGGTCCTTGAGTTTTATATTTTCTCTTTCTTTCTATTGCGCTGGCTTTTTCTTCACTCCACTTTCTGGGAGATATCCTCAACTTTATCTTTCAGCCCTTTTGACTCTTTCATTTCTGTTAACATATTTTTAATCTCCAAGAGTTCCTTTGAACTCTTGGAGATTAAAAACGAGCTTTCTCCTGAAAGCCCTTTTTAAAAATTACAACCTGTTCCTTTTACATAAATGCAGTATCTCTTCTTATTAACTTGAGAGTCTTGATAGCTGATTTTGTTTTAGTTTCTTCTCCCTCTACAGTCTCTGTTTCCTGCAAGTGGCTTTTCTTCTATTCATTGTTTTAGTCTTTGTATTTTTCATTAGGCTTCACCAGATGTCTGGGGATCTATATACTGCTCTTATTTAAAGTGAGGCACTAATGCTATTTGGAATAGCTCTGCTTGTTGACTGGGCTTCTCAGTAGGGTGATATGGCCAGATTGCTTCCTGGGGAGCCCATAACATCAATATCTTTGGGTCTTTTCTCTTAGGTTGGTCAGATGCCCCCAGAGAAGAAGTCATTCTCTACTGAAGGGAAGAAACATACCCATGGGTACCAGGGAAGGAAGGATGAAGCCTCACGCTCAGTACTTCAGTTTTACTCAATCCCCCGTGTTCAGCTTAGTACCTCCACCTTCAATGTGACTGGGATCTTTGGTTCAGGGACTCTCATCTCAGGAAAAGAAACTTCTCTTCTGTCAGCTCAGGGAAGAACAGTTGTTTGGCTGCTTGTTGTCAAGGAGACCATCTGAGGCTCTAGTGGCTCTTCCCACCTTAGCCCCACATTTGCCCCCAGTTCTGGAGGAGACTTGCTGCCAATTCTTGAGGATTTGCAAGATAAAGCAGATTTCTTCTTGGTTTTTCCCACTGTTGGCTTAGGATTCTGCCCTTTCACGTCTGCTGGATCAGTTACCACCTTTCTACTCTATGAAATGTTTTATGATATTGTTTCCTTTCTATTTCTCTTTCTCCTTGAATTTTATTTCTTTAAAAATATTAAAAAATTGTACCTTAAAAATGTTTGAAAATGCTTTAAAAATGTTCTAAGAAAACCCATTATAGTAGGGTGTATGAAGGGAGTAAAGCCATCTTTAACGGGAAGTCATGATTTTCCTTTTACTTGTTCATCTTTCCCACCAGACTGTGAACTTCACGGCTCCCCATAACTGGTATATGGTAGAGGATCAATTACAATGTTAGGCTGTTCATCCTCATGATATCCTTGAGAGGGAGCGTATAAATCAGCTGAGGCTAAATTATGCTGCAGCAACAAATGATTCCCAAATCTGAATGGTTAGAATAACAAGGGTTTATTTCTTGTTCACTTTATATATTCATTGTGAGTTGGCTGCAGCTCTGGCTTATGTCTTCTGAATTCCAGATCCAAGTTGAAGAAGCCTCTATTTGTGACACAGCAGTCTTGTGACAGAGTTTGAAAATGTGAACCACATGATGAGTGCTGAGGCTTCTCTCAGAAGCAGCAGGCTCACTTCTTTTCACATCTCGTTGGCCAAAGCAAACCCACATGGCCAAGGCTGTGGTCAATGCAGTACCAAGTCTAATCCTCCCTCAGCAGGGGTGGTGAATATTTTAGAACAAAAATGCAATCTAGCATAGGAGGCATTATCACTACCATTTCGCAGACAGAGAAACTAAGGCTAGGAAGTGGTGAGACTGGCAATGAAGTCGACATCTTCCTGATTACAAAGCCTGTGCTCTTTCTATGATGTTCACTGCTTCCTTGGACCCAACTGCCTCTCCTCTAGCCTGGTGGTTGCACTGAGGAGACAAGAAATTGTGTGGGCCCTGGGACTGGCTTCATGCAGCTCACTTACAGATGACACACTCATGGAAAAACTCTGCCAACTGCCATCCAGTTTCAAGATGATAGTGAAGCTGTTCCTTAATGTGCTGTAGAAGTGTATTAAATGTGGTCATGTGCTGGGTGCAGTGGTTCATGTCTGTAATCCCAGCACTTTGGGAGGCCGAGGTGGGCAGATCACCTGAGGTGAGGAGTTCGAGACCAGCCTGGCCAACATGGTGAAACCCCATCTCTACTAAAAATACAAAATTAGCCGGGCATGGTGGCGCATGCCTGTAATCCCAGCTACTCGGGAGGCTGAGGCAGGAGAATCACTTGAACCTGGAAGGCAGAGGTTGCAGTGAGCCGAGATCACGCCGTTGCACTCCAGCCTGGGCAACAAGAGCAAAACTCCATCTCAAAAATAAAATTAAAAAAAAAAATGTGGTGATGCTTGGTTTAATTCAACAACCGTTCATCGAATATGTACAGAGGGCGTGTTTCTACTTTCAACACTATGCTCCAGTGTTGGTACACACAATAAATAGGCTTTTCCTTAGAGAAGGTTGCAATTTAAATTTGCATTAGATAATACTGTTTTTATTATCTTCATTTTTTTTTGAGATGGAGTCTTGCTCTGTTACTCAGGCTGGAGTACAATGGCGTGATCTCAGCTCACTGTAACCTCTGCCTCCCAGGTTCAAGTGATTCCTCCGCCTCAGCCTCCTGAGTAGCTGGGATTATAGGCACTCGCCATCATGCCTGGCTACGTTTTGTACCTTTGTAGAGATGGGGTTTCACCATGTTGGCCAGGTTGGCTTTGAACTCCTGACCTCAGGTGATCCACTGCCTCGGCCTCCCAAAGTGCTGGGATTACAGGCATGAGCCACCATGCCTGGCATATATTCATTTTATAAAATACAAATTTAAAGCTTAGAAAGGTTAAGTAATTTGCCCAAACTTACATAGCTAGCTAGTGGGTGGGACCCCACATCCAAACATATGGTCTTGACCTTTCGATATATATCTTCCCTTGGTTAAAAAAAAAATTATTTGTTGGGCATGGTGGCTCATGCCTGTAATCCCAGCACTTTGGGAGGCTGAGGTGGGCAGATCACTTGAGGTTAGGAGTTCGAGACCAACCTGGCCAGTATGGTGAAACCCTATCTCTACTAAAAAAAAAAAAAAAAAAAAAAAAAAATTATTATTATTTTGAGACAGTTTCACTCTATCAACTCTGTCACCCAGGCTGGAGTTTATGGCTCACTGCAGCCTCTGCCTCCTGGCCTCAAGTGATTCTCCCACCTCAGCCTCCGTAGTAGCTGGGACCACTCCCTAGTAGCACATGCCACCACACCCAGCTATTTTTTGTAGAGACAGGGTTTTGCCATGTTGCCCAGGCTGGTCTCAAACTCCTTTGGGCTCAACCAAATGTGCCTGCCTTGGCCTCCCAAAGTGTTGGGATTACAGGCGTGAGCCACCATACCTGGTCCTGATTTTTTTTTTTTTTGACAAATAATTTACACATAATAAAATACATAGATCTTAAGTGTTCAGTGTGATGAGTCTGTACAATTTTGTTATATCCATTGTATCAAGCACCCAAAGAAAGATCTAGAACATTCTTATCATCCCAGAGTTTCCTTTGTGCTCTTTTCCAGTCAGTTTCCCCCAGCTTCCCATCCCCTAAAAGGCAACGATTTTCTGATTTCTATCACTGCAGATTCTGGCTGCCCTGGAACTTCAGAGAAATGGAGTTGTACGGTACATACTCTTTTGTCTCTGGCTTTTTTTCTCTCTACAGAATGATGTTTTTAGGGCTCATCCATGTTGTTGTGGGTATCAGTCATTCTTTCCCTTGTTATTCCTGAGCAGTACTCCATGAACGAGCACATCACATTTGTTTATCCATTCCTCTGTTGGTGATTTAGATTGTTTTCAGTTTTTGACTTTTATGGATAAGACTGCTAAAAATATCCTTGTACAAGTGTTTGAGTAGACACATAGTTTCCTTTCTCTTGAGTAAATACCTAGGTGGGTCATAGGTAGGCACTATGCTTTGAATATGGCTTGTCCCCACCCAAATTCATATTGAGGTGTGGTCGGTCCCCAGTAGGGCAATGTTGGGAGGTGGTGCCTTTAAGAGGTGATTAGGTTGCTAAAATAGATTAATCTCTTTCTCACAAGACTGGGTTAGTTCCATGGGAGTGGATCAGTTTTCACAAGAGTGGGCTGTTATAAAGCTAGGCTGCCTCTCATGTTTTCATCTTTTTCACACATGCCCGCTTCCCTTGCCACTCCTCTGCTATATTACGGCACAGCAAGAGGCTCTCACCAGAAGCTGAGCAGATGCTGGTGCCATGCTTCTTGGACTTTCCAGTCACCAGAATCGTGAGCCAAATAAATCTCTTTTCTTTATAAATTACCTAGTCTCAGGTATTCTGTTATGGCAACACTAAATGGACTATGAGAGTAGGTGTAAGTTTAACTTCATAAGAATCTGCCAGACAATTCTCCCAGGTGGTCACACCATTTGACACTCCCAGGAGCACTCCATAAGAGTTCTGTTGCCGTCCATTCTCACCATCATTTGATGTTCTCAGCCTTTCTTGTTTTAGCTATTCTAGTGGGTGTGAAACACTACTGTGGTTTTACAGTTTATATTCCTTTTGAAAATTATTGTATAATAATCAGGTGGACTGTGGTGAGACACCTTATGTCCCAGCTAAAACAGAAGCGCAGTTTATTGACTCTGGGGGCAAGACAGACCACCCATTATGAGGAGGCTCTCTGTAATATCACACTTCATTCCACTTTCTATTTTGCATTTGCACCTCATTCATTAGTCATTTTACACGTGTTCTTTCCACACTTCTTCTGGTTGGATCTTAAAATAACCTGAGGAACCTGAGGGGTAGACACAGTTAATTTCCCTGCTGCCTACAGAATGTTTTCATATGTGGCTTCAGCAGGCAAAACAGGGTGGAAATGTGTAGCCCTCACCTCTCATAGATGGGTGTTTTAAATGTAAAATTACCTATTAATATTCATAAATCTATGGAAAAACAAGACAGATCTTTACTCAGTGTGTTCTGTGTGCTTTGACAAGTTGCCTTATCTCACCCTCACAACATGGGGGGAAGGAGGAATTACTATTGTTATTTTACAGCTGAGAAGGTTGCAAATTAACCACTCAATGTTCCCTAATAAAGGGGCAGATCTGTGATCTGGACACAGTTTCCTGCCTTGAAAGAATCCCATAGTTTTTCTACAACATTGCAGATGCCTTCATATAAAAAACATTTGAGGCCAGGCGTGGTGGCTCATGCATGTAATCCTGGCACTTTGGGAGGCTGAGGTGGGCAGATCACCTGAGGTCGAGAGTTTGAGACCAGCCTGACGAACATGGAGAAACCCCGTCTCTACTGAAAATACAAAATTAGCTGGGCGTGGCGGCGCATGCCTGTAATCCCAGCTACTTGGGAGGCTGAGGCAGGAGAATCGCTTGAACCCAGGAGGTGGAGGTTGCGGTGAGCCGAGATCGTGCCATTGCACACCAGCCTGGGCAACAAGAGCGAAACTCTGTCTCAAAAAACAAACAAACAAACAAAAACATTTGAGCCTGATGTTTAGCCCCCACCCCCCACCAAAAGAAAACCCTTCACTATTTAATAGTTATTGATACTGTTTTAAAAGCCACACTGGGGAACTTTGAAGGATTAGGTTACTGACTGATGTTTCATAAAGGCCCCTAATCATTTTTGTGGTATCTAGAGATAGACATTCTGTTTTGAAATGGATTCCATGGGAATAAGTCAAAGGCCATAATACCTATCAGCTCTGGCAGGACAAATTTAAGACTCATGGAGCACAAGTTACCCAACAACAACAAAAAACAAGAAGCAAAAACAAATCCAATAATTATTTAAGGTTCCAGGTGGCTTCTGGAGGTTGTAAAAGCCAAAAAGGAGCAATGTATCTGCTTCCACAACCAGCATTCACCCAGAGTGGTTAACAAAGCGTCCTGTGTAACACACTGGAAATGCACATCTGCTTGTCTTATGACTCATGATCACCCAGAAGCCCATGGGTTTTGAAGATAATAGTTTGTTTGGTATTTTCAGGAAAGCAAACAGATTTTCCAAAAGCTAGAAGAGGATGCATAAAGCAGTAGGCTAGTAGGCTAGAAGGCTCTCCCTAAAGCCTTATAGATGGGTAGATATATAGATGGGTAGAATATAATATAGATGGGTAGAATACTGTACCATTAACTCATATAATCATTATCAGCAGGGCCACTTGAAACTTTAGAAATTATACAGAGAGAGAAACAGGCTGCCTGGTGAAAGTGGTAATAACACCAGGTATGACATGGTAATATTGTGATATCAAAAAAGAAAGGAGATGCTGCATTGTGGAGCACTTAAAAACAAGATTTGTGTGGTAGAGGTGAACGTGAACTGAGCTCTCAGACATCTCTGGTTTGCACATTGTGGGCAGCTGAAGCCATCACTGCTTACAGATGTGGTCATGGATGGCCACATCAGTTATTCCTCAGTTCCTGGGTAATCATACATGACTCAAAACACAGGATGTTTGTGGTCAAGCCATGGAAAAATACTCCCTACAGGAGTTCTCTGGGTCTAGCTTGAACCTACCTGATGTTTCTCAGCAAAGTAGAGAGAGGACTGGTAGTAGATATTTTTATTTTGTTTTTTGGACAATTAGGTTCAAGGTAACATCTGTCTGTTTTTTTTGTAGCCTGGGCCCACTGTGCTCAGGTCCTGCTGTGGATAATGAGGGGTTTGGGCTAGCTGGTGCCTCTCACAGCTTTCTCCACCCCTGCTGAGGCTCTGGCTTTCTATGGTTGCTCTTTGGCTTGAGAAGGTCTCCAGGCTCTGCCTTTGCTCTCATTTCTGATGCCCTTCTCCTTGTCTGCCCCCCCACCAAGCAGCTGCTCTCATGGGCACCCCACTTCACTGTATCTGCCTTGTCCCTTCAGATGGGCTGTGGGTTCTTATGGCGCATCTGGCTCTTAAGCCACTTTGGACAAGATGCTGACTCCTGAGATTGGTGCAACACGGATTTATGGAGGGCCTGGAATGTACCAGAAGCTGTGGTGGGAATAGAAAGAGCAATAAGACAAGATTCCTGACTGGGAGGAGTTTAGTGAGATGCAGACATGGAGACAGATAAATCCATGTTGTGTGAAGAATGCAAACCACCCACATGTGCACTCCTGGGGTAGTGGCTTTGGTCTGGTTAGTTGTTCCTCTGCTTCTGGGGACAAAGGAAGGTCAAGTTAGGGCAAAGCCTGGGTTGGACTCAGAGAGGTACAGCAGTGAAGGGGTCGAGGGGGAGACTAGCCCCAGGAGATTTTCCTCTAGCACTCACAGGAGAAGCAAGGGCAGAGGCTCTGACCCAAAACTCAGTCATCTTGAGGCCCCTCTCTCAGTTTCTTTCTCACCTCCAAGGCTAAGAAAGCAGGAGCAGCACATAGAGCTCTTCCAGTGGTCATGAGCGGCACACACCATTGGCACAGATGGGGCCTCCTGCACAGCCTGAAAAGGGCCAGACTCCGCCCAGAGTCTCCCCTTGGTATTCCTACCAGCTGCAGTCCACTCTCCTGCCTCCAACCTCACCACATGCCATTGGAACTCCTTCCATGAATGACTTGCTGCATCCTACCAATCATTTCTGGGGCCACAGTCTAATCTCTTTGTTTGGGCAAGTGTTGTGTCTTTTTTTCCTTTCTTTCTTTTTTTTTTTTTGAGATGGAGTCTTGCTGTGTTGCCCAGGCTGGAGTGCAGTGGCACAATATTGGCTCACCACAACCTCCACCTCCCGGGTTCAAGCGATTCTCCTGCCTCAGCCTCCTGAGTAGCTGGGATTACAGGTGCCTGCCACCACGCCTGGCTAATTTTTTGTATTTTTAGTAGAGATGGGGTTTCACCATATTGGCCAGGCTGGTCTCAAACTCCTGACCTTATGATCTGCCCACCTCGGCCTCTGAAAGTACTGGGATTACAGTCATGAGCCACTGCGCCCGGCCTGTGTTGTCTTTTCTAACCTTGCATACCTGCCTTGACCTAGAACCCTGCACGAAACATTTAAAGAGCACTCACTGCCTGCCAGGCGCTGTGCTGCCTCACACTGTCCTCACAACACCCCGATGAGGACAGTCTTACCACTTCCACTTTACAGATGAGCAACTGGGTCACAAAGAGGTGAAGTGACTTGCCCATGGTCAAAATAAGTGGGGGAACCAGATTCAAATCCATGCAGGCCAACTCCAGGTCATTGCCCTTAATGGGGCTATGCTGCCTGCAATACAAGCTGCCTGCAAAAACTTAGCAAATGAGAGAGAATAAAGAATGGAGGCTGGGAGTGGTGGCTCACACCTGTAATCCCAGCACTTTGGGAGGCCAAGGCGGGTGGATCACTTGAGGCCAGGAGTTCAAGACCAGCCTGGCCAACATGGTGAAACCTACTAAACTCTATTAAAAATACAAAAAATTAGTTGGGTGTGATGGCAGGCGCCTGTAATCCCAGCTACTCAAGAAGCTGAGGCAGAAGAATCGCTTGAACCTGGGAGGTGGAGGTTACAGTGAACTGAGAGCCGAGATCATGCCACTGCACTCCAGCCTGGGTGACAGAGAAAGACTCTGCCTAAAAAAAAAAAAAAAAAAAATGGGTCAGACAAACATGTGGGGGCACAGGACTGGCTTCCTTGGGCTAGCCCTTGAAATTTAGGGTCCACATAGGGGTTCAGAGGATCAAGATGAAGCTGCCCAGAGATCAGAGTTCTTAGGCAGTCCAGCCCAACCTAAACTTATCCCCAAAGACATCTCTGCCGCCAAGTCCACTCACTCCGCTAGAAACAGTGCAAAGTTATAGAGGCCTTGACACTGCTAAACACCTCTCAACAGCAGTTATTGCCCTTTAATCTCAGCACTTTAGAAATCAACCCAGCTGATGTTACAGTTAGCAGAATTAATCAGAGGTTCTAAGCAGCATTCCACCATGACTGAGGTGATAAACAAATCCCCCTGTCTTCTAAGCCCCAAACCCACTCCATTTCTAAATCCTTTTGTGGCTGTTTTCAACATTCTGATTGTGCAATTGTGACAGTGGAATCATAAAAATGTCTCAATGGATACACACACACACACTATATATATGTGTGCATGTATACATATATATATATATATATATTTATTTATTTTTGAGACAGAGTCTCACTCTGTCACCCAGGCTAGAGTGCAGTGGCCCAGTCTCGGCTCACTGCAACCTCTGCCTTCTGGGTTCAAACGATTTCCATGCCTCAGCCTCCCAAGTAGCTGGGATTACAGGTGTGTGCCATCATGCCTGGCTAATTTTTGAATTTTTTGTAGAGACGGGGTTTTGCCATGTAGGCCAGGCTGGTCTCAAACTCCTGACCTCAAGTGATTTGCCTGCCTTGGTCTCCCAAAGTGCTGGGATTACAGGCATGAGCCACCGTGCCCGGCCCCATGTATACATATCTATACACACATTATACATACATACTTATGGACGTTTCCAGGGCAGAACCAGTTGGGCAATCCCTCTAGTGGATCCCACACTGCCACTTTTCAGATGCTTATCAGCCCTACAAAAATCAGCAGCATGCCATTCCACACTCCCACTTAATTTTTCTGCCTGGCTCTGCCTACTTCCTAGAAGTAAATAATAGTAAAAACAAGAATGAGAATCAGCCCTCTGGACAGCGCCCATCCTCAGCACATATCAGAAATGTCCTGGTTCGAGAACACTTGTCACAACTCACTCCACATCATACATGAGCCCCAGGAAGAGCCACTCTGAGTTCATTTCGCATCTTTTATCTCAAAATCTGCACTGCACCCGTCAGGGCCAAGACTGGGGTGAGGCAAGCCAGGCACCCAGGGAGCAAAATTTAAGGAGGTGCTCACTCTCAGGGGCTGACCTTGCAATTACACAACCCTGAGAGTGGTTACCTCCTTAAATATTGCACCCTGCGCACTTTGCCTTACCCTAGTCCTGGCCTTAACTCTGCTCCTCTATGTTCACGGCATCTCAGCAATGTTTGTGGAATGATGTCCAACCTAATTCTCATCACCCTAATTGGGCTTCAGTATGGGCCAGATTACAGGCTCAGGGTTCTGAACTTGCTCTGCTCTTGACAAGTTGCGTGATGTCAGGCCAGTTCCGTAACCCTCTCTGAACCTTATGGTTTCTTATTAGTAAATAAAGATAATTCCCACCTCCCCTACAGAGTTGCAATAAAGATTAGCTGAGATTGTGTAAGTGGCGTGCCTAACCCAAGATGACATGCAGAGTATGTGTCCATAGTAGGGGCGCTGAGCCATAAAACTGTAAGTTCCCATCATCATCGCTGATGGTGCGGGTGACATCCTCATTCACACTGCAGGGTCAAGACATAAGATCTAGAAAATGACCTTTCAATGCCTTCGTTAAAAACAATTTAGCATCTTGAATGCAAGATTGCTTTTTATTGTGCTGAAATGGAACTACATACCAGGTGTTCACCAATGAGCCTGTCTAACTGCCTAGCAACCCACTTCCTGAAACTCTTACCAGGTCCAGAGTCTAAGTGTTTCAGAAGCCACAGATGAGAAACAGGAAGGGAGCCTCACCCAGGCAGACTACCCAGGAAACAACGAAGGTGCTGGAGGAGGAAGAAAAAGGAAAGTGGGGCTCACTCACTGCTTTCATTTTGTGGATGTTGGACTAAAACTTGGAACTGCAGCCGGAGGATCCCTGGACTTTGGGCATCTTGGTCACAGCCTTGCAGAGAGAGGTTGAAGTTCCCTGCCATGTTCCCAGGCTGCTTGTCCTCCAGCTTGAACACCTCGGGGTTGGTGGTGGAGCCCGGGATGTAGTATTCAACCCGCTCCTCCTTCCTCTCGCAGTTGGAGAGGTTGAAGTTGAGGAAGGAGACGCTGGCCCGCAGGTGTGCAGGAACGACAAACTGCCATGTCATGAGCTCATCCTCAGGGAAGCCTTCTGGGTAGTTGGCAGACATCAGGGTTGCTGAGCCTTCACCCTCAAACACAGACTCGATGATGCACAGACCTATTGAGAGTGGAACCCAAACCAGAAAGAACAGGGACCCATTAGACCCTGTCCTTGTTGTCTGCAGCCGAGGGGTGGGGGTATAGGAAAAATGACTGCAGTCTCAGATCCTGAGCAGTGGGTTTAGATACTGTATATTTGGACTCAAGGCAGAGATTGGGAATGCAGACACATTAGTGGTGTGTGAGTAAATATTAAAAACCGGTCCAGTGGTGGAGGGGAAAGCCCTGACTTATAGCATCTGCCCACTTCCATAGTGGATGTAAATAATCCCACCACGGCTGATTTCAAGCTACCAACACCAAGTGACTGAATGTGGAGTTGGGCAGTAGCACACCTTTATATTATTCCCTCCATACAGATACGACAACACAAATAACCGTGAGAGCACAGGCAACAGTAAAATAATTAGGAAGTGATGAGTTTTGAGTATTTATTACCTTTGTTTTAAAAATAATTTATTTAATTGTAAGTTAATTTAATTCTATTTTTGTAACGGATCTGTTTCACATCAGCTCACAAAATGCCTGAACACTTAATAGTCAGCTCTCTGCCAGGTGCAGTGGCTCATGCCTGTAATCCCAGCACTTTGGGAGGCCAAGGCAGGAGGATTACCTGAGGTCAGGAGTTCGAGACCAGCCTGGCCAACATGGTGAAACCCCGTCTCTACTAAAAATACAAAAGTTAGCTGGGTGTGGTGGCGCACGCCTATAGTCCCAGCTACTTGGGAGGCTGAGGCAGGAGAATCGCTTGGACCTGGAGGTAGAGGTTGCAGTGAGCCAAGACAGTGCCACTGCACTCCAGCCTGGGCCACAGACTGAGACTCTTTCTCAAAACAAACAAAAACAAAAACAAAAAACAGCTTTTATGAGCCAGTGTGAGTGAGCTCTGCACATCACTGATACATTTACAGAAAACGCGAAAGAGATGGAAGACAAAGAAGTTAGAAATGAAGCAATCAAGGTGGGTCTGTAGAATCAATCCCTTGTCATTTTTTTGAAAACAAATATCACATGCAAAAAGGACAAAGAGAATCACCCCCTGTTTGTTTAATAGAGAAGGGGGGTTCACACTAGGAATGAGTGACCCATGTCACTTATAGAAGAGTAAGATCTTTCTTTATGGTTTTTAGATCGAGTATTAGAGATTTGCTGACATTTGACCATTTCTGACCTAGAACAATGATGATCTTGTGTGTTTTAACCTAATCAGACAGTGGGGAGGGGCTTGCTCACGTTTTATAGATGAGCGGTTTGCAATGCTGAAGCCGGAGACATTTCTGGGGTGGAACCATGGTAGGTGTAAGGCCATTTTCACTCCTTCTTGCATCTTGATCCGCGACACAGTGCCATTGCTGCAGAAGGTTCCGATCCTGACCACGGTGGCATCGATTCGGCCGCTGATGGAGTGAGTGACTCCGTCTGGGCAGCTCTCACCTGGACCGATCTGCCTCAGGCGAGGGATGGAAAACTGCAGCTCTAAACCGATGCTCTTATGAGCTTTGACATCCCAGATGAAAGTTCTGTTGAGAGTAGGCAACAACGTTGTCGAGGGCTGAAGCTGAACCTCCCCAAAAGGACATGGACCCGACATACAGTCTGAAAAACAGTCACAAAAGCAATTTTGATCACAGATGCTCCAAGGCCCCACACCACTCCTCCTCCACCACTCAGCCCCCTGTAGTAGACTCTTTGGGGCTCCCCCAAGGTGGCCTTTACCAGGCAGGGGCACCCAGGCCACAACTGCTGTGAGTCTTAGTGGCCAATGGCTCACAGATGTACCCTCCTTCGGGGAAGTGCCTCAGCTCAGGGGAGCTGCCTTGAACCGGAAAAGCCTGAGAGGTGTTGCAGCCCCTCATGCCCATCCCAAGGGAGAGGTGCTGTCTACAGCCAGTAATAGCCTCTGGCAGGAATTAAAAAGTCTGACCTCCTTGCTTCAAGTGACATAACCTGGGTATGCTATTCATACTCCAGAGCTCCCCATGGGGTCAGGCTGAGGCTACTCTTCAGCTAAAACCACATCTGCATTCAGCTACGTGCCCTGCTCTATCCTGCTTTCCTCACTTCTGAGAGCACTTTCTTGATCACTGACTTAAACAAAATATCCTGTCTCAGGCTCTGCTTCCAGGTCACCAGACTTGAGACATCTCTTAATTACTGTGATTTCCAGATTAAGTTCCTGGGGTCCAGTGGGTGAAGCCAGAAGGAGGGCATTTGCAGCAGAGTCTGTGCTTTGGGATCTCCTACTTCTCCTGTACTGAGAGAGTCACGATTTCACAATTTGTAGAGCACAGTGCCAAGATCCATCCTTTAAAACTGGTTTCCCCATCAACACATTCATCAACATGGCAAATATACTCTGAACGTGCAACTCCTCTGGACAGCTGGAATCTGGCGGCACCATTTCTCTTCCTGCACTGCCTTAATACTGATATTTTATAACCACTGCAGTTGAATTTCTTTTTTTAAGGCTAACAGCTAATAATATCCTTTGATATATTTGTTTCCTAAGCCTTTTAAAACAAAGCAAGAAATATTATCATCAGAGGAAACAAGAGGAAAGAAGGGAAGAAACAGAAAGTAGGCAATGTAACATTAAGGTTTTGTTGTCTTGAGCAGGGGGCATCTGAAAGGTGTGATGGACTCTGGCCTCCATAATAATAATTTGTGAATCTTTACTGCTGTTCCATTGGGGTATTTGAAAGTACTGTCCACTCAAAATAGAATTATGGAGAATTTCAGATCAGTCTTGGATCTCTGAGGTCATCCAAGCCAGACCTCTGATTTTTGCAAAGCAGCTATGGATCCAGGTGACTTGGGCTGGCCCTTGCAGCAAGTACATGGCAATCCCAGATCCCAGGACAAAAGCTCAGGCTGTGTTTGGTCAACCCTTTCTTGCCAATGTGCTATGCTGTCTAACCAATAACACAGGGTTAGATAACATGGTGACTAACGTGACTAAAATTAGACTTTGCATGTTGCTAAAGGTAGTTCCTATTTTAGGAGCTCATGGAAACTTCAATGTTTATATCAAGCCACCTCTTTCTTTCAAAAGCTGACCTCAAGTGATTTTCCACTCACACCTCCAGTGTGCCCAGGGCAACATCAGTTGGCTCTGGCTACGTTCTGTACTCTTACGGGAACACTTAACTCTAGTAAGGCAGTGACTCTTAGCTCTGGTTCTACCTACAACTCACCTGCAGGCCATTTAAAAACTACACATGCCTGGGCCATCCCAGGGATTCTGATTTAATTCTATAGCAAAATCTGGAGTCAAAAAGCCCCATCTCCCAGCCTCAGCTCTGTCACCAGCCATGTGACACTGTGAGAGGCAGGTTATGAAAGCAATTTTTCATTTGATGCTAAGAGCTTTGTTTTTTAGGATGAACACACAGGTAAGAGTAGTCAAAATGATCGGCATGCCTCGGAATCTTCTCCTGTACTCTGTTCGGTGCAAACATTTTAAATAACTAAAATGATTCCTGTCCAGAGAATGGAGAAGTATTATTTCTGAAGTGATTCACAACTCATTTTCCCCAGCAGATTTCTACTTTCATTAACTCTCTCTTTTTTTTTTTCTTTTTGGAGATGGAGTCTTGCTCTGTCGCCCAAGCTGGAATGCAGTGGCACCATCTTGGCTCACTGCAACCTGTCTCCCAGGTTCAGGTGATCCTCCTGCCTCAGCCTCCCAAGTAGCTGGGACTATAGGCATGTGCCACCATGCCTGGGTAATTTTTTTTGTATTTTTAGTAGAGACGGGGTTTCACTATTTTGGCCAGGCTGGTCTTGAACTCCTGACCTCAGGTGATCCACCTGCCTCAGCCTCCCAGAGTGCTGGGATTACAGGCATGAGCCACCACGCTCAGCCAACTTTCATTAGCTCTCATGGAACTATTCAAGAAGAGATGAGAATGGAGACGTCAAATTTTATCTGATGCTGATTTCAGAATGATTGTTCAGAAAAGGCAGTGAAGGGCAGGTGGACCACTGGACCTGATTCAGTGTCTAGATTTATTATTTTAGAAATTGATATTTTCATATCATTTTCAAAAGTTGTGAGCATGGGTTTTTACTACATAGTAAGCCATGTGGGCATCCTAGGATTGAGAGACTGAATGCATTCAAAGGCTTGACTTGTGGAATGTGTCATTTGTTACATTTTTCCTTTTTCAAAGTGGAAGTCACTTTACTGGTTTAACTGATTATAAAAGTAATGTATAGTTGTTTTAAAAACAAACAAAAAGACAAGTGGGTGTGGTGGTGTGTGCCCAGCTACCCCAGAGGCTGAGGTGGGAGGATCACCTGAGTCCAGGAGGTTTGAGGCTACAGTGAGGTGTGGTCACCACTGCACTCCAGCCTGGGTGACAGAAAAAAAATAGGTGGGGGGTGGGGTGGGGCGGGGAAGTACAGAAAAGTAGAAAGAAGAAAATGTCAACTGTTCCCCTCTGCTATCCCCTATAGGGTAGTATAAAGTTCGAATTTTGGAGTTTTGGAGTTTATCCCTCCATACTTTGGGTTCTGTATGATTGTGTGTGCATGTTTGTGTGCATGTATGTAAGTGTGCATGTGCACATGTGTGTATTTAATAGAGTAGCATCAAACTATATAAACTATTGTCCTACTATAAGCTACGTTGTTTTTAATGGAACAAAACTATTTTGGGCATCTTTCTATGTCAAACACACAAACTTACTTCATTCTCTTAGTAGCAACACACCATTCCACTGCATTCTTAAATATATCAACGTTCTCTTTAGCTCTGTAAAAGTTCATTAAAATTTTAATTATAATTGACTTAAATTGAAAAATTAATATGGGGAGAATCTACATTTTAAAAATACTTAGTTTTTCTTTTTTTTTTTTTTTTAGTTTTTTTGAGACGAAGTCTCACTCTGTCATCCAGGCTGGAGTGCAATGGCACGATCTAGGCTCACTGCAACCTCTGCCTCCTGGGTTCGAGCGATTCTCCCACCTCAGCCTCCCGAGTAGCTGGGACTACCGGCATGTGCCACCACGCCTGGCTAATTTTTTGTAAAAATACTTATTTTTTCTATCAAGGAACATGGCATATCTTTCCATTTATTTAAGTCTTCTCTTTTGTCTTTCAACAAAATTTTATATTTTGCTTCATATACTTTATGTACTTATTAAGATAATCTCTATATATTTAATTAGAGATTCTGAAAAATGGTGACCAAGGGCATGCATAATAAGCCTCCTTATGTTATTGCCTGTTTCATTGGTAATGCTGCCATATCTGATAGTTAAATATGGTATTTGCTATCAGTTCTTGATAGACGCTCTTTATTGAATTAAGAAAATATCCTTCCATTCCTGATTTACTAAGAGTGTTTTATGAAAGACATTTAAAATCTATGTTCATACTGTTCTGTAAAAAAAAAAAGAAGACGAAGACATCTAAAGTCATCTATTGAGATGATCATATATAGTTTTTTTCCTCTAACCTAATAATGCAAAGCATCACATTAACTGATTAGCCAGGTGGTTTATGTATCATCTATGGCAGATTTCACTCTGTAATAGCAGAGTTGAGGAGCTATAGTGTTCTGTTAAAAAAAAAAAAAAGACATTTAAAATCATCTATTGAGATGATCATATGTAGTTTTTTCCTCTCTAACCTGATAATGCAAAACATCACATTAACTGATTTGCCAGGTGGTTTATGTATATTGTCTACAGCAGGTTTCACTCTGTAATAGCAGAGTTGAGGAGCTGTGATGTGACAGAAACCTCCCGGCCCACAGGCCTAAGACACCTACTATCTGACCTTATCTGAAAGAAGTTTGCCAACCTGCCTCTAGAATGGTTTGAATATCATAGAAATTAACTGCTCCTTGAAGTTTTATAGAACTTACTTGTAAAATCATCTCTAACTAACCCAAACTGTTCTCCCCTGTCTCGGGCATTTTTTCCAATCCCCTCCTTGGTTATTTATTTATTCAGTTTTCCTACCTTTCCATGAGTCAATCTAGCCCATTAAATTTTCTTTGAAAATCATCCACTTCCTTTGGATTTTCACATTTATGATGAAAATATTATACAGAGTCTCTTACAATTTTAGAAATAGTCTCTGTATATATTGTTAAGTCCATTTTTATACCTTTAATGCTGTATATTTGTATTTTGTCTCTTTTTTCCATGAGACTAGTCAGGGATTTGTCTATTTAATTAGTCTGCAGAGAACCAGGTCTTGGTATTAGTCATTAAATGTAGTTTTTAAAATTGATTTTTAGTACTTCAATTTCTCCTTTTACTTTTGAATTCCTTCCTTCCTAAGGTATGGCTTTGATTGGATGACAAATAGTGCTCTTATTCTTATTAATACATCTATTCATCCTATTTGACATGGCCCCCTTAAAATGATTGAGAAATTATAAATGCATGTTTCCCTACCTAATTATTATTATTTCCTATGTCAATCTTCTATCCCAAGCTCAAATTATGAATAATAAAACCAAATATCTATAGTTTAAGTATTATGTGTCATCCATTTTTCAATCCATTATTTTATTTCATCCTCATAACTCTCTTGTTTGGTACAATAATCCTTATTTTATAGACTAGAAAACTAAGGCATCAAGCAGTTGAATAATTCGCTTAAAGTCATGTGATCAGGTCACATGAGTAGTAGCCCTGGAGCTTGAAGCCAAACCCAACTCCATCATTCTCCAAAGGAGCCGTCTCTTCTACTGTGTCTTATGGATCCATCGCTCTATCTTTATCTCCTCAACTTCTTTTTTTTTTTTTTTTTTTTTTGAGACGTAGTCTCGCTCTATTACCCAGGCTGGAGTGCAGTGGTGTGCTCTGGGTTCACTGCAACTTGTGCCTCCCGAGTTCAAGTGATTTTCCTGCCTTAGCCTCCCAAATAGCTGGGATTACAGGCATCTGCCACCACGCCTGGCTAATTTTTGTATTTTTAGTAGAGACGGGGTTTCACCATGTTGGCCAGGCTGGTCTTGATGCCCAGCTAATTTTTGTATTTTTAGTAGAGATGGTTTCACCATGTTGGCCAGGTTGATCTTGAACTCCTGACCTCAGGGGATCCGCCTACCTCAGCCTCCTCAGTGCTGGGATTACAGGTGTGAACCACCACGCCCGGCCTTTCCTCAACCTTCTGATTCTTTTGCCTTCCATATCAGCCAGATATTTTTAGCACACAGGATGAGCATCACAGACCTGAAAATCTGTAGCTTGTGGGCTTCTGTAGTGCTGCCTGAAGAGCCCATGTGGACAGTGGCTAAGTGCAAAGACTTGAAAGCCAGAGTACCTGGGTCCTTCTCCTGATCTGCTGCTTACTAGTTGTGCTCACTTAGGCAAGTTCCTCCCTCTGTGAACTTCTCATAGGGCTGTTTTAAAGATTAAACAAATTAAGCTGTGTAATGCATTTAGAACTCTAACTAGCCACATCAGAGCTAAATTAAAAAACTGTAGAGTTTCAGAATAGATCTTAGCTCTCTAGCAGTAGAGACTACTTAGCATGGGAAAGACAGGCAGGGAGGTGTAGAGATATTTAAAAGACATTGTCAAACAGCTCACAAGTGTCTACTTACCAATATTTTTCTGGATCTCTATGACAAAGTGATTCTCAGGACTCTGGCAGCTAAAGGTAAAGACTATTCTTTCTCCAGACTTGATGGACAACATGGTTATATGTCTTTTAGAAATGACGATGTAACAGGGTTTTGCCAGCAGAGTCGGGGTCCCCAGCTTTATGAGAACTGTAATGTTGCTTTCTCGTGGCAGAGCAATCTCAAAAGCTTCTGAAGGAAGGAAGGAAACTGAAGTGAGCAGGATGATTTAGGTCTGCAAACTGCTGTGGTCCCCGACCCCAATCTGGTTCAGAGAGGATGTCCTCTCTGACAACTTTGTTCCTTCCCTCCTTTTCTGAGAAGAAGGATGGTGCAAAATGACAGTTCCGACCTTAGCAATGAAAAAGAACCACGATGCTGCCAGCTGGTCACTGACATGTGTTTCTTGTTTGCATTAATTTTTCTACAAATTGAAAACACTATACCGCATTCTAGATGTCTTGAGCAGTATGCTGTTAGATATCCCATCTGAGCAGTATTAAATAACAACCAGAGTAACCACCACACCTTTTCTCAACATGACTGTAGAACAAAGTCTACACACAGAAACCATCCATCATAGGGAGACACATTTATCTGCAAAGAGCTGCTGTCCCTTGCCCTGGGTGCTTTATATGCCCAGCACATACATACATACATACGTACGTACATACATACATACGTATGTACGTATGGTAGTGGGGGCTAGAAAAACATTTGCAGAAATTAGATATAATCATATCGTATCAATGAACTTGGAAAGTTAGAGCAAAACAATGCTATTATCTCAGATTGGGGTTTAGTAAAAATACCTGAGCAAACAATATCAAGCAAGTGAGGTGGGGGTTGGTTATTAAACAGAATTGTACAAATGTCAGAGTAGGGCTCTGGTTCACAAACAAGCCCAATCTCCTTCCCATTTGCTTTGCTTGATCGATTAAGTGCTCTTAGACCAAGAAGGGAGAGCCACTTTCTCCTTAGCTGACACTGCCCCTGCCCTATCTTGGATTCTGATTATGAGTCTCTGGGCAGCTGATGGCCTGGGAACAGCAGATGATGGGAGGATCGTCTGTAGGTGAATCCTGTGGAGGGAGGGAGCCTAGGGGCTCACAGTCCATGTAGCACCGTGTTCTGGTACAAACAGCTGGTCGGGATCTGTTATCGTGCTGGCACAAATGGTGTTTGATAAGCAGTTAGTGAATGAATAGCAATCTGATCAGAAGCTTTTGTTTCCCATCTATTCTTCTTTCCCTCCTTGTAAAAATTTATTTTTAAAAAATCAACCTTATTGACAGTAATTTACACACATTAAAAAGGACTCACTCATTTTAAGAGTTTTGACAAATGTATACACTCATGTGACCACCACAATCAAGATATACAAATATTTTCCTCACCCTCAAAAGTTCCCTCAATGCCCCTCTGCAGTCAACCTCCACTCCAAGTTCTAGAAAACTGTCAGTGAATTTGTCCTGCTCTGGACCTTCATGCAAATGGAAGCCTATAGTACTTTCTCTTTTGTAGCTGGCTGCTTCTGCTCAGCATGCTTGTGAGATTCACCCACGCTGCTGCATGGGTCAGTAGTTTCCTCCTTTTTATTGCTGAGTACTATTCCATTGACAGAATAGGCCATGATTTATTTATCCATGCACCTGTTGAATGACATCTGAGTCCTCTTCAGTGTTGGACGAGCCATGTGCTATAATTTTACCATAACTGCTAGCCTGCACAAGACTGGATGTACTTCTGCCAGCTGCCATGAGTGAGCATGCTGTATTCCCACAGCTCAGCAGCTGTATGTGATCACACATTTGGATTTCTGTCACCCTCTTCTTGTGCCTCTCTCTCCATCCTACTCTGCTCCAGCCCCGCTGGCCAGCTGCTCCTTACATAGTATGGAAATTGATCTCCCAACCTGTGATATGAACTGTAAATATTTCCCCTAGTTTATCATTTGCCTTTTGACCTCACTTAGACTGGTTTTTCAGGTATGAACTTTACCCTCTTTGGGCCTCTGTTCCTTCATTGTAAAATGAAGGGGTGGGGCTAGAATAACTCTACACTCCCTGACAGCTCTGAGTCTATGACCATTACCTGAGTAAGTAGGAAGCGACTTTGTAACTGGAAGAATTCCCAACTACTGCTCAGAAGTGACATATCTCTCTGGGCACCAGGGCACTGTCATGGCCAGCTTTATGACTGCAAGAGTGCTTAGATTTCCATTTTTGGGGCAAAACTTCTTGTCTTTCTGGCCTCTGCGTGTAACCCTCTCCACCTCAGTCACTGTGTTCAGGCCAGCCTTGCCTTCTTTCTTGAACACACCAACCTCTTTCCCACCTCAGGGCCTTTGCACATGCTGGTCCTGACACCAAAAGTGCTTTCTCTAGAAAAAGCTGGCTCCTTGTTGTCATCCCGGTCTCAGCACTAAGGTCACATTTTCAGAGTGGCCTTCCCTGACCAGCCCACCTAAAGTGCTCCCCTCCCCCCGCCACCTCAGTCCTCCTGAACCCTGTGCTTGATGTCCGTGAGCTCGTACAGGAGGCAGCAGGAACTTGCCTGTATTTTTTAGTGGTAGCCCCAGGACCAAGGCAGTGCCTGATCCCCACGAGGAGACAAAACGTTTTAAGCCCCAAAACAACTCCATATAAAACTATTAGTCCCTGTGTTCTTGTCTTCACCGCATTTAATTTCTCATAGACATACTACCATTCCCGTATTTTACTTTCGGCTAATAAATCCTGGCAAGAACAAGGGACTATGTATCTTTTAATTAATAGCTTGAGAGAGAATACATTCTCAGAGGCAGAAGTTTTATTTGCTCGAATGCTTGGTTTTCAAGCAGTGTGGCCATTTAGAATCTTCTGAGGCTGAGGGGTTCTTCAAGATGTCAGATTAAAAATGAATCCAGATCTATGTTCAGAAACCCATTTGCCAGGTTTATATCTGAGCTGTATATTACAACTCTTGTGTTCTTTTTCTGTAATCATGAAAACATCTAACTGTGTTATTTGTAAAAAAAAAAATTCTTGGAGCACTCAGTCTCTCCAAGTTGGGCTAATTCACCAGCAAGTGAAGCTGAGTCCAATCTGAGGCTACAGCCCGCCTAGCTATGTTACCAATTTCTTTCTTATTCCCATTTCCCCTTCTGTCAGCTTTTTTATCCTTTATTTAAAAATTCCTGCCCCTATGATCATTATTTTAAATCAGTGCTAGACACTAAGCAGAGTTGCATTGCCTGAGGCTAGAGATGGAGAGAGGGGATGGAGTTCCAGGGGGCCAAGCAGACTGTGCAGGGTGAGGGGACTGTTTTGTATCTTGACTATAGCAGTGATTACACCTTGTATACAAGTGCCAAAATTCATCAAACTGTACACTTAAAATTGATGATGTTTATTTTATGTAAGCTATACCTTAATAAAAAGAAAAAAAGTATTCAAAAGATCATGTTTTTACACAAAGTAGGCATGTAATAAATTAATAAAAGAATAATCATTACCACTGTTAAAATATGGTTTAATAATATTTTGGGGGGAGCCTAGGTATATGTAATATTTTAAATCTCTTTAACTTAGATTCAGAGAAGACCAAAGCTGATCTCACCAAAATCTCTCCACTCAGTTCTTCTCTGTTGTTTGGCCAGGTTAGTATCCAAAATAATTCTGGGTATATGGCAAGGTATTCTTTTATAATGACAGTCAAAGGAAAATGTATAATCTCTACTTTTTTTTTGAGACAGAATCTCACTCTGTTGCCCAGGCTGGAGTGCGGTGGTGCAACCTTGGCTCACTGCAACCTCCGCCTCCTGGGCTCAAGCTAGTCTCCTGCCTCAGCCTCCCGACTAGCTGGGACTAAAGGCATGTGCCACCATGCTCAGCTAATTTTTGTATTTTTAGTAGAGATGGGGTTTCACCATGTTGGCCAAGCTGGTCTTGAACTCCTGACCTCAGGTGATCCAACCACCTCGGCCTCCCAAAGTGCTGGGATTACAGGTGTGAGCCATTGTGCCCAGCCAGAAAAATGTATAATCTCTTTTAGAATTTTTTTTTTTTTTTTTTTTGAGACAGTTTCCCTCTGTTGCCCAGGCTGGAGTACAATGGCGTGATCTTGGCAACCTCTGCCTTTGGGACTCAAGTGATTCTCGTGCCTCAGTCTCCCGAGAAGCTGGGACTACAGGTGTGCCACCACGCCTGGCTAATTTTTGTATTTTGTAGTAAAGAGGGGGTTTCACCATGTTGGCTGGGCTGGTCTTGAACTCCTGGCCTCAAGTGATTTGCCCACCTTGGCCTCCCAAAGTGCTGGGATTACAGGTGTGAGCCACTGCGCCTGGCCTAGAAATTCATTTTTTAAAGAATTTTGGAAATGATGTATTCATTTGACAAACATTTTCTGGGTTCATAATCTATTCTAGGGACACACTTGGTGCAAATGACTTAATGATAAAAACAGCCAGAGTCCCTGCCCTTAGGGAATTAATAGCCTAGACTAAGGGCCTACAAATGGTCTGTGATAAAGTTCTAAGCCCTAGTAGGTGTAACAAGGGCTCTGGGAATCTGTGCTGGTCTATGCTGAGACGTAGGGATTTTTTTTTTTTTTGGTCCATGGTGAGAAGTAGGGATTCACTTTCATCTTTTTTTTTCCATATGGAGAGCCCACTGTTCCAACTCTAAGCGTTGAATATACCAGTCCTTCCTTCATGAATTACTAATGCTACTTCTGTTGTTTCTATTTTTTATTTATGGTCTTTCACGCAAACTCATTTTGCAATCAAGAAAGATGAAATCTTATGAGGGTTAAATGACTCACTCCTGGTAGATGTTTAACATCTTAATATGTTTCTTTGCCCTGGCTGAGATGATCAACCCAGCACGTTCTACTGTCCAGCTGTAGTTTGTAACTATTCTTTGGTGTACCAGACCAGAGAATTTGGGCTTGAGTAATCCCCCACCTGGTGTCCAGCTCATAGTTCAGAGGAAACAACTAAGCTAAAGACACATGATAGGCTAAGCTGAATTTAGCTACCTTTCCATCAGGAGGAGATGACTTATATTATAGGCTCTTTTCTAGGGTCATAGCCAAGGACACATCACTCACATGGCTGTCATTTTTAATGGTCCCCCTCATCCTAATTGATAAATAAGTTAGCTAGAAGGGGTGAATAGGAGCAAGAAGATAATGATTCAACACCTTGTACATACTTGAAATGTAGACTCTCTCCTGATCCCCACCAATTCTGCCACTCCGGAGGCACTTACTTCGCTGCAATAAAAACAGTGGTAAAATCCCCACTGCTTAAGTAGAGTAACTTGTCAGCTCATTTGATCACAAATGCTTGGATCACATCTCTTTCTTTTGCCTCCCCAGGAATTTGGTATTTCATTGGTCTAATGTTTCAGAAAATCATTACCCAGGTTCAGAGAAACTTAGAAATGCTCCAGATTCTGGTGTGACTTTGAGGCCTTACGGGCTGAAAGGCATCCAAGCTTTCACTAGAGCAGTGCGTGGGCTCCTGGGCTTAGGGCATTTGGAAAAGCTTACAAGGCACAGGCTTGGGCTCCTGAGTCACACACAGCTCTTTTCTTCAGCTCTCCTGCCTCCTGACCTCTCCTTATTAGGACACCTTTGTGAGTATATGCCTCACCAGCTCCTTCTTGGGCAGGCAGGGTTGGGGGAAGAATTTCCATTTGTTTTAATCATCATTCATGATTCACCATTCATTAATCACCATATCACACATCTCTGTTATTTCTTCTCCCTGCCATCCTATTTCTTTGCAATTCTCGATTCTTGTAAGGGAAACTAATGTAGCGGAGGGAATTCCACGTGATAAACAACAGGAAGTCATTTTTCTCCCAGATCTGTCAAATACAGTTTAAAGGACTGGCGAAATAACTGGCAACCCGTCTAAAATTTGTAGACGAATTGGAACAAGTTGCCTCAGTTCTGGGTGTGGTTGCCTGTGGGACTCGGCTCTCATTCACCTTCTCTGTCCAAGGAAGATGGACTGAGCAGCTCCCAGCCAGGGCTGGCTCAGCTTAGGCACCAGGAGATACAAATTAAGATGCATGGTGCCCTGGAGGGTGCCCAGGATGCCAAGGGAGGCAGACTCAGAAACCAAGAAGTTTGTGGCTGCTCAATCACGGCTTGCATGTGAGTCAGGTTCCACTTATGGCCAAAATAGCCCTGTCCTCTCTTAGGAAGAGGTCACATTGCAGACCAACATTCCATTCTCAACAAGTCCAGCAGCTGGTGTTTCCTCCATCCATGGAGCAGATCCCTGCTTTTCAGACTGAGCATCAGATAAGTCGTGATATGCTTTTAGGGGCCAGGTTTGCAAAATATATTTCATTAAACTGTGGATGTGCACACCATGAGAGCCCCAGGATGTCCAGCAGATTGGCAAGTTTATACCCTACCTCATATCCACCCCAAGGGGACACACACACCATTGAAATGATTTCTCCCAACCTTTATTCCCTGCAGGGAGCAAGTGTTGAATTCACATACATTGAATGAACATTTGCCTGTCTATCTGTTCATTAGACCCAGATAGTAATTTTAGGACACCAGAGAAGTTCAAGGTACTCTGAAGACATTGAGGGTCTGCTATCAACCATCTCGGGGTGGTGGTCAAGCAGGGCTTCACAGAAGGGGTATGACTTAAGATGGGTCTTAAAGAATGGATATGAGTGTGCCAACCAGGAACTGTGAGATGACTGTCAGGAAGGACAGATGGAAGGAACAGCAGGTGCAAAGATGCCAAGATATGAAAATCACGGCTTCCTTGGAGCCACTCTGGGGAGTTTGATTTGGCCAGAGTTTTGTTTGGGTAGGTAGAGGAGGCTGGAGAAGCGGGAAAGGGCTTGGTTGTTGGCCATGGAGTTTGGGCTTCACCCACTGGGACCAGCACACCTTAGCAGCTTGGTGTGGTGGTGAAGAGTACAGATTCTAGAATCAAACTATCTAGGGTCAATTCCTGGCTCTACCACTCACCCAGATGTGCTTCCTTGGGCAAATTCCTTAGCTTCTTGGTGCCTCACTTTCCTCATCTGCAAACAGGATAATAATGAAATTCCTGTAAGGCCTAAATGAGTTAATACCTACAAAGTGCTTAGAATGATGCCAGGTAGTCAATCAATATTGGCTGTTAGTATTGTTGATATTATCAATGATAGCAAATTACAACTACTACTAGCAGTGATGGGGCACCATTGAAGGTTGTTAAGCAGACAACTATAGCAGCAGTTTGGCTCTGAGTCTAAAGCCTACAGTCCTGGCTGGCTGGGTGGGGACTAGGTAAGGCAGGCAAGGCACTGAAGAGGCAAACCTTAAGGAGGCACTCACTGTCAGGGAGGTGCCACTTAAGGAGGCAAGTATGAGTGCCTCCTTAAATTCTGCACACCTTATCTACCTCACCTAGCCATGGCCCTGGCCCTGATCATTGGCTATTAATAGGCCCTTCTAAGTGTTGACTCATTTGACTCCAGCACCCTCACTGAGACCGGAGAAGTGACCTCACTTCTCCAAGTTTGCTGAGCTCAGGAGGCAGCTGGGACATTCTGGTTCAACCCTGGCACCTCTGCAGTCTCCACCCACCCAGGGTACCACACTGAGCTGCCCTCATAGAAGCTGCCAAGGCTGGTCAAGTTACCTAGCAGAAAAGGAGGAACTGCTGTCATTCTTTTTCTTTCTTTCTTTCTCTTTCTTTCTTTCTCTCTGTTCTTTCTTTCTTTCTTTCTTCCTTTCCTTCCTTCCTTCTTTCTTTTTCTTTTCTTTCTTTCTTTCCTCCTTCCTTCCTTCTTTCTTTCTTCCTTCCTTTTCTCTCTCTCTGTTTCTTTTTCTTTTTTTGTCTACCCTGGAGGTGACAGAAACTGCCATTCTTATTAAATGAATGCAGTTGTTGGCTGATTCCAAGAAGTGGGGGGTCACCTCCAACAGAATTCATTCTAACAGTGCCTGCTGTGGGAGGGGTGGGGGTGCCAGACAGTCACATCGCCAAACTTGGAGTCTTCCTAGTCTAGTGGACCTGAGGCAGTGAGGCCTAAAGGCATAGAGAGATATCTGGTTTAGACACTCAAAATCTATGTGTCATTGACTTGGCCGGCTCCATTTACAGACTGGTAAATTGAGGTGTAAGTCTTGCCAACAACAGGAAGACCACTGATCTGCCTACCTGGAAATAGTTCATTTCCACCTTCACATAAGAAAGAACTAGAACATGAATTGCCATTTCAAGGGCTAATCATTCTCTCTTGGATGGGAGAAAAACCTTTGGAATCTAGACACCAGGCCTGTCTAAATAGTAATAACAACAAACATTTAATGACTCCTTAATATGAGGCAGCCTCCCTGCATATGTTTATAAATATTTATAAATTCCCACAACCACTCCATAAAGTAGGTTCTAATATTAATCCCCATTGTACAGATGAAGAAACTGAGGCTTGGGCAGGTTAAGTAATGTGCCCAGGCATATATGATTAATAAGAGTTAGAGACAAGTTTTGTGCCCCAGCTCTGACACCAGTGCCCAGGGCATGATAAATGACTATTTAGCAGAGCTAGTCCCGCCCGAAGAATTCCACACACAACCAGGAACTTTCTGATGATGGTGGGTTGTTCTTACCAACAAAGTCAATCAAGGTAGAATAAAGCATTTCCAAGCTGCTGGCTCTCCAGGATATCGAAAGGAAAACATATTTGTTTTAAATGGTCCAACAAGCACACTGCATTACTGCAAATCCTCCTTCATGTCAAAGTAATTTGAAAGTATAGTTGGAATTTAAGCTTAAGATTTAAATTCCACAGAATTTGACATGTTTGGGGAGTGGTTGTTCTTTTGTATTGTTCTTTTTTGGCAGTGCCGGGTGTAAGGTTCTAAGAAAGGGAACTGGTATGGTTCCACTGCTGATGGCTCCACAGCTTCATGACGTCTGCCCGGGGGGTGTGGGCATGGGAGGTTAATGTGGCCGAGTTGGTGGCAAAAGAAAAGCAGCCATGATTCTAGAACAAAGCACTGGGAATGAAAGGCCAGTGCCAAGTTTTAGCAGAAAAGCATGCTATAGAAGCCCTGGCCTGCAGGACTCACTTCTCTAGACAGCTGTCAGTGAGACTCATGGGAAAATCCAATGCAAGTTTGAGTCAATTTCAACCAGGCTTCTGCTTGGGCTTGGCAGGAAATGCTTCTTCCTAAAAGAGACCCCCACATGTCCTTCTGGGTATCTGAGCTGTAAAGCCTTTCATCCACTGGTTTGGAAGTCAAGTAGGATGTGCCAAGACCTGCCAATTCCCCTTCCCCACCCCACTCCTTTCACCTTATTCCCATGGCTGGTTTCAGGAAAGGGCCTGTCAAGACAGCAGGGCAAATCTCTCATTCTCCCTCTGAGAAGTAAAGGGATGTGAAATGATGGCTGCTTACCAGACTCTCCTAGAAAGAAGCTGGGGCAAGGTACAACAGTCAGGCCAAGCTGAGGAAATGCTTTCAGGCTACTGTTGCAGGTCTGGAGAAAGGGATGGGTGGCAGGGCAGGTGACCATCCCATTCCCCAACCCCAACAGCAGGTGCACCTCCCAACTGAAGATACGGTGCCACAGGTGGCTATAAGAACTTGCCTGCCATTCTGCCATTATAGGCTCTCCAAAGGAAAGGACTACATTAAACACTGCAGTGATCAGTTAACACCCAGGAAGGACTGGACATAGACCCTAGTTATCAAGAAAGGACCTGGGGAGTGATCAAGCACAACCTCCCACCTGCAGTGGGCCTGGGACACAGGACTGCACTGGGAAGTCAGGGCAGGGAAGAAAGCCCGAGGGAGTAGGACAAGGGCATGCACAGTGCAGGTGGGAAGTGCAGAGACAACTTGCTGCAAAATGTTGATGAAGGCCGACTCTGATCTCTCTCAAGATCATTTTGCCATGAGTTACTGTCATGCCAGGTGCTGGCATACAAAGATGAACAAGGCTGGGCTCCAACTTCCAGACTTACATCCAGTGACCTCAGGGCTCGAGAGATATCAGGGTCCCACCCCCTCAGTGAAAGAGACACATAGTTCCCATTAAAATAGTTTACTATTCCCACAGCTCTTAGATTAATTACAGAAGACAGTAAAATTAAGTTCCAATAGCAACGTTAAAAAGAACCATGTGCACGCTTAGTCAATCCAACTTGTTGGAACAGTTTATCAATATGGGACTGTTTTGTACATTCATTCACTCCCTACTCTTAATTCCCAAGGTCCTTAAGAAAGAAAATGATATGTGATGATGCAAGTTGTTTCTTTTATTTATTTTACTTTTTTGAGACAGAGTCTTGCTCTTGTTGCCCAGGCTGGAGTGCAATGGTGCAATCTCGGCTCACCACAATCTCTGCCTTCCAGGTTCAAGCGATTCTCCTGCCTCAGCCTTCTGAGTAGCTGGGATTACAGGTGCCCGCCACCATGCCTGGCTAATTTTTGTACTTTTAGTAGAACAGGGTTTCACCATATTGGCCAGACTGGTCTGGAACTCCTGACCTCAGGTGATCCACCTGCCTCGGCCTCCCAAAGTGCTGGGATTACAGGGGTGAGACACTGTGCCTAGCCAAGTTATTTATTTTTTAAAGTAACTGAACCATTCCTCAAAAGCAATGCTAGCAGTTCACTGTCTGCAGAGCTTATGCTTTGAATCATTTTTCTAAAGTGGTGACAGGTTTGCATAGAACCATCCAAACTCTTCTGTTGCATTTTTCCCTTTTATGATCAAAGACACATGCCATATGAGAGAGGTGGCCCTGTCTGGGTCACAGTCTAGATCACAGTCTGCAGCAAACGGACACATCTGCGTATAAACCCCTCTGAGACTGAGGCCATCTTAAGGCTCCTTGTCAATCCAAAACATGGATGTTAACATTTAATTCCAGATTGAATCACACCATATCGGTGGAGGAATGGTTTCCAAGAGGACCACAGAGGTCAGAAAGCTGCATAATAACAGACTGAACATGGGAATTGCAGAATTAAATAACAAATATAACTCAGCTTATGACCACTGTAAATAATTCATGCAAGATGCTAAAATGCCACAAGGCTACTTTAAATCACATTAACATTTTATGAAATGTTAACAAGATTTATTTTGTTAGACCTTGAAGTGTGAGTCACGAGGACCATGAAAGTCACTGAGGATCACAAGGATGGCTGGAGAAGAATCAAAGGAGTAGATTAAAAAACCCATCTGTATGTACACTCAGGGACACACACGCAAAGGCCCACAGCCCCCCTCCCTCATCTGCTAAATGTTTAGAAGTTACTGAATTTCCAGTGTCTTTAGTATTCCCCCCAGAGTACCTCATTCAAATGGTCCAACCTTGCCATCAGAGATTAAATAGTTGTTCAAGTTCTTCTGACAAAAAGTCAGCAGGGGGGTGGTTAAACAAGAATCCACACACAAAAGACTTGATATAAATCCTATTTATATCAAGTTCAAGAAGACAAAACCAGTCTGTGCTTGTAGAAGTCAGAATAGTGAACCTGGGGTGAGGAAAGTAGGCAGGTGATTAGAAAGGGGCAAGAGAGAAAATTCTGCAGTACTAGAATGTTCCAAATCTTGGTAACAAGACACACACACACACACCCACACACATACAATACGACACACACACACCTAAAAATTATCCAGCTATACGCTTAAGATTTGTGTACTTAAGTCTCAATAAAACAACTTTTTTTTTTTTTTTTTGAGATATAGTCTCATTCTGTCACCCAGGCTGCAGAGCAGTGGTGTGATCTTGGCTCACTGCAGCTTTGGCTTCCCAGACTCAAGCAATCCTCCCACCTCAGTCTCCTGGGTAGCTGGGACCACCAGTGCATGCCACCATGCCTGACTAATTTTTTAATTTTTGTAGAGACAGGGTATCACTATGTTGCTCAGGCTGGTCTTGAACTCCCGGGCTCAAGTGATCTTCCTGCCTTGGCCTCCCAAAGTGCTGGGATTACAGGCTTGAGGCTGTATCCAGACACAATAAAACAGTTCTTAAAACTCAGAATAACCATTGCTAGCTATGTGAAACTTTCTTGGATGCTGAGAAGCTCCTCTCCCGCCATCCTTCTGGGCATATACCAAACCCCTTCTGAGTTGCTCTTTGTGCCTGTAAGGTCCTGGGCATAAGGTCTCATCCACACATGATTCAAAGTCTCTGCCCTCAAGGTACTAGGTCCTTGCAGGGCTTCACAGTTCTTGTTACAACAAATTGTTGTTTGCACAACTCTGAAAATTGAGGAGAAAAACCTGTTGGTCCTTCCTCATGATGTGAACCCTAAGTGCAGTGAGTTATGCTCGGGGGAGTTGCTTACAAGTGTTGTCCCTGGGCCTTGTAAGGGAAGGAGCCTCCTAGTGTGTCAAGGCTTCCTTTTTAGCAGAGACAGAGTCTAGCATTAGAAACCAATAGTACATTTACAAAGCTAGCCATAGAATTGGAAGGTATGCTTCATTTTTTTTTCTTTCAGTGACAGGGTCTCGTTTTGTTGCTCAGGCTGGAGTGCAATGGCACAATCACAGCTCACTGCAGCCTTGACCTCCCGGGCTCAAGCAATCCTCCCACCTCAGCCTCCTGAGTAGCTGGGACCACCAGCGCATGACACCATGCCTGGCTAAGTTTTTTGTTTTTATTTTTGTAGAGACGGGGGTCTTCCTATGTTGCCCAGGTTGGTCTTGAACTCCTAGGCTCAAGCTTTAGCCTCCCCAAATGCTGGGATGACAGGTGCATGCCATCGTGCCTGGCCTATGCTTCACTTCTTTAAAAAAAATCTTTTTTTATTGTGGTAAAAAAAAAAACCCAACTCAATAAAATAGAAAAGAGAAAAAAGCACCTATAAATAAACCCTGCAAACATTTCTTTTTGCTTTTTTATTATAGTAAAATATGCATACACAAACTTTATCATTTTAACCATTTTAAAGTGTGTAGTTCAGAAGCATTAAGCACATTCACACTGTTGTGCAACCATTACCACCATCCACCTCTGGAATGTTTTCATTATCCTAAAGAGAAACCCTGTATCCATTAAATAATAACTCCCATCTCTCCTCTCAACCCTGGTAACCAGCATCCTACTTTGTCTCTATGAATTTGACTACTAATCTAAGTGGAATCAGACAGTACTTGCCCTTTTGTATCTGGCTTATTTCATTTAGCATAATGTAGGTGAGAATTAATTGCTAATTACGAATTTGGATGCCAACCAAAAATTGACTAAAACTACATGGCCTCAAATTCATATATATTCACGGTAATCCCCTGGATTACTATGGAAGGGAGGGAGAGAAACTTGTTTAAACGAAAATTATGTCAATGACTAGAAAACTCAAAAGATGGCAAAAGGTCATGAAAAATAAGGATTTCCCTGATAAGTGAAAAGCTGGTTAGCACATAATGCAGCCCATTGACCACTGCATTCAGAGACCTTACTTTGGTTTCTGTAGACCACGCACTGAATAAGGGACACTGCTGGGGGCAGGCCTGCGAGAAATGTTCTGACAGGACTGCATTTTTTTGGCTATTAAGAGCCATGTAAGGCTGGGTGTGGTGGCTCAGGCCTGTAATCCCAGCACTTTGGGAGGCCAGGGCTGGCGGATCATCTGAGGTCAGGAGTTCGAGACCAGCCTGGCCAACACGGTAAAACTCTGTCTCTACTTAAAAAACTACAAAAATTAGCCAGGCGTGGTGGCTCATGCCTGTAATCCCAGCTACTTGGGAGGCTGAGGCAGGAGAATCACTTGAGCCCGGGAGGCAGAGGTTGCAGTGAGCCGTGATCACACCACTGCACTACAGCCTGGTGACACAGCGAGACTCCGTCTCAAAAAAAAAAGAGCCATATGAAAGAAAACTTTCTTACTTGTCTGAACATAAGCTGCTTAAACTAAAAATAAAGTTCAGTTTAAAATGAACTTTTCCAGAAGGTTATATCCGGCTATTTCTACCTTACCATTTGTCATCCCTCAAAGGATAACACTAGAGACGGGGTGGGGTGGTAGAAGGGAAACACTTCACTACCAAAATGTTCAGCTCTAGGTTAGTTCAGCCTGCAGCTTTGAAAATCCACTCATGGGGGAGGAGCAAAAGGCAGCAGGAGAGGAGGTTCTATTAAGACAGAGACCTGTTCTGCAGCCCCGTCACCTGACCTCACATGTGTAATACTCCCTGTCTTGTGTGCCTCATCACTTCAGTCACTTGGCTTGGCCACTAGAAGCCACCTGACCTCTCTGAACCACAAGTTTCTCATCTGCAGCATTTGGCTAAAAACATCAACTGTGCAGGGCTTTTACAAGCATTGGAATGAGACCACATGTGCAAAGCCAGGCACGTGGCAGGCCCTCAAAGAGTGATGGCCATGATCATTACCATTCCGACAGAGGGGGCAGAGCCTCTGTGCCACGGCCCCAGGGGCAGGCAGAATTCTAAGATGCCCTCCAGTGACTTATATCCTTGTAGAATCTCTTCCACTTGAGTGTGGGAGGGATGGGATATTACTTGCCTGATTAGGCCATGTTGAACAGTACTATTAACTTTAGGAAAGAAAGACTATCCTGCGTGGTTCTGGCCTAATCAGTTGAACTCTTAAAAGAGGCTGGGTTTTTCCTGGAGAAAAGGAGTCGACGTGTGAAAGGAATTCAACATAAGGGAGAGTCTCTGTAGCTAGTATTGAAGATGGAGGGGTCCACATAACAAGGAATGTAGGTGGTCTCTGAAAGCTGAGAGCAGTGTTGGTTGAAAGCCAGCAAGGAAAGGGAGACATCAGACCTGCAGCCACAGGAACTGAATTCTGCTACAACCAACATGCTTAGAAGAGCACCACAAGCTCCTGTTGAGAATGTAGCCTGGTCAACGTCTTGATCTTAGCCTTTTGAGACCTTGCGCAGAGAACCCACCCGTACTGTACATTTCTGGACTTCCGACCTACAGAACTGTGAGCTAACAGGTGTTGTTTTATGACACCAAGTTTCTGGCAATTTGTATGCAGCAATAGAAAACCAATACAGAACTCTTGGCTGGACGTGGTGGCTCATGCCTGTAATCCCAGCACTTTGGGAGGCCGAGGCGGTGGATCACCTAAAGTCAGGAGTTCGAGACCAGCCTGACCAACATGGAGAAACCCCATCTCTTCTAAAAATACAAAATTAGCTGGGCGTGGTGGCGCATGCCTGTAATCCCAGCTACTCGAGAGGCTGAGGCAGGAGAATCGCTTGAACCCAGGAGGTGGAGGTTGCAGTGAGCTGAGATTGAGCCATTGCACTCCAGCCTGGGCAACAAGAGTGAAACTCCGTCTAAAAAAAGAAAAAAAAATATATGCTTTTTTAAAGAAGAAAACCAATACAGAACTCTTAACTAGATGGGGTACCAGGCAGGGAAAGATGGGGTGGTTTTTGTAGGACCTGCCGAGCTGCTCAAGGAAAGAAGTTTGGACAAATACAAAGTATTGTTTGGGATGCTGAGCCTCCCCTTCTGAGCTGAATTACCAGATGGAAGGTGTTATATAGATAAGCCAGCCTTTATGAAAATATTATATCAACAAGGATTTCTAAAACATTGGAATTACTGTAAAACTTTAACGTCCAGATACTGGAAGGTGACAGGAGGGAGGCAAATCAGTGGGTCAGAGAGAAGGTGATGATATGGCCAAGAGAGGTTATGGCTGGTCATCTCACCTAGACCTATGGGCTGAGCAAGAGCCCCAGACAAAAACCAGAGATCAAAGAGCAATCCAGTGGGGAGCCTGGCTTTAAAATCCAGAATCCAGAAGAGGCAGGCTGTGTAGGCACTGGCGAAGGCTGAAGGCAGGTGGGAGAGGGCGTCTAGGAATGATGGCAATAATTTAGCAGCTGCCATTTGTTCAGCCTCTATCATGTGCCAGGCACTTTCTATACATTTTCTTTAGGTAAACTGTTTAAATTCACGCTGGGAAGACACACAGCTGAGCTTCAAACTCAGGCCTGCCTGATTCGAAGGCCCATGCACCTTCTGCTCCTCTAAGGTCACAAGCTGGACAGCCTGGGACCAAGTGTTTGCCCTGAAGCCCAGCTAGAGAAGAGCAGTGGTTAGAGATGCATTTCAGCTTGTACCATTCAACACCAGCAGCAGAGAGGAGTGCTGGAGTTTTCTGTCCTAAACACCACTCTGACTGTCCACCTTTCCCTTTACACTAGTGACGGGGCTGCAGTGGCTCCAGAAAATATTCTGTCGGTAGGAAAGAGGCTAGCAGCCCTCCAAGACAGGAGTCTCTCCCTAGCGTGGGCCCTTCCTTGGCCTATAATCTTGCCTCTGAGTCCCCCAAACTCTTCCTCATTAATCACAAGCCCTGGGCAATCAATCAGGAACAGCATCTGCTCCTCCTCCATCTCCGATGTCCTCACCACCTCCGTCACTGCCTTTACTTCCGATACTTTGGCAGCAATCCATCCTCTGCTTCACTGTGGTCTGAAGGATGACCACCAGCTGACTCACTCCTTGCTCCTTTCTTGCTGCCCTGGAAGGACAGATTGCAGCACCCACCCACGGCAGCCAAGGTGTGAGAGGAAGTGACCATTTGGGATGTCAGCTTCCCCACTGAGCAAGGGGAGAAATCCATGTTTTTGAGGCCTTAGATCTACTTCTTTCTTTCTTTCTTTTTTTTTTTTTTTTTTTTTTGAGATGGAGTCTCAGTGCAGTGGTGCAATCTCTGCTCACTGCAAGCTCCGCCTCCTGGGCTCATGTCATTCTCCTGCCTCAGCCTCCTGAGTAGCTGGGACTACAGGTGCCTGCCACCACGCCCGGCTAATTTTTTGTATTTTTAGTAGAGATGGGGTTTCACCGTGTTAGCCAGGATGGTCTCTATCTCCTGACCTCGTGATCCGCCCACCTCAGCCTCCCAAAGTGCTGGGATTACAGGCGTGAGCCACCGTGCCCGGCCCAGATCTACTTTTTTCTTAACTGCAAAGCCCCAACCTCTTGATCACTCAGGGGACTTGACTGGGGAGTGTGGGTGTATTGCCATCCCAGGGGCCAGGGCAGCCAACCAGGAATACATCCCTCAGTTTAAACCTTCTGTTTTAGGGACTAGGGATTAACACCATTTTTGTTGTTGCTATTGTTGTGTCCAGCAATCTTAAAGTGGGGGATGGGAGAGCAAACCACACAGCCTGAGATGGCAAACAGGTTTCTGAATGAAGCCCTTGCAAGCGACCACAAGCCAGGTCAATAACGTGATTCCACAGCAAACCAGGCAGCCCAGGATAAACAGATCAGCAACACAACGCGGCACACTCCAGGAGATCTTTGGGGCCAGACACATGCCTTCCTCACCCAGAGGGCCCAGGGCAGCCTCCAGGAGGTGTTATGTCAATGAGGATGTCCATTACAGACCATTCTCCAAAATAACCTACATCAGAATTTGGTTACCTTTGAAAGGTGTTATGTCGATGAGGAAGGCCATTATAGAAGATACTATATCAACAAGGATAGTCATGGTAGAAGATACATACACAAGGGTGACTGCAGTAAAAGGTACTGATGTGGAAGGTGTTAAGTCAATGAGGACAGCCATTATAAAAGGTGTTTGGGCATCATAATGAAGTTACAAGAACAAGGACAGTCATTATGGAAGGCGTTACATCAACTAAGATGGTCATTATTGACAACAAGACAGTGTCAATGTTGGGACCAGCCAGTGATCTTAAGATGAATATGCCAAAAATTAAGGGATATGAAAAACTAAGTTGAGGCACCAAGAATGCTAAGATGGGTTTTGAGAAGCTTGGCTCCAAAGCACATTTTGTGGGTGGATGGAAAAAAAAAAAAAAAAACAGATGGTTCTTCCTGAAAGGGAAAGAGATTGTGGGGCAGAGCACTTTCTGCATTCCTTCCTTACAGTAGAAGTTGGCCCTACTGCTAACAGCTATTGCCAAGGGAGGAAAAGGAGGCTTCGAACAAAACCCAAGCTAGAAAATTTGGAGTAATCAAGAATTTAATCCTCATTAGACTATATTCTGCTTGCTCTTGTAGGTGATCTCTAGTTATAAATCAGATATTGAAGGATTAACTCTGAATTGCGTCTTTCCAGATAGTGGATCACTTAGCAAGTCGTCATTTCAGAGATGGTGGGAGACACCATTTTAAATATAAAAATAAACATTGTGGGGTTATTGGTAATTAATAACAGAGCTATACTTCTGCTCCAGGGCCAAACTCGGGGTTTTGTTAATGATGTCCCACAGACCTCAGGCACCAGGAGAATATTTTGTCCTCCTCTTTCTCTTGTCTTGCCTGTAGAAGCTTATATTGCAATTCTTATACCTACATCTTTTGCTTTACTTATTACACTGGAAAGTGTTGCAAACCCAAATATGAAAGGCAACATAGGGAAGAGGGTCTTTGTTGAATTAGAGGGTGCAAGCTCTATCAAATACTTTGTAATTTAGGTTTCTTCAAAACATACAAAATGGAACTAGGCCAAGCCCCCAGGCCATCAATTTGTAGCCCCTGGTTTACATGTTTGAATCCCTTCCAGATGGTGAGTCCTTGGAGAGCAAGAGATAAGGGCACACAGAGCTAGATGCACAAGGGGTCGCCAATATCTACAGAATGAACAGAATTTGTTACCAAAATGACCTTGGACTGGGCTAGATCTTTTCAAGACCTTCTAAGAATTCAGGGATGTGAAAAACTAAGTTGAGGAACCAAGAATGCTGAGTTGGAGGTTTTAAGAAGCCTGGCTCCAAAGCACATTGTGTGGGTGGGTGGAAGAAAAAAAAGCAGATGGTTCTTCCTGAAAGGGCGAGAGACTGTAGGTCAAAGTACTTTCCTTTTCATGAACCATATTCCTTCCTTACAGTAGAAGTTAGCCCTACTGCTAAGAGCTATTGCTAAGGAAGAAAGAGGAGGATGGGAACAAAACTAGCTAGAAAATTTGGGGCAATGAAGCATTAATCCTCATTCCACTATATTCTGCTTTGCTCTTATAGATGATCTCCAGTTATCCATCAAATAATATATCAAATTTTCTAGGCCTGCTCAGTGCTAGGCCCTAAAAGTAGATAGGGAAAAAACAAAACAAAACAAATCACAGCAAGTTGCTCCTCATGAAAAGCTGCTCCAAGTCGAGAAGTAAGTTTTTTGGTCATCAACTCCTCAATTCCTAGCAACTTAACACTTCTACTCCATCCCTTCTACACAACCACATTCTTGTAGGAAGTAACTTTAGGCTTTTTTGAAGATGGGGTCTATACTTGAGAAATTTGTTTTAATGCAACAAAAATAGTGAGGGCTATATTCATACCTGGCTTTAAATTGTTTTTATTTTAAAAATATTTTAAAGGCAAAACTATGGTGATAGAAGGCAAATCAGTGGTTGCTAGGGGCTAAGGGGTATGAATTTATTACAAAGGAATCTGGAGGAACTTTGCAGGGTGATGGAAATGTTATACCATGCACTTGACAGGACCCATTGAATTATACAATTGATACTGCTGAATTTGATTGTATGTACATTATATCTCAGTAGAGCTGAAAAATATTTTTACATTTAGATAAATAATATACGAAGCACACAATAAAGTAAAACAAAATGTAAAAAGTCATTCTCTTACCTTTGAATCTGGTTCTGTTCCCATAGGCAACCACTATTACCAGTATTTGTGCACTCTTCCAGAAGTAATCTATGAATATGCAAGTGTGTATTTATATACCATCCCTATTTCATTTTATTTTGCCAAAAGGTTGCATGCCATACATACTGTTCTGATCCTTGTGTTTTTCTCTCCACATTCTAATGATGAGCATTTGGGTTGTTTCCAGTCTCTAGCAACTAAGGCAAGGAGGGGAAGATGCCAGTGGGACATACCTTCTCACCAGTATTCCAGGTTCCTGCCTGGAACTTGAGTTGTATTTCCCATAGAGGCAGAGGCCAGTGAGGCTAGAAGAAGTTATGTTGAGGGTCTGGCACCATTTGGGTTGTGGTGGGCTTCTGCAAGATGATCCAAGCATTGTTTACAACTTGAAAAATGTCTTCTAGGCTGGGTGCAGTGGTTCATACCTGTAATCCCAGCACTTTGGGAGGCCAAGGTGGGCAGATCACCTGAGGTCAGGAGTTCAAGACCAGCCTGGCCAACACGGTGAAACCCCATCTCTACTAAAAATACAAAAAAAAAAAAAATTAGCTGGGCATGGTGGCACGTGCCTGTAATCCCAGGTACACGGGAGGCTGAGGTAGGAGAATTGCCGGAACCTGGGAGGCAGAGGCTGCAGTGAGTCGAGATCATGCCACTGTACTCCAGCCTGGGCAACAGAGAAAAAAAAAAAAAAAAAAAAAGTCTTCTATGTTCCGTGAAGATAAGAACTTAACCCTGACAGATGTAGCCCAATGCTGAAGTACCTGATAAGACTGTCAGAAACTTCCAAGCCAGTTCCAGAGTAATCCTCCATCTCTCAGCAGAGATTAAAGGCCAGGGCCCTGCCAGGTTTCCCTGGCAGGTTTCCCTGGAGATCTAGCTCTAGTTTCACAGACTGGCAAACTGCAGCCCAGTCTTGGCTAATAACACCTGGTCATGAAGATAGCTGCAATCCCCAGGAGACCACTGGGGTGTTCTCATTCCCATCTCAAGTGTAATTGAGCATGACACTTAAGTTGTTATAAAACTGGTCCAGTCAGTTCCTTGATTAACAGGACTGGTCCAGTCCTGTTCCTTGGCTAACAGGAAATTCATGTGTGTGCAGGCACTTGCTCACAAAACATTTTTTTAAAACTTGTTCTAGTGTCTTTTAGAATAACTTCATACAGCTTTTCACTGAGCAGTTTCACTTCTAGGAATTTCTTCCACAGATATCCTTACATGTCCCCAAAGTCGACTGCACTGGGACAGTAACCAAAGCACAATGTGTAGGTAGCAAAAGTCAAAAACAATCTTACTGTCTCCCACTAGATACCTGGTTATACAGACTATGATAGCCTACAATTTTGGCCCAGGTTGTCTGCCTACTGAATATCTAAATGTTCTTCTTGGACCTGACTCAAATAATCAAAGTGTCTTAGTTTGTTTTGTGTTGCTATAAAGGAATACCTAAAGCTGGGTAATTGATAAAGAAAAGAGGTTTGGCTGGGCGCGGTGGCTCATTCCTGTAATCTCGGCACTTTGGGAGGCTGAGGCCGAGGCGGGTGGATCACCTGAGGTCAAGAGTTTGAGACCAGCCTGGCTGACAAGGTGAAACCTCGTCTCCACTAAAAATACAAAAATTAGCCGGAGGTGGTGGCAGGCACCTGTAATCCCAACTACTCAGGAGGCTGAGGCAAGAGAACTGCTTCCCAGGAGGCGGAGGTTGCAGTGAGCTGAGATCGTGCCATTGTACTCTAGCCTGGGCAACAGAGCAAAAACTCCATCTCAAAGAAAAAAAGAAGAATGAAAAGAAAAAGAAAGACAGAAAAGAAAAGAGGTTTATTTAGCTCATGGTTCTGCTGGCTAAAAGGTTCAAGATTGAGCATCTGGTGAGGGCCTCAGGCTGCTTCCACTCATGGCAGAGAGCAAAGGGGATCTGGTGTGTAGAGATCACATAGCGAGAGAAGAAGCAAGGGCAGGGGGTTCGTGCTGGGCTCTTTTTAACAAGCACCTCTCTAGGGAACTAACAGAGTTAAGAACTCACTCACTCCTGAGGGATCCACCCCCATGACCCAACACTTCCCATTAGGCCCCACCTCCAGCACTGGGGATCAAATTTCAACATGAGATTTGGAGGAAACAGTCATCCAAACTATAGCACAAAGTCATGACAATTCTCACTAACTGAGGAATTTGTTCTAGGCCAGACTAGTGTACACATCATTTCATTCAGACCTCCAGCCAGCCTCAGGGTGCTGCTGTCCCTACAGGTTATGCAACTTGCCCAGCTCACCTGGTTAATAAGTGGTGGAGTCAGGATTTGAACCAAGCTTTGACCAAATCCAGAGCTTGTCTGAGTGAGGCTGTCTCCAAAAATCTGGAAAGGCAACTCTGAGTCCAGTGAGGTCTTTGGCTCCAGTCCTTCCATTTCTCTGCCCTCCTCCCTCCACCAATTTGCAGCTGGGAAGCTAAGCCCTTTGGGATGCGCAGTCTGAGGACACGGGCAATGTAGCAGTGAGCAAGAACTCAGAGGCAATAGTGACCGGGAGAGCCTGGTGTTTGTATCCTTGAAGGTGGCCCAGGATGCAACTCCAGCGAGACTTGTCAGCAGGGCAGTTGATGTGAAAACAGCCCATCAACACAGGCTGAACCCTCCTGACACATTGTCCCTGGGCAGACTCCAGCAGAGCACAGAGTTCCAGTATGAGCAGCAGTGTGTAATAACTCATCCCACTATGTTGTTTGGTTCTTGGTGTGTACCTCTCCTCTGTGGCTGGTGGCCACTCTGTAGGAGGTGAGTGTCTACCTGTGTCCAAGAGATGCCATGAGTCCTTCAAACTCAGGGGCTTCATCTTACCACCTCTGCATTCTCTGTGATGTCCCAGAAACTGCTTGCCTGCTCTAAATTGTTCTCGGGGTTAAACATTGTTTTAGCCAAACTTCCTTGTTTGAGATGGCCAGATGTTCCTGCCTCCAGATCAGTAACAGAAGGCATCTCTTTGGATGCATATGGCATACGCCTGGATGTTCACCATTCTAGCTCAGCTCCCAGCTGGACCACACATTGTCAAGAATTGAAGAAGCCCTCTCATGGCTCTAAGGGTTTTGTGACATGGCAGATGCCAAGGAAGTAGGCAGACCCAAAATAAAGACAACAGCCCGACTTCAACTCTATATAATCTTTGGACTCAGGGAGTTGATAAAACTCATTTCTGGAGACTGTATTTACCCAGACAAAGGCAGCAGATTGTCACCTTGTACATTTTTGCATTTGGCACATTTCGCCCGGAACCCTTTGATCTTCTGTCATTGAGGGTAGGATCATTTGCACTTCATTTAAAACTTAAAGAAAGCTACGCCATCTGTGCTCAGGGAACAGTTTTAATTTTCTTTTCAAGACATTCTCAAATTTATTATTTAAGAATATTCACACCCTGAGGGGAGGCATTTACTGGCCTTGCAGTCCTATTACCGTGCTGGGTTCTGGAGTCATACTCCCGGGGCTGCCAGCTCAGCATCATTACATACCAGCTAGGGAGCCCTGGCAAGTCACGTCACCTCTCTGTGCCTACTAACAGGAAGTTAGTAAGAGTAATTGTTTGAGGATGGAGAATTAAATGACATGCAGACCTACTCAAGACCACCTCCCCCATTTACATTCTCTCAGGAGATAATAGCTTCATTTTTATCATTGAACACTGTAGAACTTATGTTTCATCTATCAAAGTTATTTTTGGCCAAGGTCTATTTCAGAAATGTGTATATTTACATCTCCAACCTCAACACATTTTAAACAAAATTATTTGCAGAAAGTCTTGACTTATATTCCAAATACACTAGGATCAAGAATGTCAGGATCTGGCTGGGCGTGGTGGCTCATGCCTATAATCCCAGCACTTTGGCAGAGCGAGGTGGGTGGATTGCTTGAGGCCAGGAGTTTGAGGCCAGCCTGGCCAACATGGTGAAACCCCACCTCTACTAAAAATACAAAAATTAGCTGGGCATGGTGGTACACGCCTGTAATTCCAGCTACTTGGGAGGCTGAGGCATGAGAATCACTTGAACCCAGGAGGTGGGGGGGTTGCAGTGAGCCAAGGTCATGCCACTGCATTCCAGCCTGGGCAACAGAGTGAGACTCCGTCTCAAAAAAAAAAAAAAAAAAAAAAAAAAGAATGTCAGGATCAAGCGAGGACACTCCAAGTGTCAAAAATGTCAACAAAGGGAGGTGCCCTACATTACTGCACACAAAGCAACTGTCTGCAAACAACCATGTAAATGGTTTGGTAGTCCTCAAGTGATGTCTTATGCACTTTATGCTTAACAGGATTGGTTAATTATATACGGGTATCTTCCTGTATTTCATCACACTTTCAGAAACTGTTAGAGGTTTTGCATCGCTGTGCAGTGGATTGTTATAATTTTTCCCACACAAAATAATGAGATGTATAGCGTTGCTTCGTGTTTTCACACAGAATGTCTGGTTTTCAGGAATGGATTACTGATGTTAATCAGAAGATGCTTATTTGTAAAATCCTCAGAGGAGTGGCTGGCACAGCAAATGCTCAATGTGTTGGCTATTACAAGCAGCAGTAGTAGTTAATACTTTTAAAAACTGATGGACCAGATACAAACCCAAGGCTACAAAGAGGCGAGGGAAGGAGCCTGGATCTCCTTACCTGGTTGTCTAGAATGCTGCCAGCTTCCCGGGAGATGAAGATTACAAGGTTGTGGGAAGTGGTTTGAAATAATTTGATTGTGGCATAATTTTTTAATTTAGAATGATAATTAAGGGGTACAAATGATGGACCAGATACAAACCCAAGGCTACAAAGAGGCGAGGGAAGGAGCCTGGATCTCCTTACCTGGTTGTCTAGAATGCTGCCAGCTTCCCAGGAGATGAAGATTACAAGGTTGTGGGAAGTGGTTTGAAATAATTTGATTGTGGCATAATTTTTATAATTTAGAATGATAATTAAGGGGTACAAACTTTTCTTTTTTTTTGAGACAAAGTCTTGCTCTGTCGCTTAGGCTGGAGTGCAGTGGCATGATCTAGGCTTACTGCAACCTCTGCCCCCTGGGTTCAAGCGATTCTCAAGCCTCAGCGTCCTGCGTAGCTGGGATTACAGGTGTGTATCACCATGTCTGGCTAATTTTTGTATTTTTTAGTACAGACGGTGTTTTGCCATGTTGGCCGGGCTGGTCTTGAACTCCTAACCTCATGTGATCCGCCCCCCTCAGCATCCCAAAGTGTTGGGATTACAGGTGTGAGCCACTGCGCCCAGCTGGGTATAAACTTTTCTTAACCACCAAGGCAAAGAACCCTAGCCACCGGTCCCCCACATCAGTGGTCTTATCATGTCTCACTGTCCCACCCACCCTGACCTCAATCAGGGGTCTTTCTGACCAGCAGACTCCTCTCCCTACCCACTTCCCACCTCATCCTATCCCATCCAAACCCAGGTCAGCACCACTAGGCAAAAACGCAGGTGAGGCTTGTGTTATAAGCCAAGGGATCCAGTTCTGTTTTCTTTTGGCAAAAAAGCACTGGTGAGCTATTAGTACCATCCAGCTAGGGTGGTGCTTCTAAGACTCTTGAGTCTCTACCACACTGTCCAGATTCTATCTGCCAAATTGGAGGGAGGAAAATGCTTCTTCCGTAGATGCTGGTGAAACAACAATGAGGAGAGCCTGGGAGATTGTGAGAAACAGGCACTAACACACTGATGGCTGGAAAGCACACCAGGACAGGCTCTCCACAGGCGACACGGAAAGATGCATCCAAAGCCCTAAGAGCCTCTCTACTCTTTATCCCAGCAACTCTGCTTCCAGAACACGGAAATATGCGTCCAAAGCCCTAAGAGACTCTCTACTCTTCCTCCCAGCAACTCTGCTTCCAGAATATGGAAATACGCCTCCAAAGACCTAAGAACCTCTCTACTCTTCATCCCAGCAACTCTGCTTCCAGAACATGGAAATGCGCATCCAAAGCCCTAAGAGCCTCTCTACTCTTCATCCCAGCAACTCTGCTTCCAGAACTGTAGCTGGACAAAATAGTTAAGAATGTGCAGAACATAGGCACGGTGGTTCATGCCTGTAATCCCAGCACTTTGGGAGGCCGAGGCGGGCAGATCACCTGAGGTCAGGAGTTTGAGACCAGCCTGGCTAACATGGTGAAACCCCGTTTCTACTAAAAATACAAAAAATTGGCCGGGTGTGATGGTGCACACCTGTAATCCCAGCTACTCAGGAGGCTGAGGTAGGAGAATCGCTTGAACCTGGGAGACGGAGGTTGCAGTGAGCCGAGATTGCGCCATTGCACTCCAGCTTGGGCAACAAGAGTGAAACTCTGTCTCAAAAATTAAAAAAAAGAGTGTGCAGAACAACACAGCTGAAGAACACATTCTTAGATATGTCAAAATGGGATAATCTAGTTGATACTATTTTATAACCTTGGCAACATGAGGATAATGGTTCATCCTTTCATGTCATTTTCTAGTCTGTGCTATGTAATTTCAAGTGCCTTTTCACTGAGTAGACCTATTAAAATTGATACAAGCAGCTGGCTATTGTTGGACATGTTCTATTTTTAATAAGAAAAGCTGGAAGCAACCTAAATGTCCAACAACTGGGGACTGGTTAAAGCCACACAATGGGATGATCCCATTTTTGGTTTGTGCATATGAGCGTGCATACATACACATTAAGAAGACTGCATCAAAATGAATAAGGCAGTTTGCTTATAGATGATTTTTTTCCATTTTGGTTATATTTATTGCCATTTTTTCTAAAATAACTATATGCTACTTAAAACATCTTATTTATTAACTTCCTTCCCCCACATTGATAGCCAGGGAGAATGCCCAGAAGAGTGTGTGTGTGCACATGCAAGGCGTGCAACCATCATAGATGAAATGGCAGCATCTGAGGTGAGCCCTAGGGCTAACAGGTCTGACTCCAAGTCATGCAAATCTGTGGGGATGTGGGGGAGGAGTTGGGGGAGACTCATTAGCGCTACCAGTTACACATTCCAGACAACAGCCAGTAGCTCCTCATTTGAATTGGAAACAGAATGAACACCCACACTCGCCCAGGGAGTGTGAACATATCATTTGATCTGTCTGCTCACATTTTTGGCAAGAGACAATGGTGGCAAGATTGGGGTCACTGACCCAGATTCTGGTATCTGAGTGGTTCTTAGAAAGCAACCAAATGGAGGTTTTCAAAAGGCTATGATCCCAATGTAACCAGTGTTTCACTCTTGGAAATGGGGGAGTTGGTGGGGATACCAAAGTCACACAAACACACGACACCAAGACACAAACTTTCCTTTACTCTTCATCTCTGCAGTGACACCAAGTTCATTTTTACTCTGCTGAGTCTTTCTTTGTTAACAGACTTCATGGATTTATAAAACAAATCCACTGTGCCAGGGCTCTGGCTTTCTGTATCCTTTCAGGACAGTCTCCAGGAATTTCTCAAAGGCCTTTGCCAGTTAGATCCTCAAGACTGCAGGCAACTGCTCCAATCACAAAAGCTCTCAGTTCAGCCTGATGTACCCTCAAAGGGCCAGTTGCTGAGACCATAGGGAGGAACTTAAGAAAGCGAAAGGGAAAGTTCCTAGGCTTCTACGTATTTATATATTGAACCATGAGACAGGGCTTAGCCAGTCAAGGACTTCCTGGAAGGGACTCCATTGGAGTTACTCGACCAAAATGGCAGCCTTCCCAGATCACAGGGAGAAATGAGACCAGGAACAGAGGCTCTCATTAGCAATGCCTTGATTTACACTCTGTTCTTACTGGAAGAGTTCCCCACTGTTGTCACAGAAAGCCAAAGACATCTCAAACAATTCCCAGAGTTTCAATACAGTTCCAAGATTGGTAAGCACACATTTTTCTCAGCACACATATACACATATTTTCACTTCCTTTTTATTCTTAAACTAATTCTTTTTCTTCAAAGGGAATCTTGGAAATTCAGTCCTAAGAAATTATAGTAAATATTCATCAGCCAGGCACAGTGGCTCACATCTGTAATCCCAGCACTTTGGGAGGCCCAGGTGGGAGGATCACCTGAGCTCAGGAGTTCGAGACCAGCCTGGACAACATCGTGAAACCCTGTCTCTACTTTAATATACATTTTATATATATATATATATAATATATATATATATATATATATATCTCCATGCTATGGTTTAAATGAAGTTTTAAATTTTCTATCTACTATGCAGCAATATGTCGCCTGATGTTGGAGAATGAACCAGGAAGTATTCCTGGAGCTTATATTGATATTTTAGAAGCTCCTGTCTTGTATTTGTAATGAGGGCAGTCACCGGGACGCCCAAATTCAACCTCACTTGCGTCCTTTTATTCCTTAATCTAATTTACACCTGCCAAACACAAACCCACCTTAGATGCAGCAAAGGGAATCAAACCCACATGGCTTCCTGGAGAGCTCTATTTAAAAAACACAAAACCTGTACTAATCTCGCGAAACCTGTACTAGCCTCACATCAAGTTCTTACATGAAGAAACCAGGTTATTTACTACGTTCTAATACATTCAGGGCCCACAGGGCATTTCCTGGCTGGCACAGGTCACTGGGACGTGGCGGTCCCTTCCCCCAACCGAAACAACTCGAAATTCACACACATCCCCGCAACAACAGCCTCCTGCCCTCAAAATCCACTGCCAAGTGCGAGGGACGCGGGAACGTCCAGTCTCTGCGGCGGCGCAGATGCCTGGCGGCTTTCTCTGAGACCCCTAAAAGAAATTCGGGCGCTTTCATTTTTGCACTAATGCTCTTCAACTTTAGGAGAGGGAGAATGCAGCGTGCGGACGGGAAAAAGAGGATCTAGTGGGAAATGCGGCCATGAAAGCACTTTTCTTGCACCTTCTCTCTGGACCAGGCGAGGAGGTAGAGGGCGAGCCTGGAGAGGAAAGATCTCTTCCCACACCCTACCTGGGTGTTTTCAAGAATTCCCGCAAAGACCCTGGGGCGCAGAGCGCGCCACCTTGGATATGTCGCCTGGGATCAGCTACCGGGAGCTCCTTTTCCCGCCTTCTCGGCCAGCACCGAGCTCATCCTCCCGGACCGGGAGGCTCCCCGATCGGGGACACTCTCAGATGCCGAGGGCAAGGTTGGCTCCAGAAGGGCAAGGCCCACGCGCCCGACGCGGCGCGCGCAGGAACCGGACAGTCCTGGGGACCCGGAACCACCCGCGCGTTTTGACTACGCCGCCCCCGCCCTCACTCCGCACCCTCCGCACCCCCCGCACCCTCCGCACCCTCCGCACCCTGCGTCCCTCGGCCGCATCTCCACCGGGCGTCCGCTGGCTGGCTAGCTCACCACTCCGCGCCACCCGCCTCCAAAGCCCGGCACTCACCTGCCCCACGCGGCAGGCGCGCCGCACCCAGCAGCAGAACCCCTAGCAGTGCGATAGTGACCCCGCAGTTCAGGCCGGCCATGACTCCGGTACGCCTCGGCTTTGGTGGGGAAAACGACGGTGGGGAGCGGCGGCCCCAGGCGCCCAAGCCCGGCGCAGCTGCGCTCCGCCCTGCCTCACTCACCTGCGCGCGGGCGGACCGGCCCGAGCCCCGCCCTGCGCAGCAGGAGCGCGAGCCGACCCGGTGCGTCCCTCCTCTCTCTCCTCCTCCTCTTCCTGCCTCAGCGACCGCCTCTCCCGCCCAGGGTGCAGGGCTCCCGGCACCGGGTTGCTGGGTCCCTACTACTCCCCATTGCGGCGCTGGGGCGGACTTGTCCCCACCTTTCCGGGCTTAGTCTTCCTTCCCAAGTCTGAGAATGATGAGGTCTTTTTGTCCAGAGTCGCGAAGGTCGCCCATAGAGGAAGCCAGTCTACCTTCCCTTTTCTGTCCAGGAGACAAAGGCCATTATGCGCCTCGTTTTGGAGAAGAATCCTATTTGTGGGCCACCCAAGCCCTGGATCCTCTACTACCTGACTTGGGCCAGAGGTCTGTTGGACTTTAAAGCCGGTGGTGGTACAGCTAGTATTTGCAGGACGGTGAGCCTGCAGCCTACTCCACACACATCACCTGCAGTATTTCCAGACACACAACGTGCCCAAGGTCCCCAGGGTAGCTAGTAAATTAGAGGCAGATGCACCACTTTGTTGAATTGAGTAGAGCAGTATGTATCCCTTCACTGAGCTGTGGATGGAGTAGTATGTGCCCTTCTCGAGTTGTATTATAAATGGAGTAGTGTGTGCAGTGTGGGCGTGAAGCATTCAGGTCAAACATCGGGCTGGAAAATGAATGGCGCTGTACTCCTTTTCCAAATCCTCCCAGCCGCAGGTGTGCCATCTGCCTGTCTTCAGAGGCCCTGTGGGTTCTCCTTCCACCCTGCAGGCCATACACCAAGTCCAGGCCACAGGGAGAGATTGCGGATGGTTCAGGAGTTCTTAGCTAGCAGACCTGGGTTCTGCCAAAATGACTCCCTGGGACTACTTGTGTTCATGGATAGCCAGAAGCTGGGCCAGAGTCACCCAGAGCAACCTGGGAGGCTTGGGACAGGAACCAAAGCATGTGGGACAGCATCAGTTTACAGTCCAGTCCCAACTTCTGGTTAATTCTTGAGGGCACTTAGCCTCTCCAGGCTGCCCCAATCCTTCTTGTGGACGGTGGTGGGAAATCATCTCCTAGGAGCGTCACCCCTTCCTTCTCGGTGTCCTTAATCATGAGAATAGAGCTAGCTTTGCCCTCTGGGAGCCCACAGTCCGTCGAGGGAGGCAGCACTTGGAACATGACCCTGCCCACACCCCCACCTCTGGGAGGGCCTGTAGTGTGAGCTAAAGGGGACCTTAGATGTAATCTTCTAGTCCACTTCTGTCCTTGTGCAGACAAATGGGAAAACTGAGAACTAGAGGGAAGGGAGAGGATGAGAAACGAAGGGAGGCTCTTGGTTCTCCCCACTAAATTGAGGACCAATTCATCAAGAGAAAGAAATCTTGACAAAAATCTAAACACTCTAAAAATATTTATGCTGACCAGGAGGGTGAAAGCAGATTTATCTTTTCTCCTGATTCTAAGCAGGCATATATATCCCAGCACCTTTTCCTAACATCCGTAACACCATTGTTTCCCACATACAGTAACACCCACAACAGTACTAGAATGGCAGTGTATTGAATGCAAAATATCAGAAATATTGCTTGACAAGTTAAGCCTAAGGAACAAGTTATTTCCTTACTATTTCGTCTCTCCAAAGTTTGCTTAACTGTCTTTCTTGGGATAGTTGACACCAGCTTTCTGAAAATGGAATGAGAGTCACTAATTCCCAAATATGAAGTATTGGTGATGGTTCCAGAAAGTAGCAGCAACGAGAAAGAAGAAAAGTAGGGAGGCACTTCAGCATCCTTTGCATGACAACCCAACTATATAGTTGAAGTAAAGATGTCCTGACATACTGTCCTGGTCCTCCAAGTGGAGTGTGAACAAAGCATTGCCAAGGATGGACATGTTTTGTCTTTACAAACATGGCTGAATGGAAGGAGTAAATTTTAAAAGGTTATTTCTGAACTGGAAAGCAATGTAGGTAACTATAATCTAGTGCTAGAGAGAAATGACAGATTGAAAGGTAAATTTTCGGCTGGGTGCAGTAGCTCATGCCTGTAATCCCAGCACTTTGGGAGGCCAAGGTGGGTGGATAACTTAAGGTCAGGAGTTGGAGACCAGCCTGGCCAACATGGCGAAACCTCGTCTCTACTAAAAGTACAAAAATTAGCTGGGTGTGGTGGCAGGCGCCTGTAGTCCCAGCTACTCAGGAGACTGAGACAGGAGAATCGCTTGAACCTGGGAGGCGGAGGTTGCAGTGAGCTAAGATTGCACCATTCCACTCCAGCATGAGCGACAGAGTAAGGCTCTCTGTGGGAAAAAAAAAAAAAAAAGGGAGAGTGAGTCTTAAAACAGACTGTCCCATCTAATTTTGACCTCTTCTGAAACCCTGCAAAGGCTATAAAACAGGGATTAAAAAAAATTACGTAAGCCCACAAAGGTGGGTAGAACAGAGAGAAGACAACAGCAAAATCACCCTGGAAGCTAGACAGCAGCTGGACTAGTGGTAGCTGCCTTAGGAGCCTGGAGATGGCAGAACCCTAAGCCAGTAGTGGAAAACTGAGAAATAACACGATTAACACAGAAATCCTCAAAAAAGATCCTCAGGAAATGGCAGCATAAGGTATTCTGGAACTGAAGGATGAAAGAGGAGTTAAAACAAGAAAGGCTAGGAGAAAGCTGTTTGAGAAGTACTGTGGTTAGATCCCAGAACCCATCCGCCATTACCCCTGTCTGGGCAACAGCCCCTCATCCAGCTTCCAGTGTTGTTCTTGAGAAATCCAAAACCATTCCCATTTTTGTTATTTTCTTTGAGACCCTTTTCTTGCCTCTAAAGCTGTAGAATCTTCTTGTTGTTCATTGGTTTCTGAAATTTCACCATAATATGCCTTGATGTGAGTCTGCCTATATTATCCATCTTTAGATCTTGACAAGTTAGAGGGTTGGTAAGCTTAACAACTTTAGTGTTGTTTTCTGGAGTGATTAAAACCTAGGGATGTGGGCTGAGGGATGCCAGGCATAGCTGAAGGCATAGGAAACATTGTAAAAGTAGATAAATAAAGGGAAGATGTGCATTCTGAATGCTGAGATCCCCAGCTGTCTGGCCCCAACTTGCGTCCAAGGATGAGACAAAAGGGCTTTGTTATCCATATTGGGAATGGAAAAAGTCTTCTTCTGGAGAGTCTGACCAGCACAGGAGGAAAGACCCAAACATATGGACATTTGACTCTCATAAATGGGCCAACCAGCTTCCTACCCTGAGGCTTTCAATTAAGTCCCACCAACTTAGCTTTTTAATATCTCATTTTAATTTTAATTTTTATTTATTTATTTATTTTTTTGAGATGGAGTTTCGCTCTGTCACCCAGGCTGGAGTACAGTGGCTTGATCTCGGCTCACTGCAACCTCTGCCTCCCGGGTTTAAGAGATTCTCCTGCCTCAGCCTCCCAAGTAGCTGGGACTACAGTCGCCCACCAGCACGCCTGGCTAAGTTTTGTATTTTTAGTAGAGATGAGGTTTCATCATGTTGGCCAGGCTGGTCTCGAACTGCTGACCTCATGTGATCCACCCACCTCAACCTCCCATAGTGCTGGGTTTACAGGCGTGAGCCACTGTGCCTGGCCAATATCTCACTTTTAAACATGAGCAGTCAGGATTTCAGGATATCTGAGGAGAGCTTCTAACATAATAGAGTCAACATAACAAGTAACCAAACCGAAAAAAAAAAAAGAAAGAAAGAAAGAAGCAACCTGAAAGAGACTATACAAAGAGAAGAAAATAAAAGGAAGCAAAACAAAACAATTACTAACTCTCTTAGAGTGATGTAGGCAACTATAATTTGGTGTCAGACAATATTCTCTCTATGAAGCAGGAACAGCATGTTATAAAAAACAAAACAAGGCCGGGTGTGGTGGCTCACACCTGTAATCCCAGCGCTTTGGGAGGCCGAGGTGGGCAGATCACCTAAGGTTGGGAGTTCGAGACCAACCTGACCAACATGGAGAAACCCTGTCTCTACTAAAAATACAAAAAATTAGCCAGGCGTGGTGGTGTGTGCCTGTAATCCCAGCTACTCAGGAGGCTGAGGCAGGAGAACCACTAGAACCTAGTAGGCAGAGGTTGCAGTGAGCCGGGATCGTGCCATTGCACTCCAGCCTGGGCAACAAGAGTGAAACTCCGTCGCAAAAACAAAACAAAACAAAACAAACAAACAAAACAATTCAGAGAACCACAAAAGAATTCTTGGAAATGAAAAAAAGTGATTGTAGATAAAAATAATAATAATAAATAAATAGAAGAGTTAGAAGTGCTCCCAGAAAGTAAAGCAAAAAGACAAAGAGATAAAAAGTAGGAGGGAAAAGTAAATTTGAGATCCGGTTCAGAAGATCCAACATCTGAAAAATAAGTTTCCTAGAAGGAGAGAGCAGATGAAACAGAGGAGATGACATCATCAATAATATAATTGAAGAAATTCTCCAGGCCTGAATGACATGAGTTTCCAGATTAAAAGACTCATGCAGTGTCCTGCACAATGGATAATATAGGCAGACTCACGTCAAGGCACATCATGGTGAAATATCAGAAACCAATAACAAAAAGAAGATTCTAGGCCAGGTGTGGTGGCTCACGCCTGTAATCCCAGCTATTCCTGAGGCTGAGACATGAGAATCACTTGAACTCGGGAGGCGGAGGTTGCAGTGAGCTGAGATTGTACCACTGTACTCCAGCCTGGGCGATGGAAACAAACAAACAACAAAAAAGAAGATTCTGTAGCTTCCAGAGGCAAGAAAATGGTCTCACAGAAAATAACAAAAATCAAAGTGGTTTTGGATTTCTCAAGAACAACACTGGAATTTGGAAAACAATGAAGCAATACCTTCAAAATTCTGAAGAGAGATAACTTCCAAATTAGAATTCTATACCTAGCCAAACTACCAATTAAACAATAAGGTAGAAAAAGGGCACTTTTAAATGTTCAAGATCTTAAAAAAACCTCCAAACCTCCTACATACCTCTTCTCAAGAAAATACTGGAAGATGTGTTGCATTAAAACAAAAAATGCATGCAACACAGGGAGGAGTGGATACAGGTTTGTGGGGGGTAAACATAATCACCTTAAGAAAAAGAATACAAAGTTGCAAACAGAAAATCAAGTGTGGGGCCAGGCATGGTGGCTCGCACCTGTAATCCCAGCACTTTGGGAGGCAGGGGTGGACAGATCACCTGAGGTCAGGAGTTCGAGACCAGCCTGGCCAACATGGTGAAATCCCGTCTCTACTAAAACTACAAAAATTAGCCAGGCATGGTGGCACACGCCTGTAATCCTAGCTACTTGAGAGGCTGAGGCAGGAGAATGGCTTGAACCCGGGAGGTGGAGGTTGCAGTGAGCTGATATCGCACCATTGCACTCCAGCCTGGGCGACAGGGCAAGACTCCTGTCTAAAAAAAAAAAAAAAAAAAAGAGAGAGAAAGAAAAGAAAAGAAAAAAAATCAGGTGTGAAAATGATTACTGTGTTTAGACTGAGGAAAGAAATCTCAATGAATTACAAATGGAAAAATATCACAAATGTTCCAAAATCCAGAAAAAATAACACAGTATTTTTACTGTTAATTATCTGGTTCAACTCTAAGTCATTCTCCAGGTCATTTTGCAAGATGCATCAGATAAGATGCAACTGATATGTTGAGATCCATAAGACCTGTGAATTCACATGCAGAAATACTCACTGTCCATAGAACCATTATAGTTTTGTGCCCTACAAATACAGAAATTCCTATAAGTTCCATTTGTGTGATTCCTATTAAATATAAAGATCAAAATAGTATAGTGCATTCAAAATTATACTGCTGATTACCAATTTGTTTCTGACAGAAAAAAAAGCCCATCATTTTTGATAAGCCATGATGAGTTGCATGTTCTGCTTAAAATTTTAGCTTTGATAATTGGAAAACTTTTCCACAGACTAGCTTATTCTGGATCTGTACATTTCACTTTATTCCTCCTCCTCCACTGTGCACATAATCTGGGTGTTGGCCACGGCAGCACGGGTTCATAATGTAATATCACCTCTGGCCTTGCTCCTTCTGGTCACCTCACCTTGTGAGTCAGCCCCGTGGATGGGAGGAGTATTCCTAGAAGCCATTACTGCAATGTGAGAACAAGCAATGGCTTAACTATACATGAATGTGACCATGAATCAAGTAAATATATCCCACCAAACCCCAATTATAATAAATGTACGTCTGAGTTAACATCCCTTTAGCCGGATCCCAAAATGCCCACAGCCACTCAATGCTACATTGTATAAGGGGAAGTTTGATGGAAAGAAAGTGGAGGGAGGGCTTTTTTGGCAGTCAAAATACGTGCCTTTGCAAATTTGACAAAGACCTATGACCAGGGAAGCACACTGGAGCTTTCTTAGCTTCTTTGTGTATTTGCCTCTAGATATATGAAGTAGAGATACAGCCCAAGGGAGAGTCAAGGAACTCCCAGCGTGAGGTGCCCCAGGCTTAGAGAGCCCAGCATCCAGACCGAGTCAAGCCATAAACATATGGCCAACTACACTGGGCCCTGAATTCCGTAGCCACCCTTCTCTCCTGAGTGAACAGATGGGCGGAGTTAAATCAAATGGAGCCATTGCTTTTAGTGATGAGATTCTCAAATAATAGTGGTGCTTGGTTAAAACCACCCCCCATGCCCCCGACACAAACCTGTGCTCTGCAAATGCCCTTGAGCCACGTACACCTGAACAAGCACAGAGAAGGAGCCTGCACCGGCCCTGGATAACTACCTAGCTTTTTACATGAGAGAAGAATAAACGTCTCTTTTTTAAGCTTCCAGTCACTTGTGTCTAAACCGCATCCTAAGGCAGGCTTAGGAGATTTTTCTGCTGCTATGGAAAATGTAAGGGAGAGCAAACCCATGTAATTCACTGCAAATAAAGGACTTGACCTAAGTGGGTAAGATGGAATGGCTCAGCGACTATGAATGTGCATTCTGCAGTCAGATGTCCTGGATTCAAATACTGTCTCTTGCCGGGCACGGTGGCTCATGCCTGTAATCCCAGCAATTTAGGAGGCTGAGGCAAGCAGATCACCTAAGATCAGGAGTTCAAGACCAGCCTGGCCAACACGGTGAAACCCCGTCTCTACTAAAAATACAAAAATTAGTCAGGCATGGTGGTACGGTCCTGTAGTCCCAGCTACTCGGGAGGATGAGGCAGGAGAATCATTTAAACCTGGGAGGTGGAGGTTGCAGTGAGCTGAGATTGTACCACTGCACTCCAGCCTGGGTGACAAAGCGAGACTCCATCTCAAACAAAAACAAAAACAAATACAAATACTGCCTCTGCAACTTTACTGGCTTGTGCCAACTCCTTTCACCTACATGTGCCTCAGTTTCCTCATCCATGAACTGGGTCCATGAATAGGGTGTTGTAAAGATTAATGAGGTAATATATGTAACACATTCAGCACAGTGCTTGGCACATAGTAAATGCACAGTAAAGTTAGCTGAGATTGCCTGTGTCATGAGCAAAGGAAGAAAGGAGTGGGTATCAGCTTGGTGGGGAGGGAAGCTATGGAAGTGGAGTGCAGAGTTCTGGAAAGAGAAGGCTGCAGACAAATTTCTTCACAGTCTCACTCAAATCTGAAAGTGTCAGCTCCTCAAGGCAGGAAGCTGTGTCTGTTTTATTCATCTTTATATTTCTGGAGCTGAAGATAGGGATTGAGTAAACGCTTAACAAATAGTTGGGGAATGAATGAACTCATTAGCCAAGGATGTGTGGATTACCCCACCAATTGGGCCACTGAGCCCAGGGAGCTCTTTGAAACTTGTGACCCTGAAAAGATGAATGCACAGTTCATTTTAAAGCGGGGGTAGGGCCCCTGGTCGAATGCGGTCATTGTGGCCATGTTGGGTGTCTAGCAGTCTCCCTGGCCTTGTAGGATGGGCCAGAGTCCGGTGGGACAGGACTTTATCCAGTTTGAACAGAGGGTGGAAGGAACATCTGTCCAAATCAGGTAACTTCTCTGAAACTTTCCCTTCCGGTGATTAAGCAAGTTAATAAAGTTGAGATTCTTTCAGTGCACTAATAGCTCTTAGTGTCACTGTCAATGTCAACTACTGTTTGAGGGAGAAAACTTCCCATTCACAGTTTGAGCAGAGCTTCTTTGTGAGCCTCAAAACAGAAGAGTTTGCCATTGTCTCAGGATAAGAGAGAAGTTCCTTGGGAATGACTGACTTTGCCAAGTAATTTGCCCAACGGTAACCACGTGGTATAATTTCAGTCTTAGAATGAGTAAGACAAATAAGAACAATCCTTGCAGAGCAGCTAGTCATGCCGCCGCAGATGGGATCTGAATGAACTCAGTTCTGCATGACTCAGGAACTCGGCAGCAGGCAGCTGAGCACCTTCTGAGGTCACCCCAAAGTGACCAGAGGCCTGGGATCCATGCACCATCACCTCCTCAAACTGTACCATCTAAGAGGTCAAGATGAAATGCCCCGGGGCAAAAAGAGAGGAAGAGTATAGATGTCTACTCCTTTCTTAAGTTCATGCAACCAGCTCTCAGTAAGTCACTTGCCCACAGGGTAGAGAGAGCCGTACCCTGCCCATCCCTGGAGTCTGCACCACCCTCGGATATGATCCATCCGCATGTCAGGCCTCTGCTTGCCACCCTTGCTTCTTTCTTTTCTGTGTGTTTCCTTGAAATTTGGGAGGAAAAGAGCTTTAGTCGCCCTCTCAGGGATTTTCCTCCCCCTGGAGAGGGAATTGAGTCACATCATTGTTGAGCAGGAGGACTTGGAGCTCATCTGGTTGACACCTGCCTGATGGACGCAGGCCTGGGAAGGGTGACACAGTTGAGTCAAATAGCAGGTGAGCTTCAGAGCAGAAGCCAGGTGTCCATCCAATAGTTCATGAGCTTTCCTTTCTGAAAAATCTTGATTCCTAGCTGAATGCTCTGGCTTGTGCCTGTAATCCTAGCACTTTGGGAGGCTGAGGCAGGAGGATAGCTTGATGTTAGGAATTTGAGACCAGCCTGGGCAACATACTGAGATCCTGTCTCTACAAATAAATTTTAAAAATTAGCCAGGTGAGTGCCTGACCCCCTTTTTAAAAACTGTGGTAGAATATGTATATAACATAACATTTGCCATTTTAACCATTTTTAAGTGTGCAGTTTGTGGCATTAGTACATTCACATTGTCTTGCAGCTGTCACCACCATCCGTCTCCAGAGCTTTCCCTTCTTCTCGAACTGAAACTCTGCACCCATTAAACTATAATTCCCCTTCCCTGCTTCCCTCCAGCCCCTGTCATCCATCACTCTACTTTCTTTTTTTTTTTTGAGACGGAGTCTCGCTCTGTTGCCCAGGCTGGAGTGTAGTGGTGCGATCTCGGCTCACTGCAAGCTCCGCCTCCCGGGTTCACGCCATTCTCCTGCCTCAGCATCCAGAGTAGCTGGGACTACAGGCGCCCACCACCACACCCGGCTAATTTTTTGTATTTTTAGTAGAGATGGGGTTTCACCGTATTAGCCAGGATAATCTCGATCTCCTGACCTCATGATCCACCTGCCTCGGCCTCCCAAAGTGCTGGGATTACAGGTGTGAGCCACCGCACCCGGCCTCTACTTTCTGTCTCTACAATTTTGCCTATTCTAGGTAGTAAATGGAATTGTATAATATTTGTCCATTTGAGACTGGCTTACTTCACTTAGCATAAGGTCCTCCAGATTCATCCATGTTGTCGCATGTCACAATTTCCTTCCTTCCTAAAGCTGAATAATGTTCCATTGTATAGACACACATACACACCACAATTTGTTTATCCATTTATCCATCAATGGACACTTGGATTGTTTCCACCCTTTAGTTATTGTGAGTAATGCTGCTCTGAACCGTGGTTGTACAAATATCTCTTCAAGATGCCATTTTCAGTTCTTTTGTGTATATACCCAGAGTAGAATTGCTGGATCACATGGTAATTCCATGTTTAATGTTTTGAGGAACCCCATATGTACTCTTTTTAAAAAGCATAACTACAATGCCATCATCACACCTACAAATAAATGAATCATGACTCCTTAATCACATTTTATCCAGTCACTGTCAGGTTTCCAATTATCTTATCGATGTTATTTTAAAAATATTTTAGGCCAGGCATGGTGGCTCATGCCTGTAATGCCAGCACTTTGGGATGCTGAGGCGGGAGGATTGCTTGAACTCAGGAGATCAAGACCAACCTGGGTGACATGGTAAACCCTGTCTCTACTAAATACAAAAAGTAGGCAGGGGTGGTAGTGTGTGCCTGTGGTCCCAGCTACTAGGGAAGCTGAGGTGGGAGGATTGCTTGACCCCTGGAGGTGGAGGCTGCAGTGAGCTGAGAAGGCACCGCTGCTCTCCAGCCTGGGCGAAAGAGCAAGACTCTGTCTCAAAATATAAATTGATAAATAGATAAATAAATACATAAATAAATAGAAGTTTCATTGTTTGAATCAGGATCCAAATAAAGTTCCTGTATTACAATTGGTTGGTATGCCTTTCTAAAAAAAAAAATTAATTTTGGAATCATATTTACAGAAAAACTGCAAAGGTACTACAGAGAACGCTCATGCACTCGTTCACTAGCTAGTTCTAATGTCAATATCTTGCATATTACTGTATATTTGTCAAAACTAAGAAAATAATATCAGCACTTTACTATGAGCAAACTCTGGACTTTATTCAAATTTCATTCCTTTTTCTGTGAATGTCCTCTTTCTGTTTCAAGATCCCATCCAGGACCCCACACTGCATTTAGTTATTGTGTCTCAGACTCCTCCCATTGGTGATAGGTCCTCAGGTTTTGTTTTTCATGATCTTGAAAATTTTGAGGAGTAGTGGTCAGGTATTTTGCAGAGTTTTCCCTCAATTCAGGTTTGTCCAATATTTTTGTCACGATTAGCTGGGATTAAGACACTTTGGGAAGGCCAGGCATGGTGGCTCACACCTGTAATCCCAGCACTTTGGGAGGCTGAGGTGGGTGGATCGCTTGAGGTCAGGAGTTTGAGACCAGCCTGGCCAACATGGCAAAACCCCATCTCTACTAAAAATACAAAAATTAGCCAGGTGTGGTGGTGCATGCCAGTAGTCCCAGCTACTTGGACGGCTAAGGCACGATAATTGCTTGAACTTGGGAGGTGGAGGTTGCAGTGAGCCGAGATTACGCCACTGCACTCCAGCCTGGGTGACAGAGCGAGACTCTATCTCAAAAAAAAAAAAAAAAAAAAAGGACTATTTGGGAAGAATTTCACAGACGTGATGTGCCCTTCTTGTCATAGTGCATCAGGGGTACATGATGTCCCCCCAGCATCTCTGGTGATGTTAACCTTCATCGCTTGGTTAAGGTGGTGTCTGCTAGGTTTCTCCACTGTTAAGTTACTAAATTTCCCCTTTCCATACTCTGTTCTTTGGAAGTGAGTCACTAAGTCCATGATATGTCTGTAAATCTATTTTAATGTATAAAATAAAGTCTGTATAGAGGGTAACCTTCTCTTTCTATTTTTTTTTTTTTAAATTTACTTGTTGAGGAAATCAGGTCATTCATTTGTCTCGTATTGTGTCCTGCAGTCTAATGTCATTTTACATCTTCCCTTGCCCTCTGTATTTCCTGTAAGCTGGTATTTGGAGCTGGAGGCCTGATCTCCTTCCTGTTTGATTCCTTCAGCAGGAACACTTCATGAGTAGAGTTGTGGACTTCTGTCAGGAGGCTCCTGGTGTCTCTTTTTTGTGAAGTTAGCAGCTATTGATTCTCAATGTATTGCTTTGATTCTAATAACACCTTTAGGTTCCCTCAGGACTTACCTTATCAAAGTACTTTCCTAAGTGAAGACAACTCATTTTCTACCCCCATTGCACATAGTATCTTCAGCAAATCGAAGTCACTGCCATGGTAAAGAACACTGTTATTTTATGTACAATTAAGAAAGAAAAAAACACTGCAGATTAATCTACAATACAATGCTTTCTTACATTGTCAGTATAATTTTGAGGCAAACTGAAGAATACCAAGGGTGAGTTACCATTTTCCTTTTTAACTAAACTATAGTTTTATTTTTCCCTCAATTGAATCTCATTTTCTAGAAGTCAAGTCAACATCAGTGGGAAGCCTCTGCTGACGGAGGTCTGGTGTGCTGATGGCAGCCTGTGCAGCATGGCGTGGGTCACACCAGCTTTAATTGCATGACTTTGGCCCTTCCTTCATCTACCCCATGGATTCAGCAGTTTCTCCTGTCCTTCCTTGAGTCGCTTGGTGTGTGGTCTGTTCTTTTGCATGCTTCTCTGTGACAAGACAGCTTATTCTAATTCTGTGTCTTCAGCATTCTTGCCTAAGTCCCATAAACACTTGGTTATAGCCTTGCAAGAAAGTATAGAATTGCAGCCATTCCTCTAGTGACAAATATTTGCTACTCTCCTATCAAATATCTGCCCTACTGCTGCATTTCCATGCTTTGCTGCACCCACACAAACTTTTAGTTTCCACATTGAATCGGGTTATAATCTTTTTGATGGTATTTTATTTTAGTTTCAAGGGGTACATGTGCAGGTTTGTTACATGGGTAAATTGCATGTCATGGGAGTTTGGTGTACAGATAATTTTGTCACCCAGGTAATTGGCATAATGCCTGATAGTTTTTCAATCCTCACCCTCCTCCCGTTCTTCGCCCTCAAGTAGGCCCTGGTGTTGGTTGTTCCCTTCTTTGTGTCCACGTGTACTCAATGTTTAGCTCCCACTTATAAGTGAGAACACATGGATTTGGTTTTCTGTTCCTGTGTTAATTCACTTAGGGTAATGGCCTCCAGTTCCATCCATGTTGCTGCAAAGGACATGATTTCATTCTTTATTATGGCTGCATAGTATTCCGTGGTGTATATGTACCATATTTTCTTTATTTAGTTCACCGTTGATGGACATCTAGATTGATTCTATGTCTTTGCTATTGTTAAGAGTGCTGCAGTGAACATACATGTGCATGTGTCTTTACGGTAGAATGATTTATATTCCTTTGGGTGTATACCCAATAGTGGGATTGCTGGGTCAAATGGCAGTTCTACTTTAAATTCTCTGAGAAAACGTCAGGACTTTTCACAGTGGCTGAACTAATTTACATTCCCACCAGCAGTGTATAAGTGTTCCCTTTTCTCTGCAATCTCGCCAGCATCTATTATTTTTGACTTTTTAATAATAGCAATTGTTTGTTAATTTTTTTCACATGAAAATTTATGGTTTATTAATATTCTTGTGAAAAATCCACAACGGCCACAGAGAACATCATTGCAGCAACTTTACTCCTTTGGCTTTTTGCCAGCACCAACATTGGCCTTTGCAGTTCCCCTGACTTTCTTCATTCCGTTCTTGCGTTCCTTTCGTCGCTTTCTTGAGGTCTTTTTCTTCTCATACAGGCCAAGTCTTGCAAATCTATGTTTGGGTTCGTTTTTCTTTGCATAATCCAGGGAATCGTAAATCATGCCAAAGCCAGTTGTCTTGCCACCACCAAAATGAGCTCTGAATCCAAATGCAAAGATGACATCTAGTGTGGTATTGTACATTTTGGCTAGTTTTTCCCAAATTTCTGTCTTAGGCACTGTTGCCTTCCCGGGGTGAATGACATCAATGACCATTTGTTTCCTCTAAGTAGTCGGTTGGTCATGAACTTTCTAGTGCGGGTAGTTACCGTGTCGTTCATGCTGGTGGTCTAACCTCAGACAGCCAGGAAAGAAAAAAGCTGATGATACTTTAAATGGTAATTAAGCTCCATAGCTATAGAACCAACCATGCACATACTTCAATTGAAGGTGATGCCAATATGAATAGTTATGGCCAAATGTCGGCACACACTATCATAACAACCACGTCAGAGATGCCCGACTGTGAAAGGCTGCCCAATTTCAGAGATGTTACAAGTTTTTAGGCTGGGCGCAGTGGCTCACACCTGTAATCCCAGCACTTTGGGAGGCCAAGGTGAGCAGATCACCTGAGGCCAGGAGTTCAAGACCAGCCTGGCCAACATAGTGAATCCCCGTCTCTACTAAAAATACAAAAAATTTAGTCTGGTGTGGTGGCGGGCACCTGTAATCTCAGCTACTTGGGAGGCTGAGGAAGGAGAATCGCTTGAACCTGGGAGGCGGATCTTGCAGTGAGCTGAGATCATGCTACTGCACTCCAGCCTGGGTGACAGAGAGACACTCCACCTCAAAAAAAAAAAGTTTTTAAAATGTGCATCTTAGAATCAATGAAATACAGGTTTCTGGTTATGTGAGTGGCAAGAACCCCATTTTATTTATCTGGGTGACCTTCCCAAAGAATGTAGCTCAGTGCTTACATGCTATTTCAAAAATATTTGTTGTTGGAATGAAGCCAGCAGTTAATCAATATGTATATATTTATTGAGCATTTACCAGGAACAAGGTCTAGTTGGAATGCATATTTGAAAACCCAAACCAATCCCTTTTTCTTAAAATAATTTGATTCTCCTCATCCTTATTACATTTCTATAGCTGTTCTTAGCCAAATTGAAATCTACTGCTATGTCATTGGGCTCTTTGTTTCTTTTCTGCTTGAGTAATAAACGCACCCAACTGGCCATCTTAGATTTTGGAGAGTTGCGCTCCCTCTCCTTGAGGGTGGAGTTTGAGTTTCTCTTTGAATCAGCCTCCTGTGTTTTTCTCCATCTCTTCTTCCCTTCCTGCCCTTGCCCTCGCCTTAGTTCCCACCAAAGGTCTACCTTCTGAGGTCTTTCTTCCAACATGTCTTGGTGTTTCTCTCTTCGGATTTAAATACTCCCAGGTTTTGGGCTCAGTCCCCTGTATGCACCCCTGTTTCTTAAATCAGCTTCTTCCCAGCTGACTCTACAAAACATGTTCTTGCTGGGATGCTCCGGTAGAAAGAGGTCTGTGGAAATGCATGCAGTGAACAGCTCATTCCTTGCCCCCTCTTCTCATAGTGCATGTGAGCATATTGAACACTCTGACAGGTCCTGTGTTAAGGAGGCTTGTCAAACTCAAAGATTTCCCAAATGCATTTCACCTTGAAGCCTTTTGCCACATTTTCAAATTGATTCAGTGACACTTTCTTCCTCTCACATTTGAACATTTCTGAAATTGGGATGCATGTTATAGCTGATCAGATAAGAACACAGTGGCCAGGTGCAGTGGCTCACGCCTGTAATCCCAGCACTTTGGGAGGCCAAGGCCGGGGGATCACTTGAGGTCAGGAGTTCAAGACCAGCCTGGCCAACATGGTGAAACCTCATCTCTACTAAAAATATAAAAATTAGCTGGGCGTGGTGGCGTACACCTGTAATCCCAGCTACTAGGGAGGCTGAGGCAGGAGAGTCTCTTGAACCCGGGAGGTGGAGGTTGGAGTGAGCTGAAATCATGCCATTGCACTCCAGCCTGAGCAACAGAGCAAAAAAAAAAAAAAAAAAAAAAAAAAGGACACAGTGTGTGTTTTTTTCTTCCCTAGAGGTACTTGCAACAGTGGTATAAGATACATCGATGGTATTTGAGATGGACAGGGTATTCATGGTTCATCTGTGGATATTCTTTTGAGACAGTGATAAGAGTACTCTGTATTAAGAAACCCAGCTGTCAGCTCCTGAAGCCCCATCTCTCTCTCCCTACTGCATGGCCTTCTTCCGAGGTATTCTTCAGCATGGTGAGAAGCCCACATTCACAGAGCTTGCTGCCTGGCCTCCTCTGCTTTAGACAATGACCTTAACATACCTTTAGTAATGGGTGAAAGTTATAGTCCATTTGTGCAAACCGGACCTGTCCATGGTCTAACAGTATTTAAGGGATTGGCACAAGTCTTATATTCATTCTTTCTAGACCTTTCCAAATTCACTCCACTCCATTAAGAAGATGTGCTTTAATGGGCTATTTTAAAAAATAAAGCTGACAGCTCTTTTGAGATTGAATTCACATACCATGAAGTCCACTCTTTTGAAGTGTACGACTCAGTGATTTTTAATATGTTCACAAGGTTGTGCATGAGTGACCACTATCTAATTCCAGAACATTTTCATCACTTTATAGGCTACTGGAGGAAATCAAAATATTTCACCCCACAATATACTTCTTTGACATATTTTGAGATGGCTGTTCAGAGGGTCTGCAAACAGAAGTAGCCCTGCAAAGCTGTCATTTGTGGTGGAGATTTGCATCCGTAGAGAAAATTTGCACTGATGCAACTAGAGCCACCATTCTTTCTATAATCTCAAGATGGTCTATATACTTCTGCATCCCATTGTGGGGTTTGGGTAATCACTCTGTGATTCCCTACCTCCACCTTGCACCCTAATACATGTCTATGCTTTTTCTCTTGTTAATCCGCCTTCTGTGAGTTCACTTTTTTGCAAAACTTCAGAGAGCAAAGGGGATGTTTCTTCCTTGGCTCCTCTACTGCTTTGTTTTTTCTTTTTTTGGGCTGTTGTTTGAATTTTTTTGTTTTGTTTTGTTTTGTTTGGAGACAGAGCCTTGCTTTGTCCCCCAGGCTGGAGTGCAGTGGTGTGATCTTGATCTCAGCTCACTGCAACCTCCGCCTCCTGGGTTCAAGCGATTCTCCAGCCTCAGCCTCCCACATAGCTGGGATTACAGGCATGCATGACCACACCTGGCTAATTTTTTGTATTTTTAGTAGAGACGGGCTTTTGCTATGTTGGCCAGGTTTGTCTCAAACTCCTGACCTCAGGTGATCTGCCCACCTCGGCCTCCCAAAGTGCTGGAATTACAGGCGTAAGCTACTGCGCCCGACCAGAATTTTTCAAGTAATAAAATATATTTGAAGGGTCCAAGGCTAGTCCCAAGAAAAGTGCCAAGAAAGAAAATAGCACAAACAAGAAAGTGTTTGGGAGGAAAACTCATACCACCTCCAAGGGGTATGAAGGAGATGGGGTGAACTTCATCAGTGGCAGAGGTAGTTTTTTCTGAGAGCATCTGTGGGCCTCCTGGGGTTGGATGGGGTAGGCCAAACCAATCTCATCTTTGCTTAGAAGTCAAGAAGGGTCTCCAGGCCAGGGGAGGCTCCACTGCTCCTGTGATGCTCAGAGCACTTGCTGCAATGTGCTATTCCCCAGGAAAGACTGACAGGGGAGGTTTACTAAGATAGGTGTGAGTCTTGGCATCAGGCAGGCCTGGGTCTGAATCTGCCAACAACCTGCTTTGTGACTTTGCACAAGTTACTTTGTAGCTCTGAGTTTCAGTTCCCTTATCTATAAAGTGTTCATCAGAGTGTCTGTTTTGCAGTATTGTACTGAAGAGTCAAGAGAATACTTGCAGGGTACAGACAGAACCCTACAATCGGGGCCGGAGGACACAGCCGACACCTGTACATGGCGGCATCATGGCCATCCATGGAGCAAGCCGTAAAGTTTCCTTCGAAAGCCTAGAACAGGCGATTTAGGCAGCACGAAGGCAATTAGGCAAGAGCAGACTCTGAGAGAGGTGGGGATGGTTTCCAGTGTCCGAAGGGCCATTCTCTTGAGGCAGGACTGGAATTCTTGTTTGTATCTCTACAGAGCAGAGCTCTGGGCATGGTTTGGATGTCACAGGAAGAGGACTTTTAGCTTAGTTCAAGGAAGAGCTATTTGTCCAAAGAGGTACTTGGGGTGGAGAAAATCATCTCCTGCACTGTGAAAAGTTTGTAACAGATGCCGGGTGACTGTCACCTGAGACCACGCTGGCCTATTCTAAGACACTGACTCTGAGCTGCAGAAACTCACAGCCAGTTGGGGCCAACTCTGGAGCAAGCCAGGAAGCATATGATGTTTGTCCATCTTCAAGTTGTCTCTCTAAGGCCCCTGTTCCCTGGCCCACTGTATCTCCCACCAGAGCTGGTCCTCTCTGGGGCTGACCCTCGTGGGCCATACACACCCTTCCCTTCTCTGCTATAAACACTCACATTGCTTTGGTGCCTGGATCTCACCCGTCATGAGGGGAATCAAGACCAAAATTAATCCACACCGAAGTGTGAGAGACTGACAGGGTCTTACAGCTGTTATACACCCCACTCCCATATCCCAATATTAATGTAAAAAAGAAATAACCATTCCCTTGGACCTACTGTCCCATAAGGACATTCCCGCCTAGAAGTAGTTCTCACCCTTAGCCACCCATTGGAATTACCTGGAGTTTCAAAAATATGGATGCCTGGGTCCATATGGGACTCAGGGATGGGATTTCACTGGGGGAGGGGAGGGGAGGACAGCAGGGAGGCTGGGCATTGGAAGTAATTGAAAACTTCTCAGGTGGCTAACATGCAGGCAAGGGTGACAGCCCACAGTGGTGGAGCAACACCCTTGCCCCCAGATACTTTGGGTGCTGCAGCATGCTCTGCTCAGAGGTTGGTGGCTTTTCTCTCTTTGGGGTGCAGGTGTCCTCTGCTCCTCTGTGAAATGTGCTTCAGGGCTCCACTCCCCACAGCTTCTGGTGCTGCCAAGCATGAGTGGCTAAGATAGTCTCATTCAAGAGTTATGTATTAGCAAGCCCCACTGGCAACCAATCTAAGCCAAGTCCTCCAATCAGCTGTGTTAGTAATGAGATGTGTTACTGTTCTAAGGGTACACACTCGAAGACCACCTGTCTTCAAATCTAGCCTACTGTTATGATCTTTCCCCTCTATGAGCCTCAGTTTCCTTACATATAAACTGGAGATAAATAACTGCGTCTACCTGATAGGGTCATTATAAGGACCAAATAGGACCAAATAATGGAGCATAGTGCCTGGCACTCAATGAATACTTGGAAGCATTCGCTGTTATTATGAACACAATTTTTTTTTTTTGAGACAGAGTCTTGCTCTGTCACCCAGGCTGGAGTGCAGTGGTGTGACCTTGGCTCACGGCAAACTCTGCCTCCTGGGTTCAAGCCATTCTCGTGTCTCAGCCTCCTGAGTAGCTGGAATTACAGGCGCTTACCACAATGCCTGGCTAATTTTTGTATTTTTAGTATAGAGGGGTTTCACCAGGTTGTCCAGGCTGGTCTCAAACTCCTGACCTCAGGTGATCCACCCACCTCAGCCTCCCACAGTGCTGGGATTACAGGCATGAACCACCGTACCCAGCCAAACACAATATTTTTATCTCTGTTTCCTGTGTCCTGAGTCATTTTTCAGGAACAAAAAAAGACTTGCAGACACTGACTAGCTCAGTCCCTAACGGTGGCAAGAAGCAGTAGGTAGGTGATCAGAAGAGAAATTTCCTATAGCAAATCAGGGTCTATGGTCAGGCCAGCCTTGGCTTCCTACTCAGTTTTACTGACCCCCGTTGGAAGATAGGAAGGAGGAAGCAAGGAAGGGAATGCCCTGCAGGCAGCCCAGACTTTTGAGTGGGGCAATAGTATGGCTTGGAATTGTTTCCCCACCCAAATCTCATGTCAAATTGTAATTCCCAGTGTTGGAGGAGGGGCCTGGTGGGAGGTGTTTGGATCATGGCGGCGGTTTCTAATGGTTTAGCACCATCCCCCTAGTGCTGTCTTGTGCTACAGTTATCTGGCGATCTGGTTGTTTAAAAGTGTGTAGCACTTTCTCTTTTTCTCTCTTTCTTCTGCCAGCCATGTAAGACGTGCTTGCTTCCCCTTCACCTTCCACCATGATTGTAAGTTTCCTGAGGCTTCCCCACAAGAAGAAGCCTGTACAGCCTGCAGAACCATGAGCTAATTAAACCTCTTTTCTTTATAAATTACCCAGTCTCAGGTATGTCTTTATAGCAGTGTGAGAACAGAGTAATACAGGGAACTAGTGTCAAGATGCTGGCAGAAGATTCTGAAGAAGTAGAGTTGAGGCCTCAGGAGTCTGGCTGGCCTTCAGGGTCCCTGCTTCCTCCTGTCATGTGTGTCATCCTTGGGCAGTGCTTTCTGTCCACTCCATGTTCTCCTTGTGGTTCTTACTTCCTCTCCTTGTTATCCAGGACATCTGCTTTATATGCATTTTCTCCATGTGTTCTGTCCAGTTTAATGGCTCTGTAGCAAAGGTTAATCCTGACATAAGTAAGAGACATCTGGAAACAACTGACCCTGTTAATTCTTCTCTTCTCTCCTAGGGCCTCAGGGTTCTCAGTGGCTCTGCTCCAAGGCCTCACTGGGGAGCTGTAGAGGCCCATTTCAGTGGGTGAGCAGATGGGGGCTCCTGGGCTGAGGCTTTCCCAGAGGCTGGGAGGTGGCCAGCCATGGTCATGGGCCAAGGTCACTTGTTACTGTGCTGGAAGGACAGGGCTAGGACCGGAGGTCAGGCCAACCCAGGGTCTCAAGACCCATTCCAGGCAGGACCGGTCCCCAGCAAAAGGCAGCCAGGCTGCAGCAGCCCTTGATTTTCTGAGCTGCTCAGGGTAAGGACATCCTGAGAAGGAGGCTGTCTTTAGAGAATAGGACCATTAAAAGCTCATCCTAAATGAAGCATCACCAAAACTCCTCAAGGTTGTCATGGTTGTTCGAAAGATGGCCAAAATGTCTTTCTTTTTCTCACTCTGTTCCCTCTCTAGCTGCACCCCTTGTCTCCCTTCTCTCCCTCTCCTTCCTTCTCTCGCCTAATTGCATTTCTCAGTGTGCCTGCATCTGACTGCCTGTCTGCCATTGGAATGGGCACAGGTGTTGGGGGAGGATGTCTCCACCACAGGTCAGCCTGGGTACCAAGGAAGTGTTTGGGGAAATGGCTTCACTCCTTCCACCCAAGCCTATGTCACTTTTCAACCGACCAATGCAGTGAACAAAACTCTGAGTCACGCAGGAAATACAGTAATTTTCTGAGGAAAAATAAGCATCCACTCTGCAGTTGCCAGTGGTGACTACATAGCCCTTCACTGCCATTCAGCTCTTTATTTTGGGGGGACGGGGGTGGTATGTGCATATCTGGCTCTCTATTTTATTTTTATACAAATGATAGCATATACTGTTTGTCTTGCCCTCAGGTTTGGTTTCTGTTGCCTCTGTTGTTTTCTTTTCCAACATCATCAGCCTCTTGCTTATCTTTCCATGTCTGCACACAGGGAGCTGCATCACTTGTTTTTCATGTCCTGTGCATCAAGGCACACTTTCTGCTCCTCTTTGTGCCGCCAGCCGGCCCAGGCCCACAGATGGTAGGACTTGTGCCCCAGGCTGCTGTGTGAGTCAGAGTCAGGCAGGAAGCAAATGGCAACTTCACTGCGGTGACTGAGGAATGCTTAACGAAGGCGCCACCGTTGACAACAGTGTGGGCTGGTAAAAGGAAACAGCCGGGAGCCCTGTAGTGCTGGTGACACCACCGTTTAGTCTGACTGTGCATTTGACTATGTCACAAGAGGCCAGGCCTGTGACTTTTCCGAGGGAAAAAACCACCAGAAAACCAGGTGTCTGGGCTTCCAATTAGTAATCTTCATTGGGTTTGCTTTGATTGTAAACAAACAAAAAAAAGCTTAGTTATTTAAATTCCATTCATGAATCTAGGAAGGAGCTTAGAAATTAGCCTTTTCCACAATCAAGACCAATTAGTCAACTCTTCTATTGTAAGTTTTCATCATTTTTCTGTTTACCCAACTTACAAATTGCTTTTTAAGTCATAACTTGAAGATTTATTCCTGGCAAATGTTTTTAAGAGCAAAAATTTGGAATCAGTGTATGTGTCCCCAAATAGGATAATGGGAAAGTAAATGAGGATACATCTACTCAGTGGAAAATATCTTAAACTGTATGAAGAGTTTGCAATAAAGTGGAAAATGCTTAGCTGTTATGTTCAAGAAAAATTATGAAGTCTAATTTATTTACAGTGCCATGATAATTATGCTAATTCATATAGGCACTGAAACAAACAAAAAACCCTAAAACTTACATAAAGAAAAATAGACTGGAGAGGAAGACACCAACATGTTACTGATAATGATTATCATTTTATGGGTGAAATGTGATTGATTTTTATTCACTTCTCTCAACGTTTCCAAATTTTCTCCACTGGTCATCTAATACTTCCAGAACAACAACAGCATTAACTACAAGATCACAGTTCAAAGAAACAAAAGTCACTGAGATAATTTGACAAGTGGTCTATATCCAGAGCCATTAATATAACCACAACTTCTGACCCAGTCATTTCTCTTAGGAATCTGTCCTGAGGAAGTAATTCAGCTTTCAGAAAAAGCCCTAGGCAAGGAGATGTTTACTGCAGGGAAAAACTGGAAACCACCTAGATGCCAAACACTGTAAAAATAGTTAAAGAAAACGAGGTCCAGCCACTCGACACCACTACGTATTCATTAGGAAAGAAAACGATGACAAAAAGCATGCACTGTGACACTAAAGACAAAACTCAGCATTCACAATTAAATGTGCAGTATGATAACAGGGTTTGTTTATTTTTATTTATTTTTAATTTTTATTTTTTTGAGATGGAGCCTTGCTCTGTCACCCAAGCTGGAGTGCAGTGGCACCATGTAGGCTCACTGCAACCTCTGCCTCCTGGGTTCAAGCAATTCTCCTGTCTCAGCCTCCCGAGTAGCTGGGATTAGAGGGACACGCCACCACGCCTGGTTTTTGTATTTTTAGTAGAGATGGGGTTTTGCCATGTTGGCCAGGCTGGTCTCTAACTCCTGACCTCAGGTGATCTTCCTGCCTTGGCCTCCCAAAGTGCTGGGATTACAGGTGTGAGCCACCGTGCCCGGCTATAACAGGGTTTTAAAAATGCTATAGGTGTTGAAAGAAAATACTCAAAGAAGACGAGATGAATGGTTATCGATGGTGGGGCAGGGTGGTGAGATTGTGTGTAGTTTCTTTTCTTGATTCAGCATTTTCTGTAATGTACTTGTCTTGCATTTGTAACTTTAAAATGTAATGAGTAATCGAACAATTATTTGGTTCCAAACTGCAGAGTCCAACAGGGAAGGCTGGTGGAGAGCAAACCCCTTTGTCAGCAGTAGAACAAGAGGGAAGGAGCCATAGAGGAGGGACTGATGAGATCTGACTAATTCCAGCACTAACTAAGCAGTGAGTGGGTGAAAAGAAACTGCTGGGCCTTGCAGGGGTCAAGGTGGGGAATGGAAAGATAAGGAATGCAAAATACACAGTTCTGTGGAAATCACTCAACAGTCAACAGACCACTTCTGGTGGACGAACATTAAATACTGTCAAATCCCTCCTACCCTAAAGGTCAGGGAGAGGAGAGCTGAGGGCAGCCTCTAGGCGACCTGAAGAGGGGACATGCCAGTAGGACATAGAAAGCCTGAGTGCAGGGGTCAGTACTGCCAACCTTTAACAGAGGATGCTGGGATTGACCAGAGCGCCCTGAGGCCACAGTGTCCAGCTCACAGTGTCTGTGATTTGCATTGCCTTTTTCTCTTGAAATTCTCTTCCTCATCCTCCACGGTGTGGCCAAAACAGCTTCCCCTCTGAGGCCTTCCTTCGTTTCCCCTGCCTGGACGGCACATCGTTTATATGTGAGTCTACAGCTCGGTGCCACAGCTCAGAACTGATTTTGTTCCATCTGAAAACAGCGGAATATACACCTGTCAGCTGAGGAATGTTTATGATGTTCCATATACTGTGCTTGGTTCCCAGTTGTCCCAGGTTGGTTTAGAGCCTGGGTCTGTGTATTTGTGCTCCAGTTACTTCATGCTGCATAATAAACATTCCAAAACTTAGGGGCTTTATTTTGCTTGCCTCTGTGGTATCAGCTAGGGCAGCCAGAAGGCTGGGGCAGGAATCTTCCAAGGCTCGTTCACTAACGGCTGGTGACTGGTGCTGGCTGTCAGCTGGGACCTTAGCTGGCACTGCTGGCTGGAACACCCATGAGTGTTCCCCCCTTAATGGCCTGGGCTTCTTCACAGCATGGTGGCTGGACTCCAGAAGAAAGAAAGGAAGAGAGAGAGAACACGTCAGACAGGAGGAAGCTGTATTTTCTTTTATGACCTAGCCTCAGAAATCACACAATGTCACTCCCCTGTGTTTCATTGGTTAGAATCGAGTCACTAAAAGGGACTCATAGTCAAGGGAAGGGGAATGAGGCTCTACCATTTCCTAGGAGGAATGTTGCAGACAGGTCTTCAATCCCCACTGTTGGCCTTTGTTGTACACCTCTTCTTTGTACCTAACATAGAGCCCTGAACAGAATATTAGGCAAAATTGCTGGTTCAGTCAAGTTGCCTTTTGGATTGGTACAGATCTGGGTGCAGAAGATAGATTGGAATGAACCCACTTCCTTCCCATTAAGTCATTCAGAAACACAAAATGTTTGGAGAAGTCAATCATTTTCTGCCTCCAGCTGCCCACAAGCTTGGGAGTTGACTAGGTCAAGTTTACTGTCTACATTCTGTCCCCAGTTTCCCTACCCAGCCTTTCCCCCGCTGCAGCATAATGTCAAACCCATGGTTTAATCAGACAGGTACCCTCACGGTCTCCCAGCAGGGGTACCCCAGGGCCTTTGCTCAGGTGGTTTCCCCTGCCTGGGATGCCGTCTCTGCTTCTCCTTACTTTCTGTTTTTGTTTTGTTTTGTTGTTTTGTTTTTTGAGACAGAGTCTCACTATGTCACCCAGGCTGGAGTGCAGTAATGTGATCTCTGCTCACTGCAACTTCTGCCTCTTGGTTTGAAGGGATTCTCACGCCTCAGCCTCTCAAGCAGCTGGGATTACAGGCATGCACCATCACGCCTGGCTTATTTTTTAATTTTTTGGTAGAGATAGGGTTTTGCCATGTTGGCCAGGCTGGTCTCGAACTCCTGGCCTCAAGTGATCCACCCATCTTGGCCTCCCAAAGTGCTGGGATTACAGGCGTGAGCCCCCGTGCCTGGCCTTCTTACTTTCTCACTCCTGTCTAGTCTTCCCCACCCAGCTCATAGAGCTTTCTTGGCATTTCCATCTCATCACCGTCACTTGCTCCCCAACCTTTGCCTCAGCAAAAGAAGTGACTAACAAATCTGTATTCCCAAAGCCACAACCTTGCGCCCATAAGGGAGCTCAGGGCAGCAAAGCCAAAGCCTCTGGCTCCAGGCAGCAAGGCAGAGTGGGGCAATCCGGACCACAGGAAAAACCAAAGCAAGAGGAGGTGGCTCCTTCTTGCAACAGCCAATGCCACCAGAGGAAATTGAAGGATAGACTGATCTCTTTAGAGAAGCATAAAAATACAAAATTTTATATGAAATTCCTTAGTTTGTAAAGGTTGATAACTAATTTAAAAATTTAGGCTGCAAACGAATCCCCTGGGCCACATTTGCCCTTCTCTCCCCTTCACAACTTTTGACTGAAAAGATTTGGAACTGAGAAAAAGGGTTTAGGGAGGGCCTTGGGGAGTGTGGGGTTTCCTCTGGAGGCTAGAAGCTAGAAAGGACCAGTGTGTTGAGGATGGAACTTCTGGAGGATTCTTGAGAGGCCTTGGTGCAAAAGAAGCTCCCAGACTTGGACTCTGCTCCAAGGGAGGCGTCTACCACTGCAGCAGAATGGGGCTTCAGTGGAAGTTGGGTTGAGTTATAGAAAAATAAAACCTTCGGCAGGGCGCAGTGGCTCACATCTGTAATCCCAGAACTTTGAGAGGCTGAGGTGGGTGGATCACCTGAGGTCAGAAGTTTGAGACCAGCCTGGGCAACATGGTGAAACCCCGTCTCTACAAAAATACAAAACTTAGCTAGGTGTGGTGGTGGGCACCTGTAATCCCAGCTACTCAGGAGACTGAGGCAGGAGAATCGCTTGAACCTGGGAGGCAGAGGTTGCAGTGAGCCAAGACCACGCCACTGCACTCTAGACTGGGCAATAGAGTGAAACTCCATCTCTAAAGAAATAAACAAATAAATAAAAATAAATAAATAAATAAATAAATTGGGGCCAGGAGAACCAAGGGATGCCCCAGTGGACCACCTGAGTGCCAAACATATTCTTGCCTGCCCCTGTTGTGTAATCAGCAACCCTGCTTTCTCCTGATGACCAGGGTCCCATTACCCATGATGGGATGGTGGCTCTTCTCCCTTCCTGCTGGTCTCTCTGCACAAAGAGCCCAAAGTGACTGCAGAGCAGCCATAGCTAGGGGTTTGATGGAATCCTCAGAGTGTCACCAGTGGAAGTGTATCCTCCTCTGGGAACCAAGATCTCTAAACCACAGAGCTGTGGGAATGGGACATTGAAACTGGTTAATGTCCCATTCCTATATCTCTGTGGTTTAGAGATCTTGTCCTGGAAGTGATGGTAAGTGGGGCGACTCAAGCTTCCACCCCTGGATTTCCAGGTGAACCACTCCTCTCAGGGGATAGGGGCACAGTACCATACAATGCCTGTTGACTTAGAGTGTCAGGATACATAGTGCCCTCTCCAGCTTGTGGTTTGGATGCCTGGAACTTCAGTGACCATTCCACCTCAGGCTGGCCTCTAGAGGATGAGGACGTGGTATCACCAGGGACCTCATGGTCACTTGCCTTTGCAAAGTAGGTCTCTTTGTTTCAATGCTACATGGGACCCTGTATCGCTAGACCACATATTCTGCAGGTGCTGGCCAAAGTCTGTGGGCATAAAAGGTGAATCCATGCCCACAGTATGGGTCAGTTCCACTCAGAGTGAATTGCTGCTCCTTCTAAGGTGGAAGGGGTCAAATGTTGAACTAGCCACTGAAAGGCTGGCTCGGCTCCCTAAGTGTTGTTGCCGTTTCGGCCTCAGTGTTGGTTTCCGGGGCTGTCAGGTTAGACACTGGATAGTGGCAGTTGCTGCATCACCTTGGAGAGTGGAAGGCTGTGGTGTCCAGCCCATGCACAATCCTCCATCTGTTCTGCCTTGATGGGTGTGAAAGAACCCAGCTTGTGGTAGCATGCACTCTTCTGCAATAACTACTCTGTTCATGTACCCATGTGGCCAGTGTTGGAGGCTGGGAAAGTGACTCTGATCATGTGGCTGTTCAGTGCCTTTCCTGTAGTGGGTGCTCTAGGGTGGACATTGCTGTGCGATACAATTCGGTGCCCTTTCCTGTGGGCCCATCCTCTTGTCTTGCAGATCACACTGTGCTCCTTCCCGAGGGTCCATCCAGGTGCCTCTTTCCTAGCCCTCCTTGGTCTCTTTCTTCCAATTTTTCTCTTCTGGTCCCCTGAGGAACTAGCGCAGCCATTCTCTGCTGCCTGCATGCCTGCATAAATTCTAATTTAAGACCACTTCTCTTTCTATGGGGAGGATTTTCTTTCCCTGCTGCCTTTCAGGGCTGCCCCTGGATGGAGTTGTGGTCAATTTTTGGCCCTTACCCACAAATTAGGTTGAGTTATTTGTGAACCAGATGCAGCCTTCCACCCAAGCCCCCAACTCATGGTCATTGGTGTGGCCTGAAGGAGGGAGGGGGTGGTCCTGGTGCCAGAGTGTGCAGATGACACGAGGTCTGGGCCATCTGCTTGTACAGGTGACTTGTGCCCTCTGGCCCTGCTTGGACCTGATCTTGCAGGTGTCAATTCCATCTTATGATGGCTTCCTGCTGAGTCTGACCTTCTGCTTTGGTAGATGCGAAAGAACCCAGCTCATGATGGCAGCCTTGGCTGTGTAAGGGAGGAAATATTTCACCTCTACTCTCTTAGAGTGTTTTGGCTGGGCCTGAGAATTAAGTTGATTTAAGATGGATCAGTGGGAGAAAAGCATACAAGTTTATTTCATACAAGTTTTATGTGGCACAAGAGTCTTCATAAGGAAATGAAGGCCTAAAGCCACAGTTAGAGTTGAACGCTTATGAACTGAATTGAGCAAAGAATAATAAGTTGTAAAAAAGCAACTGAACTATGTGGGGAGGCTAAAAGAAGGTAAGTGATTTTCACTAGCTTTGTTCAGAATTCTCTCAGTCTCAGCTTCTCATCCTTGATGATAACACTGTTACTTTCCTTCTAGCATGGGGAGGGCATCTTTCATAGGGGAACTTCATCTCCTTTTAAGAAACAGCATGGAGCCTGGAGTGATATTCTTGCACTTGCTGTTTTTCAAGTGCCTTTCACTCAAAGAAGTTGACATGCCAGAGAGGAATACTTTGGGGTGGCATGTTCTTACTTCCTTTAGCTGTGTGGTCACTTTAAGTCCCATGGCCAGGGCTCAGGAACTTGCTAGGTCCTGTTTAGCAGAAAGTATGTAATTCTCCACTGCAGGTGGCATGGCGTTCCTGCAGAATCCTAGTCAGCTACATTGATCCTTCTATTGAGACTTGTTACAAACTGCGAACAACATCTTTTCCCACCACAGATACCTCTAATACCAGAGGGTCTACTGGTCCATAAAGCCCAAGTGGCTGGGCCCCTTGTACTGCAGCCTGGACCTGCTGCACGGCTCTTTCCTGCTCAGGGACCCACTCAAGCTGGACCTGGGCCTGCCCATCAGTACCTGGTTCCAAGCAGTATTCACAAGTGTGTCATATGCAGGCTTCAAGTCTGAAGAAGCTGACCAGGCATTATACTTCCTTCTTAGGGGGAGGTACAAGAAGCCATAATGTGCTCATTACTTAGGAGGGGTGTTCTGGCATGCCTTGGACCCCTGGGCTTCTAAACACTTGCCCGATCTGGTGGGTGCCTGAGTCCCCATAGGAATTCTCTCCCATCCCCTGGAATGTGCATGTCTCATTGACATCTCTAACATGCTAGTCACTTCTTGATCCTCTCTTCCAATGACATGATCTCCTCAGTGCAGTGGATCAAGGATGCTCTGAGGGCTGTTGACACGAGATAGGTCCCCACATTACAACAGAGGGCAGGGGAGTTAACATAGCCCTTGGGCAAGGTCAGCAATGTGCACTGCTGCCTATCCCAAGGGGAAGTGACTTGTTTCTGATCCCCTTTTCTTATAAAGATGTAAAAAAAAAAAAAAAGGAAAATGCATTTTCCAGACTATGACTGCATACTGTGTATGTGAGGCCTTGTTAATCTGCTGTAGCAAAGATACTACATTTGGCAACAGCCACTGAGGCTACGACTTGGTTAAGTTTGCAGTAGTTCATTGTCATCCTCCAGGACCTGTCTTTTGTGAGGGACCACAACCTCTTCATCTTTTAGAATGTTTAACAGTGGAACTAGTCTTTGCCAGTCCTCCAGGGATGTTATATGGTCGGTAGGGGGTCCGTTTGACCCTTTCTACTATGGTAGCTCCCACCCTACAGCCTAAGGAACTAATAATGGGGTTTTGCTTCCAAATATCTCCATTAGGGGATTAGAGGAATGACCACCAATCCTCTTCATAGATGAACCATGTAGACCCTCTGTGAGCTGGGCTAAGAATCCATTTATTACCTCAGAGGTTGTTGTTAAGGTCAAATAAGATAATACAGGAGATGGCCAGGTGCGGTGGTTCATGCTTATAATCCCAGCACTTTGGGAGGCCAAGGCAGGCGTATCGTCTGAGGTCAGGAGTTCGAGATCAGCCTGGCCAATCTAGAGAAACCCTGTCTCTACTAAAAATATAAAAAGTAGGTGGGTGTGGTGGTGCGCACCTGTAATCTCAGCTACTTGGGAGGCTGAGGCAGGAGAATCACTTGAACCTGGGAGACGGAGGTTGCAGTGAGCTGAGATTGTGCCTCTGCACTCCAGCCTGGGCAACAGAGCAAGACTCTGTAAAATAATAATAATATAATAATAATAATAATAATAATAATACAGGAGAGGAAGATTTGTAATATGCAATAAGTGACAGTTGATATTTTTTGCTTATTCATTCCACAACCATTGATTGAACATCTACGTTGTACTGGACACTGTGCCAGGTTTTGGAGTGTTCAAAAAGGCGTACATGATTCTATGAGGTGAAAATTTCATACCCATGACCTGGGATGAACAGCTCTGCACTGATGCTTAACAGACAGTAAATACTGCACAACTGAGGCAGGGCTCAAGCTAGGAAGGAAAACCCAGCACACTAGTAGCTGGAGACCTCAACTCCAAGACTTTGTGACAATCCTTCCTGCTGGTCTAGACTGCAGTGGAGAAAAATGAATATTGCTCAGAAGTTACCTGGAAGCTCTGTCAGGGAGGGGGAATGCACTCTAGGGGGAGATCCTGGGCTTTGGAACCAACTTTTCTGGGCTGGAATCCTGCCACTGCCAGATGAATGGATTGTGTGCATCCCTGGGCAGGTTACAATGCCTCCGAGCTTCAGTTTTCTCATCTATAAAATGGGTATAATGACTCCTGCTTTGCAGAGTTGTAATTGTAAATGAGCTGCTATAAAACAGTAAGTGTTTGGCATAGTTCCAGATACAGCTTTTCCTGAATGCACGCTTTATTTTATCAAGAATTCTTTACTCTATTCCTTCATAGGGCCTCTTGCCTTTAGGATTGATGGAGCTTTGACCAAGCCCCAAATCAGCTTTATGCAGGACTGTCAAAGCTGGGTCCTCCAGGACTTAATTTTCCAGCTCACCGGGAAGGCCCCTTACCTCCAAATGCAGCTCTTCCTCTGGCCTGCCTGTGCTTGACATTCCACCAAAGCCAGTTCTTCGCAACTTTTTCATCTCCAGGAAGCCCCTGTCCATCACTAACATCTGCTGATTGTATGGCACTTGCTTTATCCTGTTCAAACTACCTTTTGGTCTTTCCAATAGCCTTGGGAAGTAAATTGGAGATTTGTTCCAAGGTTACTCAGCTGGAAAGGGAGGAGCTGGGATTTGAACCTAACATTCCCTGTGACGTTCTCAGCTAGAAGCAGTCCGAATTCTTAACTCCAGGCACTACTATGTTGTCTTGCGAGCCACGTGCTACCACTCTAGGTAAGGTAAAAACAAGTTAATCATTATCAGTTAAAAATAAAATATTAAGGGCCAGGCGCAGTGGCTCATGCCTATAATTCCAGCACTTTGGGAGGCTGAGGACTGCTTGAGCCTAGGAGTCTGAAACCAGCCTGGGCAACATAGTGAGATGCTGTCTCTACAAAAAAATAATAAAAATTAGCCAGGCAAGATGGCTTGCCCTGTAGCCCTAGCTACTTGGGAGGCTGAGGTGGGAGGATCATTTGAGCTTGGGAGATCAAGGCTGCAGTGAGCTGTGATTGTGCCACTGCACTCCAGCCTGGGTGACAGAGTGAGACCCTGTCTCAAAAATACATATATAAATAAAACATTAAGAGCTTTCCCTCCCAGCACTTTGGGAGGCTGAGGCAGGCAGATCACGAGGTCAGGAAATCAAGACCATCCTGGCTAACACGGTGAAACCCCATCTCTACTAAAAATACAAAAAATTAGCCAGGTGTGGCAGTGGGCGTCTGTAGTCCCAGCTACTGGGGAGGCTGAGGCAGGAGAATGGCGTGAACCAGGGAGGCAGAGCTTGCAGTGAGCCGAGATTACTGCACTCCAGCCTGGGAGACAGAGCAAGACTCCATCTCAAAAAAAAAAAAAAAAAAAAAAAAAAAAAGAGCTTTCCCTGTGTCTCAGGTGCCCTGTCTACATCATATCTACCCCAGGGTCTCCAGACCTCAAAACAGTGCCTGACCCATAGAATTTTATGAGATTAGATAGATAGATAGATAGGTCACTGTCCTTTATGTTTCAGGCTGTCTGCCAAGTGCTTAACATCTAATTTATCTTATTTAGTACTCCTAGCAGCCTTCCAAGGTGTCTCTGGCTCCATTTTACACAGAAGAACAAGGAGAAGTTGAATACCTTGCCCACATTCACACATTTGTCTGGCAGCAGAGCCTGAAATATAGCCCCAGACGCAGGATTCCAGGGCCTGATCCCAAGCCCTTAAGCACTACGCCTCACTGCCATCCACATGAAAAATGATCTAGGAAATGTTTACGAGACGAAGCGTGGAGAAGTCATTGCGGACAAGGGAGCCAGCCTGAGGACAGACCAAAGTGGTGAAGCTGCCCTGTGTGTTCAGAGTCACTGGAGAACAAAGTGTGAGAGAGGCCACACAGGTGACAGCAGGGGCACTGTCTCTAGTGAGAACACCCTCCAGAGATTGTGCAAGCTGGAGCTTGTGGCGTCATTTGAAAGCACTCTTCTTGGCCCTGCCTTTGGGGAACAGTGTCCAGGTTCCAGCATCACCACCAGTCACCTCTTACCACCAGGCCCAACTGCCAAGGGAGTAGGTGTCGCCACTGCCTCCAGCATCAGCCCGGGAGGTCCTGGCATGGAGGGCTGCCTCTTCTGTGAAATGTCTGTGGTCATAGTGGTAATCAGAGAAGTGGGTTTATGTTTCTGGGTTAAAAAAACAAACAAGCGCAAACAGCTCCTAACCTGCCTGGATCTGGGAAGCCGGGAGGTGCACTGTGTACCAGGAGCGTGGCTCTGGAGTAATAATCTGAGGCAGAACCCCAGCTCCCCCACTTTTCTCTCCTGTGGGGCTTGGGTTGATCTCTTAACCACCTACTGAAGGTACAGTTTCTCAGTTTTTCCAGTTGTAACTTGGCACGCACAATACTCTTTGTTGAGAGCTGGCTCTAAACGCAGCGGGCACAGCCCCACTCAGTATCACGTGTCCTATAATGGTAATTCTTGGCATGACACCCTAGAGGTACTAACTGGTGTGCTCCCCCAGTCTCAGGACAGGTTCCCCCAGAACCTAGGGCCAAGAATTTGGGTGCCAGCAATTTTTTTTTTTTGTGGCATTGTCTCACTCTGTCACCCAGGCTGCAGTGCAGTGGCACCATCTCAGCAGCCTCCACCTCCTTGGTTGAAGCAATTCTTGTGCCACAAGATATTGTGGGATAACAGGCATGTGCCACCATCCCTGGCTAATCTTTGTATTTTAAATACAGATGGGGTTTCACCATGTTGCCCAAGCTGGTCTTGAACGCCTGACTTCAAGCTATCTGCCTACCTTGGCCTTCCAAAATGCTGGGATTATAGGCGAGAGCCATTGCGCCTGGCCAGGGGAAGGTTTCAGAAGGGACCGCCTCAGCCAGATCCCTGGGGAGCTCTGGGTTTGTCTTGCCTGGAGGCACAGGAGCTGGTGTTTGTCCCTGACATCAGTCAGTTATTGGCCACAGGCTGCTGGGAGTGGAGTCGGGACGTAAAACTCCCAGACTCTCCACAAGGGCCCAGTAGCTGTGGTACCCGGGTCTTGGGGGCGGGTGGGGGGGGGTTGGTCCCAAGGCGCAAACACAAAGAAGCTGGGGAGGGACCGTGCAGCTGTGAAAGGGGTTGGAAGAGATCTGCATGAACTTGAATTTCCACACTTGTATTCTAAGGTCCTTCCCCAAGCCCAGGTGGCTGGGACCAGGACTCATGACTGTCAGAGAATAAAGTTGACAAAATCTTGACCTTTAAGTTTGAAAGCCTTCATCAGGTGTAAGACAGAAGATGTTTGGAAGAAAACATGACCTAGTTTCTCTCCCCAAGATAACTGACTGGCCTTGGGAAGGGCTCCCTGCCCACAGGGCACCCTAGTTGGCTGGATTTGAGGCCAGATTGGAGCTCTCTCCAGGATATGAGGATCAGACAGTGTCTTCTGGCTGCTGTTGGGAGGCAGCCAGAGGGAACTAATGCTCAGAGGGGTTAGGTACCTTGCCCAAGGACATGAGCAGATGAGTGGAGCTGGGATTTGAATGTGTAACTGCAATGCTTGTATTTGTTATCTATTGATGCATAACAAATTACTCCAAACTGTAGTGGCATTAAACAACAAACATTTACTATCCCGCAGTTTCAGTGGGTCAGGAATTCAGAAGCAGCTTAGCTGAATGGTTCTGGCTCAGGGTATCTCGTGAAGTTGTAGTCAAGCTATCACCCAGGGATGCAGTCATCTGAAGGCTCAACTGGGGCCAGAGCATGGAATACCAAGCAGATCACTCACATCCCTCATGACTGGAGGCTTCGGTTCCTTGCCACTGGGTTGTTCCTAGGGCTCCTTGATTATGCTCATGATTTGGCAGCTGGCTTCCCCCAGAGCAAGAAGCCCAAGAGAGACAGCAAGTAGGAAGCCAAAATGCCTTGTATGTCCCAGTCTTGACATCACACACCACCTCTTCTGCACATTTTATTGGTTAGAAGCAAGTCACTAAGGACACCCACACTTAAGGCAAGGGGAATTAGTCCCACTGTATAAAGGGAGATGTATCAAACAACTTAAGGGCTTGTTTTAAAACCCCACAGTCTATACAGCTGCTCCCTGGCTTGCAGATGGGCTCAGGAGTGCTGCTGATTAAGGACCCCTGTGTCATTCTGCCACTCAAGGGGACTATCCCCTACTCTCATGCTGCACACCACTTGCCCAGGCCTGGAACTCCTGGCCAGTTCTGCCCTCCAAATCTCCTCTCAGCTTCTTCAAGCATCTCAGTTCCATTTCCAGGGATGGGTGAGAGATGCTCTGAGACCTGTGGGACTTGGTATCTCAGAAGTTCACATTTGTGGAAAAGGGGTTCAATTGGCCACATCCACCAAGTATTGTTGGAGGTATCTCTGTAGGGGTGAGGCAGAGTGTCACTGACCAGAAGATCCAGTCCCCATGAAAGACTCATCCAGCGCTCAGCATACAGAACCTTTGATCTGAGGACCAAGAAGTACTTAGTCTCATCAGCTCATTTGTTTCTCTAGGGTATCTGTGAGCCAGCTGGGAAAACTGGGGGAGAGGTGGTTTCTCCTGACCTTGTTTCAAGGAGGTCAAGCTGGGGCTAGAACACAGGTGACCACTGGCAGCCTCTGCCGAGCCTTCTGCCACTCTGGGCTTTGCATTGGGGTGTGGTGGCATGGGGGTTGGCCTCGCAGGCCTCCAGTTATGGTAGTACAACTGGCCCAGGGCCCCACCCCTGGCTCTAGAATCCATCCCCTGGTTTGTGCTGACGTCAAGATGGAGTGCAGCGGGGATACCAAAGCTGGCCCAAGCCTGGAAGCTGGGGGATTCCTCCCCTACCTTTGGATCAAGGATTCCCCGATGACTTTACTGAACCTCCTCTAGACGGTACTGCAGTCCAGGGTGCTCCTACTCAGCCTGCCTTTCTCCTTCACTGGGAGTCGGGGTTGCCAGATACAACACAGGACGCCCAGGAAAATCTGAATACTAGATAAACAAAGAATTATTAGTGTAAATATGGCTCAAATATTGCATGGGATATTCTTATACTAAAAAGATTATTTGTTGTTTATCTGAAATTCATATTTACCTGATTATCCTGGCTATTTGACAAATTTGGTGACCCTCCTTGGGGTCAGACTCACACTGTAGCCTGATCTGCTCCTTTTTACTTTCTGTCATATATGCACTTCCTCCAACAAAATCTTTGCCTGTTTAATCCTTTCTTAACCTCTGTTTCTCAGAGGACTGGGACTAACACAGTGGGGATGGAGGGGCGGGGCGGGGTGGGGTGAACATTTGCAATGTGGGCAGGGTTGACTTACAAACATCTAGTTTCATTAGAGCTGGCGTGGTCCTGGGAGTGGGATCCTCTTTGGCTGCTCAAAGTCACAGTAGTGAGGGAAAGGGGAGCTACTTTCCCAGGGTCCAAGTTGAAATGCAGCTTCCTTTCCAAGCGTAAAGAAGTTCTGAAACAGTTCTCTAACTTTAGGATGCCCAAGAATTCCGTGGGGAATACAAAGGAAATGCAGCTTCCAGGGTCTATCCCCTGAGAGATTCCATTTCCGTGGGTCTGGGGATGGGATCAGCAATTTGCATTTTTGCAGGCTCCACAGGTGATTCTGAAACCATCACAGGGAAAATAACTCTGCGTATGTTATAAAACTTTCCATGGATGCCACTGCCCATGCTTATTTGATGCTCTCCCCAGCTGATAATTGATTAGTGTTTAGTAGTGAAGGTGTCAAGGCTAGGAGTAAGTTTGCTTTCCCTTCTTCCCTCTACTTTTTTTTTGACACAGTCTCATTATGTCGCCCAGGCTGGAGTACAGTGGACCAATCTCCACTCACCGCAACCTCTGCCTCCTGGGTTCAAGGGATTCTTGTGCTTCAGCCTCCCTAGTAGCTGGGATTGCAGGCGTGCACCACCACGCCCAGCTAATTTTTGTATTTTTTAGTAGAGACAGGTTTTCACCATGTTGGCCAGGCTGGTCTCCAACTCCTGACCTCAGGTGATCCGCTCGCCTTGACCTCCCAAAGTGCTGGGATTACAGGCATGAGCCACTGCACCCGGTCTCACACTTATTTTTTGAAGCCCTTTTCTAGGTTAGAAAAAAATTGCTAAGAGTTTTGGTGCCTGAGAAGACATGGTATGCTTTTTAACATCTGCTAAGAGAGCAGCACAAACCATTTTCCCCTTTGCTTCCTAGAAGACTCAGTACAAGATTTTGTGTAAATTATAGTATTCTTTCTAAATCAGGACTTCTTTTCTTTATCTTTCTTTTTTTTTTTTTGTTGAGAGGGGGTCTTGCTCTGTCACCCAGCCTGGAGTGCAGTGGCATGATCATAGCTCCCTGCAACCTCCAACTCCTGGTCTCAAGAGATCTTCCCACCTCAGCATTCCAGGTAGCCAGGACTACAGGCACACACCAACATGCCTGGCTCATTTTTTTAGTTTCTGTAGAGACAAGGTCTTGCTGTGTTGACCAGGCTGGTCTCCAACTCTTGGCCTCAAGCTACCCTCACACCTGGGCCTCCCAAAGTGCTGGGATTACAGGTTTAACCCACCCAGCCTGGTTTAAATCAGGATTCCTGACACAAGGAATTCTTGCCTGCTGCCAAGCAAAGGCACATGGACTTCATTACATTGTTACTGTTCTTCCATTCCAGGCCTTCATAGTGGATTGTTTCTTTGTTTCTTATTGTAAACAGCAGCCTCCAGTCGTTTCAGAAGTAAGCACTGTAAAAACCAGTCCTCACTTATCTGACTCCTGAGAGTTGGAGGTGCTTCCAGTGGGCCGGGTTAATCTGTTTCTGTGCTTCCGTGGGAGGTTTAAAGCTGCAGAGAGGGTGTGGCAAAACAGGTGCCACCCTTGCAGGCAGAGCTGGGTGGAGGTGGACTGTGTAACCAGTGTGTTTGGAATGGGTGTTGGTTAATTCTGATCCCAGGCAGGCAGGCAGGTGAGGTGAGGCAGAGAACGAATGTGCTGACTCATGCACTTCTCAGTTTCTCTTAGGGTGGAGGGCTGCCCCCAGGAGAGCTGGGGAATCTGGAAAGAAAAAGATGACAGTGGAGCTTAATATGAAGCCTGGGAAGAGTCTCAGCCACAAAAGTTCAAGGCCTCTTTCATTCTAACATTCCACCAGCAACCGTGTACTAAGGACCTATGAAGTGCAGGCCCTGCACTAGGGGCTGGATCTGGGGCCATCAGGATATCTGCCACCCCAGTCACTCAGGCCACCAAGTTCTTAGTTTTGGATCTGCCTTTGAGGACATCTGCCTGAGGTTGAAAGAATCCGACTTCCTTCTTTTTTATTTCCCAGCATCTTTAAGCAGCTGCTCTTCAGTCTCAGCAAGGTGACATAGGCAGGTCACTTGAGCCAGTTCACCTGTAGAATGGGTGCTGGGGGTTGGGGTGGAGGGCAGTGGGGCTCTGAATCCCATTGTCTCCCCTCCTTGTGCTGGAGTAAGCTCCTCTGCCTCTGGCACTGTGATGGCTGCACATCTGGTAGAAGCCTGGCGGGGACAGAAGTCCCGTCCCGGGGGTTCTTTATGCACCCAGCCCTAAGTACTGGCTCAGAGTCACCTCCAGAATGGGTTAACCCACTGGGTGTTTGCATCGTATTTCTGGTTTTCATTAAGGAAGTACCAAAACCAGTTTGCTCTATGGACATGTAGTTTTTCTTCCAAACAGAGCTCCAGTTCTAAGGGGCTGGGGCCAGAAAGCAGAGGCTGAGTTCTGAGCAGGCTCAGTCCATCTTCTGGAGGGGCCCCAAATGGGATTCACCTAAAAGAGAGAGAGCCCCCCTCAAACACTAGACTTCAAAACATGAGGCACAAAAGTGGTGATACTACCAACAGGTTTTTATGCCCAAACCAAAGGTGGCTGGAGGATATTGCCTGCAAAACAAAGCCCTGGCCCAGTTGCCCCCAGCTGGCATTAGGGACAGGACAAATTCTGGCCCATAGCAGCTGGAAGACTGTGGGCAAGTCACTGGCCACCTTGGAGGCTTCCAGTCCTCCCAAGTAACATAGGGAGAATTCTGTCTCCTGTGGAGTTTTTGGGGAGATGCAGATGTGAGTACTCCAGAGACCAGGGACCAGGTAGTGTGTGGTCCTCACTGCTTTCAGCTCCCCTCTGCCTTCCAGGAAGATGAGGATAAGGATCTTGGGACTATATTCTGCAGGGGCGATAAGGAGCCATTTGGGGCCCTGCTAGGTGCATTTTTGGAAACTAAATCATAGACACATGAGCACTCTTCAAAAGTTACCATTTCAGAACTTGGTGAACTTTCAAGGCCCCCTAACTCCACAGTGTGGGCTTGCTTCCCAAATGCTCCCCACCCTTGTAGGGCAGACAATTTCCTGTCCTTATTGAAAAAGTAAACTGAAACTTACTGAACTGCAGTGAGTGCGTCTCTGAGTCTGTGATTACTGCCGAGTATTACATCTCTGACTGGTGAAGATCACTAATTAGCTAATGCCTGATGCTCACTGGGGCTCCTAAATGTTGTCCTTGTCCTACAGGGGAAGAGAATAAATGGAAGTGTGGAGGGGCCTGTCTGGGTCTGCAGGAGAAGAGTGAGCTCCTAGGGAAGCCCTGTCCCTTTGCTGAGGCTCACCTGGTTTCTTGGGACCTGGGTTAATGTGGTCACTTCAGAATGAGAGATTGCAGCTGGAATAATGACCTGAGCTGCAAACTCCACTTTCCAGGTGCTTCTAACCCTTCTTCCTCTCAAATAAGTGCACTCAGCAAATTTTTTCTTAAAAATGTGGACATATTCTTACTTTCCCAGTCACTAGCATGGGGGGAAAGAACGCACCTTTGCTGCGTAGATGTGATACTTGGCCTGATGTAGGAAGGAGACAAGCCCATGGACTGTTCCAGAGGGGATCAGTGGAGAGGAGTGGGAAGCTGAAAGAGAGGTGCTGCCAAGGAAGGGAGGAGTGGAGCATGGAAGGCTCCCCCACCCTGTGAAGTGGCTTTTCTGTTTCATTCCACAAACTCAAGCAAGATCTAAGGAAATCATGACATGCTGAGTATGGCTGTGTTTTCGTGTGTGTGTGGAAGGAAGCTGGTGTACAGCCACAGCCTGTGCATGAATTGATGGAGGACAAGACACAATAGGAAGGATGGATGAGGGCACTACTGACCTCTGGCTGGGCCTAGCCAGAAGGACAGTCTCTGCCCTCAGGGAGGCCCTATCTTGAAGAAGGGAGGCTACTGACTTCATGGTGTCCCCACCCGCAGGCTGCTTTGGTGGCTTTGAGGCTGGGTGATCTTCATGGAGATCTCTATTAATTATGTCTTGCCCTTACAAAGAGAGAAGAAAAGGCCCTTTCCCCCTTGCCCTGAGTTTCTCTTCTAAGGGTCTGGCCAGGACTGTAGGGCACCTGGAGGGGCCAGGCAGGGTACTGTGAATACAAGCCAGGGAGGAGGAAAAGGGAAAGCTGCTGGGTCCAGTCCTGTCCAAGGGGTCACTGCTGCACATCTCTCCCCAGCATTGCCCTGGGCCCCAGGTTGCAGAAGCTGATTTATTTTATATTTATTTATTTGTTTATTGAGATGGAGTCTCGCTCTGTCACCCAGGCTGGTGTGCAGTGGTGTGATCTCGGCTCACTGCAACATCTGCCTCCCAGGTTCAAGCTATTCTCCTGCCTCAGCCTCCCAAGTAGGTGGGATTACAGGCACCTGCCACCATGCCTAGCTAATTTTTGTATTTTTAGTAGAGATGGGGTTTCACCATGTTGGCCAGCCTGGTCTCAAACTCCTGAACTCTGAGTCCTGGCTGACCTCGGCCTCCCAAAGTGCTGGGGTGGCAGGCGTGAGTCACCTTGCCCAGCCAGAATCTGATTTTTGAAGTGTGACTGGACGTCTAAATGAAATCATGGGACATGCAAACATTGGTGGCTCACTAAAAAAAATTGTAGAAACAGTTTTTGTTTGTTTGTTTGTTTTTGCCAAGTAAAACCCCATCTGTATCCATCAATGGCTGAATGGATCGTAAGTGTGGTCTATCTGTACAATAGAATGTTATTTACACAAAAATGAGAATGAAGTTCTGACATGCCACAAACCTAAAAACCATTATGAACCTAAAAAACATTATGCTAAGTGAAAGAAGCCAGACACAAAAAGCCATGCATGGCACTATTCCAATGTAATGAAATATCCAGAATAGGATTAAATCCGTAGAGACAGAGAGGTTGGTGATTGTCAGGGGCTAGGGGGAGGAGAGGTGGTAGGGTAAGTGTTTAATGTGTAAGGGATTCTTCTGGAGTGGTGAAAATGTTTGGAAGTGGATGGCGGTGATAGTTGCACAATGTGAGTTGCACAACTCATTGTCACTGAGTTGTTCATTTAAAAGTGGCAAATTTTATGTTATGTGAATTTCACCTAATCCCGCCCCCTCCAAAAAAAACTCCAACTGTCTGCCTCCATTACACATTTGCTATAAGGCTCACCTGGTGAGGAGCCTCACTCAGGCCATTCTTCCTTCCCAGGAATGAGTCTGGTAGTGTCCGTGGCCCAAGTCCTGGGGATGGGGAGCTGGTTCCAGGGTGGCTGTAGGGTTGGCCACTGAGTGTGGGGGACCCAACAGCATGGGGTGGCTCCCTGTGCAGACCTGCTGTGATGGGCATCTCTGGTCTTCAGGAGCTGCAGTGCCAGGTTAGGGCTGGGGAGAAGCACTTGACAATGGTCTCGCATAGCAGAAGGAGCCACAGTGATGTCTGTGTCCACCAGGGACCAAGATGGGCCCTCTCCCTGTTTTCTTGGCACCACACACACTCTGAAATTTTGGTAGAATCCAAAGGAAGTGTGGAAATGACTGCTCCTGCACATCCTCCAGGTAAAGGGACACAGAGTCACATTTAGTTTGATTTAGAAAAGAAAAAAAATTACCACTCCCAGGGAACCACACAAAGAGCTTGGGTAACCCAGGGTCTGCAGGGAGGCAGGAGGGTAGATATACTTATCCAAGTGTACTTACCCAAACTTTTTTGGGTAAGGAAGACCAACTAAGTGTGTACAGAAAAGGTAGGCATGGGCATGGTGCAGGGAATAATTGGTTGAAATAACATGAGCATCCCAGGGTAGGCCACCGCCGGGCGCACTCTTACTAGGGTGGAATGCTGCCGGGACCTGTTGTTTGTCTTTCTTCCCTTCGTATTCACTCCACTCTCATGTGGGCTCTCTCCTGGGATCACTAGAAGGCTGCAGCAGTCTCCCATGTCTCTCAGCAGGTGTTTCTGACTCAGCAAAAGTGGCCTTGAGTCTTGTTGTCCTCAGTTCCTGAAGCTATCACTGTGCATCAAGTGAGCCCAGGGGCAGCCCCACACTGCATCCCTAGAGTAGGGCTGGTCTCAGCCTTGCTTCAGCAAATGGACTGAAACCAGGGGAAGTGTGTGGTTTTCTAGTGAAACTGAGGGATGCTCCTGGAAGGGGGATGAATGGATGCTTGGTGGTCACCTAAGCAACCACAAAGTTCTAGATGGGAAGGCTTCCTGGAGGAGGTGATGTCTAAGCTGAAGGATAGAGATATCTGGGCCTTGATGGTGAGACTGCCTAGTCAGAGCAGCATGTGTGCATCTCAGAGGTGAGCTCAGAGCCCAGGGAGTTCAGGATCTAGGGGCACATGGTGCATGTGGGAGCATGGTGGGAGGGCCTGTTCCCGAGGTCCGGAAAACCATCCTCAAGGACTGTGTTTGCCAGGCCAAAAGGGCATTAGCTTATCCTGAAGACAATGGGGAGCCATGGAAAGGTTTTTTACAGGGAACAAATATGGTCAGATTTGTGTGAAACAAAGACCACTCTAGGTGCTATGGGCAACCCCCCAATATCTATTATCTATAGAAAGTCATCAAGTCATCCCTCTGTAAGGGGCTTACTATACCCACCCCTGGGAAAGACTCCTTTAATCTAATGATTTCCATCTCTAAGTTTAGGGTTTTTTTTTCTTAATTTAAATTATAAAATATTTTGAACATAGAGAAAATTAGGTACCATTTACTCAGATTTAACAGAAGTTAACTTATTGCTGCAGTTGCTCAGACACTGTTATTTTATTTCAGAAATAAGAAGTAACACACATAGACACATTTCTCTTCCTGCCTGCCCAGAAAACTACTACCTCAAAGTAAGTTTCAGTCTTTCCCATGTATGTTTTTACACTTTTGTTATGAACATCATAATATATATACATAAGTGTGCATTGAACACTTTGTTTTTACATTTCCTTGAAATACACTTAAGAATTCTGTCTTTCTTAATTGCTTACAGCACAAAGACCAGGTCTTCACAAGAAAGCTGAAATAGCGCATTGACACTGATATTAGGCTAATTTATCCCCACGAAATGCTTTGGCCTAAACTATTCTGAGAAGCAAGGAGAACATCTGCCTTACTTCAAAAGAGCTGTTCATAAGCACAATCTCCCACTTAATTGCTTGATAGGGTCTTGGCTTAAGCCCCAGAAAGGATCAAACAAATCATCCATATGCTCTATCAGAGTTTACATCTTTCAAGAGAGTCTTGAGTCAGTATTAAGATCTTCTGGGATCTCAGATCTTAGCTTCCTTTTATCTCCCAAGAACAGTCCCTTAAATCACCTTGGTGCTTTCTTTCTGGGCTTCCTGCAATAGACATTTTCAAGGGCTGTTTGTGGTGGCTGTGCTTGCTGAGACCTTTCAGGCAGGCAAGGAAGACACATCCTTGGAATATGTATCAATCCTGTACAAGATTAATCGCTGTCCTTCCTGGGTAATTAACTTCCCGCCAAGCAGTCGTTTGGTCTCCTCAAGGGATAATACCATGTTGGAGCCTCAGAGTTAATCTCCATTGCTGGCAGGTAGGATACGCAGCAGCAACAAGAGCTAGAGGAGTCTCGGTGAGAGGTGAGCCATGCTATTGGCCTCTGCATAGACTCCATCTCTACCACCCTGGCTACTCCATTTATGAGCCCACTGTGCAAACACTGAGTGGTTGAGGACAAAGACTGATGTCTACTGGTGGAGTCATCCTGTTCACTTAGTTATTTAGTGCCTATTCTTTTTTTTTTTTTTTTTTGAGATAGAGTCTCACTCTGTTGTCCAGGCTGGAGTGCAGTGATGTCATCTAGGCTCACTGCAACCTCTGCCTGCCAGGTTCAAGTGATTCTCCTGCCTCAGCCTTCCGAGTAGCTGGGAATACAGGCACCTGCCACCACACCTGATTAATTTTTGTATTTTTAGTAGAGATGGGGTTTCACCATGTTGGCCAGCCTGGTCTCGAACTCCTGACCTCAGGTGATCCACCCACCTCGGCCTCCCAGTGCTGGGATTACGGGGGTGAGCCACAGTGCCCATCCTTTGGTGCTTATTCTGCAGCAGATATTCTCTGATGGGCATTAACATGCAACACAGAGATCCTCACAATTTGTGTGTACTCTCGTAGATCCACCATCTGCCTTTTCTCCAGATCTTCTTGTCCCTGATCTCCCAATCTTGTTAGTTTAGGCCCCTCATCAACCAGCTCAGCCATTCCTCACTGCTCATGCATCTGTGTATATTCTTATTTCAGGCCTCTCTTTCCACACAAAGTGGAGGGCCAGTGCACTTTACCCAAAGCCCGGCCCATCAGGAAGATTTCCTTGCAAGCTGCCTTCCAGGGTCACCCACGTGGGGCTGTGGTACAGCAGCAATCCGTTTCAACTGGTACCCACATATCAAGCCAACTCACGCATAAACCACGCTCTGACTTTTCCCATCCTGTGTCAGCAGGTCATAGGAACTTCTTGTGGGGCCAAAGGGGTGGGCAGAGGGAGAGATGTTGGTGCAACAGTGATGGTGCCATGTGGGGCTGCCACCTCATCATGTGGCCCACTCGTGCGCTCTGCCGTTTGTACACCTGATCCTGCCTCCATGGCTTCTATCTTTGAAGAACTGCTGCTGGGCCTGCCAGCCTTATCAACTGGCGGGTCTGACATTAGCCAGCACATGATGGGCCATTCTGGCGACAAGGTCATTTGCTGTCCCATGGTCAATCTCCCTCATGGGAGAAGTGGACAGCTTTCCCACTGTGGGGTGATGGCACTTGGGTAGGTCTGATTCGTGTCTCTGGTTTTGATGGGGCTGAGAAATCAATGCTCTGAAGTTCTGCTGTTCTTACAGTTGGGTCCTAAGGCTGCCCTTCAGCACAGTCTGCCTTTTGGCTATAAGAGACAAGCCACTATGCCTTTAACCACTGCCAAGGAAGCCCTCTGACTTTCACAGTTTGAACTGATGATGACTTGTCACTGGCTTGTCATTTTCTCTCTTTAAAGCATGAGTGGTGGTTAGTAAGAGCTGCCCAATTTCACAGTCTTTATAATAATCCCTTCTCCCTTAATTTTTTTTTAAGAAATGGAGTCTCACTCTGTCACCCAGGATGGAGTGCAGTGATGTGATTGTAGCTCATTGCAGCCTTGAACTTCTGGGCTTAAGCTATCCTCCCACCTCATCCTCCTGAGTAGCTGGGACTACAGCCGTACATTACTATATCTGGCTAATTTTTAAAAAATTTACAGATTGGTGTCTCACTTTGTTGCCCAGGGTGGTCCAGAGTAGTACCTGGCACATAGTCCATAGTCTGTGTTTGCCAAAAGCAAAAAACAAACACGTACTGTATGGCAGAGTGGGAGCAGAGAGGAAAGTAGAGAAAACCTGCAAAGGGAGGAAAAAAATTGTTAAGGGAAGGTTGGGCTCCTGGAATTGTTTCAGTTGCCAAATCTCTCATTTTCACTCTAGTCCATGTATTTCCTATAGGAAACCTATTTTCTATGAAATAGTCTGAGTTGGTTTTCTTTTTCTCTTTGCTATCAAAAAAAGTCTTTCTGAAGCAAATACCCTTTTTTTCCACTTCCACACATTGAAGCCCCACCTTCACTTTAAACTCTCGCTTGGCCCTTCCTTCCTCCGTGAAGTCTTCCCAGATTGGCCAAGTCAGGACTCTCCTCTTCCAAGTCCCTGTAGCACAATCTGTGTCTCCTTTATGCTTCTCACTACTTTCTACTTTGCATCGTGGGCATTTGTATGCATACCTTTGCTCCTTTGATAAACTACACAGTGTCTGCAAAGTAAGGTGACATACGTCAACATACATAACATCATCAAGAGCTTTTCAATCTATAGAAAAATAAAATATGATCTACGTCTCCAGAATTTGTGGCCACACCATAGATGCTCCTAGTACACATGAACCTGTCTTATTCCATTTTGAAGGCACCCTAGCAGGTTACTGTTGTATCCTGATATATTATATATTGTGATAGTATATTTTATACACTGTTAGAGCCTGTTATAGGGAGAGGGAGGCTTCTTAGGCTGCCCTGACACCTAGCTCCTCCCAGGGGAGGAAGAGTTTGTAACATGAGTGATCAGATCCCGAGACATGGATTGGGTGGCAGTTTACCAGTGGGTCGGGTCACTGAGTGTCAGAGGTGAGGGCACACTACAGAGTTTCCCCTTGCCCTTCCCATCCATGTGTGGTAAGTATAAATAAGCAAAGCCTGTCTTCTCCGGGCAGGCCCAGCCATCCTTTTCTCCTTCACTTTCTGTTCCATGTAGTGCACACAACCTGGCAAGATCTGCCTCTCTTTCTAGTCTACTTTCTCCATCTAAGGTTGGAAGCTTCAGATTCGGGTATCTGAGATTCATGGGGAGTCGGGTTGGTGTGTGAGAATCAAGGGTTCTTTTAGGCTTCCTAACCTGAACTGCTTGCTCCACATCAGCTCGTACAAGAACTCTGCACTGGGATTCTCAGTAGGGACACCATATAACTCATGATCCAACCAGGCATCTTGAGAGTATAGAGGGGGCCAGTTATTAACATGGACGCTGAGAAAATAGGCACAAACTGGGCATGTTCCAATGACACCAGGGCATATGGTCACCCTAGTTACAGGGTCTTCCTCTGTGTTTATGCAGCACTACCTTATTTCCCATTTAGTTCTCATTCCTTATGAGTACAGTCCCTTTGATGAGAAATCCCAGGGGTAGAAGAGAGGAATGTCAGAATCTAAAAACCAAAACCCAACCTTGAATACCTTACACATATAATAGACTCTTGATTAATATGGGTGAAAGAATAATGCATGTAGCTGAATTATTGCAAAATTATATTTAATAATAAAAATAGGGGCTGGCTGCAGTGGCTCACACCTGTAATCCCAGCACTTTGGGAGGCCGAGGCAGGTGGATCATTTGAGGTCAAGAGTTTGAGACCAGCCTGGCCAACATGGTGAAACCCCGTTTCTACTAAAAATACAAACATTTGCTGGGTGTGGTGGTGCGTGCCTACAGTCCCAGCTACTCAGGAGGCTGATGCAGGAGAATCGCTTGAACCTGGGAGGTGGAGGTTGCAATGAGCCGAGATTGCACCATTGCACTCCAGCCTGGGCGACAAGAGTGATATTCCATCTCAAAAAAACACATAATAATAATAATAAAAATAGAAGTCAATATTATGGCAGTACCAGTAATTAAGAAAAATAACCTTTAAAACATTTTTCTTTCCTTTGATGGATCTGAGTCAGAATAGGCTTGGGATCCTAGCTTGTCACTTAGGAACTGTGTCATTCTGGGCATGCTGCTTAACTCAGGGCTGTGTGTGTGTGATCTGAATGTCATTTGGGGGTCTTCCTGCCCCTTAGAGATTTAGGAAATTTGACTTAAACACAGTGTGTAGTGGGTTAAGTAAACTCAGAGTTTGCCTCACAGTTTCTGCGTGTTCTAATTCCTAATTCTTTTTAAAAACTTTTTTGGGCTGGGTGTGGTGGCTCACGCCTGTAGTCCCACTACTTTGGGAGGCCAAGGCAGCAGGATCGCTTGAGCCCAGGAGTTTGAGACCAGCCTGGGGCAATATAGTGAGACCTCATCTCTACTAAAAAATTTTAAGATTAAAAAAAATTAAATTAGCCAAGTGTGGTGGTGTGCACCTGTAGTCCCAGCTACTCAGGAGGCCAGGGTGGAAGGATTACTTGAGCCTGGGAGGTCAAGGCTGCAGTGAGCCATGATCAGTCCACTGCACTCCAGCCTGGGCAACAGAGTGAGACCCTGTCTCAAAAGACTTTTTTGTTTGTTTTTCTCTGCCTTCACCCTGTATGTCTGAGTGTGTTGCCTCACAGCAAACCCAAATGTAAATTTTAGCCCCCACCACTCTTTTCTATAGGAAACCTAACCTTTCTCAACATTTCATGAGTTTGGTGAATTCCGTGACGCTTGGAGGGGCTATGCAGAGAGCTCACCACATGACATGGGCATCTACCATCTGGGTGCCTGCAGCCCTTCTTCGTTTTTCCACTTGGTTATTTTCCAAAGTTCCTCTCTTCCCCTTTTCATTCCATAAACATTTGTGGAACACAGTCCAGACTCTTTATGACTTCTCCCATGAGAACAGCGTGCCCCACCCACCCTGCCCCACTGCTCTCTTCTAAAGCCTTCTCCTGATTTTTGGTGAAGAAAATTTTCTCCATCCCATTTCTTGAATAAAAAACACAGCACCATGAACACACCTTAGGCTGTAGAGATTCCCACTAGTGATTCCAAAGTCCCTCTGGAAACTTTAGCATATGGGCACATTCGGGTGTGCATGTGCACATTTCTAATGAGCTACCTCTTGGCTCTTACCAGATTTTCCCTTCCTTCCTTCCTACCTTCCTTCCTTTCTTCCTTCCTTCCTTCCTTTCTTCCCTTCTTCCCTTCCCCCCTTCCTCCCTTTCCTTCTCTTTCTTTCTTTTCCTTCCTTCTCTTCTTCCTTCCTTCCTTCTTTTTTTGCTTTCTTTCCTTCTGAGTCTCATGCTGTCACCCAGGCTAAAGTGCAGTGGTGCGATCTCAGCTCACTGCAACCTCCACCTCCTGGGTTTGAGCGATTCTCCTGCCTCAGCCTCCTGAGTAACTGGGACTACAGGCGCCCACCAGTATGCCTGGCTAACTTTTGTATTTTTGGTAGAGACTGTGTTTCACCATGTTGGCCAGGCTGGTCTCGAACTCCTGACCTCAAGAGATCCACCCATCTTGGCCTCCCAAAGTGCTGGGATCACAGGTGTGAGCCATCACACCCAGCTTCTTATCAGATTTTCAAAGGGATCTGTGACCCCTGAGAAGTAGAACAATTCCTTTGGAACATGTTGTGTCATTTAACTTTAAAACTTCAGGGTTTCTCTTTCTATGATACAGGTGCAAGGTTGAGCTGTCTCTTAAACCTATCAGCAATTATGATAGCTACCTTTGGGTTCACAAAAGGAATAAAAAGAGAAAGGAAAATATAGAGACAGAGAATCCCTAAGCTGCTTTCTCCAACTGGGCAAAAGCTGGAAGAATGGAGGAAGGAGTAAGTTAAATGGTTATATCAGTTAGGATATTTCCAGATACAAGCAACAGAAATACCAACTGACAGTGGACCAACCAATAAAAATACCGAAGCCGGGGTGTCTCCAACATTGATAGTTTGGCAGCTCAACGAACGACAGGACCAAATACCTGGGTTCTTTCCTTGTTTTTGCTCTTTTATCATTAGGTTGGCTCTCCTTACTCCCAGAATGGCCACCACAGTTCTAGCATCATCAGCAGACCCAACCATGTCTAGTGATAAAAGGGAGAGGTATGTCTCTTTTACCAGTAAAAAATGATTCCCAGGCTTGGCCCAGTGGCTCATGCCTGTAATCCCAGCACTTTGGGAGGCCAAGATGGATTGTTTGAGCCTAGGGTTTGAGGCCAGGCTGAGCAACACGATGAGACCCCATCTCTATTAAAAAGCCAAACCAAAACAAAAATGTTTCCCAAAAGCTCCCCACAAACATTCACTCATATTTCATTGGTCAAAATTGTATGATATGTTCCTGCCTAACCCAATCACAGGTGAGGGTAATGGTGCCACCAACATTGGCTTACACTAACTAGCACCCACTCTTTGGGAGATGAGGTTGGGCTCATCCCCTAAAAATCATATAACTGCCATGGAGGAAAGTAGGTACAGAACAAAGCTGGGATCTTGTTGGACAAGTGGTTGGGTAGCAGCCGTATGTCTGGGAGCTAATTGATCCATGAGTACTGAAGACAGAAGAAAGGAGGAATGGGCTGAAGGAGGGCACCCGTTGCCTGGCAGGAGAGGAAAGAGATGGTGGGTCAGATATCTCTATGGCAAGAGTGAGGTACTGCTGTTAGTCAAAGACATTTTGGTGATTTTCTGAAAAGCCTCAGGGTGGGTAGGAGTTGGGGAAAGTATTTTCACAGTGGCCATGGTAAGTAGAAGCTCTTTTGAATATGGAGCTTCTCACCTTGGGCGATTCTCTGGTGAGATGTCATTTGCAGTCTGTGATAATAGTGGCTTCTGCTTCAGAATTTCCATTCCACCTTCTTCTGCACTGACTTTCACTAACATTGAATGTCTCTTTCCTTGTTGCAGACTCTTTAAAGCCATAGCTTTTCTTTTCATTTCTTTCCTATGTCTTTGATTTTCATGAGGTCTCAACAAATAATTTCCTCATCTTTAGTGTCCTGTCTAGAGACTCCAAGTAGGTACACAGCTGCAGATTTCAGCTCAGATTCTGTTCTGCATGGCTGCAAAAATGTTCCATACCACCGTAGCTGTCCTTTCAGATTCCCAGTGACCAGATAGATATACCCATCTATTAATGGATCCCAGTAATCATGTAGACCAGGACTCTGGGATAACCAGCTCTTAGCTGATTTCAGGTCTATGGCATAAAGCCTGCAGAGCATAATTTAAATGCATTTTTAAAGCAAACTGGTTTGCAGAGAACCCCGTGTTGTGAAATGTTTCCATAATGGCACCAGTGTCTGCTCAAGTCTGTAATGAAACGTGCAATAATGCTCCCACAAAATCCACCAGGAAAGATTCCCATAAATGGAAGAGTTTAATTGCCAGCAGGTTGTATATCTTAATTCTCTCACCTCCATTTCTCTGAAATACAATTTAAATACTCCTTTTAAAAATTTTTGACCCTCAGAAGTCAAATGTACTCTGTGGAGATGAGGCTGTTGGTTGAGATGATTCCAGTTAGGAAGCATTTTTGTTGGGTTGCACAAGAGCCCTGATGTGTAAAAATCACCCCGTCCCAACCCAGCTTCTCTTTGTATGCATGGGATCTTTTTAAAAATATTTTTTGAGATGGAGTTTCACTCTTTTTGCCCAGGCTGGAGTGCAGTGGCCTCATCTCAGCTCACTGCAACCTCCGCCTCCTGGGTTCAAGCAATTCTCCTGCCTCAGCCTCCTGAGTAGCTGGAACTACAGGCATGTGCCACCACACCCAGGTAATTTTTGTATTTTTAGTAGAGACAGGGTTTCACCATGTTGGCCAGGCTGGTCTTGAACTCCTGACCTCAAGTGATCCTCCCTCCTCGACCTCCCAAAGTGCTGGGATTACAGGTGTGAGCCACCGCTCCTGGCCTGCATGGGATCTTTTGAGCTACAGTGAGGGGAAGAGGGATCAGTTTTAATTGGAGAATGGGCTGGAGGAGACAGAAGGACCACCAGAGGGATGCTATGGCATCTCTTCTTTGAACCATAATAGAGAAAGGAAAAGGGTTAGAGAATGAAGCTGCTCAGATGAGATTTTTGGAGACCCTGGGCCCAAGCACATCTGCTTTAGGGTCCCGGGAGCACCACGGGGCACTAGTTGTGGGCAGGACTGGTCACCTTGCCTCAGCGCCAGAACCACTGATGGCATGGTAGTGGGAAAGCTCCACCAAATGACCTTGTGGGCAATGTCCTGGCCGGGAGGAGGGGTGGCTGGGGCAGGAAGTGACACAGAGGTGGGACAGAAACTGCAGTGTATCAGCAGGCCTGAGAGGACACCCCACGTGACTCCTAGAAGTAGCAGGTTCAACCACAGGGTTGCTGATAGCCAGTGGTCAAGATGATGGGGCTTGGGTCTTTACCATGTGGTTATAAGGAAGGAGGGCATCATTTTGAGGCCATAGGCTGGTGAAGGTGCTATTGATTTAATCCAAAATGCTTTGGCATAGAAAATCCAGAAAAGACAAGTAAACGTGTTTCTTTCTTCAAACGATTTACAATGACTCCACTTTGTTATCTTGCCTAATATAGATTTGGCCAGAACTTCTGTTTAGCTAGCTAGTGCCGCAGAACAAATCACCTCACAATTTAGTGCCTTACAGTTTTGTAATCTCTCAGGATTTCTGTAGATAAGGAGTTTGGGAAAGGCTTGTTAGGGTGGTTCTGGTTCCAGTCATTCGTGTGGTTACTCTCAGACAGTGGCTGGAGCTTGGAGAGCCAGGGTTGAAGCAGCAGGTGGCCGGCTGGGCACCTCTGCTTCTTTATATGGTTTCAGGGCCTCTGTGGCCTCTCCATGTGGACTGGTTTAGGCTTCCTCACAGACTGATGGCCTCAGGACAGTCAAAATGCTTACACAGGGCTCAAAACTTCAGGAGTGAGGATCACAGGTAATAAGGTGGAATATGGGTCCATTTTATAGCTGAGCCTCTGAAGTCACACAGCATCACTTCAATGGCATGCTGTTAATTGAAACAATCACAAAGAGGCTGGGTGTGGTGGCTCACACCTCTAGTCCCAGCACTTTGGGAGGCTGAGGTGGGCAGATTGCTTGAGATTAGGAGTTCAAGACCGGCCTGGGCAACATGGCAAAACACTGTCTCTACAAAATATACAAAAATTAGCTGTGCATGGCAGTGTGTGCCTGTAGTCCTAGCTACACAGGAGGCTGAGGTGGGAGGATTGCTTGAGTTTGGGGAGGTCAAGGCTGCAGTGAAGCCGTGATCGTGCCACTGCACTCCAGCCTGAGTGACAGAGTGAGACCCTGTCTTAAAAAACAAACACGCAAACAAACAAACCAGTCACAAAAGCCCACCCCACATCAAGGGGAGGGGAATTGAACTCCACCTCTTGATGGAGAAATGATAAGGTAATAGAAAAGCATGGGGTTGAGGAGAGGCGGGAGATATTGCATCCATCTTTAAAAAATACAACTGCAACCATCTTTTCCATGCAGAGTGAAATCATCCTCGCAAGCTTTCCTCCAAGGCTAGCTCCTTTCAAGATAGCCTTCCTCTGTGACTGTGTTTTTTCCTGCCCAGCATTCAGCCACCTTTTCTACCTGTTTTAATCTCCACTCTTCCCCCAGCCCAGCCCCTCAACTGTATTTGTCATCTCCTTGTGATTCCCACTTATTATGCAGACCAAAACCTCTCCAGCTCTCCTGCTGGGTGATCCTTTCCTAAAAAGGCACTGAACTAACAGTTCTTACGAATGAAGGGAGTGCAGAAACCCATCGGAACACGATGACTAAGACGCAGGGCAGCTCTGGGATAGTCGCTGATTGAAACATCCCTGAGTTGTCTGAGCATCAAACATGCCTGTGAGATCCTTGATTACATTGCGGGTAAGCAGACAGGAGGACAGATGGTGTGTAAGGTTGAGGAACGCCAGGAAGATGAATGGACTTCAAGACAAGGAAAGTCTCTCAGGGAATACTTTCCAAGCCCGCAGGAATGTAAGGACACTCCCACATTGCTGGTAAGTGAGTCATCACCAATCACCATCCAGTTAAGAATCATTGTATGTAACAGGCTTAGAATCAAAGCCTTATTATTATTATTATTATTTTAATCAACAGAAAAGAGAATCTATTTAGAAGTCTGGAGAATGATCTAAAAGGACAGGCTAAGATGGGAACACTTGGAGGCAGGACGGTAGAAAGACAGGGACACTCCTGTGTGACTGTTAGGAAGAGCAAACTCATAGGGAAGCAAGGAGGCACTTGTCAGCTGGGACCTGCTGGTGTCATCGTCTAGTTCTCCTGAACTCACAAGATATTTGCCACCCTTCAGGGGACTTCATCACCATGTGCTGCTCTTCTCCCTGGGGCAATTATCTTTTTTAATTATGTGGCAGTGACATAACTGGGCCCCACATTTGTCAGGCACATTGGTTTGTTTGCAATAATTCTAGCTAGAGGAGGTCAGACTCAGGCCCAAGTGAGAATTCTGGCTCTGTTACTGTCCAGCCTGGTGACTTAACCTTTCTGGAGCTCTGTTTGCTCATGGAAACTGTAAAATGGGGATTATTACACCCTACCTTTGTGTCACAATAATAAAATGGGATACAGTGAGTAAAATGTTTAGAATAGCCTCAGACCCCATTGGTGCTTAATCAAGTGTGTTCTTTTTCTGTTCTCTCTTAATTATTCAGCACCATTAGTGAGCATCTTTTTTTCCTTTTGTAACCAGCCTCAAACTTGTTTATTTTTCCAGGTGTACATTGTCACTAGAAGCCAGGCATTTAAAATAAAACATGGTTATAATAAACGGTTGGTCATATTACACAGTAATTATTACTCTAGGAGGTTCAGCAAAGGAACACCCCTTTTCCACAGCTTCCTCTTCATGTATAGGCCTTCCAAACCAATTTTTCTGTAAGAGGTCCTTTTTCTGGCAAGTTAAAAGCCACCAACTCCTTCAAAGATCAGCTGTAGGCAATGAGATGCTACCGAGTAGGGCAATACAGCCCACCTCGCATCCTGGCTCTGGTCCTTGGGTCCCTAGATTTCCCAATGGGTCACCTGTTGCCACCACAGGTCTGGAAAGGGGATGTTTGGAAATTTTGTTTTGGAGTTTGAGCCCATGAGGCACGTAGAAGCCTTGAAGGCAGGCTGTAAATGTCCCCATTCAAGCCCAGTCCCTTATAAGCACAAACCACAGATCACCTATTTCTTCTCCTTGGAATAAAACCCCTCAGGCCAGGCGCAATGGCTGACGCCTGTAATCCCAGCACTTTGGGAGGCCAAGGCGGGTGGATCACCTGAGGTCGGGAGTTCAAGACTAGCCTGGCCAAGATGGTGAAACCTCATCTCTACTAATAACACAAAAATTAGCTGGGCGTGGTGGCAGGCGCCTGTAATCCCAGCCGCTCAGGAGGCTGAGGCAGGAGAATCACTTGAATCCGGGAGGCAAAGTTTGCAGTGAGCCGAGATCACGCCATTGCACTCTAGCCTGGGTGAAAAGAGCGAAACTCCATCTAAAACAAACAAACAAACAAAACCCATACCCTCCATCCCTATCCACCTGAGAGCTCTCACACAGCTGCTTAAGACCCAATTCCTAAGTATCTCTCTTCTTCTGCAGGCCTTCTCTCTCAAGCAGATGCACTCTTATCCTTTGAGGCTGCAGATGCCCAGGACACGCTTCCATTGCAGCAGTATCAAGATGACCTGGGATCAAGATGACTTGGGCGCATTATCCTCCCGACCAGGCCCAGAGCAACACCATCATTTCTCATTCCTAATTCCCGGGAGACATGGCACAGAGAGGTGCTCAGTGAGTATTTGTTGACCTGAGTCAGACCAATGAAAGGAAAGACTTTTCAGACTTTGCAACCCTGATATTCCATGATGAATTAAAAAGAAAAAAACAACCGAGGCAGTAAACTTTAATTTTCAGAGTCCAACTAAGTCTAAAATATATGTTTTAGAGCTGAAATGTTCACATTACAACTTGGATGTACATAAACATTTTGCTTACAATTTTTTCTCTAAGTGATTCTTACTTTAAAATTTCATTTCTTTCTACCTAAAATCATCTTTAAAATTCAGTCTCTGCAATAGGCAAATATTTCTTAAATATAACACAAAAGGCATTAAACATCAGGGGAAATTTTGATAAATTGGGCTACATTAAATTTAAGAACTTCCAACCATCAGAAGGTAAGACTATGAAAACGATGTCACAGACTTGAGAGGGCATTTGTTGATAAATACATCTCACAGAGGATTCACAGGACATAAAGAACCCTCCATGCCAATAGACAATGTCAACAGCTCAGTAAGAAAATGGGCAAATGACCTGAACTGGCAGTTCACAACAGAGAATGCAGTCATGCACCACTTAATGACAGGGGTATGATCTGAGAAATGGGTTGTATGATTCTGTCATTGTATAAATATCACACAGTGTACTTATGCAATCCTAGATGGTATAGCCTACTATACACCTAGGCTATATGGTGTAGCCTTATTGCTCCGAAGCTACAAACCTGCTCAGCATGTTACTGTACTGAATACTGTAGACAGCTGTAACACAATAAGTATTTGTGCATCAAAACACACCTAAACATAGAAAAGGTATAGTAAAAATATGGTGTTATAAACGTATAATATAATATAATTGTTGTATGTGCAGTCTGTCATTGACCAAAACATCATTATGTGGTGCATGACTGTATTTAAATGGCTAATAGGGATATGAAATGCAGTTCAATCTAAAACCACAACGGATTACCGCTACACACCTACTGGAATGCTAAAATTAAAAGGCTGGCCATCCTAAGTGTTGGAGAGGACATGGAACAACAGTAACTCCCTATCTACTCAATCAGAACACATAAAGACTCTATGACATAGACACACACTCTTGAGTATGTAGTAAACCCAAATGAATGTGTGTGATTACCAAAGATAATGTGCAAGAAGGCTGGGCACTGTGGCTCCCGCCTGTAGTCCCAATACTTTGAGAGGCTGAGGCAGGAGGATCATTTGAGGCCAGAAGTTCAAGACCAGCCTGGGCAACACAGGGAGACCCCATCTCTACAAAAAATATTTTAAGTTAGCCAGGTGTGGTGGCACACATCTGTAGTCCCAGCTACTCAGGGGGCAGAGGTTGGAGGATTGCTTGAGCCTAGGAGTTTGAGACCAGCCTAGGCAACATAGTGAGAACCCATCTCTATAAAAAACACAAAATTTAGCCAGGCATGGTGGCACGTGCCTGTAGTCCCAGCTACTTGGGAAGCTGAGGTATGAGGATCACTCGAGCCTGGGAGGTCAAGGCAGAGGTGAGCCATGATGGTGCCTCTGCACTCCAGCCTTGGTGATAGAGTGAGACCCTGTCTCAATAATAATAATAATAACAATAATAATAATAATAATAATATACAAGAAAGTACATAGTAACCCTATTTGTAATTACCAAAACCTGGAAACTGCCTACATGTCTGTCATCAGTAGAATGGCACTTCTACTCCATGAGATGCCATGCGGCGATGGGAATGCATGAACCATGATGGCACACAACAGCATGGACGCATCTCACAAACATGGTAGTGAGCCACAGGAGCCAGCCGGAGAAGAGTACAAACTGCCTGGATTCATTGCATAAAGTTCAAAAACAGGCAAAACGCAAAACTACTCTATGCTGCTTGACACTTTCATTGACATACATCATACCTATAGAAAAGTCTACAACTGACCTGGGGTAGTGACTGCAAGGGAAATTAGTGGGGCTGTAGGTGACGGTAAGTTCTGATTCTTGATCTTAGTGCTGGCTAGGCAAGTGTCTTTAATCTATTATGAAAATTCATCGAATTGGGAGTTTTTGATTTGTGCACTTTTCTAATCCTTAAATAAAAACTTTACAAAAAAACTTTTACATAGCTTTGCGCTTCGACTGATTTGGATTGCACACTCCCTAACAGGGTCCTTTCTTCTCCTGAAGGCATCTTCCTGAGACTTACAGAAGAAGCCAAGGAGCTGAGAGCAGCAGAGACAAGAAACAGAGGGAGAGTGAGAAAGTCCAGAGTAAGTCTTGGCTCTTGTCTCTCTCTGAGCCCAGCTGCAGTCCTCTGCTTCCTGGGATTTGGTTACTTAATCCAGGAAATTCCCCTTTTGGCCCATGCTACTTTGAAATGGGTTTATGCCCTCAACAATCAACAGAGTCCTGACTAATAGTCCCATTAGAGGTTTTTCCCAAAAGAAACCGACTTCCTTCAAAGGTACATTCAAACTCCTGGCTCTAAGAAGGCAGAAAAATGTGTTTACATTATGTATGTACGTATGTATGTATTTATTTGAGACAGGGTCGTCCTCTGTTGCCCCGGCTGGAGTGCAGTGATGCAATCATAGCTCACTGCAACCTTCACTTCCCAAGCTTAAGCAATCCTTCCACCTCAGCCTCCCAAGTAGCTGGGACTACAGGTATGCACTACCGTGCCCGGATAATTTTTTATTTCTTGTAGAGATGGGATCTCATCATGTTACCCAGGCTGGTCTTCAACTCCTGAGTTCAAGTGATCCTCCTGCCTTGGCCTTCCAAAGTGCTGGGATTATAGGCATGAGCCACTGTGCCCAGCTTGTGTTTAAGTTTTAAAAGAACAGTACCCACCTCTTCACCCACTCCCCTTCTGATCATCAAGGTTGGCAGAAAGAAGGCTCAATCTCAACTTGGGCACCTATTCCACAAAGATTAGGACTGAGCACTTAGCTGATGGTCCATGCATAGGTGTTAACTCAATGAATAGATGAACTAGATATGGCACAGTAATACAGTAGCAGGAAATACACATCAGAGCCAGGACATATCACCTCAGGTGTTGGCTTATATTTTATGCGGATGATATAGTATTTCTGGGAATGCTTACAGAGCTAACAAATATTCAGTTATTTGTCAGGTAAGTGGAGTAAGCTATTTGATTGCAGAGAGAGTTTTCAATATTTTCCTCATGGTTGCAGTTCCAGAGCTTGATGACCTATTTGAGTGTTTATAGAAACACAACCTTTCCAGGAGCAGCTGAGAGAGCTTGTCGAAAGCAAGAAGTGATTGTAATGTGGATATCACTGCAGGATGTGACATGACATGCCAGTGGAAAGATGCAGCAGACATCAGCAGAGGAAGTAGAGTCACTTTAATGATGAAGGCTGTGGAAATGTGTGGAAATGGTTACAGAAAGCAGAAGGCAATCCAGCTGTTTCACAGTGGGCAGGTCTATGCAAACCTGCCACAAAGTTTGAGGAAGCTGAGAAGCCAAAGAAAGAGGCTGACAAATCTGGTTTCATACACACACACACACACACGCACACACACATATACACACACACATATATATACACATACATATACATATATATACACACATATGTTTTATTTTTTATTTTTATATTTATTTATTTATTTTGAGACGGAGTCTGGCTCTGTCGCCCAGGCTGTAGTGCAGTGGCTCGATCTTGGCTCACTGCAATCTCCGCCTCCTGGGTTCACGCCATTCTCCTGCCACAGCCTCCCGAGTAGCTGGGACTATAGGTGCCCACCACCACACCCGGCTAATTTTTTGTATTTTTAGTAGAGACGGGGTTTCACCATGTTAGCCAGGATGGTTTCGATCTCCTGACCTCGTGATCTGCCTGCCTCGGCCTCCCAAAGTGCTGGGATTACAGGCGTGAGCCACTGTGCCCGGCCATATATATATTTTAAACAGAGTCTTGCTGTGTCACCCAGGTTGGAATGCAGTGGCACTCTTGCTCACTGCAACCTCCGCCTCCCAGGTTTAAGAGATTCTCCTGTCTCAGCCTCCCTAGTAGCTGGAACTACAGGCATGCACCACCACGCCTGGCTACTTTTTGTGTTTTTAGTGGAGACGGGGTTTCACCATGTTGGTCAGGCTGGTCTCAAACTGCTGACCTCAAATGATCCACCTGCCTCGGCTTCCCAAAGTGCTGGAATTATAGGCATGAGCCCCTGTGCCCAGCCAAATCTGGTTTCTTAGAAAGAAACATTTAATAGGGTCTTAGGAACAGAAGCCATGTCTATGTCTCCAGTGGCAGCGAGACAAGATGGTGCATCCCTGCACCATCATCCCCCAAGATCCAGGGCTTATATACCACAAGGGAGGGGTGGGTTAGAAGGGACATATAGGTCAATTGAAGTAGATAACATCAAGGTTGCTTGATCTAAGGGCAGGATTTATGGTAAGTACCTGCTCTAAACAAGGAACAATAAAATGGAAATCTTAGAGGCCTTCCCAGAACAGCAGTTAATCAGAAGCTAACATGGTGGATTAACTTCCAGGATGGAGCTGTTGTAGCCTCATCACCAGCTTACTTACAGACACGGGTAAAGGTCCTCAGGTCCCCAAGTGCCCACGAGGACAGCGCTCCACAAGTGATGCCAACCTCACAGAGCAAGGGCTCTGCCAGGCACAAGGTGCCATCTGCCAATAGGAGGGGTGAGGGGGTTTATTGCTCCTACTTCTAGCCCTGCAACCCCAAGTGTTTTGGAGACTGGTTACATAACTGTCCACTCACCAGGTGCAAGGTGTGGTACAGAATAACCCTAGCACATTCCTAAGAGTTCATCCTGAAAATGGATAGGGTAAAGTCCTATTTCCCAGGGGCACCCATCGCTGCAAAGGGTTTTTGCCCCACCTGGAGGGGCTTGGTAGGATATCTCTTGCCAAATTACATTCCAAATTGCCTTCACGAGGTCAGGCCTCGTGGCTCACAGCTGTAATCCCAGCACTTTGGGAGGCCAAGGCAGATGGATCACTTGAGGTCAGGAGCTCGAAGCCAGCCTGGCCAACATGGTGAAACTCCATCTGTACTAAAAATACAAAAATTAGCCAGGCGTGGTGGTGCATACCTGTAATCCCAGCTACTCAGGTGGCTGAGGCAGGAGAATCACTTGAATTCGGGAGGTGGAGGTTGCAGTGAGAAGAGATCACGCTGCTGCACTCCAGCCTGGGCAACAGAGCAAGACTCTGTCTCAAAAAAAAAAAAAAAAATTGCCTTCACGAATCTGTACTCTCGCCAGTGCCTGCACTATTTTAAAATATTAAAATTTTAAGACATTTTTGTAACTTTGATAGACATAAAATGATATTTATTGTTGGCTTTTGTTTGCATTTATATCTATTTTTAGTAAAGCAGTGGGATAACATTTTGAACATCACCAAATGTATATTTCTTTCTCCGTAACTCATTCTCTCTCTGTCTCTCTTTTTTTTTTTCCTTTTTTTGAGATGGAGTCTCCTTCTTTCACCTAGGCTGGAGTGCGGTGGTGTGGTGTCGGCTCACAGCAACCTCCACCTCCCAGTTCAAGTGATTCTCTTGCCTCAGCCTCCCAGGTAGCTGGTATTACAGGTGCGAACCATCACGCCCAGCTAATTTCTGTATTTTTAGTAGAGTCAGGGTTTCGCCATGTTGGCCAGGCTGGTCTCGAACTCATGACCTCAAGTGATCCACCTGCCTTGGCCTCCCAAAGTGCTGGGATTACAGGCATAAGCTGCCATGTCCAGCTCATCACTCATTCTTTTGTTTGTTTGTTTTGAGATGGAATTTTTGCTCTTGTTGCCCAGGCTGGAGTGCAATGGTGCAATTCTGGCTCACTGCAACCTCTGCCTCCTGGGTTCAAGCAATTCTTCTGCCTCAGCCTCCCAAGTAGCTGGGATTACAGGCATGTGCCACCATGCCCGGCTAATTTTTTGTATTTAGTAGAGGGGGGGTTTCACCATGTTGGTCAGGCTGGTCTCGAATTCCTGATTTCAGGTGATCCACTGCCTTGGCCTCCCCAAGTGCTGGGATTACAGGTGTGAGCCACCGTGCCTGGCCTCATCACTCATTCTTATAGCCTTTGTGCCATTAAGCCTGGGCCAGGAAGCAGGGGTAAATCTAAGGAAGAGGAGGGTGGTGACAGCATTAATGAAAGACTTCATTTTTCTGCTTTAAGTTTCAAAGTAGACTTAAAATCTGATAGCAAGACAATAGTCTCAAATGCCAGACTTTGCAGAGAGAGAAAGGGTTTTCTTAAAACCCCCAAGGCTGGGGTTTTTACATATCAAAAAAAATCAAAGCTCAGAGAAATTGAGTGATCATTGAGCGAATCATGGAAGAAAGAAAAATGCAGATATGACAAAAGGGAAGTTTCTACCCTACAGGAAGAAGGACAGCTACTTTGAGACTTGGAGAAGGAGTTAAGAAATGGGACAAGAAAAGGCAGGCCAGGGGCAGGTTGTGAGTGTGCTGGTTTTTCCCGCCCCACCCATCAGGATCAAAGCTCCAGGTGTAAGAGACGATAGAAACACTCAGATAGTTTTAAAGACTCCACGAACATAAGGGCTGGTGCTCCCACTTCCCTGGGTATAGCCTGAGGAGTCTTCAAATCTCTCAAGGGAGCCTTTGGGTCAGGCTAACACTGCATCCAACATGGTGCCCAAGTCACAGAGCAGAAATGGCTGAGGGAGGCACTTCAGTGGCCTGGGCCTGAGACAACTCACCTGACATAGAACATATGGGCTTGCCCGGGCACGGTGGCTCACACCTGTAATCTTAGCACTTTGGGAGGCCAAGGAGGGTGGATCACTTGAGGTCAGGAGTTCGAGACCGGCCTGGCCAACATGGTGAAGCCCTGTCTCTACTAAAAATACAAAAAGCACACCTGTAGTCCCAGCTACTTGGGAAGCTGAGGCAGGAGGATCCCTTGAACCCAGGAGGCGGAAGTTGCAGTGAGCTGAGATCGAACCACTGCACTCCAGCCTGGGTGACAGAGGGAGAAGATGTCAAAAAAAAAAAAAAAAAAAAAGTAAAATAACATTTGAACTTGCATGAGTTGTGGAGGGAGCCCAGGAGTTCCTGTGTGCCACAGGGGTTGGGGGCCTAAAATTATCTGAGGTACTAGCTGGTGATTTCACCAGAACATCACCATAAAGAAGGCAAAGTGACTTTATAACGAAGAACTGCAGAATGGACTTCTCAAACCAGCAATCAAATAGCTTTCCCATGCAGACCTTGGGGATCAGGAGTCACAGTGAGAGCCAGATGAGGCTGAGGCAGCAAGGTAAAGCCTCCAACCTTGCAGGCAGCATGTGATTGTGCCACAAGGCCAAGACCTGAAGCTAAGTTAGCTTCCCCTGCATCCATCCAGCTGCCATCTTGGAACAAAGCATAGAAAGGAAAATCCTTGCATTGGTGGAGAGACCCAGACACTATGTATTTACTCAAAAAGAGATTATTTTAAACCAGAGGAGGCTGGGATACCATAACAGCAAGATCAAAATTTTCTTGCTTGCAGTGGAAATGGGGTTTCAAGAGCTGGTTGGGATCTTATTGACAGTTGTGTTTTGCATATCTGAGCAAATTCTACTCTGATCACAGGATACTCATGACTTCTATAACAACATACTTATTTTTTTCAATTATGATGGTAATATATATGATTTCATTGTAGAAAACTTGGGGGGAAATACTATAAAGAAGAAAATAAAAATGATTCTGTAATTTCACCAGCCATAGATAACCACTGTAAACATCTTGGTTTATTTTTTTCCCATCTTTTTTCTATGTATATGTGCATGTGTATGTGTATCACTGTGATTGTATGTGCATCTTATTTGTTCACAAGATTCTTTAATTTTTTTTTTTTTTTTTTTTTGAGATGGAGTCTCATACCTTTTTCTCAGGCTGGAGTGCAGTTGTGCAATCTTGGCTCACTGCAGCCTCGACTTCCTGGGCTCAAGTGATCCTCCTGCCTCAGCCTCCTGAGCAGCTCGGACTACAGGCGTGCGCCACCATGCCTGGCTAATTTTTTTTGTATTTTTAGTACAGATAGGGTTTCACCATGTTGGCCAGGCTGGTATCGAACTCCTGACCTCAGGTGATCCTCCCACCTCGGCCTCCCAAAGTGCTGGGATTACAGGCGTGAACCACCGTACCCAGCCTTTGGATCTGCTTTTACTGATGCATGAGTGTGTGGCCTCATCACCACTCCCAGCAGCTGGCACCTGTAACTCTTCTTTGTAGATCCAGTCTTGGGCTGCTGGAGGAGGCACTGCCTGAGAATTTACACTCCTCTGGGGCAGCCCTTCACCAGTGACTGGTGGAATGTAGGAATGTAAGCCTTGTCCAGATGCACGGGGTGGGAGGCAGGGGGATTCTGAGGCGCTATTTATACTTGGGGTTCCCTGTGGGGCAGGCTAAAGCTATTCTCCCTGGGACTCAGCCTGAGATGGCACCCTAGCTTGGCTTTTGTGAGAGCACATCCTTCATAAATCACTTGCACACAAAACTCATCTCAATGTCTGCTTCTGGGAACCCGACCTAAGATAGCCAGTGAAACATTTTTAAATGTTAAAATAAATATGAAGAAAATAAGAGGCTCTGTGGATATATTTAGGAATTTAAAGTTGGTTTTTACAGATTAAGTAAACAAACAAACAAACAAAAAAACAGAATCATGTATCTTGACATATCAGTCTGGAGTCAGAACTTTTTTTTTTTTTTTTGAGGCAGAGTCTCACTCTGTCCCCCAGGCTGCCCAAAGTGCTGGGATTACAGGCATGAGCCACTGTGCCTGACCTGGAGTCAGAACTTTAACAGCAGAAAAACAGGAGTGGTGCTCCTTTAAATCATGGATGGTCATTCTGTGTTTTTTGGGGAGACTGATGCTGGGTCCCAGTGGTCTCCTGCAGGGGCTGGGACCACCCCAGAGAAAGGAGAGCAGGCTTCTGTCCCTTCTTGCTGCACTTCCAGATAACACAGGTCAGCCCAGGGCCAGAACCTTGGGGCAGCTCCACCGAAGAAGCTGTCCTGTTGCCCCTGATCCTTCCATCCCAAGCCCAATCCTCACACCAAGGCAAGGTGAGGAGGAGGCAGAGGTTGTGGGGGTGTGGGTGGGTGGGGGTCCTTATGTCCCACAGTGCGGGAGCTGGACCTGGAAGATGGAATTTGCTACCCTGAGTGACCATAGAGAGCGTTTCTAGAACCTCAACTTTCCAGGCAGGTTTAGAAAGTGCGCTTGTCCTCCCACTGCTAACAGCTGGGGAAGTGTGTGTGTGTGCTGCTCCAACAGCTCAGAAGTCCTGGGAGCTTTTAAAAACTTCCCAATCCAAGTTCTGCCTACTGGGCTCCAGCCTCCCTCAGAAAGACACTTCTGAAGGCAGACTGCCCGGTTCTTCGAAGTAGCTCAGCCAGACCTGATGACAGCACTGGCCTGTGGGTAGATTCTCTGCAGGGCCAGACTGCACCTCCCAGCAAGGGCACCACCTGGTGGCGGGCATTCTATGGGATGGGCTCTCTCTCTGTTGGGTGTGTGAGTGTGTGTGTGTGTGTGTGTGTGTGTGTGTGTGTGTGTGTGTGTGTTTGGGTGGAGGGTAAAGTGAGTGGTGAGGGGATTTACCCTCTGCAGCCTCAGGCTTGCCTGGCAAGCCACCGCCTTGGACATGACATTTGCTGGCTTGGCTGGGGCCCTGTGGCCAGATGTCAGAATTTAAGCTCTGAGCTTAAGGCTTGTGCAACCTTAGACATTAAACGTCTCTAAGCCTGTTTCTTATCAGTAAAAGGAAGATCAAAGTACCTAGCTCTTTGGGTTCTTTGTTAAAAATAAATGAGATTATGCTTTGGATTCCCGAGAAATAGATCCTGAGAGATTCAGACGTAAGTAGTTTATTTGAGAAGTGACTCCAGGAAAAACCACTTGGGGAGAGGGATGTGAGCCAGGAGTGGGGAAGAAGATGGCGAGAATGACTTATCCAGCAAGTGTTTTGCCACTGAGGGCACCTGCACGCCATCCCTCTCAGTAGGACCTTGCCTGAGGGGCGATGGAGCTGGGCTATTTATCCACAGATTCCCATCAGTCACTGTGGGAGGACCACTCCTGGGGTGCCTTAATGCCTCAGCTCTCTCACCTATTTGACACGTGGGCATGGTGGGCACCAGCAACCAGAGAGGGTCCTCAGATAGATTCAGAAATGATGGCATTCGGAAGTTGGGCCAACATGTATGGAAATGGTTAGTGGGGATGGGGGATGGCTGGGACACCACCAAAGTCTTCTATATGCATGATTAAAAATTCTCAGAACATAGTAACATTTCAATAAACAATAGCTATTTATAATAGTACACATCAGTGGTCCCCGGCAAAGTGTGACACAGCTGATAACCTAGATGTAGGTCCAGATAGGCTGTGTGCCATGGGAGCACTAGGCACCAACGGCCCTGCAGCAGATGTTTAGTGTCCCCTCATGTATATATAGGGAAACAGGCTCGTGGAGTATGAGAGCCTTGTTGAAGGTCATGGGGCTGATCGTGCCAATGTTGGTCTCCTGTGGGCTGTGCTGCTGCTCCCACCAGTCCAGGATTGTAAAGAGTTTTCATCCTGTGTCTGTGTTAAAATGTGCTCTCTCTGAGCCCTACCATGACAGCGCAGAAATTTGTTTCCATCTGTAAAATGTCAAGGCTGAATCTTTTATGTTCTGCCCTGGGTCTGTGCCCGATAATGAACTCCATCCAAGCCCTGTGGCTGCCTCCAGCCCACGAGACTCTTTGGAACAAAAGGAATAATTCTCAGTGGCAGGAGAGAGTGAGGGAATGGTTTTATCACTCTTTTCCTGCACGACTCAGACCTGAGAGAAAAGAAGAGGGAATTGGCAGAAATAGAAGGCAGCAGGGATGCTCTCTCACTTGTTCCCTGCAGTCATGCCTGTATGGAATTTGGGAGTTTGCTGGACCAGGGGGGCTGCTTTGCGTCCACTGGGAGCAGAAACCTGGGGTTCCATCGCCTGCCTCATGGCGGGGCATCGAGTCTGCTCTCAGCTCTCTTTCCTGAACACCATTGCCACATCTGTCTGTGCTGGTGACAAAAGAGAGAGAAGCCTCAACTGTCTCCTTTATACTGCACTAGGCCATTCTGCAACTCAAGCAGGAGAAAAACCCAGGAGTGGGGTGGTGTAGGCGGGGCCACCGCAAGGAGCCCGTGCATCAGGGGGCACAGGCTGTTTCTGGATCATTCCACTGGGAAGGGGATAAAACCCATCTTTTATGACCCATGCTCAGTTCTCAGCTGGAGTCAGGTAAGGCTTTCCCTTATTCTTATTGTTTTAAAAATGTTTTCTAAAATTGTGGTATGACATACATAACATGCAATTCTTTTATTTATTTATTTATTTATTTATTTATTTTGAGATGGAGTTTCGCTCTTGTTGCCCAGGCTGGAGTGCAATGGCATGATCTTGGCTCACCACAACCTCCACCTTCCAGTTTCAAGCGATTCTCCTGCCTCAGCCTCCCAAGTAGCTGGGATTATAGGCGTGTAATCCCACCATGCCTGGCTATTAAATTAATATTTAACCCTTTTAAAGGATATGATTTGGTGGCATTAATTACATTTACAGTGTTGTGAAACCACCACCACTCTCTGGTTTCAAAACTTTTTCATCATCCCAAACAGAACCAACTAGGCTACAAGATAGTCCTGGGGGAGCCAGGGCTCCAGTTGGGACATGTGTTTCTAAAGGAGTGTGGAGAGGAAGTAAACTCTTAGGTATATTTTCCTTTAAAATCATGACAACAATACCTATGGGAGAGGTACTGTTATTATTCCCATTTTACAGAAAAGGAAACTGAGGCCTAGAAAGCAGCTGGCCAGTGTCAGGGCTAGTATTTGAAATAGACTAGTCTGGCTTCACTGGGCACCACCTCCACCCCACCTGGCTGGTCCCACTTCCTCACTCCATTCTGCTGGAATCATTCCATAAGCTAAAATGTCTAATGATGTTGGGCCTTTGACTTCCCTCTGAAGGGAATTGGTAGGCTGAGCTGAATCTGCAGGGTTTTGGCCATCTCATCTGGCAAATTAAGTGTGACGTGGGGGTTCCGGAATGAGGTGGATGTGAATTGTAATGAACACTGGCTTATTTGAGCCTAGAATCGGACCAGTCATGGATCTACATTGAAAATGGACTTGGGGAGCTGTATGGGTGGGACTGGGCCATTCCTGGAGTGGCGAGGCCTTCCTGGAGGACCCCCACATCTGTTTGCTGCTTCAGCACAGGAGAGAGACTCTTTGAGGGGATGCGAACCTGGAGAGTCCCCTCCCCACACTGAAGGATCAGAAACCATGGAGGGTCCTTGCCCCAGCGCAGCGGCAGAGCCTGTGGCCCCAGCCCTACGTGGTGCTGGGACTCTCCATTTCAGTGGGGTGGTCAGAGGGGAGGCAGAAGCCCTGAGAAACCTTTCCCTCCACATCCCCAGGGCCCCAGAGTGAACCAGACTCTAGGTAGTGGGAGAGGGGATGCTTGCAAAAGATCAAGAACAACAGCCCTGAAGATTTTCAATAATCAGTATTAGAAACCTCACTCATGAAGCACTTTCTATGTGCCAAGGAGCACCCTAGGGGTTCTTCATAATTACTCTTCCCAACTCTCTGGCTGCTTGGTAGGTATTATTTTCTCTGTTTTACAGATGAGGAAGAGAATGCCCAGCAAGATAAAATGGCAGAGCTAAGATGCAAACAAACTCAGGTCTGCGATGCCCAAACCCCTGTTCCTTTCCCTCCTTGTATCTGAAAACTCTTCTCGGCACCAGGGGAGGTGCATCTGGGAGTGGCTGTGTCTGCCTGCATGTTGATGCTGGTGGCGTGCATGTGTGTGGGCTGGGAGATGGGTCTGTGACATCCTGGGTGGAAGGCAGTGGAGCAAGGGCTTCTCTGGCATTGCTGATGGCTACCTGAATCTCCTGTTTCTCTGGGCCGGCTCTCTGGCAGCCAGGTGGGGACGCACACCTGGATCTGCCCTCAGGTGCTCTAAACCGAGGTGAGGGTTCACAAAGCCACGAGAGCAGCTGCTCTTTCCTTGCAGATGCCTATCTGGAGGGGGTGTCACTTGGCGACAGGAATGGCATTTCCCACAGAGGCATTGGGGGTGCTTATAACCCTGTTTAATCAAGCCACACAGGAAATCTGCCCAATGTTTTCTAAGCCTGGGCTGGAAGACGCCTACAAGGAAACCACAGGAACACACAATTTTTGCTCATATCGCAATTCAACAGAGAGTTCTTGAGGGCCTGTTTGTGGGCACATCTCTGAGACACCAAGATGGTAAAATTCCAGGATTCTCCCTACACCCAGGGAGGACATCCTAGCTGCCCTAGTGTGCACTTTGGAGGTACAGCCCTCATTAGATTGCTGTGAGGATTTGGAAGGTCAAGTTCCTGGCATCTACAACCCATGCTAATTTCTTCTCTTCCTTACTTTAGAGCATGATATTCATTGCTAACTGACAAAGAAATCATTTTTAAAATGTGAAACATTTCTTCTTTCTTGTTTACCTCATTGACTTGAAAAAAAATCTTTACTCCATGGCCCTGGTCATTTGAATAGAAAAATGCAAAAATCATAATGATTTTATAGATTATTAGAGCCACGCAAACAGCCAATTTAGACAATCCAGGACAAAATACATTCTGATATCTTAAGCATCCTCTTTTCTTACTTGTACATGTGTCCCCTTTGAATCACTCAGAAAAATGAGAGGCCTTGGCCTCTGTTTCAGTCTACCTGCTGGAAAAATCCTCGAGGGAAGTGTCTTTGTGGTGGATGTGGTCTGACTTGGCCTGGAAGATGGGGAGGGAAAGCCTGAACACAAAACTGCAGGCCTGCGAGGGACTGGGGCCTTACCTGCCCCAACCCCCTTGTTCTGTAGAGGAGGAGACAGAAGCCCAAGCCACAGCCAAATGGCTCATGCATGGCAGGGCAGGTACTGCAAGCAGGTGTCCTGGGGTCCTGTCCCATGCTATTAACAGTATGCTGGTGGCCTCAGCAAATTCCCTAATACTGAGGGGCTTCCCTTATAATGCACATACTGGGGAACCAGGACTTTGCACGCAATGACAGATGGCAAGGCCTTCTGACCTCATTAGGGAGGGCCAGCATGACAAAGACAGCTGCACCTCAGTGGGCCCCAGTGCAGGACACCAGAGACAAGACCACCCAGCCAGATCTCCTCGAGACTGGCAAGCCCTGGAGGTCAGCACTGTTGGCTGGAGAGGGAGTTGAAACTTTGATGGGCACATTTAAGCTTCATGTCCTCTGGGCACCCCCCACTCCACCATTAATGGGAATGGCACTGAAGAACACTGTGAGGTCTGCCGTGGACGCTGCAGGCACCCCGTCCACATTCCTCTTACAGCTGCTCTGAGTGTAGGCTGCAGACTTCTCCCAGCTGCCTCCCCTTCTAGAGAGCTGGGCCCAGCTAAATGAAAGCTGCCAGGGAGGCTGTGCTGACTCCTCTACCCAGAATTTGACCTGTGATTGGTTAAAGTGGAAATACAAAAGACCAGCCCTTTGTTTCAAGGTGCAGCAACTGTGGTGCATGGCCTGCTCCAGAGGTTCCCCTAGGGTCAGGCTGAAGCCTACATCAGCTGAGACCACATGCTTGCTTTGCTACTTCCCCTGCCCTATCCTGCTTCCCTCACTCCCCTTCTCCTGAAAAGCATCCCCTAACTCATCGCTTGGATGAGACTGTCCATCTCAGGCTCTGCTTCTAGGGAACGCAGTCTAAGTCACGATCCATTCTGTAAGACCTTAACACTTTCCACTGACTGTGAGTGCTGCCGAATACATTTTGACCCATTGGTGGTTCCTGTCCTTGGTGAATCCCCGACCTCTGGCGAGATCTTTTCCTCTCTGGTAAGCCTCTGGATGTTCTGACTTCAGAGGGGTTCTGGCTGCAGCTTTAACTTGGCCATATGTTGTGACAGCTCTTGGAGCAGCATTACACGGGAGCAATATCCTTCCTGCTTCTTGGATCTCAGAATTCATTTTCGGACCAAAGACATCAAATAAACCCAGGAAATACGAAGCTGTTCGCAGTTATGACTTGAGATGAATAGAGTTGTTCATCCTCTAAAGTTGTGTTCTGTTCCTTATCAGCCTCATCTGAAACCTCAGACACAAAAGCAGAGATGTTTCTGTCAGGAGGGGCGGAAAGTTCGGTCTGGCTTTGATACTTGTCTGGAGATGATAAACTTGGGAAGGGAAATATAGCAGATCCAATCCTCCCTCCCCCATCTCCATTAGGTCTTTGGCCTTGATAGATTTCAATATCCTGTGCAGCTGATGTCTGACCCACGCATCAAGAATACAGCCTTCACACACCTGCCGTGAGAAGCCCTCTATGACCTTCTGCAGAAGGAGGGAACTGCCAAAGAGCTGCTGAGTGCAGGAATGCAGGGTGCTGAGAAGCAGGTACCCAGTTTGGGGTTAAAATATGTATGATATACCCATTTGAATACCCATCAATAAATATCAGTCACGCTCACTTGTGGGTGCTGGGGGTTATCGGAGATATTGATTCATTTGTTTATGAATGGTATTTTCTAATTTTTCTATGATATAACACTGGTCTAGTAAAGAAATACAAGTTTTAAAAGCAGTTATGCACAACATAGTTCCTTTTTTTTTTGAGATGGAATTTGGCTCTTGTCGCCCAGGCTGGAGTGCAATGGCGTGATCTCAGCTCACTGCAACCTCTGCCTCCCGGGTTCAAGCAATTCTTCTGCCTCAGCCTCCCGAGTAGCTGGGATTACAGGTGCCTGCCACCACACCCGACTAATTTTTGCATTTTTAGGAGAGACGGGGTTTCACCATGTTGGCCAGGATAGTCTTGATCTCCTAACCTCAGGTGATCCACCCGCTTCGGCCTCCCAAAGTGCTGGGATTACAGGCGTGAGCCACCATGCCTAGCCATTTCCATTTTTAAATATGAATAATTAACTTATGGTCACACACACATGTGCAAAACAAAACTGCAACTACATGCACCAAAATGTTTGCAGGGCTTAATTTTGGGTAGTAGGAAGATGTGTGGTCTTTTCTTTCTTTTTTACTTAGCAAGGTATTCCATGACTTCAGGCAATGCTGTATAGTGAAATATCCATTCTCAGTCTCTGATGGATCTGCACAGTGTTAACCAACACAGGTCCCCTCTCAGGTACATGGTGATGGCCTTGCGCTGGCATGGTGGGATGTGCCTGTCAGGCTGAGTGAGACACTGGAACTCAGTGATCCAAGGAGAGAGGATGGAGCTAGTCCCCTTGGGATAGCTCTGTAGGATAGAAGCCAGCAGAACCTGCTCCCAGCCACCAGGCAGGCTCCTGCCCATGTGCCCCTCCTGCCTGGAGCCTTCCCGTGGAGGGTCCTCCATGTGCGTATTCTGCTCTCCATTCTCCCCATGCCTCAGCCTCCAGCTCCAGGGCATCCACTCCATTCTCCCCTGTGCCTTTCGGTGGGAGCATCTGGGTCTCTCATTTTGTGTGTGTGCAGGACGGATAAGGAAGGGGATCATCTTTCTGTTCTTAGAGCTGATGTTTCAATTCTGTTTTCCTTCTCTCCTCTTAGTTATTGCCTTTCCTTCTATTTCTTCTGCTTCTTCCCTCTCCAGTCCAAAGGAACCGATATTAGTAGTCATATTTGTTACGATTACTATATAATAATCATAATTATTATTATCACTATTTTCTAGTGTAGGCCTCCCTCAGCAGCTGCAGAGTTATCTAGAAACACAGGAGGGAAGATAGGGTGTAATGTTAAATTCTATGGTAAGAAAATCAGCATCTATCTTGCAAGAACAAATAATACAAGGAATTAGCTTGAGCCAGGGAATTCCTGATGATCATAAATATTCTGAAATAAGATTCCAAGGTACTACAATAGCAAGACCACAGTTCTAGATCCTTACACAGTGTGGATCATGATTTAAGTCCAGAGTGGCTACCATAGAAGGCAGCCCTACAGGTAGGCTGGAAATCACAAATGTTACCCCCGGGATAGAAAAGTGCGTTGGTAACAGTGGTGGCTCAGAGGGGCCTGGAGTGCCATTGCAAGGGGACTCTGTCAGGTTCTAAACAAGTTTCTCAAACCTGCACCCACTTGGCCTCTAGATTGGGGTTGGGGTGTTTGGGGGATTGGAGAGATAGGGCCAGCAGCCTTCTGTCCCATGCCCGCTGACCCTCAGGAAGTCTGATAGGACTGCCAGTAGCCCGGCAAGGGCTCTAATCACAGAACAAAAGGGGTCCTGGTGGGGCACTCGGAAGGTAGGTTATTGTCTAGAGTACCAAAAAAGCTTGCTGGGAGGCATGTTGTCACCATAGTCAAAATGAGGCCTTGGTGTGTTATCAAGATGCCAATCATTTTGATTTTTATCACTGATCCTATGAAAGCACACAAAAGAATGCATCTTTGGCAGCACAGAAGCTCACTCTAGTGCTTTGAGAGACAGTCCTGGGAATGCTCAGGCAGTAAGAACGCCAGGAAAATACTAAGGGTGAGACGAGGAGAAAGGCCTTTAACTGTCCTGAGTGAGCAGCCATGCCACCTGTCCTCAGACGACCACAGGAAATCCCCACCCTCCTCAAAATAACCTTGGGCCTTGTCCCATTCCGGGGTGTGGTAGAAAGCATCCAGTGTCAGCACAGGCTTGGAGGATGCCTAGGCTGGGAGGGGATGGTACACTGGCTGGATCGATTGGGCTGAGGGTTATGTGATCTTGATAGCTGGAAGCCAGGGGCAGAGAAGAAGGCAGCCTCTTAGAAAGACCAGAAACAAGATTGCGGTGAAAGCATGGGGGCCTGCTGCCTGCAGAGACCTTGGCTGTAAAGAAAACAGCAGGAGCTGACCGAGCACAGTGTTGCTGTGTGGGGAATGGAGAAAAATTTTGTACATTTAAGTTACTCACCAGACACGGTGACTCATGCCTGTAATCCCAGCACTTTGGGAGGCCAAGGTGGGCAGATTCCTTGAGGTCAGAGTTTGAGACCAGCCTGCCCAACATAGGGAAAACTGTCTCTACTAAAAATATAAAATTAGTCGAGTGTGGTGGTGGACGTCTGTAGTTCTAGCTATTTGGGAGGCTGAGGCAGGAGAATCGCTTGAACCCGGGAGGCAGAGGTTGCAGTGAGCTAAGATGACGCCACTGCACTCCAGCCTGGGCAACAGAGGTGAGATGCTGTCTCAAAAAAAAAAAAAAATTTTTTTTAAGTTACTTAGAGTTGATGGGAGATGGTAGGACCAGAGGGGTGAGCATCTTGAAAATGTCTGAGAGCTGGAGGCAAGTAGGAAACTTGTACTTGGGGTAAGAACCAGAAAAAAGACCAAGAACAAGAAGCCCCACAGAATGGAGCCTTGGTGAGGAGAATCCAGGGGAACTTAGGCTTCTCCTCATGTGTGGAGGCTGCACAAAGCAGTTTTGCCCTAAAACCAAAGACCCAGCAAGGAATAGCCAAGAAGGGAAGGTGATGTCTGGTAAGTGCCTGCCCACAGTGAACACAGTAAGCAGCCCGTGTTCCAGTTTAAGGTTTGTTCCCCAGCAGTCCCACACATGGTGAACGGGTTCGGCACTCCCAGCCCAGAATGAGCCCTGTATTGCACTGAGAGAGATGTCCCAGAAGAGGCGCAGCAGAGCCGGGAAGGGCGAAGGCACTGTCTAAAGAACCGGGCTGCCCTGGGGTGGGGAGTTGAGGGGGCAGGGCCTGAACAGAAGTTCTACCAGCAAGAGACCAGAGGGAAGTCAGGAATAGGCCCCGCTGAGCACCCATGACAAGGTGCACACAAGGGCCGCCAGCCCCGATGACCTGGGTAAATTTGGGCAGTTAGCCTCTGTCATCCCCTCCTTTTCCTAGTGGCTTCTCTGGCCAGAGGAATAGGCTTAGCTGTGAACTGAATGCCATTTACATTGCTCTTAACTCTCCCAATCCTTTTAGCTCAAAACCTCTTAATCTAGCTGGGAAATGGAGGATATTGGCCCCCAGAGAAAGGAGAGAATAGGAGAGTGAAGACCCACCTCTTCATGCCGCTGATGTTAATGAATCTGGAGGAGGGGTTAGGCCAGGAGAGCTGAGATGCTTGTTCTGACACACTCTCCTTGCTCCCCATTTTGTTTCTAACTATTCTCCTATCCCTCAAGATTCCTAGACCATGGGGATCCAGAGTGAAAATCTTCCAGATTAAGTTCTTTAGGGATATCCCCTCCTCTATTTTTGGAAAGCTACCAAGCTGATACCACCATTGTCTGTAAAATGCCCCAGGAGCAGCAGGTAGCTTCCAGCATGGCCAGGTGGCATGGGTGTCAGAGGAGCAGAGTCTAGAGCCAGCACTTCTAGAATGATCCTTTGTCTACTCACCAAACCAAGTCCTGTAATTCTTCTGGGTGGCCACAGATCACACAGGTATGGCAATGCTGAAAGTCGTGGTTATCATTAATGTTGCTCACTGATACCAGTTTTTCCTCTCCCTTTGGCCACCGGGAAATGTGAACTCCTTGGCTCCCTCATGATGGATGGGGCCACATGACAGTTCTCATCAATGAGCAGAAAGGATGTGACTTCCTGCCTGGAGCGTACTGAATTGCCAGTGTGAGACCCTCCAGAATTTGCTTCCTCCTACCTAGATGATGGTGGCCACCTTGTTGAGCCAGAGTCCCCGTAATCTGGGTCCCTGAATGATTCCAAAGGGCAGAACTCCTGCCACCTTTGCACAGCATGAGCAAGGAAAAAACCTTTTTTTTTTAGACGGAGTCTTGCTCTGTTGCCCAGGCTGGAATGCAGTGGTATGATCTCGGCTCACTGCAACCTCTGCCTCCGGTGTTCAAGCGATTCTCCTGTCTCAGCCTTCCAAGTAGATAGGTGCGTGCCTATAGTGCATGCCCAGCTAATTTTTGTATTTTTAGTAGAAACGGAGTTTCACTGTGTTGGCCAGGCTGGTCTCGAACTCCTGACCTCAAGTGATCTGCCCACCTCGGCCTCCCAAAGTGCTGGGATTACAGGGGTGAGCCACCGTGCCCGGCCTGGAATAAACCTTTCTTGCACAAGCCACCAGAAGCTGGGATTGCTTATTACTGGAGCATAACCTGGTGTATCCTGACTGATAAGGTGATGTGAGGGGGAAAGAAACAAGGCATCCTCCTTTGATAGTGGTTATTGGAGAACTATCCAGATGGAAGAGAAAAAGTAGAAATGTGTGATCTGTGTAAAAGAAATGCAAATGAGGCTGGGCGCGGTGGCTCATGCCTGTAATCCCAGCACTTTGGGAGGCCGAGGAGGGCAGATCACGAGATCAGGAGATCGAGACCATCCTGACTAACACAGTGAAACCCTGTCTCTACTAAAAATACAAAAAATTAGCCGGGCGTGGTGGCAGGCGCCTGTAGACCCAGCTACTTGGGAGGCTGGAGCTGGAGAATGGTGTGAACCCGGGAGGCGGAGCTTGCAGTGAGTCGAGATCGCGCCATTGCACTCCAGCCTGGGTGACAGAGCGAGACTCTGTCTCCAAAAAAATGCAAATGAGAAGCATTTATGTGATGTGCTCCTCATATGTGCCTAACGACCACATGGCTAGAACAATTCTGCACGTTGTTGGGTAAATTGCCTGTCACAGGTAAATTGCCTGTCACTGCTTCTTGAGGGTTCCTCAAGAAGCAGTCTGTGAGATAGAGATCACTGTGCAAGAGGCTTATTAGGGAGTGTGGATTAAGGCCTGTGGAAGGGAAGGAATGGGAGGAGGCAGACGTGGACAGAGGGAGTAGTTCAACTCCATGAAGTCTCCATGAACACCTCAGCCAGCCCTGAGGGGAGTCAGTCCTGAATGGAAGAGGGGTGGACGCTGGAGGGTAGTGGAGGACCCTTCAGAGCTGTCCCAAGTTGTGGCCAGAGGGCTGGGTCTTTCTGCCCCTGTGTTGATCAGTCATTGGATGTGGTGCCCCAGGTAGGAGGTGCGGCTTTGGACAGGGTAGTCTCTTCCGCTGAGGCAAGCCCCAAAGAAGACTAAAGTGTTCAGATCTGGGGCTGGAAGCAGCTCTCTTGATGAAAGCAGAAAATTCAGTAAGGCAGCCTTCGTCAGCAGCTGGATATTAAACAAGGGGTATCCATTCTCACCAGGAGTAAACTTTCTCTCAGGAGAAGCAAAAATAACCGACAATGATGATTTATCCTGGGGACTCCACTATATCATTGGCAACTCAAGCTGGCCCCACGAAGCTTTATGAATGGGCTGGAATCTGGGGGTGCCATGTGCACATGTACACAGGCTAAAATGGCACACTTCTTTTCCTGTCATAGAAGAACTCCTGATTTATCCTTAATAAATTACATGCTTGGAAGCATTTCACTACTGAGATGATGCAAATCAAACTGACTAGAAAATACAGACCCCACAGCTGAGCTTGTCAAGGCCTGACTTCCTTTACCCAGTGGGCGACTCCAACTGAACAAGATCAAAAGGACCTACAGGCTCTGCCCTCACTTTCTGGGACTAACCAGTCCATCAGTGATACACACACACACACACACACACACACACACACATAGCCCAGAACACACATGCACACATGCAGGTTCCACTGGCAATTCTGAAAGTCAATAGATGTTGATATTTCAATCACCCCTAAAAGGTAGACGTTAGGGCCCATATATAGAAAGTTCCATTAAGTGCCTGAGTGTCTCATTTAAAATTAATGCTATCAGGTTCTTTGGGGTTTGTAGCTACATAAAATCTGACATTGGCTAGGGTAGGTCAACAAAAGGGTGGACCTTGAGCAGTGAGCTCCTAATTTTCCTGGGAAAAGAAGTTTCTAGTGACGAACAATACCATTCAAGGAGGCAGAAATCCTGGACTTAGTCTCAGCTCTGCCTCATGTAGCTGTGTGATTGTAGACAAGATGCTCAACCTCTCTGAGCCAGGGTATACATGTTGGAAAAAAGCAGGGAGAGTGATTACATGTGTGTGGTACAAAGAATACATAATGTGCCTCCAGAGTTATAAATGCTATGATTACATTAAAATTGATCAACGTTAGCAAAATTATTGACTTTTCTCCTGCCAGTTACCACAGGGTTAAAAAATAGTGACGCTTACAACCTACAAAGATCAATACTCCACCCTCTCCCCTCTCAGGGGCTGGTACCTGCTACAGATTATCTCAGGACCTCAAAGAGCCAAAGGGGCAGCTGAAGCTGCAGGGCAATGACCCAGCCTCTCCTTCAGCCAGATTGCTGGGAAAATATGCATCCCATTTATTTGATATAATAGACATCTCAAGATAAAAGGAGACAATCTACATTTGAGGGTTCCATTCCACTAGAACACAGCAGTTCTCAAACTGGAAATGCATAGGAATGCCTTGGAGGGCATGTGAGAACACAGATTGCTAGGCTTTATCCCAGAGTTTCGGATTCTATAGGTCCTGAGTGGAGCCCAAGTTTTGCATCTCCAAGTTCCCAGGTGATGCTGATGTTGCTGGTGCAGGGACCAGGCTTTGAGAACTATAGCTCTAGACCAATCTCATATATGCTTGCAAAACGAGGACGAGATGGAGCAAGGGGAAGTAGCTTTCAAAGTCTCTTAAAAACGCTTTTAAAATAATTTTTAATATTAAGTCTCTTTAAGGACTTTTTACTTATTCTTCTGAAAACCTGGAAGAATTTGAAACTACTACACAGCAGACATTGTAACATGGAAACCAAGAGAGAAGAAAATCTTGTGATCATTAACTATTTATCCCCCAAGAGTTTATCTTTTTAAAAAATCTAAGTGCCAAAATAATATCTCAGGTTTTAACACCAGTTTTTGGAATGTGCTCATCCGCTAAAGTTCAAGCATATGAAAAAAAATCTACATGCCTTTTAAAGTGAGTCATTTTCGTGAAAGCCATCCAGCTCAGAGGAACTATTGATTTTACCATTTTGATGCTTGCCTGGGTGTTTTGCAGAGCTTGGAACAGTCAGCAAAAAGTTAAATCATATAAAACTGTGTTTGCCACCGTGACAGGTGGGGGGTGGATGGGAACTGGGGGTCAGTGTGGTGAGATGCAAGACAATCGCCATCAGGGCAAATAATACGGTTTCCATGTATCTCTCACAGCCAGGTAAAGGAGACAGAAGCAGCCCTTCTCTAACTTTTCCGAGATTCCCTCGCTCAGGTTTAAGGGTAACGTCTTGCAATTCTGGGATTCCCTTTCCCAAATCAAATAAAGAAAAAGCTACATACACATCTCTGGAGGAAAATGTCTGTATTAAAAGCCAAAAAACCACATAAGTACAAGAAGAAACGCCCACCAGGCCACGTCACTGGATAGATCAACTTGGAAAAGGTTCATAAAGTTCATTTTCAGCGGTAACAATATATCGGTGTTAAATCCTTCCCATGCCCTCCCCCCAATTTTAAATAAATTAAAAAACAACAAATTTCAAATACAACTATGTTCAGATACAAAGAGCTTCTCTTACTACAGCAATAGCAATTTAATCTTTTTGTTTTGTATTTTTTTACTAAAACTTTCATTTAAAACAGTTATTAAATATATAAAACAAATACACAGGATTTGGTCATTTTCTGCCATGAATATAGGGCACGTGGGTGCGGGGAGGGAGTCGGGCAGGGGGATGCAATAGAGGGGAAAGGGCCCCATTTCCCTCCTCTCCGTCTTCGGAGCTGCGATCCCACCCTCAGTCCAAGGGCTTAAACATCTGCTTTTCGGAACTGGAAGCGCAGCACAAACCTTGCTTTTCAAAGGCGCTGGGGCCTCTCGGCGGCCCCATCTCGGGAAGAGGAACTAACGATAACTACAGCACGAAGCACACCGGCCGAGTCTCCGGCGGGAAAGGCACCCGCGCGCGCGGACACAGGACGGACACAGGGAGGAGCGGAGCGGGTCACTTGGTCGCCACCCCTGAAGTGACGGCCGCGGCGGCGGCGGCAGCGGCGGCGGCGGCCGCGGCTGCGGTGGTCCCTGCGGGCACTGCGGCGGGGGTGGCTGCGGTGGTGCTGGCGGTGGTCCGGCGCTGCTCCATACCGTTGGGCAGGAAGCCGGCGATGATGGGCACCGGCCAGATGAGGGCGGCCACGCTCCACACCACGATGACCAGGGTCATGAAGCAGGCCACCAACGTGGACTCAATGGGCTTACGGTTCAGTCGCCAGCCCGGCTCGCCCTGCAGCTCCTCCAGGCTGAAGTCTAGGCAGCAGAAATGCAGCGGCTCGCCCTGCAGCCACAGCTGCCCGGGCGGCTCGGCCGCGGGGTAGGCTGGCAGCGCGGTGGGCGCCCCGGCGGTGGCGGCGGCGCTGGGGGCGGCGGCGGGCCGGAGGCGGCCGGTGCGGCGACCGCGCACCCAGCCGCAGCCCACGCAGAGGCGCAGGTCCTGCTGCGCGCCGCCCGCCGCCAGCCCCAGGTGCTCGATGAGCAGCGGCGGCCCGACGCGGTGGAAGGCGGCGGCGAAGAAAGCGCGGCCGTGAGCGTTGGTGGAGAAGAGCAGTAGGTCGCACTGGAAGCCCCGCGGGCGGCCCCAGCGCACAAGCAGCGAGCTCAGCATCTGCCGCTGCACGCTGATGTTGCACGGCGCCGCCGCCGCCGCCGCCGCCTCCTCCGGGCCCGGGCGCTCGGGGGGCCCGGGGGCCGCCGAGGCCAGCAGCCGCGGGGCGATGGGCTCGTCCGCGGAGGACGCGTTGACTGAAGCATTGGAGGGCACCCCGAGGAGGCCGGGCGCGTCCGCGGCCCCGCCGCGGACGGGCGGCAGCGGGCAGGCGGCGGCCAGCAGCGCGGCGAGCAGGGGCAGCATGGCCTGCGGCGGGCGCCTACGCGCGCGAGGCCGGCGGCGGCTGCATGGCGAGCGGGCGACGGGCCGGCGAGCTCACGGTGGGACCGCGCGAGCCGGCGGCCGGGCGCAGTGCGGGCGCGCCGGGCGCCTGCCAAGCCCGCGGGGGCGGCGCGGAGGCGGTGGCGGCGGCGGCGGCTGGCTGGGCGCGGGGATCCCTCCAGACCCGGTTGCGTCTGGGGTTCCCCGCCGCCCCCGGCGCCGGGGCCCTTGGACAGCCGCGCTGCTCTGCGGGGCCGGGTGCTATCCCAGAGCAGGATTCCCCGGCTCGGCTCCGCCTCCCGCGTGCCCCGCCCTGCCCCGCCCTCCGCCAGCGGGGCTCGGGGACTCAGGGGAGGGCGGGGTTCCACGCGCCGGGGCTGGGAGAGGAATCGCCGGGGCGGGGCTGGGTGTGGGGGCGCGGCGGAGAGCGGATCGCCGGGGGTGCGTGCGGGCGGGCGGGGAAGCCTGCGGACGCGCCCTGGCGTCCCCGCGCTCCGGGTGAATCGCGTTCTCAGAGGGAGGCTCCAGGGCCCAGAGACCATCCCTTTGTCAGGCCTGAGGGGAGCTTGGCTGTCTCGCCTTAGCGATACCGAACCTCCTTTGTTTTACAGAAGGGGAAACTGAGGTCGAGAGAGGGGAAAGGGCCTCGCTAGGCCAACTCATGAGCCAGAAACAACTCCGCGCCACTAGCTCTTTCTGCCTTTTTACGGTGTCTCTTACCTCAAATCTGTAGAGTTTGGCTGCTTTTTAATGGCTCCAACACAGCAGACTCACTTGGGATTCTCCTCGCAGCAAGCGAGGAAAATTCCAAGAACTCTGTGGAGTTTCGAGTGGAGAGTGACTGGTTGGGGGGAATGTGAGCCCTGAAGCCCTGCCGCCTGGGGGTCCCGAGGACACAGGTCCTGACAAGTCGAGTGAGCGCGTGTTCATGAAACAGTTGTAGGTTAGAACCCACGTCAAAGGGGCAGTTCATCCCCTTTGGGATATTATACGGGAGGAGGGCTACCAAGAATAACGTGTCAAGAGGTCAGATTTATCACATTTACATTGAAAAGCACTTTCTTAGTAGTTGGCCCCTCACGCTTGGAAACAAACTTCATCGGCCCTTGATCATTCCCATCATTCTTTAGGGGACATTTATGTTGAATTATTATCTATTTTATTTTAGTTGGAAGCCCTTGTACTCCATGAGCACCAAGTATTCGTGATTCGGAGAGGGGAGAGGTGGAGGGAGCAGAGAAAGGCCTCAACAAAACGGCCCTCCCTCTAAACCAGCTAATCCTTCTGAGGGGTCTGCCAAGAGTCCAGCTACATTGCTAGGCATCCTGGCTGATTACTTTTCTGGAAGCTTTTGTCCATTGTTTTCTAATAATAAGTAAAATGGGGCTGAGAAAGTTGCAAAAACGCCTCACAATAAAGCTCCCCAACTTATTCCACCTCTTGCCAACTAAGCAAGCCATTATTCTGACTTAGCCTTGGTTTCCGCATCTGAGTTGGGGGGTGGGTTGGTACCTCCTTACAGGGCTGCTGTGATAATGCTCCCAATCCAGTGTCTGTCTATCTGTCCCCAGATGTTCCCACATGGTTGTTGCTGTGATGTAGTTACTATCAGTGCTGCCCAAGTTGGCTGCCTAGAGTGGTCCTTGGTTTCTACAGAAATGGTTCATTTCCCCAAGGGGATGGGACTCCCTTTTCGTTTAAGCCTCCATCACTTTTGTGCTTGGAAGTGGTGCTACCAGGGAGAACAATGTGAATTTTCCTGCTTTTAATAAAAACTACTTCTCCTTTCAGCCTTTGCATATCAGGAACAGAAGCTGCTCGGTGATGTGGCAGAACAGTTTTAATTTAAGCCATGTGGCTGGTGAATCCTGAAGAACAGGAATATCAAGTGATCCTGAGTGCTGAGGGAGGCGTAGTCTTCAAGGGGTGCATTTTGAGCCAGGCTGTTGCCTGTGACTGCAGATGACATTCTCTGGGGTTTCAGTCAGAGGCAGGGGCTTCCTGAGCTTTCCTGAGACACTCCTGGCTTTGTCTGTGCAGCGGGGAAGGCAGCAGCAAAGGGAAAAGACAAGAGATCTATTTGGGGAGCCAAGCAGTTCCCTGCAAAGTTGCGCCACTGAAGCTCTGCATCCTAGCAACCTGCGTTCTGCCCACTTCGCCAGCAGGTGCCGTCCTGAGGACTCCATCACCTCGCCCTCATTCGGAATGTAATTACCCTTCAAATAGTAACACAGATCCTACTTCCTAGATTGATTTGCTATCTTTTTGGAATTTGAGAACAGAAGATAGCAAGGAAGTTATTTTCTATCTTGTTTACTACTGTTCCCAGCAACGGGAAAAGCACCTAGCTCAGGGTAGAGGCTCAGTAAATACATTTTTGTTTGTTTGTTTTTTTGAGATGGAGTCTTGCTGTGTCACCCAAGCTGGACTGCAGTGGTGCGATCTCGGCTCACTACAACCTCCGCCTCCCGGGATCAAGCCATTCTCCTGCCTCAGCGTCCTGAGTAGCTGGGACTACAATCATGCGCCACCATGTCTGGCTAATTTTTGTATTTTTAGTAGAGACGGGGTTTCACCATGTTGGCCAGGCTGGTCTCAAACTCCTGACTTCAAGTGATCCACCTACCTTGGCCTCCCAAAGTGCTGGGATTGCAGGTATGAGCCACTGTGGCTGGCCCATACTTGTTGATTAAACAAATTTGCCTACCTCTGACTAGCTTCTGCTTGTTTAGTACTTTCCACGTGCCAGGTGTTTGACGCATACACACACATCATCTCTAATCTTCACAACAATCCCATGGATGTAATGCCTATTTTACCGTGAGAAAACTGAGGCTCAGAGAAGGTGAATCACCTACCTGAGATCCCACAGCAGTTAGTGGCGAAGCCAGGATATCAGTACAGTCTCCCTCATCTGAAAAGTTCATTTTTTTTTTAAATAAAGAACTAGAAGCATCTCATCTCATGGCAGTAGGCATCAAGGTCTGTGCATAAGTTTAACAAGTATGTGGTACAATTCTATTTTATTTTAATAAAATAAACTTTCAATTGAGTTCCTTTTTAAAGATGTATTTTTTATAAATATAACAGCCTTATACAAAGGTTGGAAAGCAGGGAGGAAACAATTCTAATCCTAGCTACCTGATGTCTTTACTTTTCTACCTCTGCATCATTATTCTTTTCTGCATTTTTTCATATTATCTAAAATGTGCAAATGTTACTTCTACCAAAAAAAAAAAAAAAAAAAAGGAAAATTTGAAGTCTCACCACCTTTCTCAACCATGATCTCTTCGTGGTGTTCCCTCCAGCTCAGCAGGGACCTGGAGGGCCAGCCAGGGCAAAGGGTGGTCCATGCTCGTGTTGGCTGACTGAGTGAGTCTGCCTACTGGTGAAGAACCCTGCCTGAGCTATTGGCTGACACCTGTTCATAAGCTGTGGTTCCGGCCACCTCTCTGATCCATCTTCTCCTGCTTTCCCTTCTTCTCTTCACCTGCTCTGTTCCAGACATCCTGGCTTCCCTGCTGTTTCATGAACACACCAAGAAAACTCGACTCAAGGCCTTTGCCCGTGCTTTTTCCTCTGCCTGAGACAGTGTTCTTTCTGATATCTGTCTTGCTTGCTCCCTCTCTTCCTGTAGATCTCTGCTGAGATGTCGGCTCCTCAGAGATGCCTGTTCTGACCAATCTCTATAAACAATGCCCATTCCCACCATCCCCATCACTCCTTTTTTTTTTTTTTGAGACACAGTCTCACTCTGTCACCCAGGCTGGAGTGCAATGGCACAATCTTGGCTCACCGCAACCTCCGCCTCCTGGGTTCAAGGGATTCTCCTGCCTCATCCTCCCCAGTAGCTGGGATTACAGGTGCCCCCCATGGCACCAGGTTAATTTTTGTAGTTTTAGTAGAGATGGGGTTTCTCTGTGTTGGCCAGACTGCTCTCAAACTCCTGACCTCAAGTAATCCACCCACCTCGGCCTCCCAAAGTGCTGGGATTACAGGCATGAGCCACCGCACCTGGCCTCCCCATCACTCTCCAGCCTCTTATGCGTTGTCCCACTTCTTTCCAGTACTTCTCATCAGCTGACACACTGTTGTGTTTTTCTTTGTTTAATGTATCTTCCTTTATTTGCATGTCTGCTCCCTCAAAGCAAAACTACCGTTTTGTTCAATGGAGCAGTACATGGCACACAGTAGGGATTCAATAAATAGTTGAGGAATGAGTGAGTGAATTCAGTAGACTGAGTTAACCCAACAAGACATGAGCAGCATCTTAGGGAGTGGAGACAGAACCACCTAGATAGTCCTTATATCAGGTTTAAGGAAGAAAGACAGATGAGATCCCTTCCATTTCCCCAAATCCTGTAATATTTATAAAATGAATGGAAAGCTTTGATAAATTTCTGTTTGTCCATAAAACAAGGACAGCACATTTTTCTCCATGGACTGTATTGTTAGAACACAATAATTGAGGACATCAAAGAAAATTATTAGGAATGATGCATGGTAATTTCATTCTGTTCATTTCCTATGTTCCTCCCCAGTATTAGCTAATTTTTCCCTATACTGCCTATTGAAGTAATAACTTTAAAAAAAGATCTCTCTGAGTTATTTGAATTCCTTTCATCCAGTGACCTCAGAGTGTGGCAGGTACAGCAATTCATTAGTTCTCTTTTATTATGTGAGTGGAATTAACATATGATTACCATATGTTGTAGACTGAGAAATAAGCAAGGACCACAAAAGAATCATAAAAACAGGACGGAAAAAAGAAGCAGCTAGAAGCCAGTGGTTCAGCTACATCAAAGTCATGGGAGGTTGTGGTACTTGTGCTGAGTGTGTGTTTCAGGGAGGGCTGGGAAGTGAAGAAAATAATGCTTTTCATGGGTGTCCCCCTGATACATCCCATTTCTCATATGGGAGGCTTGAGGACTGGTTTGTAGGAGCAGCTGAAGATCTGGGCATCTGCCAGGGGCCGCTGGAGTGGAAGTCTGGAAGCCCCCAATGTTCAGCTGATTTAGACCCTGACAGTCTCTTGCCCTCTGCTTGCATGAAGCATTTCGATTCCCCACCTCAACATGTCTCTACCCAATCTCCAGGGTGTGGACATTTATCCTTTCTGACCACCATGGTCAGAAGGGAGGGTTGCCTCTGCAGAATTCTGGCTGCAGTTACAGCCTGCACAGTTCATTTGGTAATTAATCATGGGCCGCCTTGGGACAAGCCGACTGTTGCCAGCCTACATTGTTACTTAGACTTAATTCTGTCTTGCGCATTAAATGTTTGCATGTGGATACCTTGTGTGCATGGTAGGCAGGGACTGCTGCCTGTATTTCTTTTCTGTAGTCATGCTGTGCATCTGGTAAGATTTCAGCAAAGACATTTTGAGGAAGTAAGAAGCTTCTGCTCTTCTGGAGAGATGGAGAGTGTCTAAAAGAGAACTGGGAGGAAAGTGGTGCCCATGTGGTACATGTGGTGCCCTTCAGTTGTTTTGTCTATGAAGGCAAGAGAAATGCCTGCTGAGAGAGCACCTCTCCTGGGCTTAGCCTGACATTGGCACCTTTACCAGATGACAGCTGTCCCTTAACTGGCAGTTACTTGTGCCAGGCGCTGTGCTAAGAGCTTGAAATGCATCCTTACCACCGTTCCATGAGGAAGAGATTTCTGTGCCATTTTACAGATGAAGTAAACTGAGGCTCAGAAGGATAAAGTGACTTTTACAGTCATACAACGGTGGAACCGAGATTCAAGACTTGTCTGACAACCTTGTTTTTCATTGCAGCCCTGCTGAATGGCCTCCATCATCACTAACAACCTTGTGAGTTGGAGGTTATCTTCCCATTTTACTGATGAGAAAACAGGTGCAGGAAGGCTGGGCCTTGGACAAGGACCGACTCATCAACTCTTCAGCCTTCCAGGAATATACCGTGCATTCAGTCTCAATTCATAAATTCTGCCAATACTGAAATACTTAAGGATGTTTTCCCAGTGTAATGCATCCTTACTGATGAAGCTCTGGCTTGTGGTTTTCCTGCTAACAAGTGTGTCTCCTCCACTGGTGTCTTCTCTAATGCTCAGCATGGCACCTGGTACAGAGTAGGTGCTCAGTTAGTGCTGGTCGGGAACCTGGGATACAGCTTGACAGACACCCAGCCTGCAGCTCCCAATTTACTTAGGAGCCTTCATGTATGACATTGATGGATTTTTAAACAAATTACTTGGAGAGGTATGGAAGAGAGAGGGGAAAAAGACCAGGGAAACTAACACACATTGATAGGGACAGAAAAGTGGTTGCTGTGAAACGACTGCTGTGAAACACTTATTTCTGGGGTTAATGTCCATCAGATGAACCTAACAGAATCTATTCCTTGAAAAAAAAATGTTTTGTAATATGGTAACATGCATTTCTATAAATTTGTGTGCCACTTAAAGTAATTTTTTTGGGAGAGACAGCCCTTAAAGCAAGTGATATTTTGTGGTTTGTATATCCACCTTATAACAAATTAAGATGACATTTAGCATTTATAATTGTCAATTCTGAGGATTTCAATGTTGCAAACCTGAGAGACAAAGCTGGGTCATCAAAGTCAAGGCAACTGAATGTTCCCCATCAGCCACTAACAAGTGTCATAAAAATTTACTTCATGCTGCTTCAAAACAGCACTAACATTCCCTTCAAATGAAATAATTGGCATTCCATTTACAGAGATGCAGAAGAGATGGGGGAAGCAAAAGCCCATTTTGAGAGAGTCAGGAACATTAGAACACATTTATCATGGCCTTTCATGCCTTCTAACCGCAGTCCTTCTTGCTGGATCTATGGGCTCCTACCTGCTTGTGGGACAGCTGCAGTTTGCTTGGATGTGCTCATTCAGGCAGGTGTTCTGCCTGGCAGTCTCTTCACATTGAGATTGCCTCTTGGTCGGTCTGTTCTCTCTTTTTCTACTAGAGTCCTCAGATTTGGGGATTTGAGAGAGCTGTGACTATGACCACAGCCTTGGGAGCCTAGCAAACCTGGCTTGGATACACCACTTTGTCTTGTTGTGTCTCAGTTTTCATGTCTATGAAATGGGCCTAATAGCTGCTCTATTGTGAGGGTTAAATGAGTTTATTGTTATAAAACAACCAGTTCAGTGCCTGCACAGGGTAAGTATTCAGTGAGTCTGGCTAGCTAGCACTTTTAGTTCCAGAAAGTACTGCTTTTTGGAACACTGGCATGTGGCTTCTTCTCTGTCCTTACCCTACTGTGGAAACTGGTATATTTCCACCTGCAGGGATTCATCACTGTATGTGGAAAATAGGGAGGGCAAGCTCCCAGCTTAAAAGAAACTAAATTTCTATCTACATGGGGCCATCCAAGGATCGCAAGCCAATCAAGCAAATCTAGTGGCCATGACAGTTAGAAGAGATCTTAGAGGCCACCTAATCCAAACTCCTCATTTTATACATGTGGAAACCAAGGCACAGAGAGGGGTCCTGGCTGTGCCAAAGATCACAATCTGGTTGGTAACAAAACCAGGGCTAGAAGCCAAGCCCCTTGGCCAACTGAGCATCAGGTACAGCGCCTCTCTAAGTACACTCCTTTGCAGTGCTTTCATAGCTGCACTTTAAAAATGAGGTCCAGTTGCAAAGTGAGAGCAATGAGCGTTTCTAATTTACTTAGGAAAGAAGAGGAAAATGATGGGCTTTATAATTGCCGGAATCACACTTCTAACTAGATTTACAGGGTGGAGGATTGATTGCATGCACCGAGTGCCGGTGTATTCAGCAAGCTTCCGTTCTGATGCAATTAAGGCTTGCTCCTTCCAGCTCTGCTGAGGACCTGGGTGAGACTCCAGGAGACTCAGGTGTGAGATGGAAGCCCAGGCTGCACTGGCCCTGGCCTTAAGTTTGAATAAATCCGTGGAAATAGGCAAAAACTTGGAGCCCATGTTCTAAGTGGGGCTGTTGGGTCATCACTAGGCTGAGCAGAGGAGACTCTAACTGAAAGAGCATTCCAGCTACAGACTCCAGAAGATTCTGGGTAATTTGTACATGGAGCCTTCTTGACCTTCTCTAACTAGGCCCTGGACCAGTGAGGACCAGGTCTGGAAGGATACCAGGTTGTCTTGGGATTTGAATCATTTATAAACTGTATAGTCTTGGGCATAATGCTTACCACTTTGAGCTTTAGTTTTCTCAACTTTAAAATGAGAATAATAATGGAGCACCTGCTTCATAGGGTTGTAGTGAGGACTAAAAGAACTAACATTTTAAAATTACTTGGGACTGTACCTGATATGTAGTAAGTGTTCAAAAACTATTAAATAAATGAGTAAATAAAGACATAAACTATATGCCTGGAGACTGTGGAAAATTTAAGCTGACGACTTTGCCTCTAGCCACCTGGACTTAGAGCCTGCCACTTGCTCATACTCCCCCTCTGGTGGGATTGAACCTGTCTCCACACCACATCCTGGTTGGGGAGGGTGGGGCTAATGTCTCTTTCTCTCTTCCTTCTGCCTGTTCCTGCCATCACTTGGACCCAGTCCTGGGTCATGCTTCCTGGTACCTGGGCTGCTGAGCAGACTCCTGCTGTCCTTCACACAGTAGCAGAATCCCCATGGGACTGCCTGCTTGAAGCTTTATGCCATGGTCACTCAGGGCCTCCTGTGCCCTTTCCCTGCTGCCCAGGTGGCACCTCGAGGGCAGCCTCCATCTTGATCGTTTCTGGGTTTGTTCTGTCCTCTGGACTTTGGAGATGTGTGCCATGAGCTTCTCCAGAAGAGTCCAGTACTGCCCTGCAGCTGGGCCTGTGGTCCTGGCCTGCTCTACCCACCTCACCTGGCATGGCTCATGCCTTTTGGCTGGCTGCTGATCAAGAGATGGAGTGCGCAGGAGAGAGGAATCAGACCTCTTCTGTAACCAAACTCCTGTGGAAATCTAGACCAATGAAGCCTAGAGATCTGAGCTGCCCACTTGTCACTCACTTGCGAGTGACAGTATGGCAAGAAAACACATTATTTACTCTTCTAGAGGCAAACCAAAGAGGCTCACAATGTCCCACAATCCACCAAAGGCCCAGCCATCTCTCTACCCACCAAAACCCATATCCTCAGTGATCTCTGTCCCAAGAAGGGACATCTCCCAGGGAGGACCCATGAGGGTTCTGAACTACGCCCCTGTGGCCTAAACTTTTCTTAAATCTTGTCTATTTTAGTTCCTTGCTCATTGATAATCTGGAGTCTTGTTTTAAGCTCCAAAATGGCAAATCACTTTTATTTTGTAGCCTAACTTGGATTGTCTAGGAGTGGTTGTTGGAGTGCTATGTTAAGAAGGACCCCGAGAAATTGAAATACTGCACTGTTAGTGGGAATGTAAAATGGTGCAGCTGCACAGTATGGAAGTTTCTCGAAAAATTAAAAATAGAGTTAACATATGATCCAGCAATCTTACTCCTGGATGTACATCCAAAGAATTGAAATCAGGAACTTTAAGAGATATCTGCACTCTCATGTTCATTGCAGCATTATTCACGATAGCCAAGAGGTGGAAGCAACTGAAATGTTCCAAAGACAGATGAATGGACAAAGCAAATGTGGTATGTGCATACAATGAAATATTATACAGCCTTAAAAAAGAAGAAAATCTTACTATTTGCAACAACATGGATGGACCTGGAAAGCATTACAGTAAGTGAAATAAGGCAGTCACAGGACAAATACTGCATGATTCCACTAATACGATGGATGTAAAATACTCAAACTTTTAGAAGCAGAAAATAGAATAGTGGTTGGCAGGGGATAGGGGAAAGGGGAAATGGGGAATTGTTGTTCAATGGGTATAAAGTTTCAGTTATATGAGATGATATGGTTTGGATCTGTGTCCCCACTCAAATCTCATGTCGAATTGTAATCCCCAAAGTTGGAGGTGGGGCCTGGTGGTTGGAGGTGATTGGATCACGGGGACGGCTTCTTATGGTTTAACACCATCCCCCTTGGTGCTATTGTGGTGATTAGTGAATTCTTGTGATATCTGGTTGTTTAAAAGTGTGTGGCACCTCCTCCCATCTCTCTCTTGGTCCTGTCCCTGCCATATAAGATGCCTGTTCCTGCTTTGCCTTCCACCATGAGTAAAAACTCCCTGAGGCCTCCCCAGAAGCAGATGCTGCCATGCTTCCTGTAAAGCCTGCAGAACGGTGAGCCAATTAAACCTCTTTTCTTTATAAATTACCCAGTCTCAGGTATTTCTTTATAGTAGTGCAAGAACGGACAAATACACGAGATGAATAAGTTCTAGAGGTCTGCCATACAACATAGTGCCTATGGTTAACAACATGGTATGGTGTGCTTAAAACTTTGTTAAGAGCATAAATCTTATGTTAGGTGTTTTTACCACACACACACTCCCAAAAGGGACACAAACTTTTGGAGGTGCTAGATGTGTTTATTAACTTGATTGTGGTGGTTTCAGACATGTATTCATAGGCCAGGCGTAATGGCTCACGCCTGTAATCCCAGCACTTTGGGAGGCCAAGGTAGGTGGATCATCTGAGGTCAGGAGTTTGAGACCAGCCTGACCAACATGGAGAAACCCTGTGTCTACTAAAAATACAAAATTAGCCAGGCATGGTGGTGCGTGCCTGTAATCCCAGCTACTCGGGAGGCTGAGGCAGGAGAATCGCTTGAACCCGGGAGGCAGAGGTTGCAGTGAGCCAAGATTGCGCCATTGCACTCCAGCCTGGGCAACAAGAGTGAAACTCCGTCTCAAAAAAAAAAAGTATTCATATGGCCAAACTCATCAAATTGTACATATTAAATATATGCAGTTATTTGTATACCAATTATTCCTCAATAAACCTGTAAAAAACAAAAAGTATGCCAGGGCCGTAACAGGGCTCAGGGAGAAAATGTGATGTACTCAATACTCAGCACTCAGCAGTTATTGGCCAGGGTTCTGAGAAACGCAGACTGTAGTGAATATCTGTGGTTTATCTGCCCTACATCCCTTCTCCACTTTCTTCTGGAAAGGGCATCCCTCTCTCTTGGGTACCTGCTGCTCATTAACTCTATGTGGTTCCAGTGAGAATACCAATTACAGTACCTTGTTCGCTGGTTCAGTGATGGACATGTGACCCAGGCCTAGCCAATCATGATGCCCCAACCACATAGCCACAGTGATTTGTCCAGGGAACAAGCATGTGACCCAAGCCAGCCAATCAGAGATCTTCCTTGACATAAAGCCAGAAAGGCTGCTCTTTCCTCTGGGATCACTGGCTGGAGGAAATGAAAGTGGAGCAGTATGCAGCTCTGCCCACCTCTCCCTCCACTCCATGCCCCTTTCTCCTCTCCCAGCACACAGAAAGCCTATGATAGGGGTCTGCTGTGTGTCCTCACCCAAATCTCATGTCGAATTGTAATTCCTAATGTTGGAAGGGGGGCCTGGTGGGAGATGATTGAATCATGGGGGTGGACTTCCCCCTTGCTTTTCTTGTGACAGAGTTCTCCCAAGATCTGTTTGTTTAAAAGCGTGTAGCACTCCCCACTCCCACGGCCATGTGAAGACGTACCTGCTTCCCCTCACCTTCCACCAGGAATGTAAGTTTTCTGAGACCTCCCCAGAAGTAGAAGCCTGTACAGCCCACAGAACCAATGAAACTTCTTTTCTTTAAACATTACCCAGGCTCAGATAGTTCTTTTTTTTTTTTTTTTTTTTTTTTTTGAGATGGAGTCTCACTCTGTGGCCCAGGCTGGAGTGCAGTGGCACAATCGTGGCTCACTGCAACCTCTGCCTCCCGGGTTCAAGCAATTCTCCTGCCTCAGCCTCCTGAGTAGCTGAGACTATAGGCACGTGCCACCACGCCTGGCTAATTTTTTGTATGTTTAGTAGAGATGGGGTTTCACCGTGTTAGCCAGGATGGTCTCAATCTCCTGATTTCGTGATCCGCCTGCCTCAGCCTCCCAAAGTGCCGGGATTACAGACGTGAGCCACCGCGCCCGGCCTCAGATAGTTCTTTATAGTAGTGCAAGAACAGACTAATACAGCCTGTTTGCAGTAAGAAGGAATAAGGCTAATGGCAGGAGGTGGCAGATGCAGAAAGGCCTGACATTGTCATTTGAGACCCTAGATCCAGCTGGACTTGAAGCCTGCTATCCCTACTGTGATCAGATTGTGGGCTTAAAAACTTAAGCTAGCTAAAATTGGGTCTCCTACACTGCAACCAAATACATGCAGGAAATATCTGTCAACCATCTTGTTGTACTCAAGACACCCTCAGTCCTAACAGGGTTTTAAATTTAACTGGGAAGCCCCTTCACTTCCTCTCTTCACACCCCCAGAGGTTGCCTGGCTCTAGTCTTAGAACCCTCTAAAAGCAAGAAAAGTACTTTTTTCTCCTTTTAATTATATTCATAAGTGCCATGGGTAACTCTTCTTCCCCCTGCTCAATCTCAGGTGAAATTTCTGTTCTCTATAGCAGGGGTCCCCAACCTCCGGGCCATGGGCCTGGCTGCACAGCAGGAGGTGAGTGGCAGGAAAGCCCAGGGAGCAAAGCTTCATCTATATTTATAGCTACGCCCTACTGCTCGCATTACCACCTGAGCTCTGCCTCCTGTCAGCAGGGCATTAGATTCTCACAGGAGCACGAACCCTATTGTGAACTGCACATGCGAGGGATCTACGTTGCATGCTCCTTATGAGAATCTAATGCCTGATGATCTGTCACTGTCTCCCATCACCCCCAGATGGGACTGTCTAGTTGTAGGAAAACAAGCTCAGGGCTCCCACAGATTCTACATTTTGGTGAGTTACAAAATTATTTCATTACATATTACAATGTAATAATAATAGAAATAAACTGCACAATAAGTGTAACGCACTTGAATCATCCTGAAACCATCCCCCACCCCATGTGTGGAAAAATTGTCTTCCACGAAACCAGTTCCTGGTGCCAAAAAGGTTGGGGACCGCTGCTCTGTAGGGCTTAGCGTTTGAACCAAATCCCTCAACTTCTGTGAATCTGTTTCAAGGTCATAATCATGAATAAAGAAAATTTTTAGCTCCAAGATGTGTATTATACATTGTTTATGATAGCAAAAAACTGAAAGAAACTTGATGTCTATAAATAAGGGGATAGTTAAGTCAATGCATGTTCACATTATGAAATAGTGTGCAGCCATTACAATGATATTTACAGTTTCCTGCTTAGCGTGGCATTGAAAGCACTATGTAGAATTTAGCCCTCTCGTGGTGTTCACGAGGAGCATTGAACCACTGAGTGCATGTAATTGTTCGTATAATCTTTACTGACACTTTCTGTAGTTGAGGGAGAGGTCACATTGCACTGGGGCATGCGATTCCACTGTCAATTCTTTGCTATATTCTTTTGTTGTCCACATCCCCTGCAGTAGTCCCGTTGTGGGGTCTCAGTCTCTTGTGTCTTTCCCATGCAGCACCTAGCCTGTCTTCACTCTCCTCCTGTCTTGATTTGCTTTAAGGAAACTCAAAAGCCGTTCCTTTCAGTCACAAAAAGCAATCTAAATCTCTCCTAGCTCCTCTCTCCCAATTGATCCTGGGACAATCCCTCCCCACCCACCGCCCCCACCAGAGCCATCCAAGTAGCTAGATTCTTTCTCCTTATGAGGCAGTTGAGCCCTGATTTTTGCCACTGGAGCCCATCCTCTGAGGTCCCTACCTCCATTGCAAATGGCCAGCAGGGCTTCTCAGACCTAACTGCACCGGAATCCCTGGAGGGTTCCAGACAGCACGGGTGCTGGGCGCTGCCCCAGCGTTTCTGATTCAGCACATCTGGGTGGGACCTGAGAATCTGCATCTCGAACAAGTTTCCAGGTGATTCCCAGGTGATGCTGATTCTGCCAGTCTGGGGATCACACTTTGAGAACCACTGGTTTGGAGTATTTCTTCTCCACACAAACAAGACTCTCCCTAAGAGGAATTTTGGTGAAGAGTGTTTTTTTCCATCTTGTCACGTAGTACTATCATTGCTGGAGGGTAAAAAAGTGACCTAAAAATGCTCGTGCCTGGAGTGTCTGCTTCTCAGTCTCTCCAGACCAATAGAGAAAGGGATCACAGACCAGCCATCTGCTGGGTTTGTTTAACCAAAGAGATGCAGATCAGGACCCATAGCTTGGAAAGTGATTTCTAGCACTTAACTAGAGCCATACCCATGGTCACCAACCCAGAGAAGGTACCAGTGTTGGGAGCAGATTTGGGCCTGCATAGGCCTGGAGTCTGGGGCCCCAGGAGTCAGGTGAGAGAGGTAGACCAGTCAGCACAATGGCAGCTATATTCAGTTACCTCTGTGCTAGGGCATGTTGGAGATGGCAAGGGCACAGCTGGCCTAGCTGTCCCTGCCCCCAAGGCCTTGCTCTCTGTTGAGGACACTGGCTAAGCCAGCATGTGCAAATATGAAGACACCTGGAACTCATGGTGGAAAAGCCGTGGGTGGTGGAAAAGTCCCAGGGGATATGCTTCTAGTTCCATCAGGGACATTAGTTAGCGAAGCTTTGATCTGGAGCATGTCACATTACCTTCCCAGATGTGTCATTGATAAAACAAGGGGCTTGCACCAGATGATGACCTCTGCTCCATAAGACTCCACAGCCAAATGGATCCTCAGGGCTGGCATTTCACTTCTTTATTAGGATTTTCTTTTGGGGGAGCAGGGCTGGATGGACCTGCTCAAATGTTGCGAGAACTTGGGCCAGTTATAACACCTTGGTGTGTTTTCCAGCCTCCTTTGTCATGAGGCTCAGACTGCTAGAGACCCTCCACCCTGTGCCTGATCCCTGTGGTGCTTTTATTTTGACAGGTGGACACAGGTGTTGGGGGAGCACAGGTGTGGAGATGGGGGCATGCTTGACTTCCAGATGTTGGGGGTGCCCAGCACAGCTGACCTGGGTTGACCCCAGCTGGCTGTGTGGTACATCTGAAAACAGGAGTGCTGGGAGAAAAGCATCAATGGCTCTTGCTTAGGCCACTCTACGGATGGCAGACCAGACCATTTAAAATGGCTGTGGATTGTGAAGGGAGGGACTCAATTGGGAGTGGACTGGGGACAATATTGCAGTCTGTGCACAGGAGTGTGGCTCCTCCTTGGAGCCAGCTGTGGGACTTGCCATTGCCTGCTATAGTATTGGTGGGAATTTGGGGGTCATTTCTGCAGTTTCCCCAGATTCTATAGTTGGACTGGTCCCAGGATATCAGGGAGGTCTCAACTGCCAACAGGAGCTCTTGGTGGGCATGCCAGCCTTGGGCAGGGCCCCCTCTCTGGCCAGATGGGGCTGCCCTTGTGACTTGAGAGGCAGACCCATGTTCAGGGCTTTTTTCCTCTTTTCCTTTGCTGTGTCCCCCTTCCCCAGTACCTTGGGATTCTCTTGGCTGACAACTACCTGAGCACTTCACACCTCATTGAAAAGTCACCACAATAGTTACCAGATCATTAACAGGGGATTTGAAAAGGCACTTCAAAGCATCTCTCCCAGAATTGCTGAGACAGGTGTAAGAGTCTATCTGAGCAAAGAGTAGCCAGTTTAAAGTGATGTTGGGGATTTGAAGAATAGGTGTTAATTAAGCTGGGCTGAGCATCAGCGGGATAGGAAACCTTCTAATCCGAGCATTGTAACAATCCATGCAGTGGTGAGGAGGTCTGACAGTTTCAGATGAAACACAAAATGTACGGACTTTATTGCTCCTCTCACACTTTAATGAGGAATTTGACGCAATTCTAGGTCTTCAAATGCCTGGTACTTGTTTTGGCAAGAATAAACATAAACAAATCATTCTGCACCACAGGCTTCATAATTAATTTTACTAATTAAGGTTAATGAGGTGATATAACTGCAAATGAAATGCCTGAATGGCTGGGGTTGGGTGGGCAGATAAACTTTCCTTCTACCAAAAATTCTACACGAAGGAAGATAACAAAGGGTTGTTTCCAATAGGCAGACTGTTAAATTGCAACCCGTAGAAGAAACCACTTTAGTGAAACTTTAACATTAGTAGTTGCATCATTACAAACCTGAGTGTTGTTTGAATGGATATACAAGCCTTCCCTACCTGGAAACCTTGTTTTCAGAGATCCTTGTCCACTTGCAAGAGATCTCTGGGTAGCAACAGACTCAAGTGCAGATCTTTATCTTTCTGTCAGTGGCTATGTCAGTGGGTTTCATTTGTAGCTGCATGTCAGAATCATGTGGGAAGCTTCTTAGTAACACAGATGTCAGGACTCACTCAAGACATATGGAATCAGAATCTCTGGGGACAGAGACCTGGCATCCACATTTAAAAATAACTAGCCGGCCAGGCACGGTGGCTCACGCCTGTAATCCCAGCACTTTGGGAGGCCGAGGCGGGCGGATCATCTGAGGTCAGGAATTCGAGACCAGCCTGACTAACATGGTGAAACTCCGTTTCTACTAAAAATACAAAAAATTATCCGGGTGAGGTGGCATGCACCTGGAATCCCAGCTACTCGGGAGGCTGAGGCAGGAGAATCGCTTGAACCCGGGAGGTGGAGGTTGCAGTGAGCTGAGATCACACCATTGCACTCCAGCTTGGGCAACAAAAGCGAAACTCCGTCTCAAAAAAAAAAAAAATTTCAGGGTGATTTTTGTGCCATTTTAGAACGAGGGTGTTTGGGAACTATAGGAAGCTGAAAATACTTTTTGTGAGGTTTTTTTTTTTTTTTTTTTTTGCCATATTCAAAGCTACTTCAGAGCACAACTGCTTTAAAATGTCACTTCTCGGCCTTCAGCTATGTTACCTCCAAGAGGGCTAACTTGCAAGGTGCCTTTCCTAGATGCCAGACAGGAAATGTAAGCCAAGTACAGGAGTGTTTGGACTCGTGGTGACCATCTTTCATGTCGTGCGATCATCTGTCTGGCACTGTGTAGGCTGGAAACAAGGTGTGAAGCAGCCAGCAGTTAGTGTTGTTTCATATTTGGAAGTAGCAAATTCCACCTAGGATGTCCTGCTATCTGGGTATGACTTGCTAAAATGTCACTGTGTCCATTTGTGCATGAGACCAAGCATGCTGTGTGGGCCCAGGTGGGCTGGTCCAAACTGCACACCCCACCCTAGATTGTCTGCCTGACCCCTGGAGGGTGGGCCACACAGCCAGAGGATGCCTTTCCCTACATCCATGGTGGGAAAGGTAGGTGCTGGGCAGGCCTAGAGGGGGCAAGGGTGATGGGCAGGAGGCAGTGCTAGGTAGGAAGGTGTCAGCAGCTAGATGGGAATCTATTCTTGGGACTCTCTCATTGATCAACCTGGGGGCCCCACCTAAGTCTTTCAATGTACTGGTCTCAACTTGTCCTTTTAGATTTTATTAAAATCACCTCAAAAATCTGTCCCTTGGCTGATAGGCACACAAATATCTCCCATGTATCTCTGGGTATTCTGGGCACTCACATCTCTCCTGACTGCCTCTGGCCATGGCTCCTGCTGCTGCTGGGCCCCCAGTCTCCGCTGTGTGCCGCTGTATTTTCCCACAGACTAGCCTGCCAACCAACTCAGCCCCAGTCTTTTCTTACCCCTAAAGTTCCACCAGCCCAAGGCTTTGGGTGGAGCAAACTTCCAGACCCAATTCAGAGCCTGGAGACCTCACAAGGATGTCTTTGGCCTCATCCTGGGCCGGATCCTTTACACACTCATGCTACTCCTTGTGCTTTAAAAGTGAAGCATGGCTGGGCGCAGTGGCTTACCCCAGTAATCCCAGCACTTTGGGAGGCTGAGGCGGGCAGATCACGAGGTCAGGAGATCGAGACCATCCTGGCCAACATGGTGAAACCCTGTCTCTACTAAAATACAAAAAAAAAAAAAAAAAAAAAGAAAATTAGCTAGGCATGGTGGTGCGCCCTGTAGTCCCCAGCCACTCGGGGGGCTGAGGCAGGGGAATCGCTTGAACCTGGGATGCAGAGGTTGCAGTGAGCCGAGATCATGCCACTGCACTCCAGCCTGGTGATAGAGTGAGACTCCATCAAAAAAAAAAAAAAAAGCAGCGTACATCCCACTCCAGGCCCAATTCCCCTCCTCATCCAGCATCTCCTCACCCCTCAGAGACCTCTGAGACTCCACCCGCCAGGGCAACACTGCCAGTGCCAAGACCTCCAGGTTGAAAGAGAGAGCAGGGAAATCAATTGCGGGGGCATATTTCACTCCTCTGTTTCTCAATGTTATGGCTTCAGCATTAAAATCAAATAGCCAGAGATAAGATTCTGCAGGCATAAGCCAATTATATACATATTTCAGGCAAATCATATGCAAATAACACATGTGACTCTGCCCTGGATTGAGTCTGCTCAGATGTGTCTCTTAGAAGCAGGCTAATAGAGATAATTGGTAAAGTTCATTTAAGGTGTGGGTGCCACAGGGGAAAGAGGGGAGAATGGTGAATTCTTAAACCCCAACTGCAGGCCAGGAAGTTTTATATATGTCATGTGTTCAATTAGCACTTACTCAGTGGCTGCTGTGTGTCCAGAATGGTAATAGGGATAGTGAGACAAATGAAAAGCTGTGCACCCCAGCGGAACTCTCAGATGAGTCGGGACACAAACACGGTGACATGTACAGGATGCTGTGGGGCATGCACAGACCATCTGTCTAAATCACATTGGGGCATCCAGAAAGCTTCCTGGAGGTGGCGATGCCTGAGCTGTGTTTTGAAGGATAAATAGAAGACATTAAATTAAATAAGGGGAAAGGAAAAAATAAAAAAATAAAAATAAATTAAAAAAATAAATAAGGGGAAAGGTGTTGTAGGCTGCCTGGCATATTAAGTGGATCAGCATGGTGCTGGGAGGGGTGCATGCACCAGGTAGGGGAAATGAGGGGAGAGGGGGTTGGTGAGATACAGGGGCTGGATCATCAGGGGATCAGCATGGAGCTGGGAAGGTGGAGCTTCATCCTGAAAAGTTAGCATGTAAGCAGGCGAATAATGAGATAAGGAGATGTTTCTGGAAGCTCTCAGACTGCAACATGGTCCATGGGCTGGAGCAGGTCCAGGTGGGGCAAAGAAGCCAGGCAGGAGGGCTTAGACCAAGCAATAGTGGGAGAGACAAGGAGGTGGAAATCATCGGGAAGTTATTTAGGATCTCAGAGTAGTAGGACTCTCTGATCAGTCAGTTGTGGAGGGTGATGTGAAGAGGAATCCTGTATGATTAGCAGGTCTGGGGCTTGGGAGGTGGACATTGGACCATGGGAAGAAGGCAAGTGAGAGAGCAATTTTATTTTGGACACATTTGGTGTGAGGAGCTGGAGGGTATCCAAGACGCCATATCCAAGATATATGACACCTCACACTGCCTTGGGTCACATTCTCCAAAAGCAAGTATTTTATTTAATGTAAGTATTTTATGATGGAAGTGCTCCCAGGAGAAACCTAGAAGGGAGTGGGGAAAGCAGGACCAGGAACGGGAGGAAGCCAAGCAGAGTGAGACATCAGCAGCCCTGTGGAGGATGGCTTCATCCTGATTCCACAGGGAGCACTGGATGGAAGTTACACCTTGGAATTTGTCCCCACTCTAGGCCAGGGGACTGGGCTCTCCTACTCCCACTCCTGTGTGTCATGAGCCTGGGGCTGCCCTGGGTGAGGATGGGGAGGAAATTAGTAGGCATTTCAAGGTCTTAGAGTATGTGGCTTGAGAGTGATCCTCCCATGTCCACCTCCCAGAAAGACTGGCAAGTGTGGTTATTGGAAGCAAAAGCCCACTGAAGGCGGGGAGGGGTATGCAGAAACAGCAAAAGCCACCTGAAGGCATCTGGGCAGGGCACCAGAGTGTCTGCTGGCCACATGGAATCCCTGACCCTCAACGCTAATCTGCAAAGTAGGTGCATCTGTGCTTTGCAAACAAGGGCATCAAGTTCAGAGAGGTTAAGTAACCTGCCCCCAGTCACACAGATAGACAGAAGTGGTGAGCCTTGGAACCCAGGGCCTTTAGATTTCCCACGCTGCCTATGCATCTCACAGCTGCTAGTTAATTAAAAGAGCATCATCGTCAAGGGCTAACACCACACCAGACTCATCCATGTGATAATTGCTTTGTTCCAAGCAACCCAGGAGCCATTTTCCTTCTTAGGTTGCAGGTGAGGAAGCAGAGGTGCAGAGAGTCACCCAGCCAGGGCCAAGAAACTGGGATTTGAATCTGGGTCCATCTGAGTCCCAATCTCATCCCTAGGTTGAAATCCATTGTCCTGGGCCTTCTATCTGGAGGCACCATCCCAGCAATTGCCCAGACTGTCTTGGAAAACGTGTGGGGCAAGGTCAGGTAAAATTTTTAGGTTTCTTGGAGGTCACTTAATGTCCTTTGGCAAGAAGGTAGAAAAATCCAGACCCGGATCCAGGCCTCTGGGTTGTGCAGATTGCCGTGGCCTACTCCCTGGCCCAACTCCATAGAGAGAGGGCTGGGTTCTGCCAGTTCTGTTGCTAGTGGTTTCTGAAAGGGTAATTTGGCAAACAATGCTGAGAAGCTGGTTGTGGCAATAAATTACCATGTTTAAAGAAATTATTTTTATCGCTTTCTGTATTCTGAGGCTCTGAAGAATGCAGCAAGCAAAGGCAGGTTGCGTAGACGTTCTATTTGTGTGGGCCAAGGGTGAAGGCACAGATGAAGGAGTGTGTGTGTGTGTGTGTGTGTGTGTGTGTGTGTGTGTTCGTGTTCAAATGCCTGCCTGCTTCTCAGCTGGATAAAATGTATTATGCAGGCACTAGATCTTTCCACCCTAGGAAGTGTTCAAAGGAGTTTGAGATGCTACATCTTCCTTGGAGAAATGCCTGTCCAGGATGTTGCAGGAGGAACTGATATCAGTGAAAAGATGGGCACATCAAAAGACATTTCAGAGCCCATGGTAGGCCTGGACCTAAGGGATACTTGACAAGGAGTCTAACGCCTTCCCCAGATATCCTCCCATGGCTGGCAGGGAAAGGCCTTATCGTATGTCCAGCTGAGGGAGAGACGGAAGCATCCCCCATGTTTGAGAAGAACACATTACAGAGAACTTTGACTTACATGACTGATACAATTTTATTTTATTTTATTTTAAGTTTTTGAGACGGAGTTTCGCTCTTGTTGCCAGGCTGGAGTGCAGCCTGGTAACCTCCATCTCTTGGGTTCAAGCGATTCTCCCACCTCAGCCTCCTGAGTAGCTGGAATTACAGGCATGCACCACGAAGCCCGGCTAATTTTTGTATTTTTAGTAGAGATGAGGTTTCACTATGTTGGCCAGGCTGATCTCCAACTCCTGACCTCAGGTGATCCACCCACCTCAGCCTCCCAAAGTGTTGGGATTACAGGTGTGAGCCACTGCGCCTGGCCTACTGACACAAATTTTAAGCTTTTGATTAAAGCTAACATTCTCAGAACTTAACACATCCATGCAGCCAGCACCCAGATAAAGAAAACAGAACATGACCGGCCCCCCAGTAAGTCTCCTCCTGCCTGCTTCCAGCTGCTCCCCTACCAGGGCAACTCACTCCTGACTTTTAACAGCAGAGGTCAGCTTTGTCTGCTTTTGTGCAGTCTATAAAAGGAATCATACAGACTGATAGAGGTTGGATGTTTATCTCCTCCCAATCTCATGCTGAAATGTGATGCCCAGTGTTGGAGGTGAGGCCTAGTGGGAGGTGTTTGGGTCGTGGGGGTGGACCCCTCATGGATAGCTTGGTCCTCTCCCTGAGGAAATGAGTGAGTTCTTATTCTATTACTTCATGTGAGATCTGATTGTTAAAAAGAGTCTGGGACCTCCTACTTCTCTCTTGCTCTCTCTCACCCTGTGACACACCAGCTCCATTTCCCTTCCGCCATGACTAAAAGTATCTGAGGCCTCCCCAGAAGCAGATGCTGGTACCTTTCTTCTTGCACAGCCTGCAGAACCATGAAAGAAATAAATGCCTTTTCTTTATAAATTACCCAGGCTCAGGTATTCCTTTACAGCAACAGAAAATGGACGAATACACAGACACATTTTGAAAGGGTAATTGGAAACAGCCCTTGTAATGCAGATCAGTAGTTTACTGTCTGGGATACTCATTATTTAATGGAATGTTTTGGTAAAGTCTTTCGTAAGGATTAACTGTCCCTGGACCCAACCTTTGTGCATATGAAGGTCTCTTAAAACATCTTTCAGGACTAGGGAGTCATTTGGGCTACTGGAAATTTACCCACATTGAAGGCAGAGCAGCTGGGAGGAATCACCAACCCTGGCACTGAGTTTCCGTTAGACAGGACCATCTTGTGTATTCTTTTGTTTTAGATCTCTGGTTCACAGCCTTGGCTGCACATGGGCATCTCCTGGGGAGCCTTTAAGAATACTGATTGGAGGGGCTGGGGGATTCCCACCCTTTGAGGTTCTGATGGTTTGACTTAAATCATTTTGGCCTTCCTGGCCTTAGAGTTCACCTGCAGGGTTACGTAACCAGGTAGAAAAGTTTCTGGCATTAGAGAGGCCTCGCTGGTGCTGTTAAGAAGGAGAAACCGAATGATGCACTTGCTACCGAGATGTTGAATCATGCCCAGATCCAGGGCAAACATCACTTCTCTAATCTCCTCTGATGACAGCCCAGGCCCCACTGGACCTGAAATTGTTAGGGTGATGATGGGGGTGGGGATGAGGAAGAGAAGAAGGATCAAATGGAAGGAAATTGTGTGGCCTTGGGAAAGTTGTTTAATATTCATCAAACACTTAAGACCTCAATTTTTTAATCTATAAAACTGGGGACAATAATAATACCACATCCATAGGTTTTCCAGGAGTATAAATGAGGAAAAGAATGTAAGCCATTTAGCACAGCAATGGGCACATTGTAAGTGCTCAACAAAATCTCATGATAATCATCATTATCACCATCATTGGAGGTTGTTACAGAAGAAGTATTTGTGACTTTTATAATCCTCAATTAAAATGTGCCCATTTGAGCTTGGCCAGAGAAGTAGCAAGTGACATCACCCAATATGTTTTGAGCCAGATGGGCCTCTCTTTTCTGAAAACAACTCCAGGGGCCATGATCATAAAAACAAGTTCCTAAGACTAACAGGTTGTAATGGTGTCAGCATCCTGCAAACTAGGTCTAGGTCTGCTTGAAAACACAGGGTAAGGGAAGAGGAAATGTTGGATGACCCCATGCTGGCCTGCTCAAGGCTTGCAAATCAGAGGCAGATGAATTGTTCCCAAGAAAAATTATAATTCTCTTCTGTCAATATCATGAAATGTAATGGATTTGAGCCAGAACTCAGGATTTTGTAAAACTGAGAAAAGAAGAAGGAAAATTTCCCTACAGCTGAAAATTTAAATAACCACGGCTCCAAGCACTCCATTTTCTTGAATTCTGATGAAATCTGGGTAAGGTAGATCAAGGATAAAGATAGTTTAATAGGGAAGTCAAGGTTACCCAGTGACACTCCAGGCTGTAATGTGAAAGGAGAATATAAATCCAACCAAATGGCAGGCATCGGCTGATGACCACAACCAATGGGCTGATGTCTGGTATTAGCTGGATGATGTCCCAAAACCATTTCCTTTGAGACTGTGATTGTTCACCTCATAGCATTTACATTTTGCAGGATTTTAAAAGAATAACTAATCCTTTCATTTGATATTCAGAGGTGCCCTGTATGTGGCATCCAGAGTAGTACTGTCCCTATTTAATAGCTGTATTGTAGAACATACATTCATGTTTTTTCTTTTTCCTTTTGAACAAAACCTCAATTTTGCTTCCATGTCTATTTCTGCCTCATGTGACTCAGAAGGTGACCTTATCTCCAGCTTGAAGAGTAGATCCTGATTTGATAACTCCAACCCTTCCCATGATTGGTTTAGACATGGACGTGTGACTCAAATTAGGCCGTGAGAAGTGAGAGGAAGTTTGTTGGATGTCTCCAAGAAAGTTGTCTTTGAGCCTAAGAAAGAGTCGGCCTGGAAATTTCTGTGTCTGGAAGTGACTCCTGGAGCTACTGCTATGACCTTGCTAGTAACCTGGTAATAAAACCAGTTGAGAAGAACAGAGTGGAGCAATGGAAAGAACCTGGATCCTGGATGGCCATTTAAGCTATGGAGTATACTGAATGCCACCCAACCTCTAGACCTCCAGGTATGTGAAGGAATAATTTTCTGGATTTCTTGGAGTTTTGTGTTACTTGTGGCCCAAAACATCCTACATGCTTTAGAGTATTCTGGGATTCAGGGGTTAAGTGAATTGCTTATGTCACCCAGACAGTAAGGAGTAGAGGACAGACTGAAACCCTCACTTCTCCACACCTTGTTCAGCTCTCTGCATTCCTCTGTCCCAGAGTGACAGTTTTACTTTCCTGAAATTAATCATAGGATATTCCATCATTGAACTGAAAGTTTGCATCTCATTCTTGCTCTGGCCAGTTAATAAAACAAAGCCAATAATAATCCCTGGCTTATAGCACAGACAGAGCTTTCATGTCCCCACTGAAACCAAGCACGAGTCCCACATTTGGACAGAAGCCGAGGTCCTGGTCTCCCAGATTTCAAATCTCTGTCATCTCACTACCTCTGCCATCTTTGCTGAAATGCCTGTCTCATACCTTTTCTCAGCCTAAGCATCATATATTCCAATTTCCAATTTTTCTAACCCCTGCAGAATTGGCCCATCTTTGCTTTGTACGTCACTGTAGCGTCTTCATGTATTTATCTCATCCCAGGATGTAGTATTGCATGGTGATATTTCTCAGCTGTCATATAAGGATGCTTTCCTCTATAGAACAGTGGCTTAAATAATTAGGGAATTTGTCTCTTCACTTAATGAGAAGTCCAGAGGTTAGCACTTCCAGGGCTAGTTCACCTGCCCCATCCTGTATCAAGGGCCCTGGCCCTTTCCTTCCTTGTGTATTCCTTGCCATGCTTTGTATATTGGCCACGTTTCCACTCATCACCTAAAGGTGGCTGCCATTGCCCCAAGCATCATGTCATCACACCATGAGGTCCAGAGCAAGAAAAGAAAGGAGGAAAAATCCTCTTTTTTCTCTTTTATTTTTCAGAGAAGATAATCTTTCTTCAAAGCTACCCAATAATTTACCTAAGGTCACAGAACCGGTAAAATAGTGGAGCCAGGATTTAAATGTGGACAGTCTGACTCTAGACTGTCCCATAGAAATATAGTGCAAGCCATATGTGGAATTTTAATTTTTTAGGAATCATGTTTAAAAAGTAAAAAGAAGCAGGTGAAATTAATATATTTGATTTAACTGAATATATCCATAAGATTATTTGAACATGTGATCAATATTCAAGTTATTAATGAGATATTTTACATTTTTTCATACTAAATCTTTGAAATCTGCCTCCTGGGTTCAAGCAATTCTCCTGCCTCAGCCTCCTGAGTAGCTGGGACTATAGGCGTGCACCACCACGCCCAATTAATTTTTGTATTTTTTAGTAGAGACAGTGTTTCACCATGTTGGCCAGGATGGTCTTGATCTCTTGACCTTGTGATCTGCCTGCCTCAGCCTCCCAAAGTGCTGGGATTACAGGCATGAGCTACCGTGCCCGGCCAAGTAGTAGTTTTTTACATTTACATTTAAGCTAATTAAAATGAAAATTAAATAGTCAATTCCTCAGTCACACTAGCCACATTTTGAGTTCTCAGAAGCCACATTTGGCCAGTGGCTACTACTGCGTTGGACAGCATACTTCTACAACCTTGAAGTTTAAGCTCATTTTTAATCAAATTCCCTGTACCCAAGGACACAGTACTGTGTTAGCAAGTGACCACCTCTAATTAGATGGTGCACAAGATCTACCGCTGAAAGACTGGAGACCTGCCCTGTAGTTGTTTCCCTGTTTCCAGTTAGCTGTGTGACCTCAAGGGAGTCACTCTAATTCTCTGGGCCTCTATTTATTCATTTGTCAAAGTGGGGGTATCATCTCCTCCAGCTCTCAAATGCTGTATTATTTCTCTCTTCTAAAAGAGGAAGGAATGAGGGCATTGGTAAAGCCCTGGGCCTGAAGGTAGACACACAAGCTCTCTTCAATAAAATCTGTAAAGAGTGGAACATGTTGCCACTCTCTAGCACCTGCTGACGCGCTGCAGCAATCTGGAGGCGCTCGGTGCTCTCTCCTTTTATCCAGTACTAAGGATCCAGCTAATTCTGTCTCCGGAATGCCCAGAATAAAGACAAAGGGAAGCACTGTCCGAGCTCTGAATTCCAGGAAATATTGGTAGTTTTTTCCTTTTTATACAATGCATTTTAAACAAGGAAAGGCCTACACAGAGACAGAAACCCCCGTGTTACGTTTCTGCAATGGTTTTGTGCCCCTGGCTTCCTGGAGTGGGCTGTGTTCTTTCAGTATAAAAGAAAGGGCCTTTCTACTCTCCCGGACACCCATCTTGTTAGACTGTTTAGACGGTGTGATCGTGGCTTACAGTCAGAAAGGGGCTTTTGGCTTATTGGATAGCATAAAATCTCTATTCTATTTTAGCTGCAGAGCTGTGAAAGAATGACCAGGGGAGTCAAGTCAAAGTCAAAATACCTATGGAGGCCCAAGGACCAGCAATCCAGATAATAATTGGGTTTGGCCAGGGCTTGCCTGCCAAATGGAGGACCTCAGGTGTCAGTGGGGTTAAACTTTAGGGCTCTGTGGGAAGGTCCCAGTTCTCAAAAACAATTCCCTCACTCCTGTGACCTTTTACTATTAGAGGTTCATTTCTTTGGGGTCTATAAGTTAGGCAGAGTGGAAATAGCTTCTTTTACCCACAAATGAGAGGTTCTAGTCTTAGGCTTGAATTTGAGAAATGAGGATAATAAGAAATTGAATGGGAGAAGATGCTAGGAGGAGGCAGGAGGACCCAAAAGCACACCAAAGGAAGATGCTAAAGATTGTCAGCCACTTTATACTACGCTAATACCATACGGGAGCTTATAAGAACAGGAAATACACAAAAGGTTTGTTACCAGTTATGCTCTGCTTAAAGGAAAGACAGGCTAAAAGGAAGCAGAATGTGTGGTTTCGTTTCCTCATTTCTTCAGCCAGCATGGGAATTGGAAGGAAGGTGATTACTTATTTACTCATTCATCTCTTCACCCATTACTTGTGGTAGAGAGCTTTCAAAGATGGCCGTCAATTCCCGCCCTCCCATACATGCTGCCATTCCTCTCATCAAGAGCTGGGGCTTATTTTCCCCTCTACTTGACTCTGCACTGGCCGGTGACTTGCTTTGACCCCTAGAATGTGGCGGAAGGGATGCTACACGGGTTCCAGGCCCAGCCTTGGGGAGGTTGCACCATGCTGTAAAGAAGCTTGGGCTACACTATTGGATGCTGAGAGGCCAGTGGAGAAGGCAGAGGCCATGTGCAGGAGCCCGAGGGGCCAGACCTAGGAGCACAGCCTCTGGGGCCTCCCCTCAGCCAGCCACTGTCTAAATGCAGGTGAGTGAGTGACCCCTAGCCAACGCCATGTGAAATACAAAAACTGCCCGGCTTGTAACACTCCAAATTCATGACCCACAGAATCATAAAGAACGTAAATTGTGGTTTTAAGCCACTACATTGTGGGACGGTTTCTCATCCAGACATAAACAAATGAACATTTACTGTATGTTTTTGGCAGCTATATTTAAAGGGATTCCTTTTTATTCCAGTTTTCTAAACTAGATTTTTAATCATAAAAAATTGTTGACATTGGTTAAATGACTTTTTGCCTTTATTGAAATGATCATGTGATTACTTTTCTTCTTTAGTTCATTAATCTTTAATTTGTTCAGAATTTTTTTTTTTTTTTTTTTTTTTTTTTGAGTCAGAGTTTCACTCTTGTTGCCCGGGCTGGAGAGCAATGGCACGATCTCAGCTCACCGCAACATCCACCTCCCGGGTTCAAGAGATTCTCCTGCCTCAGCCTCCAAGTAGCTGGGATTACAGGCATGCACCACAATGCCCAGCTAATTTTGTATTTTTAGTAGAGACGGGGTTTCTCCATGCTGGTCAGGCGGGTCTCGAACTCCCGAACTCAGATGATCTGCCCGCCTCAGCCTCCCAAAGTGTAGAAATTACAGGCGTGAGCCACTGTGCCCGGCCTTGTTCTGCATTTTTTATAGTTTTTCAGTGGGAGTCCTTGCATATCTTTCATTAAATTTATTCCTAAATATTTAATGTTTTTGATACTTTTATAAATAGTATATATTTAAAATTTCTTCTAATTGTCTATAACAGTATAGTTGAATAAAAGTGATTTTTGTATATGATTTTGTATTCTGTGACTGCTAAATTCAGCTACTAGTTTTAGTCATTTTAAAAAAATCCTTAAGATTTTCTGTACACACAATTATATTGTCTACAAATAGAGATGGTTTTACTTCTTTCTGTCCAATATTTTTAGGTTTTATTTATTTTTCTTACTTTGTTGAGCTTGCTATGACCTCTAGGGAAATGGTGAATAAAAGTGGTAAGAGCAGACATCTCTGCCTTGTTCCTGCTCTTAGGGGAAAGCATTCATTCTTTCATCATTACATAAAATGTTAGCTTTAAGTGTTTCATAGGTGCTCTTTATAAGGTTAAGAAAGTTGCCTTCTAGTCATAATTTACCAGAAGTTTTTATTATGAATGAGTGTTGAATTTGTCAAATACTTTTTCTTCATTCATGATATGATCGTGTTTCCTCCTTTCCTCTGTGAATGGGATGCATTACTATGTAGTTGGCCACCCCCAAGATGGTCTCCTGTAATCCCCTCCTCCTGGTATTTATGCCTCTGTGTGATTCCCTTTCCTTGAGAATGACCTGAACTTACTGACCCATTTATAACAAATACCATGTGGCTGGGATGGTGGCATGTCACTCGAGATTTAAGTTATAAAAAGACTGTGGCTTCCATTTTGTGTGATTTCCTTTACTCATTTGCTCTGAGGAGAGTCAGCTGCCATGTCGTGAGCTGCACTGTGGAGAGGTCCACATGGCGTGGAATTGAGGGAGGCCTTTGGGAAGTAACCAGAGAAGAACTGAGGGCTTCAGTCCAACAGCCACAAGGAACTGGATCTTGCCAACAGCAAGATGCAGTGATCTTGGAAGCAGACCTTCCCACAGTGAAGTCTTCAGACGAGACCACCACCCCAGCTTACACTTGGCAGCCTCATGACAGACCCTGTGCTGGAGAACCCAGTTAAATATCACTTGGATTTCTTGCCCACAGAAACAGTGAGATAATAAATGTTTATTGCTTTAGGATGCTAAATTTTGAAGATGATTTCTTTATATGGCAATAGATAACTAATAAGTACATTGGTTACCTTTTTCATGTGAAATAAATCTTGCACTTGGCCATAATATGTTATCCTTTTACACATTGTTAGATTTGATTTACCAATTTAAAAAAAAAATCTTTTCTTTTTTTTTAAATAAAATGGGAACCACTCAAACTGTGTCCTCTCCCTCTTACTTTCCCAGAGGAAGAAAACGATCATCAATGGCAAATGACAGTTGCAGTGAAACAACACGAAGAGCAGGCTTCACGGTCAAGAGAGAATGCTGCGCCTCCTCCTCGTGGTTTCCAGTGTTCTACCCATCTAAAGAAACTTCTCTAGTAACAAACTATGGAATGATCCCTGAAAGTATACAATTTTGTGGTGGTGGGCGGGGGGACGGAGTTTTGCTCTTGTTGCCCAGGCTGGAGAGAAGTGGCACTATCTTGGCTCACTGCAACCTCCGCCTCCTGGGTTCAAGTGATTCTCCTGCCTCATCCTCCGGAGTAGCTGGGATTACAGGCACCTGCCACCACGCCCGGCTAATTTTTTGTATTTCTAGTAGAGAGGGGGGTTTCACCATGTTGGCCAGGCTGGTATTGAACCTCTGACCTCAGGTGATCCACCCACCTTGGCCTCCCGAAGTGCTGGGATTACAGGTGTGAGCCACTGCACCCAGCTGATATACCAATTTTTTTAAAAGGATTTTGTGTCTAGGTTCATGATAGCTATCAGTCTGCATTTTTTTTTTTAATGTCTCTGTCAGGTTTTGATGTTGGGGATATACTAGCCTCATAAAATGAAATCCCTTCTCCTCTATTTTTTGAAAGAGTTTATGTAAGATTCACATTATTGCTTCCCTACTTTTTTTTTTTTTTTTTTTTTTTGAGACAGGGTCTTGCTCTGTCACCCAGATTGGAGTGCAGTGGCATGTTCGTGGCTCACTGCAGCCTCAGCCTCCTGGGCTTAAGCAGTCCTCCAGCCTCAACCTTTCAAGTATCTAGAACTGCAGACACATACCACTACACCCTGCTAATTAAAAAAACAATTTTTTTTTTTGTAAAGACAAGGTCTTGTTATGTTTAGCCCAGGCTGGTCTCACAATCCTGGCCTCAAGTGATCCTCCTGCCTCAGCCTTCCAAACTACTGGGATTATAGGCATGAATCACCATGCTGGCCCTCTTTAAATTTTGGTAGAATTCACCAGTGAGCCTGGAGTTTTCTTTGTGGTAGCTTTTTAAAAATTCATAAATTCAATCCTTTTATAGATACAAGGCTATTTAGATTTCGGTTTTTTCTTAGGTCACTTTTTTTCCTTCTCTAGCTTTAAAGACCAAATGAAAAAATATATATGGGCTGATTATCTATTGTAAGGCCATCATGGCATAACAGGAGTGCCCAAAGCTGCTGAGCATACTAGGACTGTGCACCTCAAAAGGAGTGTGTTATGTAGAAATGCATTTGCAGAAAAAAGTTCAAGGAACCAAGATGATGGGGAAAGACAGCATAGATGAGAGAGTGGTGTTAGAGCAGAAGGATGAAACAGATTTAGGAGCTTTAGGGTGCTTGAGAATAGAGAACAGCAAACTTTAATGAGTTGTTATGGCCTAAGTTGGACTCTCTTAAATTTTTGAAAGAAACATGAATTAAGATTAAAATTCTTGTCTGCACTATGCTTCTTTAAGAATGATATCCCTTCAGTGAGGCCGGGCCCGGTGGCTCACGCCTGTAATCCCAGCACTTTGGGAGGCCGAGGTGGGCGGATCACAGGGTCAGGAGTTCGAGACCAGCCTGACCAACATGATGAAACCCTGTCTCTACTAAAAGTACAAAAATTAGCCGGGTGTGGTGATGCGTGCCTGTAATCCTAGCTACTCAGGAGGCTGAGGCAGGAGAATCGCTTGAACCAGGGAGGCGGAGGTTGCAATGAGCCGAGATCGCGCTGCTGAACTCCAGCCTGGGCGACAGAGTGAGACTCCATCTCAAAAAAAAAAAAGAAAGAATGATATCCCTTTGGGATACCACTATGAATGCCAGGCACACAGGGGAGGAAGGATGGCACAGTTTTGTAAACACTGCCATTCCATTGCTCTATTTAAATCCACCTGAACTTCAATAAAATAACTTATGTACCTTGTTCCTATTGCTGTGTAACAAATTACCCCAAGACATAATGGAACACAACAAGCATTCCTTATTAGGCTCATGGATTCGTTAGGTCGGGAATTTGAACAGGACACAGTGAGCACAAGCAACCTCAGCTCCACACTGTCTTAGAGGCTCAGCTGGAAGACTCAAAGGCTGGGGGTGACCTGACCCTGGAAGCTGACATCTGAAAGCCTGTTAACTCGTGAGTGTGGTGGTTGATGCTATTGGCTGAGACCTTAGCTGGAGCTATTGGCCAGAACACCTACACGTGGCCTCTCATATGGCCTGAGCTTCTTCATAATATCTTGGCTGGGACCAAGCGTCCCATGAAAGAAGTCCAGGTGGAGGCCTTTTCTAACCCAGCCTCAGCAGTCAGAAAGTGTCACTTTCAGCCCCGTCTCTTCATCAAGGCCAACTGAAAGCTCATCCCAAGTTTAAGGTGAGAGGAAAGAAAGAGACTCTACACTTGATGGGGGAGTGGCAAGGTTCTGGAAGAGCATATGGGCCTGAAAATATTGCTGCAGCCATTTTTGGAAAATATAGTCTGCCACATACCTCCATGGTTGTCCCCCACAATGTCTGCTCTTGGAAATACTAGTGAAGCAACTGTCTCTCCCTATTCACCTTGTGAGATGCTGACAGAGGTAGATTGGAGGGGCAAAGTTCTCCTTATACCCTGCAGATTGACCTTGAATTGTCACAGCAGTGGAGGGACCCATGTGCCTTAACACGTGCCATGGGAGGGCATGAATGAGGGACCAGCTATTAGGGATGATACTTAAATAGAATCCTATGTTGCCTCTGAGATAATCAGAAGGCTTAGAAAGCTTCCATCCCTGCTTTGGTACTCCATGGACTTTTGGTGCCCTATCTCTTCTACTTCTGTACACTGTCCATGACTCTTTTTGTTATTGACCTTAGAACTCTGAGTTTTGTTTTGTTTTTTTTTTCCTTTTAGTTCCTGCAAGCAGAATGTGAGGTTTTTTGTTTGTTTGTTTGTTTGTTTGTTTCTCTCACCCAGGGTATACCTACAGCAGGCACTTGGTAAATGCTTTGGGATGATAATCAAGAGGAGGGAAGGGGCGGGCAGTTTTTCAGAGAGGAAGTGTAAGAAACTCTGCAGAAGCAGGAGATGCATTGCATCAGGAATCTCAAGCAAGAAGGGCTGTGGGGATTGGGTTCTCCTCCAGCGGTGACCTTGGTTGCTGCACTCGGTGAGGGGCAGCCCTATTAGACTTAGAACCAAAGTTCATTTCTACAAGCTGATGTTATTAATGTTAAAACATCCTCAGGAACACAGAAAGCCCTCAAAACAGGATTGTGGAAGTTTTTCATTCCACAGCTAGCTCACTGGGGACATTAAATTAAGAGTCAAAAAGCAAAAATGAGTGAGCCATCCTGTCTTAACAGCTAGAATGTTCTGGGCAAATTGTCTTCTTACCTGCAAGTCAGAGGAGCTTTAACTAAGAGAGGAGGTTTTTATGTGTTACTGCATGGCTCTGGAAAATTGGAGAGAAGTTCCAAGTTTTTCCATGTTCTTGGCTTCTGTAATAGACCCTTCAGGGCTATTGGCACAGCCTAGGAACTCTGCTTTTCTGAGAACTCCCTTCTCTTCACGTCCACAGGGGTGGCAGCCATGTTTGTGTTGGGAGTGAGGTACATCTCCAACAGCCACAGCTGATTGCACCAGGAGCTGCAGAATTCATCTTTTCTCTCAGTGAGGAATTTGAGTGTGGGTCTGAGAAACTAGTCAGTTTCTTCTTGCTTTTGGGTCAAGGATGAGTAAGTTGAATGTCTGGGTGGCCTGGCCTGTCACAGTACACAGCTCTGGGGGTAAGCATCTTTCCCCCAAGACAATCTCTAATGGCTTTTGTGAATCAGGAATTGAGAGAACAGCTTGGTCAGATGGTTATGGCTCAATGTCTCTCACGAAGTTGCAGTCAAGCAGTCAGCTGGGGCTGAGGGCATCTGAAAGCTGTGATCATAGGAGCCAACTGGTACTGGGTATTGGTGGGAGATCTCAGCTCCTTTTCACATACGCCTCTCTGCAGGATTGCTTGGGTGACCCCATCACATGGAGTTCAGCTTCCCCAGAGTAAGGGGTCTGTGAGACCAAGGTAGGTTCTATGACCCAGCCTCAAATTCTAGCTTCTGCTCCCACCGCAAATTCTAGCAATTCCATGGGACTAGCCCTGGTTCAGAATTGAAGGGGACTACACAAGGTTGAATACTGGCAGGTGAGGCTCACTGGAGCCACTTCTGGGAGGCTGGCTGTCATAACTCCTTATGTTTGCACAGCATTCCACAGTTTATAAGGATTTCCCACATGCATTATCTCCCTAGATATTCAGAACAGCCCCACAACCTGGCCTCTGCTTAGCTTTCTCCAGTCCTCCTTTCTCTCTACCCACTATGTCTCCCAGGCCCAGTCTTCTGTAAGTCCTTTAGCTTTTCCTTAACACACTCTGCATTTTCTCTTACTGAAGCCCTCCCTCCATGCATGCTTTCTCCAGTCTAGAATGCTCTTCTCACATCTCTTTGCCTAACTAATTCTCAGATGCCACCTTCCCTGGAAGTCCTCCCCAGCCCTCCATGCCTGGCTTTGTGCCTGATATGGTTTGATGTTTGTTCCTTCCAAATCTCATATTGAAATGTAATCCCCAGTGTTGGAGGTGGGGCCTGGCAGCACCAAAAGGCCATGCAGATGTTTGAGTCGTGAGGATGGATCCCCCACAAACGGCTCAGTGCCCTTCCCACAGTAATGAGTTCATATGAGATCTGGTTGTTGAAAAAGGAGCCTGGCACCTCCCACTCTGTCTTGCTCCCTCTCTCACCATGTGATGATGTGCTGCTCCCGCTTCACCTTCTGCCATGAGCAGAAGCTCCCTGAGTCCTCATCAGAAGCCGAGTAGATGCCAGTGCCATGCTTCCTGTACAGCCTGCAGAAACATGAGCCAATGAAGCCTCTTTTCTTTATAAACTACCCAGCCTCAGGTATTCCCTTACAGTGACACAAAATGGACTGACACAGTGCCCTTCCTCTAGGCTCCCATAGCTCCTCATATTCCCCATCATAACACTCCTCACGTGGTACTATCTTCTTGATTCTAATGTCTGACTCCCCACTCAGAGTGCCCACTCCATGAAACCAGAGATGGTGTCTGTGCTGTTTGAGTGCTATCCCCACCTGGCACAAGGCTCAATATGTTTATTTGTTGAATGCATGAATGGACAAGGCAAGCATCATCATCCCCATTTTACAAAGGTGAAAACGGGGTGGAGGAGAGTAAGAGTTGGCCTGATCATGGTCAGTTTATGACACAGCTGAATCTAAGCCCAGGTCACACCACCACCCAACACCCTTGTGCATCCTGGAAACGGGTCTCCAAGCAAATTTATGGCACTGTCCCCCGCCCCCACCCCTCATGGCTTTGGTCCTTGGTACTCTGATAGTTGTGTCGACTGTCTTTCCAGCCTGGACATGCCAGGCTGCTGGATGCATGGCAGGAAAAGCCCTGGTTATTAATTGATTTTATTCATTTCCCTGTGAAGCACATAGCAGGAGAATGTGCCATTAACACATCTCAGTGAGACAAGCCAGAGATGCAAGCTCTGTTCCCATCATTCCGGATCCTCCATAACTAAAATAGTGATCTTAATTAAGAAATAATGCATGGGGAGAGTGCTGGGGAAAGAGGCGGTGAACTTGGCAACGATAGGCTTTTGTGAGAAGAGAAGATGGCACTTTTATCTGCTCAGGTTGCAGACATTTTTTTTCCCCCACTGAAAATCGTGACAAATAGTTTATATTTTTATTTTTCATTAGGGAAAAAGTACCAGCTACATACTTAGGGAAAAAACCCAAGCCCAACAACCAGACTACTGATCGCCATGTTGCTTTAGCAGCTGCTATTAAAGGGGGCCGAATCAATGCCTTTCAACCCACAGACTTCCCAGAGTGGCCACTTCCAAAAGCCTGGCTCTGGCAGGGGAGCCAGGAGGTGAGGCAGGGCTGGACAAGCCAGAGCTGGGACTGTGAGGTGGTCACCAAGTGGCAGGCACAGCTGCTCTGAAGGGCAGGGCCACCAGGAGCTTGTGGCAGGATGGAAGGAGAATTCAAGACAGTGGCCTCTCAAGGCAAAGTGAGGGAGAGCTCCAGCAGCAGGGAGCTCACAGGGCCAGAGGCACAGGAAGGGAAGGCACCCAGTTACCAGAGGCGAGAGATCCAGGCAGTAAGGCATGGGAGTCTATGAGTTAAGCAGCAACAAAACGACAATGAAATAAACTTGATATGGAAGCCAGATCCCACTCCACGGAGGAGCTTCCCATAGACTTCCTTTTAAGGATAAAACTGTTTTAATAATCAATAACACATAGGAACACTTAATGAAAGAACCTATACAAGTAGCCACTAAACATATGAAACAGGCCTCAACATTTTTAGTCACCATGAAATACCATGAAATACCATTCATGCCACCAGCATGGCTGCAATTGCAGTGACACCCACATGGTGAACATGTGGGGCAACTGCTGGTGGAAATGCAAAACAGTAAATTCACTTTGGGAAACTATTTCCCGAAGATTTCTTATAAAACTAAACATATATACGTCTGCCTTACAATCCAGTAATTTCATTCTTAGATGTTCACTCAAGAGAAATGAAAACACATGCCCACAAAATGATGTGTATCTCAGTGTTCAAAGGCAACTTTATTCATAATAGCCCCAAACTGAAAACAACCCAAATGTCTATCAACAGGAGAAAGGATAAATACATTTTCCATAATGTGAAATGCATTCAGCAACTTACAAGAGGGAACTAACAATATAAGCCATCAGATGAATGAATCTCACAGGCATTGTGCTGAATGAAAGAAGCCAGATACAAGAATCCACATTCATTTCTACACAATCCAAGAACAGTCAAAACCTATGGTGATAGGAATCAGAATGTGGCTGGGGCCCACTAACTAAGAGGGATATAAGGGAACTTTTCCGGCTGATGAAAATGTTCTATATCTTGTTTCAGGTGGTAGTTCCAGGGGTGTAGACATTTGTCAAAATCCATCAAGCTGAATGCCTATCATTGCACTTTGCTGTGTGCTAATTATACCTCAATTTAAAAAAATAATAGGTATATTGGGAGGCCGAGGTGGCCAGATCACCAGGTTAGGAGATTGAGACCATCCTGGATAATACGGTGAAACCCTGTCTCTACTAAAAATACAAAAAATTAGCCAGACACGGTGGCGGGCGCCTGTAGTCCCAGCTACTCGGGAGGCTGAGGCAGGAGAATGGCATGAACCCGGGAGGCGGAGCTTGCAGTGAGCTGAGATCACGCCACTGCACTCCAGCCTGGGCGACAGAGTGAGACTTTGTCTGAAAAAAAAAAATAATAATAATAAAAATAATAATAGGCCTAGGCAAACTGGAGTCTCTAGGTCTGGAATGACAAATACAAAATTCATATACTGTTACTGCCCTGGCAGAAATTATTAATTGATTTCCATGTTCTGTGCCTCTGAGCTTCAATGGGGCTTCAAATACATTATAAGATAGCTGTCTAAGCAACCACTTATCAATCCATTGATCTGTTAGGCGTCCAAACCAATGCAACTTATTACTGCTAGTTTGACCCTCAACCTGTTTCTCTAGTTTAGTAAGGGCTGGGGAAATTCAAATTAGCTATAAAAATCATAATCCTATTACAGAAAAGTTTTTAAATAACTCAAAATCCCATTCCCCTAGTACCACCACTAAACTGTTTTGTGTATTCCCTTCTACTAAGTTGTCCTAGGCATAGCTTAACATACAAGGGTAGGGCAGGAGGGAGCCCCAGAGGTGGCCTCAGGAGGCGGCCTCAGGAGAAAGGCTGCTGTGCTGGCCTATTGCTGCCAGCCACAGCATCCATGCCAGTGAGGCCAGACCCTACCTTGCTGCCTCCAGCAGGCCCTCCGCCACATCTGGAGAGTTTGAAAGGACTGTATTCCAGAGGTCAGCTGGTTTGCCATTGAAATACATTCTAGAAGTGGCTGATTCACTCCAGTGATTCTGGAGGGCCACTGCACGGCTCAAGGTCAACTCAACAATCAGAGGCTTCCACGGTCGAGGTGGGTGATGGGAATGTCCTACCCTCAGCATCTTCCAGGGGCCCCTCTGCCCTGTCTTAGGGGCAGAACTCTGCGATGCTAACAAGTATCATTTAATTATTGAAGCTGATTCAGGCCTGCTTTTTTTTCTTTTCCTTTTTTGTTTTTTTTAAGGAAAGTCTGAGGATTGCTCATGGGCACTCCTGTGGCCTGCTCCCTGGAAAAGACAGCACTGTGAGTAGCGAAGTGGCTTGCTCTGAGCCCCTCTTTTACCATACATGAAATGGGGTACTAGTGCCCACTTCATATGACTCACGTGAGGAGTAATGAGTCAGCCTATGCCAAGTACTTACTAGTAACTAGTGGTTTTCTTTTTCTCCTGCCCAAATGAAAGGGCCCTAGAGCTGCCCAAGAAGACACATCGGGCTTTTTATTTTCAGCAAAGCCTCAACTTTCCATCAACACGGTTTCTGATCATAGCTTCTAAACCATCTTTCTAGTTAGCAGTAGAGGACACCTGTCCACCAGACACTTACAGTGAAGCAATTTTCAGTGTGGTGGACTCTTTCAGGGGTATCTGCTCACCCTTCCTCATTCTCCAAGACCTGAAGCCACCTCTGCACCAACAGGATGGGCCCTATGGTCTCATGTGTCTGCTCTGATCCTGCTCCTCTGCCCAGAGCTGGTGGGCAAACAGCCTGACATGGCCTGAGCTGGACCCTTAAATCTTACCTTTCAGAAATTCAGATTGTCACTGAGAAATGAGATAGGTCACTCTTGGTCACATGACAAGGACAAAGGGATTTAGCGGTGTCCCCCTTTGGCCCCATGGATGGGTATATACAGATAGGAAGTGGGCAAAGAGAGAACAGCAAAGACCTGCGGAAAGACGCAGAGCCCAGGGACCCTGTGATATCCAAAAAGAGCATCTGAGAGACGCAAAAGAGGACATGCTGTATGGTTTCATTTTTACAATGATCTAGAAAAAACAAAACAAATCTAAGGTGGTAGAAATCAGAACAATGGCTTCCTGGGGCAGGGTGTGAGGGGAGTTGGACAGCAAGGGGCCTGAGGGAACTCTGAGAGGAATGTAGTGATTACATGGGTGTAGGCATTTGTCGAAACTCACCCTTCTATACACTTAAAATATGTGCATTTGGGCTGGGCACGGTAGCTCACGCCTGTAATCCCAGCACTTTAGGAGGCTGAGGCGGGTGGATTGCTTGAGGTCAGGAGTTCGAGACCAGCCTGACCAGAATGGTGAAACCCTGTCTCTACTAAAAATGCGAAAATTAGCCAGGCATGGTGGCACATGCCTGTAATCCCAGCTACTCAAGAGGCTGAGGCAGGAGAATTGCTTGAACCCTGGAGGTGGAGATTGCAGTGAGCCAAGATCATGCCATTGCACTCCAGCCTGGGTGACACAGCAAGACTCCATCTCAAAAAAAAAAAAAAAAAGAAAAGAAAAAAAGTGCATTTGATTGTATGTAAATTATACTTCAATAAAGTCAACTTAAAAAAATACAAAGAGGAAAGAGTGGCAGTCCTTCACGGCCTCTGTCTTTCCCGCCAGCAGCTGGGGAGAATGGTATCTGGTTCTCTTCTACAGTCTGAGCATTTTGTGGGACCCTTGGATTCTTTTAGCAACTTTCCCCTACCTTCTGCCTAAGCCCATCTGAGTGGGTTTTTGCCACTTACAGCCCCAAGTTTTTGAACAAGATAGTTTTGTGACAAGTCACCCTGGAAAGGAACAGTGTCAGGGGTACAGTAGCGTGTCATTCCCTGGGTTTGTGTAAGCCTCTCAAAAAGGGGACTTGCTGTTCTCCACTAACCCAAGCTTAAGCGTCTCCTTCCAGAGCTTTTCCCAGTTACATAGGATAAAGTGACTTATGTGTATATGGTAGACATCAGTTGAGTTAATCCATCCAAAATCCATTCTACCTTCCCCTGGAAACAATAGCCCAATTTCTTTGGGGACTACCACCCATCCAGCTCACATTTTTGCTTAGTCTGTGAGACTCAACTGAGAGAGACCGACCCCACCTCCTGGGACAAGGGTTGGGATATGGCCCAGGCCTCGTCCCAAGAGCATCCTCCTCCCCCAGCCCATATGCAAGCTGGGCCACTCTCTCCATCCCAGAACTGTTGGGGTACTCTGGGGGCAAGGTCCTGTCTTCCTGAGCCTAGAGCTCTTTGAGCCCCTAGATTGAGTTACAGTTAAAGCTCCAGATCTTCCCCCAGACTTTATAATTGTAGGAACCAATTCATTTCCTTTTCTTGTTTAAAAGCTGAGTCTCTGCCACTTGTAAGAAAAAATGATCTGAGTCGGATGATATACATATTCATAGAGATTTAAAAAACCACAATTGGCATCATAACATCCATACTGGTCATCAACTTAGTTTTTGAAATGTCTTCACTTACATAACATCATGGATCTCTTTCCATTTCTGTACAGACTACCTTCCCTTTCTCAATGCTGCACGGTATCCACGGAGACTACCTTCCCTTTCTCAATGCTGCACGGTATCCACGGAGACTACCTTCCCTTTCTCAATGCTGCACAGTATCCACAGCATGGGTAAATTACAATTTACTTAACAGGTCCTGCTTCATGAGGATGTCCTCTAAATTGGTTTTACACAATTTGCTCAGTTTTTATTGTGATTATTAAAGAAACATATACACTTGATCGAGACAAAGTTGAAGCACTAGAAAGGCCTAAAATGAAAACTCATCTGACACCATTCCCCTCCTGTGCCCAGTTTCATTCCCCGGGTATCACCACGTCTACGAGTTCCCAATTTTCCACTCCTCTTTTGGTTACCTGCTGCAGTCATCTGTTTTTTTTTTTTTCCATCCTTCATCAGCCTTAGAATCCTATTTGATTTTTTTTCTTTCTCTAGAGAATAATGAGCTTGTTGATGTAAAATTCCCATTACCAAGAAATAATCATTGTTAATAGTGATAATCTAAGCCGAGGATATAGAGATTCATCTTAAAGTTTTCCCTCAGGAAGATCACAGTGTAGGAAGGGAAAAAGATAGATAAATAAGTGAAGGAAAGTATTCTAAAAGTTCATAGAAAGTCCAGTGGATTGGGAGGGTGAGGTGGGCAGATTGCTCAAACTCAGGAGTTCAAGACCCAGTCTGGGCAACACAGCAAAACCCTGTCTCCACAAAAAATACAAAAATTATAATCGGGCATGGTGGCGTGTGCCCATAGTCCCAGCTACTCGGGAGGCTGAGGTGGGAGGATCACCTGAGCCCAGGAGGTGGAGGCTGCAGTGAGCTGAGGTCGCGCCATTGCACTCCAGCCTGGGCGACAGAGTGGGGCCCTGTTTCAAAAAACAAACAAACAAAAAATCCCAAAAGTTCAGTGGAGGTTCAAGGGGAAGAGGCATCAGTTCTAGGTGAGGATCCAGAGAGCGATTCACAGAAAAAGTGATTCCTAGGAGAAGAGTAGGTATTCTCCAGGTGGGCAAGGAAGTGAAGGGCAATCTGCTGCAAAGCAGAAGGAAGGAAGTAATGATTCAGGGAGGGTCTGGTGGAGTGGGAAAAATCACTTTCACCTGTCAGCTTATTCTTCTTGGATCCTAGATTTTCATTCTAGGATATTTTACTTCTTCCTGGAGTACATCCCTTAGATGTTTCTTTAGTGAGGATTTGTCAGTGGCAAACTCTCTTACTGTTTACGTTACTGAGGATGTCTCTATTTTACTCATTCTAGAAACATGGTTTTGCTAGGCTTATAAATCTAGTTGACAATTATTTCTATCACCACTTTGAAGACATTATTCCACTCTCTTCTGGCTTCCATGTTTGATGTTGAGAAGTCAAATTTGATCTATCCTGGCTCCTTTGTGAATAATCTGTCTTTTTTTTCTTCAGGTTTCTTTTAAGATCATCTCTTTGTCTTTGACATTCTGTAGTTTCACTACGATGTGTCTGAGTATGTCCACCTTATGACATCCTGTCTGGGAGTTTCAAAAACTTTCTAAATATGGGGATTTATGTCTTTACTAAATTCTGCAAAACCCTCAGCTATTACATCTTTGAAAATTACCTCTTATTGCACTCTCTATTATCTACTTTTGGAGCCCTGATTAGATCTATATTGGACCTTTTCACTCCATCCTTTAATTTTCTTAACCAGACATTTCCCATATCTTTTTGTCTCTGAGCTGCATTATGTGTATTTTCTTTGGATCTATGTTTGAAATTACAGATTCTCTCTGCAGTTGTGTCTATTTTGCTTTTCAACTCTTCTACAGATATTTTAATTTCTATTACATTCTTTATTTCCAGAAGCTTTATTTGGTTCTTTTTAATATGTCTGCTTATTTTTATAAGCTCCTGCTTCTTACTTACTTTCAAATTATCTCTGTTATTTACTTAATCATATTAAAATCATAGTTTATATTTAATAATTTTAATTTTTTTTTCTTTTGACTCTTACTCATGATGGCTTGCTTACTTGGGCCTTTTCTGATTTTACATTATGAGCTCATTTATGATGGGACTTTTCCAGTGGGAATTTTATGAGGGCTGTGTTGTGGGTACATGATTGCCTCTGTCAGGAGCTTTGGGCACTGTGGACCTAGGTCCTTCTAAATTCTTATCTTGGGATATTTTGGTATATTTCAGTGTACATTCAGACATCACACCTAGAGGAGGGTTGGCCACTTGCCTTCAAATCTCAGGAGAAGTTTTCATTTTTCCTCCTCTGCCAGAACTGATTCCGAGTCACTGTTTCTTGAAGTCAGCCTCTGCTAGGTAGGATACCTTTAACTTCACCCTTTTCCTCAAAGTGTAACCCCCTCTGAGGCCTGGGTTTGTGCAAAATTTTGTGGCTCTGGATCTATTACTGCTCAGGTCTAAGGCTTGGTTTACTGTTCATTCCTACCTCTTCCCCTTACTATCTGCTTCCCTATGAGGAAATCCTAGGCTACTTTTCCCTAAAGATGATCTCAAGCTGTGAAGGGCTTTTTGGCTTGATCTTTGTTTACCTTCAAAGGCTCAGGTTCCTCCTGCTTTTCTGAATCACAGGTGATTCTCTTACTTTGTTTTGTTGCAGACCATTTCATTGCTGTGAAGATTTTGCTTATACCTATACCTATATCTATATCTATCTATCTATATATCTCCTCCATATCCTCAGGGGATTGGTTATATATGTACATATACACATGCATATAGGTATATGTATAACCAATGCACACAGTTGTTCCTTGGTGTCCATGGGGGATTGACCAGGACTCATCGCAGATACCAAAATCTGAGGATGCTCAAGTCCCTTCTATAAAATGGGGTGGTATCTGCATATAACCTACACACATCCTCCCACATACTTTTAAAAATATATACCTACTTTACAGAGGAGTCTCATATACTTTGTCATCTCTAGATTATTTATAATACCTAATACAATGTGAATGCTATATAAACAGTTGTTACACTGTATTGTCTTCTTGAATTTGTATTATTCTTGTTGTATTGGGGTATTTTTTCCCAAATATTTTCACTCTGCAGTTGGTTGAATCCAAGGATGTGGAACCCAGGAATATGGAGAACCAACTGTATATGCACCTGTGTGTTTAGCACATTAGAATATTTTTCATCTAGAAGGTTTTAGGATGTTCAAAATGTTGACTTCTTGGGGCATTCCAATTTTCTTTGCATTGGCTTATCTTTGTACATATTTATTATCTTCTCTCCAATTGCATTAATATCTTTGTATTTATTTTTTGCACACCATGATTGTTACAAGCTTTTCCCTTTATGATGGCAAATTGATTTTGAGCCTTTTATTTCCTGTTTCTTACTGTTTGTAATATTTTTATTAATTCTTTAGTGGTATTGTTTTGATACTCAATTTGTTTTCTTAGTTCTGAAAGATCTATTTGAATTTCAGTCTATCAACTTATCAACTCACCTTTCAGTTCTTTTTAAAAAAAAAATCATTAGGCAATTTTTATTTACTTATTCATTTTTGAGATGGAGTCTCACTCTGTCACCCAGGCTGGAGTGCAGTGGTGCAATCCTGGCTCACTGTAACCTTTGCCTCCCTGGTTCAAGCGATTCTCCTGCCTCAGCCTGCTAAGTAGCTGGGATTACAGGTGCATGCCACCATGCTCAGCTAATTTTTGTGTTTTTAGTAGAGGTGGGGTTTCACCATGCTGGTCAGGCTGGTCTTGAACTCCTGACCTCATGATCCGCCTGCCTCGGCCTCCCAAAGTGCTGGGATTACAGGCATGAGCCACTGCACCCAGCCTCAGTTCTTCTCTTATTGAATTCACGGTCTCATTAGAAATAGCACTCATGAGCAATCTTTTCTGTTTTTTGAGTTGTGTTTTCTTTTAGAATATGATCTTCAACTATCTTTTGCATGTTTTGTTCTTGTCTTTCCTTTTGTTTATTGTAAAGTGTTTTCATTGTTACCATGCTGTTCCTGTTAACTTGGTCATGTTGAATGTGGACAGCTATAACCACACAGTCTATATTCCATGAGCAATTTCCCTACAAGTACTTTTTGTTCTATCTACTTCTCCGTAACCTGAGAGCCTGGAGCAGGGACGATTACTCTTCTAATTCACTGTGGAGTCCTGAAGCCCTTGCTTTTGACCTGAGAAATTATCTCCCCAGTTTTACCTTATCTTCTCAGTGGCTGCTCCCACCACTCTTACTCTCTCTCCCACTCCCCACCCCAAATAGAAAGAGGAAAAGAAAATGTCCCTTCTCTCCAGAAAGGTGGGGTTGGCTATGAGTAGAATTGTCATGATTCTGCTGACTCACCAGAGCCACATGTAGGAGGTATGTACACTGCACTCTATCATCTTCTGAGTTATTTTTTCCTCTGTCATCACTTCTTAAATTCTTATGCCACTAGATTATGCTCTTGTCTGACTCTTACTGGTAAATTTTTCTCATTCATTATTATTATTTTTTTACTATTTTTGACATTTCCATAGGAGTTGAGGGAGAAAGTTTCTGCAGGCCTATTTCACTTTGCCAACTCAACTGCAACTCATGTGTGTTCTATCTTCCAGAATTCTCTGGAACATTCTGCCCGATACAGGCTACCATACTTGTTTCCCAGCACCTTTATAGTTTTATTCCTTAAACACAAACCAACAACTCCACAGGCACACACATGTCTTCTGACTTTTCCATGAAATGTTGAGGGAGCCTGGCGCGGTGGCTCACACCCGTAATCCCAACACTTTGTGAGGCCGAGGTGGGTGGATCTCCTGAGGTCAAGAGTTTGAGACCAGCCTGGCCAATATGGCGAAACCCCGTCTCTACTACAAATACAAAAAAATTAGCCAGGCGTGGTGGCGGGTGTCTGTAATCCTAGCTACTCGGGAGGCTGAGGTAGGAGAATTGCTAGAACCCTGGGGGTGGAGGTTGCAGTGAGCTGAGAGCACACCACTGAACTCCAGCCTGGGTGACAGAGCGAGACTCTATCTCAATAAATAAATAAACAAATAAAGAAAGAAAGAAAGAAAGAAAGAAAAGAAAAAAAACATTGAGGTAAAGGAGCTGAGGAGGGGACCATGTCTTGGCCTTCAACTTGAACCCAAAGCCCCTTTGGCTTTTCTTGAGAATTGAAATGTTAAAGGATCATGGAAGAAACATCTTGGCACTATCGTAGAAGACACTGTCTACCCAGCTATTCAATGTCCTTATACAGATACTTTTGGACAAATTCTTGTCCAAATAAACCAGCACACAGTACAGATTCCTCTCAGGGATAAGAGAATTTGCCTACTGATACCCTGCAGTCCCTCCTTATATTAGTCAAGTGGGCACTAATGTAATCTGTTTCCTTCTTTTCTTTGGCTGCCAAGAAATTAAGATTTGTGTTTTATTTCTCAAAAGCAGCTCACTGCGTTCTAGGTTTTTGGTTTCATTCATTCCTCACTCTGTTACTAGAATTCTATCTTTTATGCTTTTTGGGAGGGGGGTAATCATTTGCTACCACAAACCAATCTGCAAAGGAAGAATGCTTCCTCCTTTTAAGTAGTCACACCTCCCATAGTAACTAATATGCCTCTCAATATTTATTGAATAAACTAGCACACAGTACCGAAGAAGATAAGATACCTTGCTTTGTGGATGCTTGTAGTTTATTCTTTATTAGTAATGCTTAATCTTAATCTTGTGACAATAAAGATCTTGGTAAAATTCTCTAAAATGAATAGAAGTTAAAAGATCTGGTTTGAGTCCTCTCTTTTTAACAACTGCTGAACAATCTTGGGCAGTCACCTCTCCAATCTGAATCTCGGTTTCTTTGTCTATATTTTATTCATTTATTTATTCATTCATTTACTCATGAAACCAACTTTTCTGAACACCAGCTCCATCCCATATGCCATCCTGGGGCCCTGGATATAAAGAAACATGTAGTCCAGTTTGTCAGTTATCAGAATGAGTGCTTTAAAACTCTATGTTAACTTAGTGCCCCTTAGCATATTTCATCCTCATAACAATCTTTCCAGTTCCCATTTTAAAGATGAGGAAAGCAAGTCCCAGACAGGTTAAGTAACTTGGCCAGGGTCTTTTAGCTCCAAATCCAGTACTGATTCCTCTAGTGGTTTGTAAATCAAGAACCAGGGTGCTGCCATCTATTTAAACCCTGCTCACATCTGAGCATAAGGCTGGACACCCAGAAGAGGCTGAACATTTGCTTGCTAATGAAAAGAAGGTCTTTTCTTTGAGAACTCACCAAAAGAAAAAATTGCTTGAGCCTATCTTCCTGGTTCACAGGACTTATGAGAAATGCAAATACATTTCCTTTTACTCACTATATGCAGAGAGGCAAAAATTTCTCCTTAAATAGCTGTCTTTGGGAAGAGCAGTATGAACCAAACTGCACGGGAGCAGCTCCCCAACCAGCCTCCTGCACTGCAGACACCGACTGGCGTCTGGGCTTTGCTGGAACACAGTGTATCTGTGAGTCCTTAGTGGTCAGAGAGGAGGATATTTGACAGCAGAGCAGGCCCAGAATTCATCTTTTTCCTGATCAAAACATAGGCCACCTTCAACCCATCGTGTCTGGACATGTAGCTGCCTACACAAAAACAGGCGGCCTCAATTAAACACCCCTAAAGAAAAACCTTTCCACAGAAAAGTTGTGAGAACAAAGTGACATGGTGACTGAAGTCATGAATGAAAAGCTGCTTCCTATGAGGTAGTTCCTCTCCCAGGGCACTGCAGGTGTCTGCCTGGCTTAGGTCATCCAGCCCCACCTAGGTGGGAGGGCAAATACTGGAGACTCTGAGGACTCTCTTTTAGTCTCCCCCTAATAATGGCTGCCTGACCAGCACTTCACAGATTACAAAGCCTTTTCAAACATTCCTTACATGGCACTCCTCAGAGACCTTGTGAGCTGGGTATTATTTTTATTTTACAGAAAAGGAAAAGCAGGTGGAAACAGGGAGAGTAACTGGCTCAAGGAAACGTTGGTAAAAGTAAAAACTAGAACCTGAATGATGGTCACCAGGCTTGTCTGTGCTCCTAGAGCCCCCAATGTCCGGTGATCATGCTGGGGGCATTCTCTGACCTTTGAGGACTCTCCATGACCCCTTAGGAAGTCTACTCAGCCTCCCCCCTTCACTTGCCCTGGTGTCCTCGGTGGAGCCAGTGGAGAACAGGAATAGCCTCAGCCAGGCCACTCCAGCCCTGGGCTTCAGGCTCAGTATGTTGCTCAGCACAAGCTGGAACCAAGAAACTTTTTTTTTATCCCAACCCTAAATCTTCTGAAAACAGTCCTAACTAAATATAACAAGGATGCCCTTTGGCACATCTTGCCAATCTTGCAGGTGAGTCATGGGCCCTCACTCAAGGTGCCCAGGGATACAGTAAGTGCCATGTAGTTAAAAATACCTGCTGTGCTGGAAGGCAGCACAGATGGATTTAATGAGCTCACCTGCTCCTCCAAAGGCTTGCAGTAGTGTGGGTTGAGCCTGGTAGTGGGCAGTTGTATGCTGAATTTCCTCTTGGCCTGAGGCCTGGTTATCAAACTGATGGAGTCCCCGGAGTCTTCTCAAACGCCCACAGAGCTGGCCCGACAGAAACAGTAGAGTGTTGGGATTAGCAAGGGGTCCAGAAGCAGAAAGCCAGCTCCATTACTCTCTTCTGCAGAAATCACCTCCTTCGACAGCCCCAGAGGCAGTGCCTTAGGTTAGGTTCCTCAGAAATGGAGCTTGAGAAAAGGATTGACTGGAGGACTGCTTCCAGGTAAAACCTGTAAGGGACTGAGAGAGTTAGAATGGGGCAGGGAAGAAGCTGGGCAAACATATAGCTTCAGCTGAAGTCTAACTCAGCCTGATCCCATGGGGAGCTCACATGCAGTTGTCCCAACTGCAGGGAAGCCCTTTGGCCTTTAGGTCCCCATGTCAGTCATCACTAGCTGTGGGCTCCCCTTAGGGGAGGACGTAACCTCCCAGGCTTTTCAAGATGAGGTGGCTCTGGAGAAGGAAGTCTCTGGAGAAAGAAACAGCTGTGTCATTAGCAGTCAGCATGCACTGCAGATGGGGGATGGGTGTGGTGGCCTGGTAAAGAGATACTGATGAGACAGCAACTGTATCTACTGCTGCCACTATCTCTTGAAGGCCAAAATGGTCATTAGTTCATAGCAAAACATTATTTTCTGTGTATCCCAAGGGCAGAGGGAAACCACATATGGTAGCAACTCATTCTTGCTTTACTTCTGATTCTTCTATGCAGGGGGCGTTCCTCATGACTGATGAAGAAGCAAAGGCATAAACTTGACTAATTCCTTCTTTCTCCTTCCACATTGAGTTCCCACTACCCACAGCCCCTCTCACAGAGGCACATGCTCAAGATTGCTGCCTTGCCCTTCGTTCAGGTCAGTCTGCCTTTGTTGTACAATTGCCATGGCCCCAATCAGAGGTCTGCCCAACAGCATGACTCTTCCCCATGACCAGGCTGAACATCACACGTGATCTCCTCCTCCATGAAACCTCCCTGAGCACTGAAGCCCCCACTGACTTCTTCCACTGTGGAATAGACAGTTGCAACCATATCCCAGAATTCACAGTGAGAAGATCCCATGTGCCAAGCACTGTCCCAAGTGTAATTGACTTAACTGCATTTACTTAGTGGAGCATACATGTATCAGTTAAGATGTGTTTGGCCAACAGTAACTCTCTGAGTTCAGGTAGCTTAAAGAATAAGAAAGAATCATATTCTATATAACAGGGAGTCTAGAGGTCAGGTAGTCATTTCAAACTATCATCAGGTACTGCATCAGGCTCTAAAGCCAGATTACCTCCGGGTGATACATATTTCTCCTCTGAGTCCATTGTAATCCCATTCTGGTAGTCTATTACCCATGGAATAAATCATAAAAACAGTAGAGGAATAGGTAAAGGAACAAAAAGAACTAAAATACATACATGGTAGAAAATATGAATAGTTACTTCAGCCTTTGTTTCTGCCCAACACATTCACATAGGCTTAGTTGATGTTTATGACATCCTTGTTCTAAAATCTATTCCATATCCCCCTTCCCTTTAGGGGCACCTCAGCTGAACAGAGTTCTCTTTACCCAGTGAGCTACCCCAACCTGATTTTTGAAAAATCTAAGTTCTTGGTGGTCCTCCTTGAATGGTATTAGTAAAGTCTTCCATTAGTGTATGTTTTTTAAACACTAGATCTAACACTACCAGGTGTTATCTCCCTGTGGTGTAAGTGGAATCGCTTCCAGAACCTATTATAAAACAGCACCTGTCACTGCAGCCTACCTCTAGCCTGTTCATCAAGTGGCACGAAAGTATTGAAACGGACAGATGGCAGCCTCAGTTTTCAATACAATAAAACTATTCTTTTGTCTCCTGTCTTGGGTACTGGCACTTGAAGCCAGCAGAACACAGAGTTGCAGAAACAATGTATCCTAGCTGGAAACGAAATTCAATTCATTTTATTTAAATGAAGAGACTTTACTGAGGGACCACTAAGAGATGCAGGCAGAGTTAAAGACACTAACAATGGATGTCGAGGCACCCAGAGACTAATAAACAGCAGGAAGCCATTACCATGTCTAGGGGTAGGAGAGGAAATAGTGTGACCTGAGTCTAGTGAGAGCAGAGCTGGGGTGAAATTGCCCAGGGGCAGCTAGAGCTATGGAAAAAGGTGGCCCTTGACAAAGATGCAATGCTGAAGCAGGGAGGAAATGGAGAGGAAATACCCTGAGCTCTCTCTCTCCTTTGCTCTCTGCTTACCTGCTGGTAATGTCATCGGCTGATCCAAAGAGAAGCGAGTCAGCATGGCAGCCCAAGTGAGACAGTCTTCAGAGCTATAGCAGAGTAGAAAAGTGGAAGAATGGATGTGGGAGAACAAATATGGAATAACCAACACAAATAGGAAATGAAGCATTTGCAAGTGCTAATGTGTACTAGTGAGAGATACCATCTCACTGTTACCTACCGGTTCCCCACACTGGTGTATTTGGCCTGTGGGAGACCCAGAGCCATACACTAGTTTCTAATTCAAAGCATGGGCTCATTGTATAGTATAGCAGCCCAACCTCACAAGAAGTTTTCTCTCAGTGAATGCTGTTACTGAGTCTTCATTAAACATTCTAACCTTCTGTAAGACCTGTGAATGCCATATTTTTTCTTCTCATTCCCTCACTTCTTTTATTCTAAAATAAGTTCTTGCTGAGATGCAATGTGGCATGGGGTATTATTATGGTGAAGTAAAGCATTCGGTAAGTCTACTGGAGATGTTACTGGAAGAAATGTGACAGCCATGGAAGGCAAATTCACATCCAGAGTGGATTATTATTACCTGAGGACGAATCCTTGCTCCCTTCAAGATGGAAGGGGAGAAAACCTTTCAACTTTTCGTTCCAAAATGGTGGTGTAGAAGGAAGCTGGCTTTACTCCTCCATATAAAACCAAAAAACAAATATATAGCACCAAGCTTACCACCAATAATATCCCAGAACTCAAATATAAGGATGAGACAGTTTCTGGGGCCAGAGAGAAGTGAAAAAACTCCCAGTAGACCGTAAGAGATTTAGACGTCCATATCTGTGATGCTTCTTACCCTAATCTGCTTAGCACCAAGCACATAAAACATTGCCCCTTCACTCTTGGTTTCTACGCTGGAAAAAGTGAGATCAAGGTGGACCCCAGTTTCTCCACTATCTTGAGTTCCCCTGGAGTAGACCTGTCCCTGCCTCAACCCATGAGAAGCATCACCAGTGCCTGAAGGGAGAAATATCCCTGAAATAGCTGGAGATGAAGTGGGGAGATAGGACTACCATCTCCAGCCCTGGAAACTCTTTGTAACGTGGCCAAAGAGGATGCCAAATCAGAGTGGCTGTTCAGCAGCACCATGCTGTAGAAGGTTCATTCCACAGGTCCTCTAGGCACAAAACCCTAGGCAGCCTTCCCACACTACTGAGTTATCCCCATTTGGGACAGGCATCACTCTGATTGTTTACTAGAACCTAGGCAAGTCTAGGCTTAATGTGCCATCTAGTGTCAAAAAGGAGGCAGCAACCTAGCAGGAAAAAAGAAAATCCACAGGTAAATTACCAAGACTCTTTAAGCAAACATATCTGATAAAATCCAAAGCAAGTCAGACAGATAAGACTAAAATAAATAACGAATCCTTCAACTCAAAGAATAGATATACATCCACAAGAAACAACAGCACACAGCAAACCGTGACCTCCTCAAACAGACAAAGCAAGGAACCAGTGACTGATGCTAACAAGATGGCAATATGCAAATTATCTGACCAAGAATTCAAAATAGACATTTTAAGGAAACTCAGTAATCTCTAAGATAACAGAGAAAAGCAATTCAGAAATTCATCATGGAAATTTAACAAAAATATTGAAATAACTAAAGCATCAAATAGAAATCTTGGAACTGAGAAATACATTTGCAAAACTGAAAAATGCATTAGAGGCTCTCAATAGCAGAATGGATCAAGCAGAGGAAAGAATCAGTGAGCTTGAAGACAGGCTACTGGAAAATACCTAGTCAGAGGGCAAAAATGAAAAAAGAACGAAAAAGGATGAAGATTGACAGATACAGAAAATGACTCAAAAGACCAAATGCAAAAATTATTGGTGTTCAAGAGGACATTGAGCAAAAGAAAGGGGTATAAAGCTTATTCAAAGAAAAAGTTTCCAAAACTTGAAAAAGATAAAAATATCTAGGTACAGGAAGGTCAGAGAACATTAAATAGATTTGACCCAAATAAAACTAACCCAAACATACAATATTTAAACTCTCAAAGGTCAAGGACAAAGGGAAGATCCTGAGTAGCAATAGAAAGAGGCAAATAACATTTAAAGGAATTCCAATTCACCTGACAACAGACTTCTCAACAGAAACCATACAGGCCAGCAGGGAGTGGAATGACATTTTCAAAGTCCTGGAAAGAAAAAACAAACAAACTCTGCTCTCCAAGAATACTGTATCCAGCAAAGCTATCCTTCAAATATGAAGGAGAGATAAAATCTTTCTTAGACAAACAGAAGCTGAGAGAATTCACCACCACCAGACCTGTCTTACAAGCAATGCTAAAAGAAGTTCTTCAATCTGAAAGGAAAACATACTAATGTACAAAAAGAAAACATTTGAAGGCATAAAGCCCAATAACAAAATTAAGTCCATGGAAAAACCCAGAATACTCCAATGCTGTAATTATGGTATACAATTTGCTCATAACTCTACTATGAAGCCCAAAAGACAAATCTATCTAAGACAATAATACCTATGGCAACCTAAGAGACGGATAGTATAAAAGTATGTAAATTGAGACAACATAGAGTAAAAAAGTGGGGATGGAGTTAAAGTGTAGTTTTTCCCCGTTTTTCTTTGTTAGTTTATATTGTTTTCTTTATGACCTAAAATAAGTCATTATCCCTCTAAAATAACTTGTTATAAGATGTTTTTTGTAAGCCACAATGCAAAAACCAGTAAAAGATTTACTAAAAATAAAAAGCAATGAATTAGGGAGGAGGAGAGAAAAAAAGAAAAAAAAGCAATGAAACATACTACCAGGGCAAACCACTTAACTACAAAGGAAGACAGTAAGAAAGGAGAAGAGTTACAAAACAACCAGAAAGCAAGCAACAAAATGGGAGTAGTAAGTCCTTACTTGTCAGTAACAACACTGAATGTAAGTGGCCTCAATTCTCCAGTTAAAAGGCATAGAGTAGCCAAATGGATAAATAAACAAGATCCAACTATATGCCGCCTACAAAACACTCACTTCATCTATAAAGGTATTCATAGACTGAAAGTGAAGGGGTGGAAAAATATATTCCATGCAACTGGAAACAAAAGAAGAGCAGGAGTAGCTATAATTAGATAAAATTAGACTACAAACCAAAGACTGTAAAAAGAGACAAATAAGGTCACTATATGATGATAAAAGGATCATTCAGTGAGAGAATATAACAAGCTCCCAAAAATATAAAGCAAACACTAATCTAAAGGGAGATCTAAAAGGAGAGAGACTGCAATACGAGTAGAGGATTTTAAAACCCCACTCTCGATAATGAACAGATCATTGAGACAGAAAAACAACAAAAAGCCACCAGTGTCAACCTGTACACTAGACCTAATAGGCCTAATTGATATTTACAGAATATTCCATCTAACTGCTACAGAATACAAATTCTTTTCATCAACACATGGTACATTCTCCAGAATAGCCTCCATCTTAGGCCACAAAACAAGCCTGAACAAATTTGGAAAAGCAGAAATTATGTGAAGTATCTTTTCTGACCACAATGGAATAAAACTAGAAATCAATAATAAGAGTAACATTAGCAACTACACAAAAATGGAAGTTAAACAGCATGCTCCTGAGTGACAAATGGGTCAATTAAGAAATTAAGAAGGAAATGAAAACAATATTGACACAAATGAAAATGGAAATATAACATACCAAAATCTATAGGATACAACAAAAGCAGTACTAATAGGTAAGTTTAAGTGCCTATATCAAAAAGGGAGAAAGATTTCAAATAAGCAATCTAATGATATACCTCAAGGAACTAGAAAAGCAAGAACAAACTAAACCCAGAATTAGCAGAAGGAAATAAATAGTTAAGATCAGAGCAAAAATAAATGAAATTGAGACTAAAAAATATGGGAGATCAACAAAATGAAAGTTGGGTTTTTGAAAAAAAAAAAAAATTGACAAAACTTTAGCTAGAATAACTAAAAAAAAAAGATAAGACCCAAATAAATAAAATCAGAAGTGAAAAAGGAAACATAAAAAATGAGACCACAGATATACAAAGACTCATTACAGCCTATTATGAACAACTATATACCAACAAATGGAAAAACCTAGAAGAAATGGATAAATTCCTGGACACATACAACCAACCAAGATTGAACCACGAAGAAACAAAACCTCAACAAACCAACAATGAGCAACAAGATCAAAGCCATGAGAAAAAGTCTCCCATCATAGAAAATCTCAGGACCTACCTGATGGCTTCATTGTTGAATTCTACCAAACATTTCAAGAAGTAATACCAATTCTACTCAATCCCTTCAAAAAAAATTGAAGATGAGAGATACTCCCAAACTTTTTCTATGAGGACAGCATTACCCTGACATCGAAACCAAGCAAGGACATGACAAAAAAAGAAAACTACAGGGCAATATTCCTGATGAACATAGTTGCCAAAATCCTCAACAAAATAGAGTTGAATGGTGCATTAAAAATATCACTCACCATGATCAAGTGGGATTCATCTCAGAGATTCAAGGATAGTTCAACACATGCAAGTCAATAAATTGATACACCACATTAGCAGAATCAAGAACAAAAATGATATGATTATTTCAATAGATGCTGAAAAAACATTTGATAACATTCAATATCCCATTATGATAAAAGTTCTCATCAAAGGGAACATACCTCAAAAAAGGCCATTTATGACAAACCCATGAGTCATAATATCATGCTCAACAGGGAAAAACTGAAAGCCTTTTCTCTAAGATCTGGAATAAGACAAGGATGATCATTCTCATCACTTTTATTCAACATAATACTGGAAGTCCTGGCCAGAGCAATTAGGCAAGAGGAAGAAATAAAGGGCATATAAATTGCTAAGGAAGAAGTCAGATTAGCCTTGTTCACAGATGACATGATCTTATATTCGGAAAAACCTAAATATTCCACCAAAACAACTGTTAGAACTGATAAATAAATTCAGTAAATTTGCAGGATACAAAATCAACATACAAAAATCAGTAGTATTTACATACACCAACAAGAAACAATATGAAAAAGAAATCAAGAAAGCAATTCCATTTATAATAATATATAAATGCAAATAATATAAAATGCCTAGGAATAAATTTAACCAAAGAAATAAAAGTTCTGTACAAGGAAAACTGTAAAATGCTGATGAAAAATACAGAAAAGGACACCAAAAATGGAAAGACATTCCATGTTCGTGGATTGGAATAATTAATGTTGTTAAAATGACAATACTACCCAAAGCAATTTATAGATTTAATGAAATACCTATCAAAATACCAATGACATTCTTCACAGAAATGAAAAAAAATCCTAAAATTTATATGGAATGACAAAAGATCTTGAATAGTCAAAGTAATCCTGAGCAAAAAGAACAAAGCTGAAGGCATCACACTATCTGACTTCAAATTATATTACAAAGCTACAGCAACCAAATCAGCATGGTACTGCTATAAAAACAGACACATACACCAATGAAACAGAATAAAAAGCCCAGATATAAGTGCACATATTTACAGCCAACTCATTTTTGATACAGGCACCAAGAACATCCAACAAGGGAAGGGCAGTCTCTTCAAGAAGTGGTCCTGGAAAAAACTGGATATCCATATGTAGAAGAATAAAACTAGGCCCTTATCCCTCACCATATACAAAAATCATTTCCAAATGGATTAAAGACTTACATCTAAGACTTGAAACTACAAAACTACTAAAGTAAAACATTGGGGGAAACATGCCAGGACACTGGTCTAGGCAAAGATGTTTTGTGTAAGACCTCAAAAGCACAGGCAACCAAAACAAAAATAGACAAATGGGATTACATTGAGCTAAAAAGCTTCTTCACAGCAAATGAAACAATCAACAAAGTCAAGAGACAATCCTTAAAATAGAAGAAAATATTTGCAAGTATCCATCTGACAAGATATTAATAAACAGAATATAGGAGCTCAAGCAACTCAATAGCCAAAAAAAAAAATTTTTTTTTTTTTTGAGATGGAGTTTTGCTCTTTTTGCCCAGGCTAGAGTGCAATGGTGCAATCTTGGCTCACTGCAACCTCCACCTCCTGGGTTCAAGTGATTTTCCTGCCTCAGCCTCCTAAGTAGCTGGGACTACAGGCATGTGCCACAATGCCTGGCTAATTTTTTGTATTTTTAGTAGAAACAGGGTTTCACCAAGTTGGCCAGGATGGTCTCGATCTCTTGACCTCGTGATCCACCCGCCTCGGCTTCCCAAAGTGCTGGGATTACAGGCATGAGCCACTGCGCCTGGCCAAAAATTTTTTTTTATTTAAAAATGGGCAAAAGATCTGAACAGACATTTCTCAAAATAAAACAAACAAATGGCCAACAGGTATATGAAAAAAATGCTCAACATCACTAATCATCGGGGAAATGCAAATAAAAACCACAATGAGATATCATTTCACCTTAGTTAAAATGGTCTTTATCAAAACACAGGGAATAAGAAATACTGGCAAGAATGTAGAGAAAAGGGAACCCTTGTGTGCTGTTGTTTGGGATGTATTATAAATTAGTACAGCCACTATGGAAAATTGTATGGAAGTTCCTTTAAAAAACTAAAAATAGAACTATCATATTATCCAGCAACTCTACTACAGGGTGTGAATCCAAAAGAATGTAAATCAGTATATCAAAGAGAAATCTGCACTCCCATGTTTATTGCAGTCCTATTCACAATAGCCAAAATATAGAATCAACCTAAGTGCTCATCAATGGATGAATGGATAAAGAAAATGTGGAATATATACACAATGGAATATGTTGAGCCATAAAAAAGAATGAAATCCTGTCATTTGCAGCAACATGGATAGAACTGGAGATCATTATGTTAAGTGAAGTAAGCCAAGCACATAAAGACAAATATTGCATGTTCCCACTCATGTGGGAGCTAAAAAGGTGGATCCCATGAAGACAGAGTAGATCCATGGCTACCAGAGACCAGGAAGAATATGGGGGAGGGGGGAATGAAGAGAGGTTGATTAATGGGCACAAATATACAGTTTGGTAGAAGAAATAAGACCTAGTATTTGATAGATCAGTAGGGTGACTGTAGCTTACAATAATTTGTGTATTTCAAAATAGCTAGAAAAGAATAATTCAATTTTTTAAACACTCAAATAAATAAAAGACAAATATTTAAGGTGATGGATATCCCAGTTACACTGATTTGATCTTCAAAAATTATATGAATGTATTAAATTATCACATATACTCTGAAAATATGTAAACAATCTGCCACCAGGTAATTGCTATTCTCCCGATGTAGGTGCCATAGAGGTGCTCAACAATGATCTTTGCTGCTGGCAAACTGGGGAAACAGTTATGGCAGATCAGCATGGTGAGGGGAGTCCCTGTTATTGAGCCCATGTATAATCTCTGTATGTGCTACTATTGCCATTTTGTTCAAGAGCCCAGTGGAATGACAGAGATAATTAATGTCCATTGTTAGATTGTCCATCTCATTTTTTAAAGGATACCCCACAGAAGAGTCTTCTTTCTGAATATTCACATGGGACACCATATTATCACACACTTTGTACCCATTCTAAGAGACCTATTCACATACCTCTTCCTCAGATTTTCTGATGCCAATCCTCCAATATTGTTGGATCCAAATTTCCGACCAATTAGCCAAACCATTAGCCATAGCCCATGAATCATAATAGATCCATTCCTCTGGCCATCTTTCCTTCCAGAAAAAGTGGATAACTCAAAGTTCTTCCCTCTGGCAGTTTTCCCCTTCTTACTGCCTTTTAAAGTCACATCCAAATGAGTTTATATAAAATTACAGAAAGTGGAAAGCCATCTATAAGCTACACTTGACCATCTATCTCCTCAGTCAGTGGTCACAGGAACTTCCTATGAGGTCAAGGGTGTGGGTTGAAGGAGAGGTGGCCACTCAACTAGAGAAGTTGCACTGGAGAATATGAACATCCTACTCATGCAACTCATCAGTGGTTTCAGAACTGCTCACACCCATCCCATATGTACTACTTCCACTTTGCCTGATTTTATGGCTTGGCATATCAGATAATATCCAGTTATTCATGGGAAGTTTAGATCTCGTGGCCACTTGGTATCCTTTGATCATGCAGTCAGCCTCTACTAAAGCTCAGAAGCAAAACAAGAGTTGTTTGGTTTTTTTTTTCTCAAAAAGAAAATAGCTGTTTATGAAGATGACTTGGTTCTTCTTGTAAATTCTTGGGTGTGCACTGTAATTATCCTATGGGTGCTTGCTATATGCCTCACATAGCTTCTCAGTCTGCCATACACAGTGTGAACACCAATGAATCTTCTGGGTTATTAGCTCCAAGAGGAAGAGGGTCTTGCACCACAACCTGGTCTAGCTGGAGAGCTGTCTCTTACCTTGGGCCCTATGCAAAGCTGGTAGTCTTTTGAGTGACTTGGTGAATAAGTTGGAACAACACATTCAATTGTAGCATGTGTTTCCTCCTAAAAACAGATCAGCCCAATGAGCATTGTGCATCCTCACCCCTGGTTTTTTGTTTGTTTATTTGTTTTGAGACTGGGTCTTGCTCTGTCACCCAGGCTGAAATGTAGTAGCTCAGTTCACAGCTCAGTGTAGCCTCGATCTCCTGGGCTCAGGTGATCCTCCCATCTCAGCATCCTGGGTAGCTGGAACTACAGGCATGTGCCACCATGCCTGACTAATTTTTTGTGTTTTTTTTTTTAGAGATGGGTTTCACTATGTTGCCTAGGCTGGTCTTAAACTCCTGGGCTTAAGTGATCTGCCCACCTCGACCTCCCAAAATGCTGGAATTGCAGGTGTGAGCCACTGCACACAGCTTATTGTGTCCTTTTCTTACTATTGGGTACAACTACCTTGTCTTTCATTTTAAAGGAATCTTTACATTATTTCCCAGATTACTGTATACCCAGAAACTTCACCAAGGTGTCAAGAGTTAGTATCTTCATGGGATTTATTTCTCACCTTCTGGCATCCACGTGTCTTGCCAAGGACTCTAGAATGCCTGCTACTTCCTGCTGTTTGGATTCTGTAGGCATGATATCATCAATGTAACATATGATGTCTTGCGGGATGTTGAAATTAGCAAGATTCTTGTAGAACAAATTTTGGATCAGAGTGAGAGTTGACATAGCCCAAAGTCAAAATGGTGAAGGTATGCTACTATTCCTGTCAAGTGAAAACAAACTGCTTCCAGTTTTTCTCTGCTTAGTAGAATAAAGAATTTTTTTTTACAGATGAATAGCCACAGTTCCAGAGACTATGTTTATTTGCTGAAATAAAGATCTATGTTTAAACAGTAGTTAAATTACAGTTGTGGTCCTCCCTTAATTAAGCTTATGATAATTTATTTTTATTATCCAAGACCCATCTTTTATCTTCACAGGTTAAAATTGATTAAATGGGGGAATATGATTGAACTCAATACTCCTATATCTCCCACATCTTTGAATATCTTAAATATTAATTTTTAATTAATATTAACCAATTTCCTCACTGATGCATGTTTTTTGGTTTATAGTTTTGGAATGGAAGAGAAGCTCCAGGGGCTCCCTCACGGCGCTTTCTACTATAATTGCCTTTAGTCTGAGGTCATAGAGTCAGTGTTCTACTATACAGTCAGAGTCAAGGTTCCGCTTCTTGTTGAATATATCTAGTCTAGCTATATACTCAGGAACTGAGAAGTGAGGCACTATGTGCTAGGATATGAGTGTTTAAGATGTCAGTGGGCTGACTAAGGTGGACTAATTCTTTCTGGTCCCAAAAGACCACAGTGGAGTGCTGTGTCTCTCAGAAAAGATGTTCAATTCTTCTCAAATGATCTGATTATCTTCCTTTCCCTAAAACAGTTACCCAGATCTGTGGCCCCAAGTCGTTTTGGGAATTTAGTCATGGTGGGGCTTGAGGGGAGCTTGAAGAGATTTGGATTTTTCCATAAAAGTAACCTCTCTGGGTGATATCATTACAGGACCTCCAGCAAGGCAAGAAGAGTCAGCCTTAGTAGAGGCTGACTGCATGATCAAAGTATTATGGGGCTTGGCAGCTCTCTCACTGAGCTTCCAGTGCCATTGGAAGAAGGCAGTTTCTCCCAGGCTATGTGTAAGATTTAATGTACATATTTCTGATATTATCATATTATCAAGCGGCTTTGGGTCTTTTAAATAACTCAGATCTGGGAACTGTTCTGGTGCCTCAAGCTCTAACTCACCAAACTAGAGGTTTATGGTTATAAGGATCAAGTAGGACCATAGGTAGATGCCAATCTATTTTAGTCCTAAGAACCCCGTGCTCAATTAGCTACTCCAAAAAGCTATGGGTTAGGGTATTCTGAGTGCCACCCCAGCTTCCCTGCTGATTGCTGTGACCCTGAAGCATCTTCTGGAAGCTGGGTGCCACCTCTTGGCACAGCCATCTCTGTATCCTTTCACCTCTTCCTCCTGCCCTGCTCCCATGTCAAGGAACCCATTTTAATGCAGTCTCTCCCACTAGCACACCCCACCTGCATGTAAGAGCTACAATAGCACCTCTCAAAGATTGTTTCTTTCCCTATCAATGTAATTCTCAATATTTTGGCAAAGAGAGTGTCTTCAGAGCCCTTTTCAGAGACATAGTTAGGGAAGGGTAAGTGGATCTCATAGAATTAATCTAGTTCTACATTTATCTCATTCCTCTACATTACACATTGGATACACATTTTAATCACCTGGGTAGTTTTGAAAAGATGCCAATGCTCAGGCCCTGTCCATGGATATTCTGATTTAATTGTTCTGGGGTGAGACCTCGGCATCAGTATTTTGAAAAGCTTAGGTGATTCTAATGTGTAGCTAGGTTTGAGACCCACTGTTCTACATTACATCATGGAACTTCTGAAACTTCATTTTATGTTGGTTGCCACTGGATTCAGGATTAAGTCAACTAATCAATTAGAAAGAGTAATTAGAACTGCAACCATCAGCTCAAGATGGCATATTAAATACAGAATCTCTCTGGCCAGAGCATTTCTTCTATTGATAAATTCAGCCCTAACTAAATTATGTTCCCTCCTCCTTGGTCTAGAATCTTTAGAATCCATTTTAAACACATTAAACATACATTCTTCTATGCTTCTTTCTGGCACAAAATTGCAAGTTCTTCAATTCTTTTAATATAGATGCCCTTTCTTCCCAGGATAGACTTTGTATTTGGCTCCTGTAACTGCTGGGGTCTGATTTTGCTTATAGGTTGAAAGACAGTGATGGTGGCAGGGGTGAGGCGAACCTGTAGGGATTTGACTTTCCCAAGCTAAGCAACTTCTGTAAGTGTGACATTTGAGAGCCTCAAGCAAGGCAGGCAGATCCTCTTCAAACAGGGAAGGAGGGGATACTGTTCTGACAAAAGCGGATTGGTGGGGCAAGGTGTCTCTCATTAAGCTGTCCAATGCAGCTGGGAACAGTTTAACCTCACAGGTCTGGAGTTTCTCACACTTATGTATTCAGTGGCAGCACCATTAAATCTCCCTAAGCTTTGCCTTCAATGAGCACTTCATCCCAGGTGACCCTGGGAAACAGCTGAATTCAGTTTTTGAGACTTATGCCTTGGACAGCTGGGGTTCCATTCCTTAATGCTAGCTGGAGCTTCAGCCCTATCCCTTCCACCTGGGTCAGATCACCAACTCCACATTCCTCCCCAAGGTTCTAGATCTGGCAATGACTTCTAGTCCCAATTTCAGAATTGTCAGGTGTCTGATGTTGATATGGTTTGGCTGTGTCCCCACCCAAATCTCATTTTGTAGCTCCCATAATTCCCATGTGTTGTGGGAGGGACCCAGTGGGAGATAACCGAATCATGGGGGTGGGTCTTTTACCTGCTGTTCTTGTGATAGTGGATAAGTCTGGGATTACAGGTGTGAGCCACTGCACCCAGCGGAATTTGTTTTTCCTCAGAGAAACTTCAGTTTTGCTCTTATGGCCTTTCAACTGGTTGGGTGAGGCTCATCCAGATGATCCAAGAGGATCTCCTCTATGTAATTGTAGATATGAACAACGTCTGCAGAATTCCTCCACAGCAACAGCTGGGGTAGTGTTTGATTGCATAACTGGGTACTATAGCCTGGCCTAACGGACACACAAACCCAACCATCACAGCTGGTTATTTCCCAAAGTTAACAACGGCGTTCAAAAGTACCATGAAGCCAGAAGACACATCAAGTGTTTACAGCACACCCCAAACTCACTACTAAAGATGATGACGATGACATGATGATTACTATTACTACTTTGGCAACAATTTATTGAGCTCCTACCATGCAGCAAAGGCTTATCATATTAATATCTCATATAATCCTTATGATAACCCTAGAAAGCAGTAATAATTACTTCCATGTTATTATTAAGGAATCTGAGGCTCAGAAAGGTTAGTTCATGATCACAATGCAAGTGGAGTATAGAAAATGAAATCTACTTTGCCAAATTCAAAAGCCCATCGTTCTCTCCTCCACATGCTGCCTCTCCAATTGTCATATGAAGCCCCTTCAGTAATTTAGCCAATGCTCAATACCCATACTTAGGGGGAGAGGAAGAAAATCATTTAAAGATTCTTCATCTTCATTGAAGATGTGTGTCTCCCAGAGAGATTGTTAAAGCACAGACCCCTGGGCTCCTCCAGCAGAGATTTTGGTCTACAAGGTCAGAGGAGGGACCTGAGATTCTGCATTTTAAACAAATGCCCAGATGATGCTGATGTTGCTAGTTTGGAGCCAACTTTTGAGTAGCACTGGGTTAAAGAAACCCCCATGCAATGCAAGCATCTCTCCCTGGTGAAATCTTTACCTGCAACATCTATAAATAGCAGACAGGCTGACTAGAGTGGCACCTTTCCTTTCTTGCCTACACCTGATGGCAAAATGATCAGAAGTCAATGGGGTGATCAAGGAAGAAGAGAAGCAAGCAACAAAGGACAGCTTGCTAATTTCTTTGTCAAAGAAGAGATGGCTGTCAAAGAGGAAAAAAAAAACAGATTTCAGCTTGTGAGCCCTTCTGCGAGCCTACAAGCACCCTAGCCCTTGCTCTGAGGGACCCTTGCTAAATGAACAGTTGACATAGCACCATTTTCCCCACTGAGAAGACCCAAGGCAGAAAGTCAACTCTTGGAGGAAAGGAAATGGTCTCAACATAAGTGGGGCTGGTAGCTGTCTCACTTATAAACAGTAAAAGCCCCTGGAGTTCTGCCCAAGCACACACTAATGATACGTGAGGTGACCCCGTTGCTTTTTCCTGGAGGCTTACTAGAGTAAGGAATTTAAGATGTGGTCCTGAAAGCTACCAATGCTGGAATGAGCATTCAGAAAATGGGGTAAGAGTTCCAGTTCAATCACTTAAATTAAAAAGCATCTCTGAGTCTCATTTTTGTCACCTGTAAAATGACATAATACAACTCTCTACCTTATAGGGAAAGGCTTCAGTGAGTGACAGCAAACTTTTGCATTGCTTTGCATCTTTCCTTGTTTCCCTTTTCATTTGTTTTTAGCCAAATGTGGTTGTTACTATAATTGGGCATAAATTGCATGGAGGAACAAGGATTTCAATAGTCTGAACTTGATCAAATACCTGGGTGAATCCTAGAAAAGCCATCAAGAAGAAGGATTTCTTAGCTTAAGTGCTCTCAAAAGCAAAACCTGAAACAGGGGTTAAACTACTGGCACTAATTGCTTGAGAAGTGCCAAGCCTGGGTAGTGAGAGTGAGGAAGGGGTAAGAAAAGATGCAAAACAGCATACTGCAACATGTTACCACACTGGATACCATGGCATGGCAAGCCGAGAAGCAGCAGAGTGGATGGCTTAGCAGGCATGTCTGCTCAGCACATTAGACTTTTCCAAAATAATGACAAAAGAGAGCTGCCCTTGTTACAGTGTAGTCCCTGGAACAGAGAAAGGAGTGTGGGTTGATCTGTTTGGTTCAACATCACCTGCTCTTGGGGTCAGCATTCACCTCACAGGGAGCTACTTCCTGCTGCTAAAGAAAAATAAAAATGGAAGCCACAATTTAGACAAACCCAAGACCAACTATCCATAGCTGCATAGCCAAAACTGAAGTCATCCTGATTTCCCCTAAACGATAGCTGTAAATATAAATGAAACACAAAACATAAGCTTTACATCCTTGTCAGCATGATACAGTGAAATCAGCTGTAGACAAATCAGCTTAAAAATCTCTACTTGCCCTAAAAAGAATGTTAATGTTTAACAGCCAATCAGAAAAAAAGTAAAAAATACTTCCTTCTTTATACTTTATAAACTGTGATGTAACTGCTGAAACAAGGGCTTCTTACTACTTTTAGTTCAAAATCTCCCAGTTTGAGAACTGTTCTTTTGCATGCACAATAAACTTTTACAATTTTTCTAACTTGATTTTATTTTATTTTTATTTTTATTTTTTTGAAATGGAGTCTTGCTCTGTTGCCCAGTCTGGAGTGCAGTGGCACGATCTCGGCTCACTGCAACCTCTGCCTCCCGGGTTCAAGCAATTCTCCTGCCTCAGCCTCCCAAGTAGCTGGGATTACAGGCACATGCCACCAACCCCAGCTAAGTTTTGTACTTTTAGTAGAAACAGGATTTCACCATATTGGCCAGGCTGGTGTCGAACTCTTGACCTCAGATGATCCACCTGTCTCAGCCTCCCAAAGTGCTGGAATTACAGGCATGAGCCACCGCACCTGGCCTGATTTTATTTTTGATCCCCACATTTCTTCACTACCTGTTGGTAGCCACCCAGGGAACTCCATGCTTCTTTCAAGTCTGAAAGTGGAGAGTGACCCGGTACCAGTGGAGGTTGGGCTGTTGACCAAAGGACAGAAGGAAGGAGGCAATAGAGGGAACTTGAGAAGGCTTACAAAGGTCTCTGTGGATAAAAAATAGACTTACTCTATTTTTAAGAATTTACTCAGATTATACCAGCAAGCTTTTTTCAGTCAATGGGATGAAGGCTTGGAGGAGTATAACTCGGTCCATACTCTAGGCCAAACATGCTGGCCTCAGATCCCTGCACACGAAAGCTCAGGACTAGAAAATTGAAAGTATTGCTTAAAGGAAATTTAATGGCCAGGCTCCCAAATGTCATCCTCATAGTTGTTAGGGACGTAGTGTTTCATATGTGTATATACATATATACCCTTGATCTGAATAATGTATGACTCTAAGGGGCTGTGCCCTATCATGGCTGCTCTGAGTGCACATGTCTCAGTCTTTGGTAGAAGCTTATAATTAAATAGGAAGAGCCTCTGGGTCCTGACTGATATTGGCCATTTGTATCACAAAGTCAGAGCACACCAACAGAAATACCTCACACCATGTGTCATAATTTTGCTTTACCATCTGTATTACTTTCCTTGGGCTGCCAGAACAAGTTACTGGGTGGCTTAAACAACAGAACTTTATTTTCTCACAGTTGTGGAGGCTAAAATTCCCAGATTCCAATGTTGGTCTCTGATGAGGGCTCTCTTCCTGGCTTGCAGACAGCTGCCTTCTTGCTATATGTCATTACATGACCTTCTCTCAGTGTGGGGTGGGGATAGGAGGCTCTTTAGTGTGTCTTCTTATAAGAACATTAATCTTATTGTATGTGGGCCCCACTCTTACGTCCTCATTTAACTTTAATTACTTTCTTAGAGGCCATCTCCAAGCATGGCCACACTAGGGGTTAGAGCTTCAACATATAAATTTTGAGGGGACACAAACACCCAGTGCAGAACACCATCCATAGAAATTAGACAAGATGACTATTGACAGATGAACCAACTGATAATTATTCCACAAAGCCCAGCAGCAACGAAAGAATTTCAAACATAGGAAGGGCATATATAAAGCACACATGCCACTGATTTCTCATCCCTTGCCTAAGGCAAACACTGCTAATCAATCATAGTATTTCTTCTACTGAGCCAGGATGCAGCCTTACAGTCCTTAACACAGAGCTTCAGGCAGCCACTATTAATTGACTGGGGTTGGCTTCCACATTGGGAATTTTTCAGGTATAAGTGAGAGAAATACAACTTATGCTATCTTAAGCATAGAGGGGACTTTATTGGCTCACATAGCTACAGACTCAAATGGTGGGATCAATGCCTAAAATGGTACCATTAAACCTCTTCTCTCTGATAGCAAAAATGGTTAACAGCAGCTGCTGGCTTTACCAGTTGAGCAACATCACCAAAAACAGTCTTTTTCACAATTATTCTGATGATATTCCTAGGGCTGGCTTTTCAATTGGTCTGGCTCAGGTCCGATTGGCCACCTTGGATCATGCACATAGCCTGAATCAATTAAGTGGCCAGTGGGATGCAGTATTCCCAATGGCCACATTTGAGCCACTGGCCCACCGGAATTAGTCCTGCTTGAGCCAACAAGTAATCGAGTCGCAGGATGAGTTTCCAAAGGAAATGTGAAGATTCCAGAAGGGTTCAATGGGGCCTGAGCAGCCTAAACAACTGTAGGGGAGAAAATACAAGTTTTTTCCTTCTTTTGAAATGTTCTTAATTGAGACATTCTCCCCAAAATAAAAGTCAAATTAACAAAAGAAAAACAAACAGAAGTCTATTCAAGTGTGTTATATCCATCATATGGGAGAGGCCAAAGTTCAAAAGTATTTTTCTCTTAAGCCAGTGGTTTAGGGACCTTGTTTACATAGTATTTTTACAAAAAGCCATACATCTTATATAAAGACAAGACAAAGAAGAGAGTATCTGCAGGCAGGAAAATGTGGGAAGGTAAATTGATGGGAAGAGAGAAGTCTGCTCCTAGATTCTCTGGCACTGCTGTCTCAGCTCTATTTTGAACTGCTAAAAGCAGAGAGGAGGGGCAGCATGAGCTCCTGTGTTTTGACCTTTTACCTTTAACTAAAATCCCCAGCATGTTAAAGAGGAATATTTTGGTTTCCTTTCCGATAGAGTCTAGAAGCTCTAGAAGTTAGCTAAGTGCCATCACCGGGGCTGCAGCTCTCTGAAAAGGCTGGGTCACAACACAACAGGGACCACAGGAGGGAACCCAGACCTGCTGCAAACACATTGGGACTCAGAGAGTTCCCATTCCACTCTGCCACCCCTACCACGTTTAACCTTCCCGTCAGCTTCTTGGTGAGGCCTCCACCAAGCCTTTATCTCGGATGCTTTTCATCGCCCCTGTTCTCACCATAGTGAAGGGGGAGTCCAGTATGCACCTTCGCCCCTAATTTCTTATTTCTAGATCTTTGTCGACTTCTCTATTTTATCCATGAACCTCCGTAATAATATCAACATAATAACTAAACCTTAAAACCAGAGTTCCCATCGAGACTGCATTCAGTGTCTAATTGGACTCGTAGCTGGGCTCATCCAGAGACTGCTAAAAGTCCATCGAGTCAGTGGAAAAAAAGAAGCTGAACAAACTCATTAACCTCTCAAAATAGGACATTTCAATATGAATAGACTTAGTGTCATTAGTCTATGAAACAGCTCAAGAACTCACATATAAATCTCTTCAGATCTGAAAATTGTGTGTATTACAGTACAATATAGCAGAAATATCACAAATCAGCATGTACTACAATTGTATGCTTTTGTCTTAAGTACACATGAAACCTAACCTGCCTATCAGATATTTTGCAACAAGCTCTGAAAAGCCTACCCACCTCCCTGATTAAACAATCTTCAACTAAGTGCAGCTTCAGCTCTTGAAAATGCTTGGCTGTCCCAGGGAACAACCCAGATGGACCTCTTGGAGCAACATTCAGTTTGATAAATATTTAAGTTCCTATGATGTGCAAAGCTTTGTGGTTGGTGCTCTAGGAATTTTTTTTTTTAAGTAAGTTCCGGCCGGGCAAGGTGGCTCACGCCTGTAATCCCAGAACTTGGGGAGGCCGAGGCGGGTGGATCACAAGGTCAGGAGATCGAGACCATCCTGGGTAACATGGTGAAACCCCGTCTCTACTAAAAAATACAAAAAATTAGCCAGGCGTGGTGGCGGGCACCTGTAGTCCCAGCTACTTGGGAGGCTGAGTCAGGAGAATTGCATGAACCCGGGAGGCGGAGCTTGCAGTGAGCCGAGATCGTGCCACTGCACTCCAGCCTGGGCGACAGAGTGAGACTCCGTCTCAAATAAAAAAAAGTAAGTTCCTGCTCTTTTGGCACTCACACTCTTGCTCATACCTTGTCAATAGAGGTCTCCAAAATTTGAGATGATTTTAGAAGCAGGCATACCTGGGTTCAAATTCTGGCTCTGTCATATACTAATTTTATGACCTTGTTCAAACTACTCTATGCATTGGTTTATTATTTATTTATTTATTTATTATTTTTTGAGACGGCGTCTCACTCTGCCACCTGGGGTGGAGTGCAGTGGCGCCATCTCGGCTGGCTGAAACTTCTGCCTCCTGAGCTCAAGCAATTCTCCTGCCTCAGTCTCCTGAGTAGCTGGGATTTCAGGTGCACGTAACCATGCCCGGCTAATTTTTGCATTTTTATTAGAGACAGGGTTTCGCCATGTTGGCCAGGCTGCTCTCAAACTCCTGACCTCAAGTGATCTACCCACCTCAGCCTCCCAAAATGCTGGGATTACAGGCGTGAGCCACCTCGCCCAGCCAGGTTTATTTATTTCTAAAGTGGGGATATTAACAGTAACTAAGTTTTGAGATTATTATGAAAATGAAATGAATGTTTAACATATGGGAGCTTTTTAGCAGAGTTGATAACACCTGGTGAGTTCTTGTTAATTAGTTGCTGTAATTAGTATTATTGTTGTCTTGTAATTAGTATCATCAAAATTACTAGCCCTACTTCCTTGTAGCTCAAAGAATAATGACAGAATAGGATTGAAAGTTGTGATGGCTTATTGTGAAGAAGGTGAAAAACTGGTGCAGGATTATATCAGATATATATATATCAGCTGTTGGGTTCACAATACCAAATTAACACAAAATAGAAAAGTCCTTCCTAAGGTATACTGAAGAATCCATGAACTTCAGTGATTGCCTCAAGTAGACATCCATTGTTTTGTCTATCCAAACTAGTACTCTCTCTCTTGCTCTTTCTCTTCTATCTTCTATTTTAACCAAGTGGCTTGATTGGGGGCTGCCTGGGCAACAGAGTGAATATATATATATATATTTCAGATATATGTATATATTTTGAGAGAAGGTCTTGCTCTGTTGCCCAGGCTGGAGCGCAGTGGTGCAATCTCAGCTCACTGTAGCCTCAACCTCCCAGACTTGTGATTCTCCCATCTCAGCCTCCCAAGTAGCTGGGATCACAGGCACATGCCACCATGCCTGGCTAATTTTTTTAACTTTTTGTAGAGATGACCTCTCACTATGTTGCCCAGGCTGCTCTCGAACTCCTGTGCTCAAGCATTCCTCCCGCTTCAAACTCCCAAAGTGCTAGGATTACAGGCATGTGCCACTGTGCCCAGCCGGGAGCTACCATATTGAGAAATGATTCAACTTCCCTGACCAGAGTGATTGGTGTGAGTTGAGCATCAGGCCCAATCTGAGCCAATAAGATGACCTGTGGGATTTTGTTTTGTTTTGTTTTTTGAGAAGGAGTCTCACTCTGTTGCCCAGGCTGGAGTGGAGTGGCACCATCTCTGCTCATTGAAACCTCCACCTCCTGGGTTCAAGCAATTCTCCTGCCTCAGCATCTTGAGTAGCTGGGACTACAGGCACGCACCACAACACCCAGCTAATTTTTTGTATTTTAGTAGAGACGGTGTTTCCCTGTATTGCCCAGGCTGGTCTCGAACTCCTGAGCTCAGGCAATCTGCCCGCCTTGGCCTCCCAAAGTGCTAGGATTACAGGTGTAAGACATCGTGCCTAGCCAACCTGTGCAATTTTTGGCATTGGAGAGACAGAGTTGGAGCTTGTCTCTAGACATACAGTTGAAGAATAAGCCAACAGCCCACTTCCATATATGAGGGGCAGTAGGAACTGCAGAAAGACAGATTGCAGAGGTAGAGAGAGATCTGGCAGGACTCACATCAGACTTCTCTAGCTATCTGCTAAGGCAGTAGGATGTGTATAAAATCAATTATGGGTCTGAAGACAAAAAAGAAAAAGAGAATTTCCATAGATCCATGATTATAGTTAACCTATGTGAATATGATCAACTTAATTCTAGTGTACAAAGTCTTTACTTGATCTTAGCCAAAAGGCTGAGAAGCAATGTGCACAAAGTCTTCAAAAAAATAAAAGAGAGAGAAAGAGAGGGAAGTTTCTCATGTGTACTATGCCTTTCTGTCAACTTCCCTTTCTGTTCTCTCAATCCCTCTTCCCCTTTACCCCTCTAAGTCTTTCTTTCAAAGTCCCCAGTCTACAGCCCCACAATTCCAGGAGCCTCAAGCAATTCCACTCCTGTCATTGAGCTCAGAATTTCTATATGGTAGGAATTAGAAGGCAGCAGTCTTTATAGCAGGTGGGGGAACAGGAGTGAGGGCTACATGCTTGTTTCACAAGTGTGGGGTTAGGAGCTTTTTTTGGTGTGGCCTAGACTGGTGTTGATTACCTCCAGACATTGCCTCTTTCCCTTGGTGCTGTCACTGATGCATGCCAAAGGGAAAAGGGCTTTGCTTCTCTCAGTCTCTTGTATTTTGTAAATGTGCGCACCTTGAGATTTGCCTAGAAATTAATTGATGTCCTCTGGCCCCCTTAGTGAGGATGATGGCAGATACTCTGATTCCATTCTAATCTCCTAACCCATGAGAGCTGCAGAGGATTTTCTTACAAGTTATCCGTGAAACAAGCAACCTTGCTGAGGCAAGCATTGACCTCATTCCCCACAGAGGCAAGACCAGTCTCAATATGAGGACAGTCTCTTCCTGTCATGAGCATGACTGTCATATCCTTGGTATAATTGTGCCAAGGAACATTTGACTTTCTCTGCCCTTACAAGAGTTGCCAGAGTGACTGCAAATGGCCTCTGTGTCAGCCACCTGCATGGGTGGTACCAGCATGGATTAGCATCTTCTTGATTCCAGTTCATTCTGACACAGTAGCTGATGCAGAGGAGTTGCACAATATACACACCTACCCCCTTCAACACTCTTCTTACTTATGATGATGTTGCACTGGTCCCATCAAATAACTATTTTCCTCATCATCTCTTTCTCTCATCATTTTCTGCCTTCCCTCTTTTTTTGCTTCTGATATCGCCTTTGTTGTTTCACCTCTTCTTTGTGGTCTTTATATAGCCTTTGTAATTATGAAATACATGAGCTTTTTGGTGATAAATTCTTGAGAAATTCTTAATGGAGAAGAACAAGAAATTTAAAGTCTCCCCTCCTCATCTCACCAAGGAGCTGGGTTGCTGTTTACATCAGTAGAGTTGCAATCAGAAAGTACTAAACAGCCCATATTAATGCTCCAAACAGCTTCTGTGTGGGTGGGCAAGGCAATTAAAAGCTAGACATGCTCAAGTCTTTAATCGGATGTCTAGGTGATAAAAATGCTGTCAACACATCTAAGGAAGATTATGCAAGCTTTTGTTGAAACAACACAGTTCTTATGTCTGCAAAGGAAACGCTCATCTTTTCATCAAGTCTAGTGTCAAACAGGAGAGGACTATTAATGGAAGCAGGCAGGAGAATGGGGAGAAAGCAAAGACAGCAGGTGGCTTTGTGTTTAAAGGACAGCCAAGGAGATGCCCACTTAAACTGAGATTTTGCTATAGAACTTTAAAAAACCAATCTCTAAATTTCTAGGTGGAAAAAGAGTTGCTTTAGGATGTCTCCAAAGGCTTCCTTCAAATGTTTGAAGGATCCTTCAACGCTATCAGCCTGCAGCTTGGAATCACTCATTGTCATTGCCATCAAATTTTTGTTAAGCCTCTTTATATGTACAGGAATGTTGTTATGAGCTTTATGTATACCATCTCACTCTTCACAATAGTGGGCACTATAATGTCCATTTGTAGATGTCAAGATTGGGTCTTCCAAAAGTTATGAAGCATGACTAAAGTTATACAGTTTCCAGAGGCAGGATTCAAATCCAGGACTAAGGACTAACTTCCAAGCCCTTTGAGTTCCTACTCTACACATTTGATGTCTAGTCTCCCAGAAGGCACTTTGGAGAACCCACCATGACCCCTGCTGAATGGGGTTCAGGTGCAGACACCAACATCCTTTCTCAGAGGACTGGCTCCTGTTCCTCCTGAAGCAGTCAGGCTCAAGAGGCTGAATTTATGAAGAGTGAGGGTAGGAATCCTCCCACCCATAAGTGTCACTCTTGCCATCAGGCTATAAAGCAGATTTGCTAGTTCCTAGAGCCTTAGAAAGTATTTTGTAAAATCAACAACTTCAGCTTCTGCATCTGTCATTTCAGTCAGGATCCAGACTGGTCCAAGGAGATGAACAGAAAGCAAACCCCATTCTGTGGGTTTTCTTGAACTCATCTCTCTACTCCTTACCTCACTTCTCCTCACCCCCAGGTACCAGTACCTCCTCCCTCCTCAATTAGCCATCAGAGAAGAGCTTCACATATATAAGCTCATTCAAATGGATGCCTTGAGTACCTTGAAATGTAACTTTGTCCTTAGCTAGGATGCCCCTGACACACAGGCACATGGACACACAGAATCCCCCTGCCTCCAACACACACAAAGGCAAAGATACATATTTGCTTCTGTGTTTTGCAAAAATGATATCATGCCATATGTACAGTTTTATATTCCTTTTCACTAAACATTGCATTGTGAACATTTTCCCATATTCCTAAATACTCCTTAAAAACATGGGTTGTTTTTTAACTAACTGCGTGACTTTTTAATGGATGAATTAGCATAATTTATTTAACTATTTCTTTATGGCTACACACTTAGTCCTTTCTAATATTTTGCTCTTATTACAGTGGATGTCCTCTGGCTACTTTATATAGGATCAGATTCTCAGCAGAAACTTCTGCACATAAGGATATAACCATTTTAGAGTATTTTGATAAATATTGCCAAATTCCTTTCCAGAATGGTTGTACCAATTTGTAGTTTGAATGGAAATAAGAGTCCAGCTCACTACATCATTACTGGCATTGATATTGACTTTGAAAGAATCTTTTCCATTTTGTAGGCAAAAGTGGTATCTTGGTGGTGTTTTAATTTGTATTTCCTAATTTTTGAGATTGGATATATTTTCATAATGTTTATTATCATTTGCACATATTCTTTTGTGTCTTGCTTATTCATGACTTTCATTTATCTTTTTTCATTTTACTTTCGCACTGTTAGTGTTTTCTTACTGATTTTTTAAAAGTCCCCTATATATTAAACACGTTACGTATTTATATATCATGTTTGTTCAAATAACTTTATCCCACCTTGTCACTTACCTTTAATTTTGTTTTAATTTTGACATGTAAAAGTCAAAAATGTTTACATAGCCAAACATATACTGCAGCTAGTGACTGTATTAGTCAGGACTCTCTAGAGGGACAGAACTAATAAAAAAAAAAAAATATATATATATATATAGGAGTTTATTAAGTATTAACTTAATACACGATCCCACAATTAAGTATTAACTTAATACACGATCATAAGGTCTGGAAGCTTGAGGAGCAAGGAGAGCCAGTCCAAGTCTCAAAACTGAAGAACTTAGAGTCTGATGTTCAAGGGCAAGAAGCATCCAGCATGGGAGAAAGACATAGACTGGGAGGCTAGGCCAGTCTCACCTTTCATGTTTTTCTGCCTGCTTTATATTCACTGGCAGCTGGATTAGACTGTGCTCACCAGATTAAGGGTGGGTCTGCCTTTCCCAGCCCACTAACTCAAATGTTAATCTCCTTTGACAACACCCTCACAGACACACCCAGGATTAAGTTTGTATCCTTCAATCCAAACAAGCTGACACTCAGTATTAACCATCACAGTAACCATCAACAGATATTATTTTCCACATCTCTATGCTGTGGAAAGCCTATACAGAGTGGATGGTGGCAAATGTGTATTTCCCACTTCCTCACCCCCAACTCCTGCTATGTAGGGAGGATATGAGTGGGGAAGCTGGTGAAGGCCATATTCCCCCATTCACCACATAGCCGTGTTGCAGGACAGCTACTTTAGTGGGCCCAGCAGCCAACTGGCAACTCTCACACACCCCAGCTTCCTAGGACAGAGACCTATTCTGAATAGATTAGGTAGCCAGTGGACACTAGCAGATCCCAACCGCCCCGGCTCTGGGCTGCAGAAGATCCATACTGAGTGGTGGCAGCAGCTGAGTGCCGACATCAGTTCCTGCCCCCACCCCCAATTCCTGCACCATAGAGGAAACCTGAGTAAGACATCTGGTAAAGAATAAGTTCTCCAACTCTCATCCCACCCTCAGCTCTATAGAGCAGAGATTCTTTCCAGTGGAGGGTTGAGGCAAGTCTCAAAGACTGGCAACATTCTGCCCTACTAAGGGGTTTGACTTCAACTGGATCAGACTGCAGAATGATTTACATCCTAGAGAATCCTTAAAAGCAATAGAGCAATCAGACAGCAATTTGTAGAGGTGAACAACTGGGTGTGATCTCAATAGATACAGACCAGTCTTAAGTTTAATGGAGTGGTCAGAGAAACAGACAATCAAAGAGAATCCAGCTAAAACCAGAGTCATTTCTGGTGATCAAGAAGATTAAGTGCATGCCCAAGGCTGTGCCCTTTAAAGGAATATATCAGAGACTGCGCACTGCAGGGGAAGTAGACTTCACTGAACCAGTGCAGCCAAGTCACTAAGCAAATAAATAAGCAAACAACAACAAGCTCTGAGGGAGAGAGGGAAATCCGTATCCAGAGTTGTCATCTTTCCTAGAAGGAACAGTTCTAAACAAATAATTATTACACATTCAAAGAAGCAGGAAAATGTGACTTATACACAGGGGGTTAAAATCAGGCACTCGAAATGCCTTTGAGGGGGCCCAGATGTTGGACTCAGCAGCCAAATACTTTAAAGCAGCTATTAAGAATATATTCAAAGACCTAAAGAAAACCATGTTTAAAGAATGAAAGGAAGGTATAATGACAATGTCTCCTCAAATACAGACTATCAATGAAAAGACAGAAATGACTATTTTTTTTTCAGATGGAGTTTCTCTCTTGTTGCCCAGGCTGGAGTGCAATGGTGCAATCTTGGCTCACAGCAACCTCCGCCTCCCGGGTTCAAGCCATTCTCCTGCCTCAGCCTCTGGAGTAGCTGGGATTACAGGCATGTGCCACCATGCCCAACTAATTTTGTATTTTTAGTAGAGACAGTGTTTCTCCATGTTGGTCAGGCTGGTCTCAAACTCCGGACCTCAGGTGATTCACCTGCCTTGGCCTCCCAAAGTGCTGGGATTACAGGTGTGAGCCATGGCGCCCAGCCTAGAAATAATTTTTTAAAGGAACCAAATAAAAACTTTAGATTGAAAGTGCAATAACCTAAATGAAAAATTCACTAGCAGAAATCAACAATAGAGTTGAGCTAGCAGAAGAATGAATCATTGAACTTGAATATAGATTGATAGAGATTATACAATATAAAAATAAGAGAGAATAAGAATAAAGAAAAATGAACAGAGCCTCAGGAAAACATGAGACACTATTAAGTACACCAACATATGTGTAATAGAAATACTAGATGGAGAGGAAAAAAAAAAAAAACTTATTTGAAGAAATAATGGCTGAAACCTTCCCAAATTTGATGAAAAACATCCAAGAAACTCAACAAACTCCAAGTGGAGTATACACAACGAAATCTACATCATAGTCAAATGTTGAAAAAGACAAAGAAAAAATCTTGAATGCTGCAAGAGAAAATAACTCATGTGCATAAGATAACTCCAATAAGATTATTATCTGCATTCTAGTCAGAAACAAGAGGCTAAAGGCAGTAAAATGACATGCTCAAAACGCTAAAACAAAGCAAAACAAAACTGCTAACCAAGAATTGCATACCCAGCAAAACTATCTTTACAAAAATGAAGGAGAAAAAAAGGCAAAATAAAAATATTCCCAGGTAAACAAAAACTGAGAGAATTTGTTGCAGCTAGCAGACCTACCTTACAAGAAATATTATAGGTAGTTCTTCAGGCTGAAAGCAAGTGATGCTAGGCCATAATTAAAATTTACACACAGAGAAAAGAGTGCTGGTAAAGGTAATTATGAGAGTAATTTCATATTTCATTTAAAAGAGAGTATACTTTCATTTTCCCCTTATTTTTATATTCTATAAAACAAAATATTTACATAATTGCATTGTTGGGTCTATTACATATAGAAATACAATATATTTGACAATAACAGCACAAAGGAAGCAGGTGGAGGATGAAGCTATATTAGAATAAGGAAATGATACTAGATGGTAACTCAATTACACAGGAAGAAATCAGGAGAATCGGAAATGGTAAATAAGAATATTAATATAACAAACTCTACAAAGATATATTTGTTGTCCTCTCAGCTCATTTAAAAGACAGAAAACTGGCTGAGCTTGGTGGCTAACACCTGTAATCCCAGCACTTTGGGAGACCGAGGCAGGCAGATCATAAGGTCAGGAGATCAAGACCATTCTGGCTAACACGGTGAAACCCCATCTCTACTAAAAATACAAAAAAATTAGCCAGGCATGGTGGCACGCACCTGTAGTCCCAGGTACTCGGGAGGCTGAGCCAGGAGAATTGCTTGAACCTGGGAGGCGGAGGTTGCAGTGAGCCAAGATCATGCCACCGCACTCTAGCTTGGGTGACAAAGCGAGACTGTGTCTCAAAAAAAAAAAAAAAGACAGACATAAAACTATATAAAGTAATACTTTATAGTATTGGCAAGAATCTTGGGGAATACTGAAAAGCCACATAAGGGCAATGGGGAGTTAGGAAAAAGCAAAGGGTTTCAAGCAGTTAAAGGACAAAGTATGGCTTGCATTTTAGACCAATTCCTGCTTCAAAGGCTGGCTAATGTGTAGATCCCAGTGCAAACGAAAATGTCCCTTGTCCACATGGGAGACAAGTGCTGTTAAAGGCACTAATACATAGAGTTTTTTCTTTAAAAATATTTAATTCTTTTTGAAACATAAGTTTTGTTTTTCTATTCTCCATTTTATTTATTTCTACTCTAGTTTTTATTTTCTTGTTTTTGCTTGCTTTGAGTTTTGTTTGCTCTTCTTTTTCTCATTTCCTAACATGGAAGATTAGGCTATTGATTTCAGATCGCTTTTTTAAATATAGGCATTTGTAACTGTAAATTTCCCTCTATACTATACTATACTATATATAGTATTATATATAATATATATAGAGTAATATAAAGTATTACTATAAAGTATTATATATATTATTATATATATAGTAATACTTATAACAAGGTATTATAGAGTAACATACATATATAGACATATTTGTATAACTATAGTAATATATAAAAGGGCAGGGAGGAAATAGAGCTATGTAGGAATAGAGTTTATACATATCATTCAAATTAAGTTAATAAATATGAAGTAGATTCTAATAAGCTGAGGTATATATTATAAGCCATACAGCAACTAATAAGGAAATAACTTGTTAAAAATCATTAAAGGAATTCAAATGTTACACTAGAAATGATTCACTTAATGCAAAAGGCGGCACAAAAAGAGGAACAGAGGAACAAAAATAGCATGCAACATATGGGGAAAAAAGGTCAAAATTGCAGAAATAAATATAACATATTAATAATCATAAATGCGAATAGATCACGCATTACAATTAAAAGTCAGAGATTGTCAGATTGTATTTTTTAAAATCCACCTATATGTTCTCTACAGGAAACACACCTTAGATTCAAAGATATAAGTTCAGTCATGCATCACTTAATGACAGGGATACATTCTAAGAAATGCATCATTAGACCACTTTGTTGTTGTACAAACCTCGTAAAGTATACTCACACAAATCTAGATGGTATAGCCTACTACATACCTAGGTATACAGCATAGCCTAGTGCTCCTAGGCTAAACCTGTTCAGCATGTTAACTATATGGAAAACTGTAGGCAACTGTAATACAATCGTAAGTATTTGTATATCTAAACATAGAAAAAGGCATAGTAAAAATATTGTATTATAATCTTATGGGACCACCATCATATATGCAGTCCATTGTTGACCAGAACATTATCATACAGTTCATGACTATAGATTGAAAGTAAAAGAATGGAAAGAGATATGCCATGCAAACAGCAGCCACAAGAGAGCTGAAATATCTATAGAAATATCAGACAAAATAGACTTCAAAACAAAAATATTACTAGAGTTAAACAGGAACATTTTATAATGATAAAAGGGCCAGCCCATTAGGAAGACATAACAATTATTAACATATATGCACCTAAGAGCAGAGTCCTAAAATGCTTGAGGCAAAAACTAACAAAGTTGTTCAAGCATGAGCTGCTCACGAGAAAGAAAAAAAAAATGAAAAGAAAAAAAAAAAACAGAATTGAAGGGAGAAATAAAACATTCAATAATATTTGAAAACCTCATTACCCCACTTGCAATAATGGATAAAACAACTAGGCAGAAGATCAACAAGGATACATAAGGTTTGAACAACACTATAAACAACTAGATCTAATAGACATCTATAGAACAATCCATCCAGAATATATATTGTTCTCAAGTACACATGGAACATTCCCCAGGATAGATCATGTGCTAACCTATAAAACAAATCTCAACACATGCAAAAAATAAAATAATACAAAGTATATTCTCCAATTACAATGGAATCAAATTAGAGGATCAATAACAGGAGGACATTTGGAAAATTTACAAATTTATTTCTGACTAACAAGAGACCAAAGAAGAAATCACAAGGGAAATTAGAATATATTTTTTGTATTAGAAAATATAAAAACAGGCGGGTGTGGCAGCTCACACCTGTAATCCCAGCACTTTGGGAAGTCAAGATAGGCAGATAGCTTGAGGCCAGGAGTTGACCAGCATGGCCAACATGGTGAAACCCTATCTCTACTAAAAATACAAAAATTATCCAGGCGTGATGGCACACACCTGCAATCCTAGTTACTCAGGAGGCTGAGGCACGAGAATCACTTGAACCCAGGAGGCAGAGGTTATAGTGAGCTGAGATTGTGCCGCTGCACTCCAGCTTGGGTGACAGAATGAGACTCTGCTCCCCCCCACCACCAAAAAAAAAAAGAAAATACAAAAATATAAAACATTAAAACTTATGGAATACAGGTAAAGTAGTGCTTAGAGGGAAATTTACAGTTACAAATGACTATATTTAAAAGAGCGATCTGAAATCAATAGCTTAATCTTCCATGTTAGGAAATGAGAAAAAGAAGAGCAAACAAAACTCAAAGCAAGCAAAAACAAGAAAATAAAAACTAGAGTAGAAATAAATAAAATGGAGAATAGAAAAACAAAACTTATGTTTCAAAAAGAATTAAATATTTTTAAAGAAAAAACTCTAGGTGTTAGTACCTTTAACAGCACTTGTCTCCCATGTGGACAAGGGCCTCCACATTTTCGTTTGCACTGGGATCTACACATTAGCCAGCCTTTGAAGCAGGAATTGGTCTAAAATGCAAGCCATACTTTGTCTTTTAACTGCTTAAAACCCTTTGCTTTTTCCTAACTCCTCATTGCCTTTATGTGGCTTTTCAGTATTCCCCAAGACTCTTGCCAACCTCATTTTCTGCTCTTCTTTACGTTACTCCTTGTACTTCCAAATCATAGACCTCCTTGTCATTCATTCCCTGGGCACCCCATGCTGCTTTTCATACCTCAGTGCCTTTTCACATACTGCTCTGTTGCGATGTGTCTTCCCCTCCTGCTCTGCTTTCTGCCCCGCCTTTGACATTTGTAACCCCACACAGCCTTCATCTCCGCCCTGAAGCCTTGTCTAGAGTCCTAGTTAACTGACAGCTCTTTTGTGCTAATTCTGTACCGTTCACACACTTCTCGTTGCTTGTGTATGTTTTAATTGTCTAAATGCCAACGCCTCCCTGATTGACTGAAGTTTCCTCTAAGATGGGAACCCTTTCTTACTTATTGCTATACTTCAGGGATCAGAGTAAATATTCACTGAACTGAATCATAAGGAGAATACAGCCCTTCTCCACCTGAACCAGGGAAAGCATTAAAGAAAATGTAGATTAGTGTATTACAACCAGGCATGGTGGCACACACACACATGAGCAGAGAGCTGGCCTCAGATTGAGAGGTGACAGCATGCTGGCAGCCCTTGAAGCCCTCGCTCACTCTTGGCGCCTCCTTGGCCTCGGCGCCCACTCTGGCCACTCTTGAGGAGCCCTTCAGCCCGCCACTGCACTGTGGGAGCCCCTTCCTGGGATGGCCGAGGCTGGAGCCGGCTCCCTCAGCCTGCCGGGAGGTGTGGAGGGAGAGGCACGGGCGGGAATCGGGGCTGCGCACGGCGCTTGTGGGCCAGCTAGAGTTCTGGGTGGGTGTGGGCTTGGTGGGCCCGGCACTCAGAGCGTCCGGCCTGCCCCACCAGCCCGGGACAGTGAAGGGCTTAGCACCCGGGCCCGCAGCTGCGAAGGGTGCGCCAGGTTCCCCCGCAGTACCGCCCCAATGGTGCTGCACTCGATTTCTCGTGGGGCCTTACTTAGCTGCCTCCCCATGGGGCAGGGCTCTGGACCTGCAGCCCGCCATGTCTGAGCCTCCCCCCGCTCCCCACCATGGGCTCCTGCGTGGCCCGAGCCTCCCAAGGAGCACCACTCCCTGCTGCATGGCACTCGGTCCCATCGACTGCCCAAGGGCTGAGGAGTGCCGTGCACAGTGGGGGACTGGCAGGCAGCTCCACCTGTGGCCCCAGTGCGGGATCCACTGGGTGAAGCCAGTTGGGCTCCTGGGTCTAGTGGGGACTTGGAGAACCTTTATGTCTAGCTAAGGGATTGTAAATACACCAATCAGCACTCCGTATCTAGCTCAAGGTTTGTAAACACACCAATCAGCACCCTGTGTCTAGCTCAGGGTTTGTGGATGCACCAATTGGCACTCTGTATCTAGCTAATCTGGTGGGGACTTGGAGAATCTTTATGTCTAGCTAAGGGATTGTGAACGCACCAATCGGCACTCTGTATCTAGCACAAGGTTTGTAAATGCACCAATCAACACTCTGTGTCTAGCTCAGGGTTTGTAAATACACCAATTGACACTCCCTATCTAGTTAATCTAGTGGGGACGTGGAGAACTTTTGTGTCTAGCTCAGGTATTGTAAACGCACCAATCAGCACCCTGTCAAAATGGACCAATCAGGTTCCTGTAAAACAGACCAATTGGCTCTCTGTAAAATGGATCAATCAGCAGGATGTGGGTGGGGCCAAATAAGAGAATAAAAGCAGTCTGCCTGAGCCAGCAGTGGCAACCTGCTGAGGTTCTCTTCCACGTTGTGGAGGCTTTGGTCTTCCACACTGCGTTTATGAGCTGTAACACTACCGTGAAGGTCTGCAGCTTCACTCCTGAAGCCATCGAGACCAGGAACCCACCGGGAGGAATGAACAACTCCAGACGTGCCGCCTTAAGAGCTGTAACACTCACTGTGGAGGTCTGCAGCTTCACTTCTGAGCCAGTGAGACCATGAACCCACCAGAAGGAAGAAACTTCAAACACATCCGAATATCAAAAGGAACAGACTGCGGACATGCCGCCTTTAAGAACTGTAACACTCACTGCAAGGGTCTGCGGCTTCATTCTCGAAGTCAGTGAGACCAAGAACCCACCAGTTCCGGACACAAGATCACAAATCTGAAACCAACCAGCCACATGACCCTTGGCAATTTACCTAACACCGCCAAATCTCAGTTTCCTAACCTGTAAATTGGGGGATTTAATACCAATTTCCAAAAAGATGTTATGAGCAATAATGCAATACTATGAATAAAGCAATTGATGGAGGGCCTGGCTATTACTGATTATCATCATCAAGCTCTTTGTCTAATAGCAGTTGGGGAAAGGAATGAAATTCCCAGATGAGAGACAAAGTTGACCATCAGAGTCTGCAGAGTTTGCATACCCACATGGTATCACAGAGGTCTCCAGTAAATGCAGTTACTCCTGGGATCCATGAAGACAGGACAAACAGTGAGCTGGTAGCAGCAAAAGCTAATCAAGTTAATTGAGATTCTATGACCAGGTATTTCTCTGAGTGCTTTACTTATTAACTCATCCATTTCCCACAGCAAGCCTATACCTTTGCTTATATAATTATAATTAACCTATTTTATGACAAATAAATGGAAACAGGGCTAATTGTATGGTGTGTAAGCTGGAACACGGAGGTGGGTTGCTAGGGTAACACAGCTGATTGTGGTGGAGCAGGGATTTGAACCCAGAGAGTGTGGCTTCAGAGTTTAGGTCCTTAATGACTAAGCTATGCTAACTCTAGTTAAAACATTGTGCAGCTTTTTTTTTTTTTTTTTTTTTTTGAGACTGTGTCTCAAAAAAGTGAGTCTCTCGGCTCACTGCAGCCTGCTCCTCCCAGGTTCAAGCAATTCTCCTGCCTCAACCTCCTGAGTAGCTGGGATTACAGGCATGTGCCACCACACTCGGCTAATTTTTGTAGTTTTAGTAGAGACAGGGTTTCACCATGTTGGCCAGGCTGGTCTCGAACTCCTGACCTCAGGTGATCTGCCCACCTTGGCCTCCCAAAGTGCTGAGATTTACAGGCATGAGTCACCACTCCTGGCCTAAAATATTGTGCAGCTTCTATGTGCCAGAAACTGCATCAAGTTTTCCATAGATGTACTGGCTCACTCAATATGCTTTCTAACATCTTTCTAAAGTACCGCGCCATATGGCAAAGACTGAAATGCTGTAGCATTTTCCAGACCCCCTAACTGTTAATTTCCAAATGTGATTTAGGTTCAATGCATCTGGTGATCTTGTGTGAGACTTTGATTTGTAACTAAGTTACTTAAATAGAGAAGCAGGGTGGGACGCATCCATTTTCCTGGTACAACTTAGTTAAGAGGCAGCATGGTCCTGGAGTTAGCAACTGTAGTGGCAGCATCCTAATTCTGTAGTTTCCTGGTTAGGCAGAGGAGTAGCTCTTTTGGTGGTCCAGGTCTGCAGTGTAGCTTTGGCAGTTGTTCCTGGAAGACCAGCCAGGATACAATTTGGGCGCATTTTCTATTCTTCTTAATAAACTCCTTAGCTAGAACAGATTCTGTTGTCTGCAACCAAAAGTCTCCATTAATACTGTACACATGGATTCCTTTCCTATGGAACTAGCTAATATCTTCATGAGGAAATTGAAGCTCAAAGAAGTTAAAAGACTTGTCAAAGTCACTGAGTTTTGTACATGGTAAAGCAGGAACTCAAAAGTTCTGTTCAACTTCAAAGCCTGACCATTAACCACTGTATTTTACTGTTTCTTGCCGTTGACTGTCTTTTTTTTTTTTTTAACTGCTAGGCTCTGATGTCAGCACAACCCATTATTTTGGAGAGTTCTTTCCGGCCTGAAAGTGATGCTTGTTGCTTTATTCACAATCTATTGGCAAGAACTCAACCACGGGGCCACACATGATCTCAAGGGATGCCAAAAAAACGTAAATTTAAAAAATACATCAAATGTAATGAAATGAAGCCTAGCCACCTGCCCAGGAAGAAGAGGAAATGGGATCAATTATCATTCACCAGTGCCACACTGTCCAAGCTGGCTTCACAGAAGCCTCAGTTGAGTCAGTGCCAGCTCTACTCTCCTCCCTGGTACTTAATGGTCTGTCAACAGCAGTGATGCAGAAGCAAGGGTGCTGGAATGGAGACAAGAGTCCTAGTGCTGACTGCCACTGGCTGTATGACTCTGGGTAAGTCATGTCGCTGTTCTCAACCTCAGTTTCTGCCTCAGTAGAATGAGGGGCTGGACTAGCTACGTCTACCATTGCTCTCACATTGAATGAGATTTTCACTATGCTAGTTCCCTCAGTTATACTTTTGTCTAGAACAGTTTTCAAAGTGTTTAATCCTTCTTTCAAAAGACAGGTCACCTGGAACCCCAATATATTAGTTAGATAACAGAAGAGCTGCTTTGGCTGGAGGCAGGAGAGGAGCAGGGATTCCACTCTCCTGTGGTGACCCCTAAAGTGTCTCTATGGACCTTAGGACTCATGGGCAAACTTGTAAAAGCAGTTGTCTAAACCACAACAGATCCCAACCAATGTGAATACTCAGGTTACCTGAACAGCACAAGTAACTCCTGGATTCATTCTTTCATTCCTTCCCCCACCAAATCCTACTGAGTTCCTATTTTGGCTTTTATTTTATTATTTTGTAAATTCAAACACCAACTCGAAGCAGAGAGTTCCTATTTTGTGAGCAGGAAAGTGGAATGTTAGGCATGTGGTGTCAGAACTTGGTTTAAATCTTAAATCTGACGCCTAATAACGAAGGTCTCAAATTCTGGACAAGTTTTTACTTCTTTCTATCTCAGTTTTCTCATCCATGAAAGGAGGGAAAATATATATCTCATTATACGTATTATTCTATCCCCTTCCTTGCATTATCTTTCTCCTTAGCACTATCACCTTGAATATACCCTATAATTAACTCATTAATCTTGTTTAGTGTCTGTCTCCCCAACTAATGTCAGCTTTATGAGGCTGGTGACTTTTGTCTGTTCTGTTCACTGATGTATCCCCAGCACCTACTACCACGCCTGGTACAAAATCATTGCTCAATAAATATTGGTGAAGTGTTGTTGATAATCTTAAAGCATTCAGGATGGGGCCAGGTGCCTTATAAGTATTTAGTAAATGTTAACATTATTATTTTTATTAAGGATGAGGATACAGGGTTGAAAAAAATCAGATAGTGCTCCTGCCTTCATGAACTTTACACTCGGAAGGGAGACAGATATAAAACAAAGAAGTAAAAATATATATTGTAAATTGTGACAAGTATTAGAAAAGAAAAGTTTAGGATGTTATGAAAGGGTACAACAGAAAGATATCATTTGGGTTTAGGCGGGGAGTAGAGGGTGGGGCTGGCCTGAGAGGAAACCATTTACACTGCAACCTGACAGGTGACCAGGGATGGACCAGGCATGAAGGGACAGCGTTCTAGGCAGGGGGAACAGTGAGTGTGGAGGCTTAAAGCAGGAAGGAATATGGAACTTCTGGGATCTGAGGGAAGACCAGTGGGGCTGGTTAGTGAGGTGGACACAGACAGGAAACAGCTGGAGAGGCAGGGGGCAGAAGGTACAGCACATCATCATCCCCATGGGGCTGATAATTTACCCAACAAGCCATGGGGCCAACAGGCAAGTGCTGTGACTTAAGCAGAGAGGGACAGGGTCATATTCACAGACCCCCTGGCTACTTAGTGAATCCCCCTGGAGGGCGAAGAGGGGAAATGGGATTCAGAGGCAACATTTCACCGCCTGCACTATATTCCATTTGTCACCGTTCTCTTTCTGTCATTTGTTTGCCACAAGTGTTGAGTTACTTAGTCAAACTTTTGCCTCTTGATGTTTACTAATCAAATTCTAGTGCTTAATATTGAAACTGCAGGCTCTTCTGTTGGTGAAAGAACTCTCATCCCAATAAGAAAGGAAAATGTTGCTTCCTTTCCTGCAGCTGCAGAAAAGCAGACACTATTCCATTCTAAGCTGTCTTTGAAAATGTTCTTTATGAAAAGGTCTTTTCTAAGATGCCTAGATTTTGGAGATGGTTGCTCTGCCCTATAACTATAATTTTTAAACCCTAAAAATTCTATAGTTTTAATTGATTGCCCTGGTAGATAAGATTTTCAGTGACATTCGCATTTTCTAAAAGCAATAAGTACCTGTGAAGCTTCTTTCTTATGCCGAGAACATTAACCCTCCTTCCTTCTTTCTTTATAAGACAAATATACCCTTTGTAATTCTTATTTCAGCCGAGTTTGGGAGCTTTGGCTTAGTTAAATTAACAGAGGAGACTTACAGGGAGCTTTTGCAAAGTCAGGTAAGAGATGTGGCTTGGGTTAGGATGGGGGTGGTGGGGAGGAGAGAACTGGGAATTAGACGGAATGGGGAAAGATTTTGGAGATAGAATTGATAGGACTTGGGAAAAGACTGAACCGCACATGGGAGGTGAGCGGGCAGTTTGAGGATGACACCCAGGCCCTCGACATGAACAACATGGAGAGTTCTCCCTGAAAAGAAGGGGGAGGACAGAATGTCCCCTGGAAATCTGTTTATGCCCCAATCGTGATGTCAGGAGGCCCTTTATGCAAAACTTCCCTCCTTAGAATGAAACTTAAAGGCCATTGAGTGTTCCTGTGTCAGAACAGTATTGGAGGAAATGGGGTGGGTGTGGGTGAAGGTGATAGAAGTTCTTAGTGACTCAGAAGGTGGATTTTCCTCCACAGATGTCTCTGACCATGGATTGGGACATGAATGGGAGCAGAGCTCCATTCCAGAGTCCCCAGAGAGGAGGCACTTTTGCTCGAGCTTCACTCAGCTGTGTCCTCTGGATGCTGGGATATGAGGGTGGCATGTGGTTGGGGGCATATTTCACACACCATTGAATCTGTGATATCAGATTTTTCTATAGGAAGTAAGGATGGGGCTGAACAGCTAAGGAGAAACTTATTGGAAATTCCCTTTGAGAGAATGAATATATGAATGGATAATGGCCAGGCTGTATGTTAAAACAGAGCTCTGCTGTCCCACAGTCTGCAACCTCCAGTTCAGGAAGCCAAACCACAACCCTTGTAAGAGTTGGCCACAAAACAACTGGAATGTAATCAATAACTGCCAGCTTCTCTAATTTGTATCGCCTTCCAACTTAAGACCAACCATGAAAAGCCAAATGTGCTCCCCTAACCAATCACATAGGATGCCCCACTTCAAGTTCTCCCACCTACAGCACCCTCCATGCCAGCAGCCTTCTATTGGGGCATATCTGGAGCCTTCCCTTTATTCACTAACAAGCTTTCCCACTCGCCTGCCTGCCTGGGAGTCTTTGCCAAATGCAACTGATGCTGCTGACTTCTTTGCTACGGCAAGCTCTGAATAAAGAGCCTTTATTTGTTCTCATTTGGGTGGACTTCATTTATTTACACACATGGCCCCCATCTGGGCGTCATCAAAGCTACCTTGCTGGGTTTCATGCGCGTCCGTGTGAAGAGACCACCAAACAGGCTTTGTGTGAGCAACAAGGCTGTTTATTTCACCTGGGTGCAGGCGGGCTGAGTCTGAAAAGAGAGTTAGCGAAGGGAGATAGGGGTGGGGCCGTTTTATAGGATTTGGGTAGGTAAAGGAAAAAGGGGGGTTGTTCTCTGGCGGGCAGGAGGGGGGGTCACAAGGTGCTCAGTACGGGAGCTTTTGAATCAGGATGAGTCAGGAGAAGGAATTTCACAAGATAATGTCATCAGTTAAGGCAGGAACAGGCCATTTTCACTTCTTTTGTGGTGGAATGTCATCAGTTAAGGCAGGAACCGGCCATCTGGATGTGTATGTGCAGGTCACAGGGTATATGATGGCTTAGCCTGGGCTCAGAGGCCTGACACTGGGGACTTGAAGGGAAGGCAGACTCGAGCGTTGAGCTCTCTGTATTTGTCAGTGTTCAGGCGGGAGGCTGATTCTTTATCCGAAGTAATGCTGGCAACGCCTAGCAATCAACCCAGCACCTTCCCAGTGCAGCAGAGAAGTATTATGAATGGTAGGAGGGCCGTCTGCTGGCAGACTGTCCGAGAAACAGTTGTCAAAAGGTGTGTGTGCATGCACACACATGTTTTCCCAAAATCATTTGTCTTCTTTACAGAAAGAAAACCCATAATGGCTACTAGTATATCTTTAGAGTTCAGAGCTATACAAGTGACCCACATGATATGTTCTCCTTTACAGAGAACTCACACTGAGTATGTGCACAGCTGTCTGGAGCTGGGTCTAAACCCAGCTTTCTCACTCTCCAGGTGTGATCTTGGACAAGTTACTTGACTTCCCGGGTCTCAAAGTCCTCTTGGTTTATTCCATGGACATTTCCATGCTGCAGTGCTGGTCTCAGTGTAGTTCACACACCACCTGCATCTGTATCTCCTGAAGTACTTGTTAAGCATTCAGTTTTCTGGGCCCCACCTAGAATTAATGAATCAGAATTTCTGGCACTGGGCTGGGAATCTGCATGACTAGATAGCTCCTTAAGTTATTTTTCTGTTCATTAAATTTTGAGAACCTCAGGGTTACTGTATCTTAGGTACTTGAGAGGTTACAGTGATGATCAAGACCTGACACCCCTGCTCACTGAAGGCTTATGTACATATACATCCAAGGCAAAGCAAATTGCAAGAAACACAGAAATGGAAAAACCAAATGCCGCAGGAAGAAGATATGAATTCCAGCCTGGGAACTCTGAGAAGACTGGTTGAAGGAAGTCGCTTTCAGTCTAGGTCTTGGGGGAGATGAAATTTCATCCTGCAGACATGAGGACAGGGCCAGAGGTAACCAGCAAGCAAAAAGACACGGTTAACTTTTGCTGCATAAAGAATTATCCCCGGCTGGGTGTGGTGGCTCATGCCTGTAATCCCAGCACTTTGGGAGGCAGAGGTGGGTGGATCACCTTAGGTCAGGAGTTCGAGACCAACCTGGCCAACATGGCGAAACCCTGTCTCTACTAAAAATACAAAAATTAGCCAGGCATGTGGCTCACTCCTGTAATGCCAGCTACTCGGGAGGCTGAAGCAGGAGAATCTCTTGAATCCAGGCGGTGGAGGTTGCAGCAAGCCGAGATCACACCACTGCACTCCAGCCTGGGTGACAGAGTGGGACTCCATCTCAAAATTATCCCCAAAATTAGTAGCTTAAAATACCCAATATTTATTGTTGTTCTTGAGTCCATGGGTCAGCTGGGAGGTTCTACAAATCTGGACCTTGTATGGCTGATCTCAGCCTGACTTGCTCAAGTGTCTGCAGTCAGCAGGCGGGTCTGCTGGGGAGTGGCTGACCTACAACAGCCTCATTCACTCTCTAGTGTTGGCTGGTTGTCGGCTAGGTGGTGGGGAAGATGGCTCCGTGATACTCCAGCAGGCTAGCCTGGGTTTCTGCACTTGGTGGTGACAGAGTTCCAGAGTAAGAGCAGAGCATACAAGGCTTCTTGAGGCCCAGGATTGGAACTCGCACATCATCACTTCTGCTATATTCTGTTGATCAAAGCAAGTCATGGGCCAGAGCAGATTGAAGATATAGAGAAACAGCCTCCACATCTTGCTAGGACCATCTGCAAATATGGCAGCCATCTGCGAACTCTACCACAGACTTCAGTGCAGAAAAATGCTGCATTCCCAGAACCCAAGACAGCAGGGTATTTGTGGGAACAGTGAGAGACCTGAGAACTGTGGCGGTGAATGTCCAAAGTCTCTCTGTAATTGACTCTGTCCTTTAACTGTTGAATGCCCAGAATGGGCAGCCGCCAACAGAACCCTGACAGAGGGAGGGGCAAAAGGAACAGTTTCTCTCACTCTCTTCCCACCCCGGAAGGGAAGAATATTTTATAACTAACAAATTTTGGAATCATTGATGCGTGTGAGTTTTTAAAAGTAGACCAACTCTTAGTCTTATTTCCCTTTCTAATTCTCTACAGACAATGCACCCGTTATTGCCTACTCCCAAGGCAGACTCCCCTCCCACTGCCCTTCCCTTGGTATGCCACTGCCAGAGTCAGATCCAATGGCCAGATGGAGCCCTGCCTGGGGAGCTGGTATTGGGGAAGACAAAGGTTTTGTTTTGCCTGCATAGTAAGAGATGCATCGACTCAACACTTGGTCCACAGATCACTGATTACAATTGCTTAGGCCCATTCTAAAAAGCTCAGTTAGATGCTGCCTGCCTATATGATAGATAGTATTGTCTCGGTTTCATGGACAGGGAAACAGAGGACCAGAGAGGCCCCGGGACTTACCCAAGGGCATCCAGCTAGGAAAAAAAGAAGCCAGGGCCAGGCGCGGTGGCTCACGCCTGTAATCCCAGCACTTTGGGAGGCCGAGGCGGGCGGATCACAAGGTCAGGAGATCAAGACCATCCTGGCTAACACAGTGAAACCTGTCTCTATTAAAAATACAAAAAAAAAAAAAAATTAGCTGGGCGTGGTGGCGGGCGCCTGTAGTCTCAGCTACTCGGGAGGCTGAGGCAGGAGAATGATGTGAACCTGGGAGGTAGATCTTGCAGTGAGCCGAGATCGCACCACTGCACTCCAGCCTGGGTGACAGAGTGAGACTCCGTCTCAAAAAAAACAAAACAAAAAGAAAAAAAGCCTGAGGTCTGACTATGGAGTAAATGAATCCAAAGAAAGGATAGAGTTTCTGTACCATGGAGCATTTGAGGAGAGAAGAGCCCTGTTGATCTGGTTTTTTGGAGAGGAGGTGTGGTGCTGACTTGTTACTATGAGAAACCTGGCCTCAGGTAGGGGAGGGCTAGTGTCTATTTAACAACCAGCTCTGGAGAAAGTGGTAGCTCTGGGTCTTAGTTTGCTGATTACTGTGGTGTAAATCCTCCCACCACAGCCCATTTCAAACTGTCACCATGACGCTTCTAATAGAGCCAGGAAGAAATGCACATGACGGGCTCTCCTGAGCTGGCACAAGCTGGCTCCAGTGCACTGTGGCCAAGGGGTGTGCATTAAGAGACATGAGCCAGACACACCGGCTAGAATGAAGTGATTCCACAGGTAGACAGAGGCCCCTGGCTGGTTCAGAAGGCCTAGCAAGGGAGGCCGAGGCAGGCAGATCAAGAGGCCAGGAGCTCAAGACCAGCCTGACCAACATGGTGAAACCCGGTGTCTACTAAAGCATTAGCCAGGCGTGGTGGTGCATGCCTGTAATCCCAGCTACTCAGGAGGCTGTGGCAGGAGAATCACTTGAACCCAGGAGGCGGAAGTTGCAGTGAACCAAGATTGCACCACTGCACTCCAGCCTGGGTGACAGAGCGAGACTCCGTCTCAAAAAAAAAAAAAAAAAAAAAAAAGAATGCCCAGCAGTCTCTTTGCTGGCCACACCATCCTATGGCTTCTTTGCCATGCCCTTTCTGAAGAGCTTGAGCCATTTGGAGCTGAGGAACCCTGGCAGGGCATAGGTGGAAGGAGTTAAGAACTTCTCTCTTACACTCTATCTCAGAAGGGAAAGCATCTACGATCTTGACAAGTTTGGGGTTTGAAAAACAATGAGTTTCAACATGGCCGTAAGGGCTCTGCGGGGCTGACAGGAAAGCCAGAGGAGGATGAGTTTCCTGACCATCAAGGCCCAGGTGTTGTTAGCACTAGGGAATATATTAGAGTCACGAAGCACCAACGTATGTTACTGGTGGCGAATCTGTACTGGTCTGCAGCAACCTCGATTCTTCCCTCCTCAGAAGAAAGAATTCGACTGAGGGGCCCAAGATAGAAGGAGAGACCGAGGCAAGTTTCAGAGCAGGAGGGAAAGTTTATTAAAAAGATTTAGAGCAGGAATGAAAAGAAGTAAAGTGTAACTGGAAGAGGGCCAAGTGGGCAGCTTGAGAGATCAAGTGCTCTGTTTGACCTCTGACTTGGGGTTTTATACGTTGGCATGCTTCCAGGGCCTTGTGTGCCTTCTGCCCCTGATTCTTCCCTTGGGGTGGGCTGTCTGCATGCACAATGTCCCGTTAGCCCTTGCGAGGGGCCAGCCACAAATACAGTGTGTTTACTGGAGTTACATGCATGCTTACTCGAGACATTCTTCACTTACCAATCTCTAGCACTCCTAGAGAAGATCATATACCAGTTAAATTCTGCCACTTTGCCTTTTAGTGTACGTGCATGAGTGCACTCACCTAACTCCTGAAATCTTATCAGGAAGCAGCTGATCACCAGTTTCAGGTGTTTCTGTTTATTGGGAGAGACTGCCTTTCCCTGGTGCTGGCTGCAATCAATTATTATTTTAGAAAGACAGTTATGGCCAGCGACCGTGGTTCACTCCTGTAATCCCAGCAATTTGGGAGGCCGAGGCAGGTAGATCACCTGAGGTCAGGAGTTTCTGACCAGCCTGGCCAACATGGTGAAACCCCATCTTTACTAAAAATACAAAAAAAAAATTAGCTGGGTTTGGTGGTGGGTGCCTGTAATCCCAGCTACTTGGGAGGCTGATGTGAGAGAATCACTTGAACCCGGGAAGCGGAGATTGCAGTGAGCTGAGATTGCGCCATTATACTCCAGCCTAGGCAACAAGAGCAAAACTCCATCTAAAAAAGAAAAAAAGAAAAAAGAAAGACAGTTAACAAACTGCCTGTCACCTGATGGTCACCTGACACTCCTGGTTGGTGGTGGTGGGGCTCTTCTGTGCTGCTCATGTCTAACTAGCTACCTACTGTAACAGTGGGACAGGTGGCTGGGAAGGCAGAGAGAGGGGAATGGGACCTCTGTTTTAACTGTGTTTTCTTAGACTCTGAATTTATCTGTTTGACATCCTTTCATCACTGGGCCAATTCCTCTCTTTTCTTATTTTCTGTATTCTTGATGCTCTAGCATTTCTGACCTTGCCGAGAGAGACTGCTCCTCCCAGGGCTAGTCAATTATTAGAGATAGCAAAGGGCTCCCTTGAGCATGCCTTTCATATGAAAACTAACCAAGCCTGAGCCCTGGATTTACTCCCTCCCCCTGCCGCCCCCCGCCCTCCACCCTCTGCCCTACATCAACCCAGGGCCCAGTGAGTGTCAGATAACTAGGAACAACCCCTGTGGCCCCAAAGCCATCCAGAATCATTTACCCCTAAACTGCTTACCCTATCCCACCTTATCTTTCCCACAGAAACCCCAATAAATAAAGGCTGTGGCCCAGGCTTTCCCGTTTATGGTTTGCTTTTGACTCAAGGATTCTCTAACACAAGAGTTAATTAGGCAGTTCTGGGCCTAATGAGGGCATGTACAAGTTTCATCCACAAGGAAGGGTGGTCTGTGGAACTACCATTTCTGCCACAGTTCCAGGGTGGGCTTAGGTCAGGGCAGCAGGGGGCTTCCCTCCCCCAGCCCCAGGAAAAACAAGTACTAATGTGTTGGAGTTAGGGTAGGGGTCCAGATAAATCTTCCTCAATATAGGTTTAGCCACGCAGCTTTACCTGAAGGCCTACAGCCCTGGTCTGTCTGGGATGGTGTGACTCCTGAACTGGAGTCACTCCAAGGCTCAGCGGGGAGCTGATCCTCAGGGTCCTGGGAGCACAGTAGATGTTCCTTTAGACATTTAGAGGCATGATTCCAGGAGGGATTTGTGGAGGAGGAATCACAGGAGCTGGGGCTTTGTTGACTCCACCATTTGGCCTAAGTCGTCCTCCCTCCCTCCATTTTCTTGCAAGTCCTCCCAACTTGGGAACATTTTGTTAAATACTCCCATGCACACACCACCCTCTGTTCACCATGTTCCTGACACTTAGCTCCTCAGTGGGTCCCCTCCCTGGCATTGAAATGGAGGCAGATTTAATACTGTATGAGCATCGTAGGGAAGGGGGCAATAGAGTCAACATGCCAACAAGCCATGGCAGGAAGCTGTCCTTCCACTATGGCTGAAAGATAAGATCTGGAAGGGCCCCGCTACCCTGCCAACCCCATCTATCCTCATGGGGGCTGCTCTGGAAAAGGGAAAGAGGCTGAGTTGAAAATACTTGTTCTGTTTATTTCATTCTAGTCCCAAATAACAGACCTGGAGGCAAGGATAAGCTCTAGGCTACAGACAGGCTGCCTTGTGGAAGGAGCCAGCTGGTTGCTGAAGGACCGTGGCTGCCTCTCAGATGGACTTGTCTTACAAAGCCCAGTCCGATTTTCTCCAGTGCAGATGGCAGCTGGCATGATGAGACCCTAATTGGAAGAGGATCCTGTGACCTCCAAACCAATTAAATATTTCTCAGGAGCTGGGAACAGCTGCATGAGGAAAGCGCTTGTGATTGCTTTGAGAAATGGATGATTTTTTTTTCTCCCATGGAAGTCGCTTTAGTAATTTTAAAAGGTATTGGCTGTGGGTGCTATTCAGGTCCAGAAAATTGGTCTCGGGAGAAGGAAGAAAAGTGACATTAGCAACCTGGCTTTTTCAACACAGGCTCTAACGAGGCCAAGCTGGGTTGTTGGATAAATCATTGCTTCCAACTATCAGGAAAGTTGCCTGGCCTGGAAATAGGAGAAGGAACTGCAGATACACTTCTTTGATTGGGCAGAGAATTTAGGGGATTTGGGTTTGGAGCCTAAATCATGTCATTGGAACTCCATTCAGGAACGTCCCTCGAGTGATGAAACTGTTCTACGTCTTGACTGTGGGATTGTTGCAGGATTATACGCATCCGTCAAAACTCACAAAACTGTAAACTTCAAAGGGTCAGTTTTACTCCATGTAAACTATTCCTAATTTTAAAAACACACATACACAGTATCCTCTAGGCCTGCTCTCCTCACCTAGACCCAGGCAGGCCTCTGTGTGGTCTGATGTTAACCCCCCGCCCTGCTCACACCTTCTGGGGAGCCTTGTGAAATTTTTAGAAAACAAAGAGGAGGAGAAAAAAACACCAACATAGGATTATGAACACCGAGAGATCTCTAAGTCCCTGGGGAGTTCTGATAATCCCGATGCCCAGGACACCCCTGAATGGTGAAGTCAGAATCTCTGGGGCTGGGACCTGGCCTCATATTAAAGTTCCCCACCCGCCAGGTTGCCTGTAATAACAGACTGAGACCCCCACTCTAAATGATGAGTGGTTCATCTTTTCAATCCTTCACTGTTCTGTCTTTGGAGATTGTGTCAGAAGACCACATTTGAGGCTCTACATTCTCCCACCCCTGCCTACCCCACCCCAACCCTCAGGGGCTGGGTGCCCCCAGATTTCTGTCTTGTTGCTATGGGGATGTTCAATAGGCTCTTCTCTCTCTCACCCAAGAATCAATTTGGAACTCTGGCCGTGGGCTTGGACTGCCTCCTGCCACCTGCCATTCCTCCTTAACTTCCTGGTAACGTGTGTACGTATCGTGTCCCCAGAGGAAGGAACTCTGGTTCCAGCTTCCCGCACTGTGGGTGAGAGTCCCCGTGAACGCTAAGACAGGGCAAATCTCTCAGCCTCTTTGAGCCTCAGGCTTCTCATCAGCACAATGGGGAGGGTCGATGAGGGGATGTGCAAGGATTCACTTTGGAAACAGAAGCATTCAAAGTCTAATTAATATTTCTTACAGATGGTGCCCTGGGGGTGGGACCTTGTGTCCTTCATCTCTTGATTTCCAGCAAGAGTCACTGCAGCATCCTCAAGTGAACCCCCGATTATAGTTTGCCAAATTAATTATTATTAAACCCTGTTTCTCATAGAGAAAAGAACCAAGACACTTTCGGGCTGAGAAATCTTCCGGATCCCAGTAACAAGTGGGTGGGTTAGCTCAGAGCTCAGTGCAGGCCTTTAAAATGGCAGAGCTCCTGTTGGGGAACCTGAAGTGTCCCAGGTTTCTGAGGACTCCTGTCCTCACAGAAGCCCTGTGACTGCGACTGTGCCTACCCACCAGGAGGCAGGACGGTGAGCTTTGCCTGCCCACGAGTGCTGTCCCCAGCACAGCACTGGATTGTTCTGTTTCCTTTGAGGCACTGATGAGGTACGAGACTGTCCCCTCTGGAGGGGAAAATTAAGAGGCACAGTGGGGAGCTGTGTTGTGTTTTGCAGCTTTTCCAGAATTGATTTTGTTGGGGGACATTTTTTTTAAAGAGTCCTTTCTTGAATGTTGGCAGAGTGGACAGACTGCCAGAAAAGGCTGTGATCCGGACACCCCACCCTGTCTGCGTGAGGTTGCCCCTGCCCCTCCACAGTCCTAGGGAGGCTGCCCATCCCACCCAGGGTGCTGTGGGCTCCCGCTCAGGGGTAACAAGCCCAGGTGTGTGCTGCACTTGGCAGATCTGCTCAGGCAGCATCTGCATTTGTTTCCCATGGTTACTATAACAAAGTGCCACCAGCTGGGGGCTTAAAACCACAGACATGTATTCTCTCACAGTTCTGGAGGCCAGAAGTCTGAATCAAGGTGTCTCATGCTCCCTCTGAAGGCTCTAGGGGAGAATCCTTCCATGCCTCTTCCTGGCTTCTAGTGGTTGCCCCAAATCGTTGGTGTTCCTTGGTTTGTAGCCAATCTCTGCCACTGTCATGATGTCACAGAGCCTTCTTTCCCGTGTCTTTATGTGACCTTCTTGGGAGGACATTAGTCATTGGATTTAGGGCCCACCCTAATCCAGTATGACCTCATCCTAACTAATTACATCTACAAAGACCCTATCTCCAAATAAGATCCAAGTAGACCTGACTTTTGGGGGGACACTCTTCAAACGGGTACATTATTCTTGGGGCTCACTCACTCCAAGGCCATAGCGCCCTCTCCCGAGACCCTGCCCTGTGCTTTTACCCCAGTACCCACTGAGGAGCCACCATGGCCATGAGCTGGCATCTAGTGCAGAGCCTGATTGAACTCTATCAGAGGGGTCTTGTGGCAGCCTGAGCAGGGTGAGCTCAGCACCACTGTTGAAGACTGGCATTGTGGTGTGAGGGAAGGGGCAGGAGCCTGGATCCGGGAGACTGAGGTCAAGTTCCAGCATACCCAACTTCTCTTGGAGAAGTTGTGCCCTACTGCTCTCTGAGAAGGAAGCCACCTGCAGCCCCACGTTTAATGGGATTAAGTACTAAGACTGTCTACATTAAAATTATCCCCCCATTCTCTGCAAGAAATTCCTGCCCAGTAAGAAAAAGTTATAAATAACTTTATTATTTGTTTTATTAACTTTCTGAAAATCCATTTATCTGCACTTTTACTTATCACTCAACTAGACTTCATTTGGGTAAGAAGACCCTTTCTCAAACAATACATTGTTCATTTGGGTTTATCAAGCAACTGTTTACTCTTAAGGTTCATTCAAACCTTCCCCACTCTGTGTCTCCCAATCCTCAAAGGTTATATCAGTAACTTCAGGCCGGGTGTGGTGGCTCATGCCTGTAATCCCAGCACTTTGGGAGGCTGAGGCGAATAGATTGCCTAAGCCCAGGCGTTTGAGACCAGCCTGGGCAAAATGATGAGACACCATCTTTATAAAAAATACAAAAATTAGCCAAGCGTGGTGGTGCACACCTAAAGTCCCAGGCTGAGGTGGGAGAATCACTTCAATCTAGAAGGTCGAGGCTGCAGCGAGCCGTGATCACACCACCGCACTCTAGCCTGGGAGGATGGGAGTGAAGAACTTCATCTAATCCCAGCCAGTCAGCTGCAGCCCAGTGAAGACTCATCTTAAACCATATCCCCCAAATCACATAAATATGGCACCCTTGAGCTGCCTGTTCTGAGGCAGTGGCCTCTCTTGAAGAAAGCAATCAGCTGAGCTCTGCTGGCTCCACAGGTTATGTAGGTGGCATTTTGTGGGGGGTTGGCAGTTGAAGCCTCTCTGAGTGTCCATCTCATATAATACACACACACACACACACACACACACACACACATATATATATTTTTTGAGACAGAGTCTCACTGTCACCCAGGCTGGAGTGCAGTGGCGCGATCTCCGCTCACTGCAAGCTCTGCCTCCCAGGTTCACGCCATTCTCCTGCCTCAGACTCCCGAGTAGCTGGGACTACAGGCGCCTGCCACCACGCCCGGCTAATTTTTTGTATTTTTAGTAGAGATGGGGTTTCACCGTGTTAGCCAGGATGGTCTCAATCTTTTGACCTTGTGATCCACCCGCCTTGGCCTCCCAAAGTAATGGCATTATAGGTGTGAGCCACCGCACCTGGCCTCCATCTCCTATATTTTATGTGTTATATACAGTATATGTAAAATATATCAATGCATATATATTTTATATATTACATATAAACATGATTTTGCTTTATATAATCTGTAAAATGGGGATAACAGTTCCTACTTTACCTACCACACAGGTTCATGGGCTCCCCACTCTTTGGCATCCTGCACCAGAGAGGACAGTGCAGACCAGGGAAAATTCTCTCCAGCCAGGAAGCAGTCTGAGCCTGAAAGGAACAGTTGTGCACTTACATTTGGAGTGTCTTCAATGTGATGTGTCTGTGTAATAATTCTGTAAATTATAGGCCACTGTCTAAACCTTAGGGACAATTATTAGCAGTTAGATATTTTTGTACCTCCACCCTCAAACAGAGGTTTTTGAACCAAACAGCAAAATTTTGTGAGCTAAAATTGGATACTTGTATAGAAATTCTGGGCCCTCAACCAAGAGTTTCTTTTGTTAATTAGACATAGAAACCCCCAACCTCCCTGGGGCTCAGGATTGACTTGGATGATGCCGGGTTCCTGTGGGGAGATGGGGGTACAGTGGCAGGCAGTCTTCTTTGTCTTCCTCCACCCACCCTCTGTGCCTCATGTTGCTCTACCACATGGGAGTCACAGGAATAATTACTTGTACAATAAGCCAACAAATTAATATTTAATAACTGGGTAGCTACTGAAAGTTTAGTAGAGCTAGACCGATTTTAGAGAGTTTTCTGATAGGTATTTTATGTAAAACGGAGAAGGAAATTTTGCTATTTTGAAGTTGTGTATAATACCTCCTAGGTTTAGCAACATACTGTGATGCCTTCTCTGGGTGTATCTAATATAGACGTGATTCTGGGGGTGAAACTTCTGCAGATCAGGTAGTTGTGAACTGAGCAGCACATCTGTAGTGTGGCCAAGAGAAAACCAAGATACAAATCAACCTTCAACTTTCCTCATCTGTCCCTACAATGTCTTTGAGACTTGGTTCTGAGTCAGGACCCCATCAAGCTTTGGGCATTGTGTTCAGTCCCTGTGCACCTTTAGTCTGTGTTAGTCTAAAATAGTTCCCCAACGTTTTTGTCCCTTATTATGTTGACTTTTGGAGAAGATGATCAATTTCTTTATTGAATATTCCACCTTCTGGATTTTGTCAGATTGTTTCTTCATGGTGTTATTTAACTCTCTTATGCAAAGTGGAAGTTAGGGCTCAAGTCTTGATTAGATTCATTTTTGGTCAAGAACATAGATTTTTAAAATAATCTTTTTCTGTGATAATAATGCCAAGTTCATTGTAGAAAAACTTAGAGAAAAAAAAATGAAGGTAGCCTGTAATCCTGCCATCCTGCCATGCTTGCATTAATTTATACATCCACCAGCCATGTATGAGCCTTCTCATTTTGCCAAAACTTCACCAAGCCAGAACTTTCTTTAAAAAAATTTTGAAAGGTAAAAAAAAAGATATCTGATTTGAGCTTTTGTACCTATTTAAGGAAACTGAGCATACTTCCATATGTTCATTAGATGTGTTTCTTTTTCATCTAATCTATATTTTTTTCTGTGGATGCAAAGAGTCCTTTATCTATATTAAGAAGAGTAATCCTGTGCCGTATATGTTGGAAAATAAAAAGTAATCTTGGATCTACCTGTTGAGAGAACTCTGGGGCAAGGCATGGTGCCTTGCACATGGGAGCCCTTGTGCATGGTGCCTGGCACATGGGAGATGCCCAGCACAGGCTGGGTGCACGCTGCCCTTGCAGAGGTCTACCCCCAGGTAATCCCAGGAAAGCCCGGGGTCATGCCCCGTCCTGTGGCCACAGGGACCCTGTGATCAACCACCAGGATGAAGCTCAAAGCTCCTCCTGACCCGGCCTCCCCACCTCCCACTTACTTCATTCCCCTCTCCCCAGCTGCTCTTCGTGGATCCAACCCCACTTGGATTTGCCCCTTGATTTTCCCTCGGCTGAACTACAGCACAGAGGAAGGTGCCTACCTTCAAAGAAAGCCTGGCCTAGGCTGGCCCTGGGCATGAGAACATCTCCTGCAGGCTAATTATTTGGTGCCCCATGAGGCTGATTTTTTAAAAGACATCTGTAATAGGAAGTAGATAGAAAGCAATTTCCTATTTAAAAAAAAAATCAGCATGCAGAAACAGCTTTTGTCCTTTGTGTTCCCAGAGTGGCTTCTCTAAATCTTCCTTCTGTGTTTTCCATGTTGCAGTCATCACTGGCTGGTCTACCTCCTCCAACCAGACGGTGAGTGCCCAGAAGGGGGAGACTTCCTTCAGTGGTCTTGGAGTGTCCAGCACCTGGAGCAGTGTCTGGCACAGAGAAGGCGCTGGGATGAATTACTCACCCTATTTCTCTAAAAGGCTGCAGTAGACACATGAGCACCAAGAGAGGAGCAAGAAACCCAAACATTACTGATCTCAGGCCACTGTGGATACAGATGCTCAGAGCTTGATGGCTTGGGTCCCCATGCACAGGCTGCAGAGGGAAGCCCAGGGACTCCCCCTGCTCCCTTCAACTGTTCCAGGATTTTCATTTTTCCACATCCTAAGTCATATTCAGCTCATCTTGTCATAGATTAACTTTAAAATGTAGCAATTCAGCTTGGAGAGGGAGAGAGAGAGAGTAAAGAGAAGAGAGCTGGAGGGAATCTGAATGAGGTCTGGGAGTGGAAGGGCCACCATGCTGCCCTGGACACCAGGAACAGGAAATCGGATTTGAGGCAGAGAAGCTGTAGGTGGGAGGGGCTTCAGAGAAGGCTCTAGGCTAGCTGGAACAGTTTACAACAAACTGATGTAGCTCTTCCCCACAACCTGTATGGTTTAAATCATTTCAGCATTTAAAAAAGAAAACAGCCCTGTTAGAAATCTGCTGTGGGCAAAGAGGAAAACATAGAAAATGATACCAATCATCCATTCTCCATTTTTTCTTTCTCCGGGCCCCATAGTGGCAAGATGCTCTCCTCTTTCTGGGCCCTCCCCAGGATAAACGCAACTTCTAGGAATAGGATTCAGCAACCCACCCACCAATGCAATCCAGACAAGAACAATCTGCTCACCCTAACCACTTCCTTGTGTCCCTGTGCAGTTGCTTCTGTCCTCAGGCAGCCACTGATCTGCCTTCTGTCCTTATAGCTTTGCCTTTTCCAGAATTGCACGTAAGTGCACTCATATAATACATGATCTTTTGACTTCTTTAACATAATGCTTTTTGATTCTTCTGTGTTGTTCCATGCATTGCTATTTTGTTCCTTTTTATTGACAAGTGGTATTTCACTGCATGCACCTTCTACAGCCTGTTTTTCCATTCATATTAATGGACATTTGGGTTGCTCCCAGGTGGATCTGAATAAAACCACTATGAACATTCATGTACACATCTTTGCATGAACATATGTTTTCATTCCTATTAGGCAAAGATCTAGAAGTGGAATGAATGGGTCTTATAGTAAGTTTAGGTTTCACTTTAAAAGATCCTGCCACATTGTTTTTCAGAATGGCTGCACCGCTCTGCATTTTGCCTGGCAATGTATGAGAGATCTGGCTGCTCCACATCCTTGTCAGCCCTTGGCATTCTTAGTTTATTTTGTTTATTTGTTTTAGCTATTCTCATCGCTGTGTTGTGGTGTATCATTGTGGTTTTACTTGGCATTTCCCCAGTGATGCTGAGCATCTTTTCAAGTGTTTATTGGCAATTTGTATATCTTCATTGGCAAAATGCTCAATATTTTTGCTATTTTTTTGTGTTAGATTGTTTTATTATTGAATTGCATAATGCTTAATATTTGTCAGCTAAATTTCTCTATGAAAATTTTACTCCAGTCTGAGGAGTAAATATCTGATTTCTGTCTCAACTGCTTTATCACACTTACAGATTTAATAAGAGAAAAACTTAAGATGTGTTTCCATCCAGGTTGTGCTGACCACCACAAAGCTATGTCTGATCTACTGTGCATTTTAAAATGAAAAAAATATTTGTGATCCGAATCCTAAGTATGGCTAATATGACTTTTGTTTGCCTTTTTCATGAAGATAAACGTGGAGCAATACTTGTCTAGGAAAACACCCATGTATAGGTTGACAACCACTTTTTATTTTCTATCTCAACTAAAGTTAGGTCATCCAAAGCAGAACTTGAATAAATCTATTCTAGACACAAATTCCTTAGCTTCTTGATTCTCTGATGGGTCATTGCTTGGAATGAGAAAATTCTTACCTCAGAAAATTTATGCCTTGGCTGGCATTCTTGGAGTTTCTGATTTTTACATAAGGTTCTAAATATTCTGGGGACTCTTCTATACAGTGCGTCTCTGCTTCTGGTTCATCCAATTCTCTACCATGGTGGGACACAGAATAAACCTATTAAGTTTGGTAATTTAATAGATGTTACCATCTGTAGACTGCTTACTATATGCCTGGCCCCTGGGACTTTGAGTCCATTGTCTCATTTAACCTTCACTTAAAACCTGAGAAATGGCTGTGATTACGGGTGGGGAAGCTGAGGGTTACAGAGGAGAAGTAACTAGTCCAAGGCCTCACAGCCAGCAGGGGAAGGGCTAGCACTCAGACATCAGAGCCCGTGCAGCTAACCACTCCCCTGAACCATCTCTCATTCTGTGTAGCACAATTACATTGTCTATTCAGTCAGAACACGATGGTGCTTATAGAGTGTGGGCTGGACACACAGGCAGGCTCTCCTCTTTCTATTCAACCTCACTCTATTTGGAGAGTCCAAAAGCTAGTACTGTGTTTCCCAGACTGCTTGGCTGGGGATCTGGATGTGAATGAGGTTCTGCCAATGAGATGCTTCAATGCTAGGTTAAAGTTATGGGTTAAATTGTGTTCCTCATAAAGATCTGTTGAAGTTCTAAGGTCAAATACCTGTGAATGTAAATTCCCCTTATTTGGGAATAGGGTCTTTATAGACATAATCAATTTAAGAAAATTTAAGGGGTCATTAGAGAGGACCCCAATCTAATATGACTGTTTTTTTTTTTTGTTTTTTTTTTTTTTTTTTGGAGATAGAGTCTTGCTCTGTCACCCAGGCTGGAGTACAGTGGTGCAATCTCAGCTCAGCTCACTGGAGCCTCCGCCTCCCAGGTTCAAGCAATTCTCTTGCCTCAGCCTCCCGAGTAGCTGGAACTACAGGCGCATGCCACCACACTTGGCTAAGTTTTGTAGTTTTAGTAGAGACGGGGTTTCCCCATGTTGTCCGGGCTGGTCTTGAACTCCTGACCTCAAGTGATCTGCCCGCCTCGGCCTCCCAAAATGCCAGGATTACAGGCGTGAGCCACCGCGCATGGCTGACTGGTATTCTTATAGGAGGAAAATGCCATGTGGAGACAGACGCACAGGGAGAAGAACTCCATGTGACGCAGAGGCAGAGTGTGGAGAGATGCAAGCGGAAGGAGTGCCAAGGATTGCTGGCCACCACCAGAGGCTGGGAAGATGCAAGGAAGGGTTCTACCCAGAGTCTCAGACAGAGCATGGCCCTGTGGAAACCTTGTTTTCAGATTTCTGGCCCCCAGAACTGTGAGAGAATAAATTTCTGTTGTTTAAGCCATCCAGTGTGTGGTTCTTTGTTTTGGCAGCCACAGAAAACTAACACAGGAAGGGAGACGTGGTGCAGAGAGGGCTGGCAGTTAAGCCCCTGTGGGCATGGGTACTGCCATCGCAGCTTCGTGGCGGTGACCTCCTGCCTGTAGACCTCGGCCGTGAAGCTGGATCTTGAAGTCCATAGGCCAGTGGTGCCCCCAGACTTCACTTTCCCACCCCTTCCAACAACTTTTGTAAGCACAGTTCCCTGTGTTAAATCCTTCTGTGTTCTGTTTCCTGTACTGAACCCTGACTGACACAAACTCACGCTGCTAAATACCAGGTAGACTTAAAAGCGGAGAAGACTCTCATAGGAAACGAGGGCAAGCTAGAATAGAAAGGCAGCTGTGGGGAGGAGGACTTCAAACCTGCCTGGCCCTGCATCCTCCTCTCTCATCTCCAGGTTAAGCATCCTTCTGGCTGGCCGACAGACTGCGTCTCTTGCAGAGCAGACATCCTAAATGTGCCTCATCCCAATTTAGTTTGCAAGCTGTGCTGGATTGTTATGTTGTCAGTGTTTACTCTGGGAACAACACTGTCCCAAATCCTGTTCCTTGTGTAGTGTGGGGTTTGATGTGGCCAACATTGAAGTTCTGTGAGATATGTGAGGCAGAAGCGAAGGCTGGTGCTGGCTGGAGGCGTTGAGGGAGGGGCTCACTCATCAGCCCGCACCCTCCTTGCTCCGGTTCTCCCTCCTGACTGCCACACCCACTGGCCAGCAATGGCCCATATGCCTCACTGTGAACTCCGCCTGTGGTTCTCACCTTAGGATAGCTAATTCCTCATTTTATTGTCCCAGAACTAAAGACACTGACTGCCTGCAGTTCCTGCATTCTCTCCGTTTTGTAGGGCTTTGTACACTTCCTCCTGAAATTAGGATACAATAGGATAGATTTCATTCCAAGCCTTCATCTTTCCTCTGTTTTCTTCCTGTGATTAATGTAGCTGTGGTGCTTGTCATATTCTGAGGTTGGGTGCACAGGTAGGGGAGGACAAGCAGGGATTTAAGAGTTATTGTTGGCAGCAGGATCCACCTGGTGGTGGTCACAGAGCTCACTGACGCATGTTGTATGTCTCAAGATGCCAAAACCACAAAAAGATTGGAGGGTTAAGAAAACCCCTGATGAGAAACATCCAGGCTCCTCATTCTGCCTGTCTTGATGCTTCTTTATTAGAAGGGGGTTGTTATGGTGATGGAAGAGGGCTGAATTGGAAAGGATTTGTTCTTTTGTTATTATTTATAGACACAGGCATACCTTGTGTGAACCTTTCTGACAATTTTCTTCTATGAGCTGAGCTTGAGACATATTCCGTTAGCACTGGTGGACACCAGGAGGGAGGAGGAGGTTGTTTTCTAGGATTCCCAGAGCCAGGTCAGCTTCTATCTTCTTGGCATTGCTCAAAGACCCCCAGGGAGCCACAGCTACTAGCAGAGTAGAGAACAGAGAGGACAGATGGCCTGGTGGCAGGGCACTGGCATGTTTTATTTGTCATGTTTTCCATCCACCTCTTGGGCTCTAAAATTTGTGTATTTTTTAGTGAACCTCTGAAGTCATCATAGCCTTTTGATGATTACAAACTGCTTTAACTTGCGAAAGAGATACAGAGCCTGGCTGGAGAATTCACTTGCCAGACTTGGGTAATCTGTCCTTAAGGAAATTCCTGGACTATTAAAATCCTTTCCTAATATTCCAGCCAACACCATATATATTTACATATTGGAGATCCTTGGGGAGTCCTCTCGATAGCTATGGCCACACTTCTGTCTACACCTGAAATCTATGGACCACCCAGCCCGTCTTGCCCTTCGCTTCTGTGACTCAGGAAAGCAATCACATCTCTACAAGCTCTGGGAAGACTCTGCTTACTTCACTCCCACTGCACTTGACTGCCGACATTATCCTTGAAGATGGAGGCTGTAATTATACCAATCACTCTGCCGGATAGACCTGGAGTATCCTCATGATTAATGGAAGAGATTCACTCAAAACACAAGATGTCTTGTTTTCTAGTTGGGTATACAAGCAAAATACTGCAGAAACATAGCCTCCACTACCCGAGCTAAAATGTCTCAGCAGGTTTCCTTTTGTTCCCAGGCAATTGAAAACAGAAGGAATATCTCCTTAGAATCCAAAACGATATTCAGGATGGGGAGGCAGTAGAGGTCTCAGGTGGTTTTTTGAAAGAAGCTTTAAAAATATCTCATTTCAAAAGTCATTTTATATAAGTTCACTGCAGAAAAGTTGGGAATTACAGAAAAAATATATAAAATAAACGGAAAGTCATCCATAATCCCACCAGCCACAGATAACCCTTATTGGAATTTTTGAGCACCTATTTCCATCTATTTTCAGTGCATATATATAGTAATGGTTTCCATAAAATATTCTGTTTTCTGACCTTCTTTTTATTTTAGCATACCCGAATTATGATAAATACTGCCAGTGAACACATATGGAGCATTAGTGATGTACCAGGACCAATTTTCCATGGTCTGCTGGAATTACTTCATTCAATTCTTCCAAGTACTAAAGGGAAAGATACATTTATTTATTTATTTATTTATTTATTTATTTATTTATTTTTGAGACAAAGTCTCACTTTGTTGCCCAGGCTGGAGTGCAGTGGCGCAATCTCTGCCCACTGCAACCTCCAAATCCCAGGTTCAAGTGATTCTCCTGACTCAGTGTCCCAAGTAGCTGGGAGTACAGGCACTTGCCACTACATCCGGCTAATTTTTGTATTTTTAGTAGAGACGAGGTTTCACCATGTTGGCCAGGCTGGTCTCAAACCTGTGACCTCAAGTGATCCGCCCATCTTGGCCTCCCAAAGTGCTAGGATTACAGGCGTGAGCTACCACGCCCGGCCAGGAAAGATATTTTTATCTCTTCCATTTTTACAGGTAAGGAAACTGAGGTACACAGGTGTTAAACAACTTGGCAAAGTTCCTTAGCTAATTACATAATGGAGTTAGGATTCAATCCATGGCAGTCTGGCCGCACACTCATGCTCTTGGCACCCATCATGCTGTGGTCAGGTTTCCAGGGCTAGCTCCCCCCACCCCCGCTTCCCGTGAGCTATTGACCTGAAAAGTCCTTGGTTCTTCCTGTCACAGCCTATGTAGGTCTAGCACCAAGGTATGCTGTGGGGTCCTTTTCTGAGCACCTACTATGTGAAAGGTACTGTGGCTGCAACTTTAACAGGGACTTATCATCAAGAATCCTATCAACAAGAATTCTCAAACGTGGTAAGGAGACAGACACCAACTTCCTAGCATAGCCACGAAATTCACAGAAAGACCTCCAAGGGGCAGACACCCTGGAGGCAACTGAGAGTGGTGACCTGATGTTGGGGTGACCTGGAAGGCTGCCACGGCCCAGCTTTCAATGCCGAAAAAAGGTGCTGGCTCAGAATAGCTGTGAATCCTGGTGGGGTCGACCTGGGCAGTGGTGTTGCTTGGGATCAGGCAGTGGAAGTACCTGATAAGTACTGAGAAGTGTATCTGTTGCCATGGTACCCAGACAGCAGGAGGCAACAAGCTCGAGAGAACAGCTTCTGTGCCTTCTGCCCCTCCACAGGAAGCACTTTACAGAGGGGAGGGCAACCTCCCGGTGGGAGTCAGGGTCTAACTCCAGCCTCAGGAGGACAAGGAGGAGAGATGACATTTCCAGCCATTGTCGGCTCTCATGTAGGAAGGGCTCTGGGAAGGCTGAGCTCTGGCCACACTGCCAGCCTTGGCCAGGGCCACTCGTCATCAGCACCACAGCTGAGTGTTACCTGGGACGGGCTGTGGTGCCACTCCGGTGCCTCCCTCCTTCCTCCATCCTACAGGGACTACCGTGAATCCTACTTACCGCACTGGAGAGCTGTGCAGATGGAAGGAAGTGGGAGATGTGGAAACGCTTTCAACAACTGAAGTAGCAGGCCAAGAAAAGGTGTCAATAGCTGTGCTTTTGCCCACAAAAAAGTGAGTCTTCTTCATTAACATATGTCTTGAACATGGAACCCGTCCCCTCCAGGTTGTTGACTGGGCTGTGCCCCCTGTTGTCAGAGAAGTGTCAGTGTCTAGGACCATCTACTGGTGATATTTCCCTGCTCAGAAAAGTCATGACCACAGACCCTGGGCATTTCCTCCTGGCAGGCACTACACCCAGAGTTTTAGGAACAGGCTTACTGAGTCCATACATCAGAAGGCAGTTCCTAGGGCCACTCTCATACAGAAAAGGAAATGAACCTTGGGGAAGCAGGGGCCACACTTGAGGCTGTATGGCTACTGAGGGGCAGAGCCAGATCTCAAACCCCTCACTCCAACATGGTGTGTGACTGTGTCCATCTGTGACACGTGCAGCTCCCTTCAGCCTGGAAATGAACCGAAACTTCAAATCCTTTGGGCTTCACTTGGAGCCATTTTGTTCAGGCAAAGATTCTGGGGCCCTGGGAAGTGGTGATATCAGAGGTAGTGGACGGGTTCTGTCTTCATTGGTCCCAGAGTCCAGGTGCTGTGTGTTCCAGTCCCCTCTCAAAGCCCACCAATCTCTCCAAGAAGAGCTCCAGGTGGGAGCTTTGCCTGGCTCAGGGCCATAACTGCAGATCTGAGATCAGCACCTGCCATGCATCCCGTGCTCCATCAACGTGCACTGGATGAAGGCTGCAGGCAGGACTCCTGACCCAGCAGTGAAGCTCGTTCTTATTGGTCTTGGCCAGTGTTCTCAGCCCCATTCCAGCTCTCTGTTCTACTGAAGTCATTTACATCCCGCTCCAGTTCTACCTCCTCACCTTTGCTTATGACATCCTTCCTATCAGGTATGCACCCCCATCCCCCATCCCCCATCCCCAAGTCCCAGCCCAAATTCTTCCCTGTTAAAACTCCGTGTTAGACAGGCTTTTGTCTCTGCTCAGCTCTTGGCACACCTGTTTGAGGTGTAGGAGCCTCTCCAGAAGAGCCCCTCCCCTCCTGCAGCCCCTCTCCCTCTCCCACTTGCCATTTCTTCCTCACCACTTCTTCTTTGTAAGGAACCATTGCATCAAAGCTATTGTATTGTCACGGGAGATAGAAAATTATAAAGGCATTACATTTTTGGAACAATGTTTGTAGAATAAAATTAGCACTAGACATATTTCAGTCCTAGCTTCTTTTTTAAAAATGAGATTGTGCATTTCCAAGCCTAATTTTTATATGCCCATTTAAAAATTGCATTTTCCCATGTACTCTCATCACCACCAGCCCCCTTTCATTATGAGCTCAGGTGAAAGCTGTGGAATCTTACCCACATCACACAGGTTTATTTCACATGACACACGGCTTCACTGAGATAGAGAAGGCCCTGCCTTCGGACAGAGACCTAAGTCAAAGCAAAGGGAATAAAATCTAATCCCATGCATTCATTCAACACATATTTGCTGAGCATCTATAACATGCCAGGCACTGCTTTGCGGATCCAGCAATGAACCACTGTTCTGTGCAGGGAGTCAGAACCAAGCAGGCAGGCGAGCAGCAGTTAGCATGCGTTAGGTAGGGGAGAGTCAAGGAGAAAACTAACTCAAGTCACGGGAATGGGGAGTACCTGGAGTGAGGATGCTGAGAGGTGAGGGAAGGCCTTGCTGCAAAAGTGATGTTTGAGAAGAGATCCGAAGGAGCTGAGGAAGCCGATAATGGGGCTCCAGGCACAGGTAGCAGCAGGAGCAAAGGCCCTGAGGTGGGTGCGTGCTTGGCAAGCCAGGCATACTAGAAGGCAGGCGGCCCAGGGCATGGCCCAGGGAGGGTCTGGAGCCCAAGGCTGGACTCTCTGGCAGATCGTTGGGGCCTTGTAGATGACTTTAAATGACTTTGGCTTTTGCCCATGTCAGCTGGGAAGCCTTTGCAGGATCTTGACTCATGTTTTTAACTTATGTCTTAAAGAAAGACTCTAGCTGTGGGTAGAGCACAGACTCAGGAGCAGGGACAAAGTGGCAGTAGGAAAGCCAGTTTGGAGGCTGTTGCTGGTCTAGTGCTTTAAATGCTTTAGTTACTGCATTTCCTGATGATTTGGATGTGGGATGTCAGAAAGAGAAGACCACAAGATGCCAAAACAATGTTCAAAGTACCCCTGCCCACATTATTAGAGTCACTGATAACCCCCGGTGGGGCAAATGGGCAGGGTGTCTCTTTATAGATGGGGAAACTGTGGCCCAGAGAGTAAAGGGGCTCGTCACACATTGCAGGTAAGAAGAAGTTGTGTAGGGGTCAGCATGGGGTTTTCTCAGTGGTGTTTCTCAGGGCTGTGTCACTGGCCACTCTGAGGCATTTTATATCACTGTCCTAAGTTTTAAGAGAACCCCAGGAGGGCTGTGCAGGGCAGGAGGGGAGGACCTGGGCTGTGGTCTGAAAAGGGATCTGCGCAGGGAGCTGCAAGAAAGGACTGAGCATACCAAAGGCAGGTCTTGGCGGTTGTGGTCAGAGGCTGTCTCTGCCTGGAGCCCCATGACTGGGGCTCCTCCCCACACTGCAGAGGTCCTTCTCCACCCACAGAATGACCATGACATCAGCACTATCCACCCTGTGTCCACATCCCTCTGGCACAGGACTGTGGAGTAGGGTCTACCTATTAGCGCCCACCGCTCCTAGCTCCCACTCCAGAACCTTCTTCATGGTGGGCACAGCATGATTTGTCCACAATACACAAGTTTCCACTGGCCTTGGGGCCAATGGGGAAACCCAGACCCTCTGAGGTAATTCAGGGAGGAAATGGGACAAACGTGATACCTGAAGGGCTCCCCTGCTCCACAAAAAGGTAATTGGCTTTAGACACCTTATCACCCAGCTTATGAGGTGGAGTTCTGGCCAGAAGCAGAAGCCAGCCCTATGGTTCAAGAGACTTCAATGATGGGACTGTTTACAGAGGGTGAGCAGGTGAAGGAAATTCAGAGGCTAGCCACAGTGCGGAGCTGTTGTCACTTCTGGACCTGAAGACTGGAGGAGGAGAAAGAATTATTCTCAGAGCCTTGACAGAGCTGGGGCTTGAGGAGGGGCCAGTCCATGGGTGCTGCAGTCATGGGGCCACCACCATGGCTAGAGAAGGGGCCAAACAGAGAAGGCCTCTCTGGCTTCTCTCTCCTCCCCCACACAGGTCTCTGCCAGTGCTTCCCACTGGCTGAGTCAACCAGAATCTAGAAGGTGCGGGGACCCCTGGCCATGCAGTCCTCGGGACCAGCCTCCTGGTGCACAAGGCAGGGCAGAGAATGGATGAGGGGAGAGGCCAAAGGAAAATAGCACACCCACAGCTGCCTCAACCCTGGGGGGAAAGTGGACTTAAAAACCACATTGGGGCCGGGCACAGTGGTTCACACCTGTAATCCCAGCACTTTGGGAGGCCGAGGCAGGCGGATCATGAGGTCAGGACGTGGAGACCATCCTGGCTAACATGGTGAAACCCCGTCTCTACTAAAAATACAAAAAATTAGCTGGGCGTGGTGGTGCGCGCCTGTAGTCCCAGCTACTCGGGAAGCTGAGGCAGGAGAATAGCGTGAACCTGGGAGGCGGAGGTTGCAGTGAGCCGAGATGCCGCCACTGCACTCCAGCCTGGGAGACAGAGCGAGACTCCTCCTCCTCAAAAAAAAAACACACATTGGTTATTCATTACCACTTTCAACAGATCCATGCTTAAGTTGCAGCTGGAGAAAATCAGTTTTCTGGAAAGAACATCCTGGTAGGAATAATGATTGGGTACTAAAAACGAGATACTGTGAAAGTCAGATTCAGGAGGGCTTTCTAAAACAGAATTCAACAGTCATGGCTTCAGATATTGAGATCTTCCAGAAGGCAGAGGGATAGACTGTAAGGCCCATGAAGTCATTTCCAGCTCTAGAATTAACATACAGGAGTCAGTATTTTCCAAAATGGCCTATATCATTTTGATATAATGGAAATCTACATTATTTTCCAGGAAAATTATATATATTAGAATAGCAACTGAGACTACTATGTAACCCTTTTCACAGGAAAAATGCACTTTGATAATTGGGATGGTGTAGATACGTCTTCAAGTCCTTGTAAATTCTAAATAATTAGGATGTTTTAAAACCAAAAGGAATTCATTGTAAACTGTAATTAAATATTCCTTCTTAATTTAAATATTATTTCTTAAAAATTAATGCGTTCTAATTCCTCTTTTTACCCGTCTAAAATCTAGGTTTCCATGGGAGACCAGCTGGCCTTCTAATTTGAGCAGAATTTGCAACCGATTATAAAGTCAAAGATCAATGTTTAACAAAAATCAAGTCAGCCTGGAAATCTTTTATTCTTCTGAGCTGTGTAGGCGGCTTTTCTGATAGAGAACGCTCACTCTGCGTTGGCATTTTGGAGGTGTTCTGCATTTGAAAAGCACCCTGCAATCTGCTTTCCCCCCCAACACCCAGGCAAAGTTGACAGCATTTTCCCCTCAGTCCTTTCTATTAGTGCCTCAGGACAAAGGCTTGGTCACAAAGCTCCAGATTCACTACATCCATCCAGCTCTGCCAAACACGGATCACAATTTAACAATCTAACTTCTCGAGGGAGGTCTGCATTCCAGGCCCTGTGCTAAATGGGGAGGAACAGAAATGAATAACATATGGTCCTGGCACTGAGGACTTAGAATTGTGGAGGCAGAAACAGACACACAAACAAAAACATATGACATAGTATTATGAGAGACACCAGGAACAGCTGTTGGAATCCAGTTGGGCACAAGGAAGGGAATGGTCCCTTCTCCTCAGTGTTATTCAGCTGGCTGTAAGTCCTGGGGCTTTCCAAAGGATGGAAAAGAGGGATCTGGGACCAGCATCTCAACACACGCACTTTGTACCAAAGCTCCCAGCCCACCCACCTTTTCCCAGCCATCTCTGCTTCCTGAGGTTTCCCTGGCACCTCTATTACTGTGTTATCTCCAGGTTTCGGGGTCTGCTCACCCAAACCCTAGAAAGAAGAGCCCAGTACTTTCTGTGAAAACCAGGTAGTGATGTAGAAAGTATATACTCTCTCAACAGCAGATACTCAAAACCCTCGTAGAGAAGCCAGGCTGGGGAAATACCATGATAAACTTCTTAAAGGCAGAGAGGGGAGGTTACAGGGTAAGAACCCAAAGGTAATGGTTAATGAGAGAGTGAAAGGAAGTTGTTGTGCTCCTGAGAGGAAGAAGGAAAGAGAAAGGAGGCAAAGGCATAGAGAAAGAAGTGGAGAGAGAGAAGCCGGAGGGTTACTGAGAGGGTGGGTCCCTGGGGTGAAGGTCGCAGAAATGACCCACGCTGGGGGCCAAAAGGAATTTCTAAGAATGAGGACATCTGGCGGCCAATTGTTAAGTCATAAACCCTTCTTCACATGCCCTCACCATCACTCTCCCAATATGCATCCTCATGTGCACACACACACACTTTAGAGAAGACACTATACTCGAGTAATACTTGGAGGTCTTTTGGTCAAAAACAAAGTGCTGAGCCTCGTGCCTGGGTGAATGCCCTTTGGCACAGAGATGGGGGCTAGATGCAGGGGCAGGTCCAAATTTCGTGGAATCTGAAGCTCAGTCTGGTGAGATCCTCTTAAGGGAAAAGAATATTAAAATATTGCAAATTGGACAAAACAACACGACCACATGAACACTTTGCTGGGGGCCTCCCACAAGTAAGTGCCTCGAGTTGAAGCCTCATTAGCTTCCCTAGAAATCTTCCCCTGGGAAGACATGACCATGGAAAGCCAGACCCCACTTGGAAATCCTCAGAAAACTTGGAAGGGGCCTTTGGGCTTCCACAGGCTGTACAGTGGGGGAGTTGAGTCAAGCTGATCTAGATTGTAGGGGCTGGCTGGATGTGACTTGACAACAGGGCCGTAATTGCTTTCCTAATCTCAAGAACAAAGTGTAATCTCAGAAGAGGAGAGACCAGGGCTGAAGGAAATGCCAAAGGCAGTGCTGTCAGATGCAGAGGATGAGCCTGAGACCTGGTGTTCCTAAAGGGATTGAGGGGAGAGTGACCACAGGCCTGCGGGGTGATATGAGCCTACTTTTTAAAAGCTCTTAAAGTCTTATTAGAAAATTGCGATGGAGAGCTCCCCTGCCCTCTCCTCCCTCCTAGCACATGCAATAAAATCTTTCCTCCACTCTGATTACCCTCATTTTGGAGCTCAGAAAGAAGCTAATCAGAGGGCTAACATTGGAGAAGCTACTTCAAACACAATTTAGAATTCGGCATGATGAAGGGAGTCATCGGGTGTGTGATTGTAAAGAAGTATTTCAAAGTAATTAAGGCATGAAGGTGCAGGGCTCAGTATCTGGGGGTGGAGAGGTGGATAAGGTCAGGAGAAACAGGGGCCAGTTCACCACCACTATCAGCTCCCAATAGTGGAGAAAGAGGGATGGATGCCAGCCAGCGAGCAAACAACAGTTGTGCATCACACCCATAGTCACCTCTTACTACATTTGCAAATGTATCTCTCATTCCTGGTACCCTCCTCCAGACACTCTTGCACTCCCAACTTCCTTCTATTTTCAATGCAAAGTATCATTTTGGTGGCTCTTGCCATTTAAAAAAAAAAAAGCAAGAAAAAGGGAAGCTTTATGCTCCTTAGTGCTTGTGAGAGGGAAACATTTTACCTATGTTTTGTAATGGGGCCAAGCAAATTTGGTCAAGATGGAATCCTTAATGTAATGGCCTCTTGCTGTGTCAGCATCAGTCTGAAGAAAAGGGAATCTGCACGTGCCTGCACCTAACAGGAGGCCAGTCTGGCTCAACCTCATACTTTATGGCTGAGACACAGGTCCAAGAGGTTCAGCGCCCTGCTGAAGATCACACAGCAATTTAGAGGCAGGAGCAACATTACCTCTTTCCATTAAATAATCCAGGACTTTGGAGCTTCAAGTGCCTGAATAACACTGAGGAGAAGGGACGATTCCCTTCCTTGTGCCCAAATGGATTCCAACAGCTGTTCCTGGTGGCTCCCATAATACTATGTTATATGTTTTTGTTTGTGTGTCTGTTTCTGCCTCCACAATTCTAAGTGGGACCCTTTTCTTATCTGTCAGGCTCAGCATCACCTCATCATGGATGATAATGTGAATGGCACCTCCTGGAACGTACCCCATGGCGGCTGAATCCCAGACCTCTGAGATGGACTCTGGACCTCGGCCCCTCGCAGATCAGGAGCACGGGTTACTTGCACTTGAGGTCTGCACACAGGAGAGCCAGTGCCATGCTGGGGAGTCTGCAGTCAGATGTGGCTCTCTCGACAGTCAGTGCCTGCCCCTTAGGGTTTAAAAAATGAAAAAAAAAAAAAAAAAAAAGAAAGAAAACAGAAATGCCTCCAATCTCTGATCTTACAGAATAAGGCCAATTCCTCGTTTTGATAGAATCAAAACCTAAATCCATCTTTCCAAGAGACCAAAGGAAGAGACAAAGTTCAATAGATGTTTTTTCTTAAACAGTTGGATCCCATTTGAAAGGGAAAGGGGTTTCTCTCTGAAGCTGAGAGACAGTAAAATGAGCATCCCTGCAGCATCAAGACTTCAGAAGTGTGGTTTGTCCTGTCCCCATTTACCCAGAGGCCGAGGGAAGGTGGAGTGTGTCAGGGTGTGGCTGACAGGACATTTGAGCAGGGGATGCAGAACTGGAAGAGATGGTAAGTTTCCAGAAGCGCTGGGAGTCTCCTGATGTCCAGTGACTTCCAAATTGCACCCTTTGGTTTCAAGGAAGGCAGAGCACAATGAGCAGTTCTAATCAAAGCTGGTTCTGTGATGAGCCTCCCAGCCCCATCTAAAATCACTGGGTTTAATTGTCTTGCTCTAAAGTATATGGATTCTAAACCCAGAGACCTCATTTTACCTTTATTACATTTCTAGGCTCTCCTTGCACCTAGGAACAGGCCATTTGACTCAAAAGCATAACAAAACTCATCAACCCAAGACCAAAAAGCAAAAGCAAAGAACAAGCAAAACCCATAATATATTTCACCTGGAATAAAACAACCTGTTGTTTATTCTTAAACCCAGACACACATTGCTTTGCCACCATGTATACCCCATTTTATCCTTCCAATACATTTAGCCAGCAATTGATGGAGATTTTCCAGAGCAATGTTCAAATATCATCTTATCTGAGAGGTTGGACATCCTATCCCCAACAGAATAGGGCCTCACAGCTAGAACAGCCCCTGGCATATAATAGGTGTCTAAAAACATTTGTTGAATGAATAAGTGAAAAATTATTTTACTAGGAGATACCCAGAACGAGTCTTGCTGATACTCAAGGAGTGAGTAGGTCACTGCATATTCCCAGACCACCCCTAAAGTGGACATAGTGTGGGCAGGGAAAGGAAATGGTGCCCCACGTCACTGCCCTGGAGGACCTGACTGTGTAATTTTGGAGAGAAAAATGCACTTGGAAGTTATATAAGTTAGTAAACTTGTAACAGAAACAGAACAGTGAGGAGGCAAACGGGGCAGTCCATCTGAAAGAGATGTCATTCATCCATCAGAACTGCTCCGAATGCTTCCTAAAGCTGGTGGCACACTGGTGGCTGGGGGATGATGAATCCTGAGCTCACCCTCTGTCCTCCCACAGTCTTGAGCCTGGTGAAGTGGAGAGATGGGGAGAGGAATGCCCAGAGACAGAGAAAGTGTAAGTTTTAGACTTTAAAATAAGCTGATTTAATAGTGTTTACCTTAAAATTAAGGTAGAAATTTGATCAAGAATTAAGGAGCAAAAATTCTATTTTAAGTCCATGAAATTTAGTTTATGAAATCTACTTTTTAGAGCCAAGGCAGAGTGTGTAGATCACGTAGCCCACTCCACTACCCCTTTATTATTGGATGTGGAAACAGAAGCTTAGATCAGCCTAGGAGCTGTTTTCCAACTAAGAAAGAGGGTTCATATGCCTCAGGCAAGGAGTTCTCAATCTTTAGACAGTCATATATGATGGGAAGAGCGTACAATACAAGAACTATTTTCACTGTGGTCATGGAATTTTATTGACTTTTAAAATTTCATACATTCTTAAAGCTGAACGTGAGATTTGTGTGCTTTTTCAAAGTGAGAGTATACACCTGACCCAAGCTTCTTCAAAAGTATCATGGTCAGAAAAGATAGGGAAAGGCCCAGACACTGCACAGATCAGAGGACACTGGGAGATATAATGACTGAATGTGCCCTGATCAGTGTACCATGAGGATGTAAGATGTTATTAATACTAGAGGAACTTTGATGAAGGGCCGACAGGAATTTTCTGTACCATCCTTACAACTCTCTTCTATAATTCTCGAATTATCTGAAAATAAAAAGCATCTGAAAATAAAATTACCTGAAGGAGAGTATGATGTGTTAGACTGTATTTTCTACAAATGGTTGCAACAATATTTCGGATCCCACATGCTCTCCTAAAGTTTACCACTCCCTCATCAAGAGGTGGAGCCCATGTTCTCTCTCTCGAATGGGGACAGATTACTTAACTTCTCTGTGTCTCAGTTGCCTCTGTAAAATGGGGAAAAAATACTAGCATTGTTTTTATTATTAAATAAGGGGATATATCAAAGCACTTACACCGTGCTTGGAAATGTTGGATGTCATTATTATTGCAGGGCACAAGTTAGGAACCCAGTTATCAGTACTGGGACACACTAGTCAGAGCTGAACAACAAAAGCAACTTAATACTGAATCCCTGAAGTTTTTTAAATTCCTTCTGCTTCAGGGGATAATTCTTCCTGGGTTGGGGACACCAAGCTTGCCAGGAGGATCTGGCAGGAATGGGATGGAGAAGACAAACCCAGAGACCAGAAATGGACATAGCATGTAGTGCATTTGTTTAGGGAAGGAGTAAAACCCCAAAGTCTGGGGTGATCAGGAATGGTGTCAAGGAGATGGTGATCTGAAGTTGGACCTTGAAGGCTGGCTCAGGTGCAGGTGTGCAGAAAGGCAGGTGAAGTTAGCAGAGGTGGAACACCAGGCATGTTCTCAGGATCTGCCTGACTATAGGTAGGGGTTCCTGCAGATGAGATCCAGGAGATAGAGCCAGAAAGGTAAATTGGGGCCAGGTCTTGATTGGCTTTGAATGATCTACTCAGGAGTTTGGGTCACGGAACAACCTAAACAGAAGACACATTTCAAGAAGTGAAGTCTGGCCAAGGGTGAGCTGGATTGGAGAAAGAGGAGAACAGAGAGAGAGAGACACCAGGTGGAGGTGAGAATTGACAGGAAGTTGAGAGAGGCTGGGAATGTGGTGACCAATTCCCTGCCTGGTCCTCGCAAGCAAAGAGCAGGCAGTGGTAGGGGTGAGGGGTCCACTCGGGTACAGTTTTAGTGCTATTTGCCTCAAGTTATACTTCTTCCTTGATTTTTACCAGTGGACAATGGTAAAATATAATCTGTACATTTCATCATTTAAAGGCTGATGGACTCTTGCCGTGAACTCAAAGATTCCTGTCAATTTCATAAGCACTCTGTAGCCAAACCCTCTTCCTCCAAGGTCACGCAGTCCATCAGATGGCACAAGGTGGAGCTTATACCTGAGACTGGCCACTCAGGGCACTAAATCAACATACTGATGGTGATTGGTCCAGAGGTTGTCTTTGGACCCCAGTGAGGCCTTTCCTGGGATTGTAAGGACTTTGTGAGAAAGAGGGACCCCTTGCGGTAGTTTTAACAAAAGGCCACACGTTTTTGATACTTCTCCCTTAGAACTAGAGCCCATGTAGCCCAAGATGCTTCTCTTGAATCTGGGCAGGATTGTAACTGCTTTGACCATAGAATATAACAGAAGTGATGCCATTTGACATTTGAGGCCATGGCCTAAAAGATCATCTTGACTCTGTCTTGTTTGTTGAAACACTTGCTCTTAGAGCCCTGAGCCACCATGTGGAAGAGGAAAGACAGAAAGAATGAGAATAAACCCCCAGTTATTGAAGCCATTCCACCCAAGGTGCCAGACACAGTAAAAAGGCACTTAGATGACACCACCCCCCCAGCCATTTGAGGCTTCCCAGCTGTCAGCTGTTACGAACTGAATGTTTGTAACCACCCCCAAATTCATACGTTGAAGCCTCAACCCCCAATGTAATGGTATTTGGAGACAGCCCTTTTGGGAGGTGATTCGGGTTAGATGAGGTCCTGAGAGTGGGGCATTCATGATGGGATTAGTGTTCTTATAAGAAGAGCTACCAGATGGCTTTCTCTCTCTCTCCACATGCATGTACTGAGGAAAGCCCATGCGAGGACACAATGAGAAGGTGGCTGTCTACAAGCCAGGAAGAGAGCCCTCACCAGAACTCAGTCAGGCTGACCGCCTGTTAGACTTCCAGCCTCCAGAACTGTGAGAAAATCAATTTCTTTTATTTAAGCCACCCAGTCTATAGTACTTTGTTATGACAGCCCGAGTAGACTAAGACACCAACTGAGGTCCCAGACATCATGGAGCAGAGACCAGCTATCCCACCATGCCTTGTCCAAATTTTGACCCATAGAATCCACAAACATAATAAAGAGCTGATGTTTTATGCCACTAAATTTGAGGATGATTTGTTGTCTTAGTTCAGGCAGCTATAACAAAATAACACAGATGAAGTGACTTAGCAAAAATTTACTCACAGTTCTGGAGTCTGGAAGTACAAGACGGAGATGCAGCTGATTCAGTTCTTGGTAAGGGTTCTCTTCCTCGCTTGCAGACAGCCATCTTCTTGCTGTGTGCTTGCATGGCTTTTCTTTTGTGCTCTCTGGTGTTGCTTCTTATAAGGGCACTAATCCCATCATGCAGGCACCACCCTCATGACTTCATCTAACCCTAATTACCTCCCAAAGGGTCCATCTACAAATATTATCACACTGGGGAATAGGGCTTCAACATATGGATTTGGGGGAAATACACATTTAGTCCATAGCATTTTTTATGCAGCAGTTATCCAGGAGGATAACTGGAACATCCTCCTTCCAGAGCCTGAGTACTGAGGACCATGTAAGCCTTGAGTTACCGAAGGCCATATCTGCTGAGAAGTGGAGACAGAAACGAGCTGTCAGGGAGCTGGCAATGAAGAGGAGGAGAGACAGATCCAGCCTTCCCTGATGATACTGTTCAAACCTCTGGATCAAGCCACACCAGATCTCCTCCTCAACTTTTCAGTTACATGTGTCAACAAATTCCTTTTTTTAAAAAAAATTTCTCAAGCCAGTTTGATTTGTCTTATGTCTCTGAAATGTTAACTAGGATAAAGGGATAAAAAGGATTAAAAGAAGGAAGAGAGAAATGGCAGATGGGGGAAATAGGACCAGACCTGTGTCCTATTTTCCACTTAAATGTAAGTGGTATGTATAGCAGATGGTCTTGGTTGCCTGTTTAACATCCACACTCTACCTTCTCTCCTGTTAACAGAACCTCAATATTTTGCAAATGCCACCTTTAACCATAGAGTTAAATCCAGAATGGTTCTAAGCTCATCAAAGTAGTCCCATGCCCCTTATCAGTGATTGGCTTGAGAGTGAGCATGTGACCAAGCTCCAATGAGAGGTGGTCTCTGGGAGGAGCCTCTGGGAAAGACGTCCTCCTCTCAATAAGAAGACTGAAATGGGCCTTCTCCATCTCTGAACCATGTCTACTGGGATGTGACACCTGGAATGGCCACAGACACCTTGTGACCATAATGTGCTACTGAGCAGAATAACTAGCAGAGAAAGAACCTGAGCCTTTGATGGTGTAAATCTGTTGATTGTCCTTGCCTGAGGCATACCCTCTTCTGCCCTTTGTTATGTGAAATGACAAACTAGCGTGAATGGTGGTCTTCAGCTACTTGCAGCCCTGACGTTGCAGAACCTGAGGGAAGCTGACTCACTCACCTTCTTATTTTACTGAAGAGGGAACTAAGGCCCAAAGGGACAGCTGGGTGTTCAGGCCACACAGCTAACTCGTGGCAGTGCGAGACAAGAACCTTACTTCCCTTCTCTTAACACAGGCCTCATCCTATCATACCGCTGGTTCTAGAATCTTCCAGGTCATTGTACTGCCCCCCAATCTCCATCCCTACCCCAACAATTAGTCCAGAGCCTTCTTTTTTTTTTTTTTTTTTTTTTAGACGGAGTCTCGCTCTGTTGCCCAGGCTGGAGTGCGGTGGCACAATCTTGGCTCACTGCAAGCTCCACCTCCTGGGTTCACGCCATTCTCCTGCCTCAGCCTCCTGAGTAGCTGGGACTACATGTACCCACCACCATGCCCAGCTAACTTTTTGTATTTTTAGTAAAGATGGGGTTTCACCATGTTAGCCAGGATGGTCTCCATCTCCTGACCTCGTGATCTGCCCGCCTCGGCCTCCCAAGGTGCTGGGATTACAGGCGTGAGCCACCGCTCCCGGCCAAGCCCGAGCCTTCTGTAGTCAGATGTATCTACGGAAACTCATCTGATTTGAATCCAGCAGGCAATATTCCATCTAATTAAGCAATTAGGAGCAGGAAGGCGACATCTCTGGAGCCTACCTGAGTTCTGTAATGAGCCTTTATAAACCACACTGGTTGTTGTGACAGATGCTGGGGTCTGCTGAGATCTCTGGACGCAGAGTTTTGCTGAGTCCCAGTGGGGGCTGTGGCTGTGGCTGTGGCTGTTTACAGAATCTGAGGTCTGCATTTGGATAATTACCTCCATGTGATTATCAGATTAATGTCACCTGGGCTAGAAGGTGGTTTTTGTTTAAGGGAAGAAAAACAAAACCCTTTGAGGATGCCCAGTGATTGTGAACTTGAAAAGAGCCTGACCCTTAAAAGGTAGTGAACCAGTGTGGTAAGGCCAGACCACAGCCCCACAGTCAAGGCCAGCAGGTGTGCCACAGACACACAGGCCAGCAAACATACATGCCAAGAAAGTGTGTCTGTCAATGAGGTAGGGAAGAGCCTGAATGAAAATGTGTTGATTTTCCTACTTCCCTCACACACGCATACACTTACACACACCCACACACATGCACTGTAAATTCACTGAGAAGCAGGGAGCAGCAGGGCTTCTGATCAGCACCCTCTAACACAGGAGACTTCTGTCAGGAAAGATTCAGGCTGTAAAATTCAGGAAGAAGACAGCTTGGGAAAAGGCTGGTCCCAATAGAAGCTACTTCCATCTTGGACACTGGAGCCACTGCTGTTGTTGTTACCTAAGGGTCAGACATTCCGCTCAAATTCACAGGCAGTAATATTTCAGCACCAAGACAAATATCTTTCTCTCAGAGGAATTCCTCAAAGACGTTTATGCTGCTGGGAAAGATGCCACTGGTCATGTGCCTGCCACTCAGCCTGACAAAAATGCTGATCTGTGGGTAGGAGGCATCCCCAGTAGACGCTACAGAACAGTGTTTTCCCTCAAGGCCAATGGAGGGGGATGAAGTCCTTGGGTGGCACCTTGTGGGCAGGTCTAGGTGTTTGTATACTTTTTTTTTGAGGCAGAGTTTTGCTCTGTCACCCAGGCTGGAGTGCCATGGCACGATTTTGACTCACTGCAACCTCCGCCTCCCAGGTTCAGATGATTCTCCTGCCTCAGCCTCCCGAGTAGCCGGGGTTACAGGCACCCGCTACCATGCCCAGCTATTTTTTGTATTTTTAGTAGAGATGGGGTTTCGCCATGTTGGCCAGGCTGGTCTCGAACTCCTGACCTCGGGTGATCCACCCAGCTTGGCCTCCCAAAATGCTGGGATTACAGGCGTGAGCCACCGCACCCGGCCAGGTTTGTATACTTTTATGGCTCAAGGGCCTGTTTCCCTAAGTGGCTCTGTGTGGTGAGGGGTGGGTATACAGAGGAATTGGGGCAGAGAGTCAGTGGCCCTGTGTACAAGAGGGAGTGTGTGTGTGTGTGTGTGTGTCTGTCTGTCTGTCTTTACACACAGAAACCTGTAGGAATTTCTGTATCTCTGAATATGAGAAATACCTGGTGTTTTGGAAAGAGAGCCTTGAGCCAGGAGTTCCGAGCCACATCGATAGAAATAGGATATGAGCTAGATATGTAACTGTCTAGTAACTACATTAGAAATAAATGAAGCCCATGAAATTATTTCAAAAATGTATTTTATTTAACCCAACATACCCACAACATCATTTCAACATATAACCGATATAAAAAATATATAAATGAGTTATTTTTTCTGACTAAGTCTTTGAAATCCGGTGTATATTTTACTTACAGCAACATCTGAGTTTGGACTGGCCACACATAAAGTGTTCAATAGTCACTGGGTAGCTCATGCCTACTCTACTGGACAGTGTAGGTCTAGAGACTTGAATCTGAGTTCCTGTCCTGTTTATTTCCAGCTCTGCTACCCTGAGAAAATGATTTGTTTGGAGCCTAAATGTCTCCATCTGTATAATATCTGTATAATAACAGCCCACCACATGGCAGTTGTTTCAGTTAGTACCTAGCACACATTGGGTGCCTAAGGGGACAAATCAGTGCTGCTGAACTGGCTTGTACAGTGGTGTGTGGCAGCTGATTCATGCCATTTCAAAAGAGCCAGTTGTTAACTGTTTGGGAATTTTGCAAACTGGTGTTAAACTATGGATCTCTTCAATTTGGCCATGGAGGGAGTACATTTACTTCATGGAAATCAGCAAACAAGTCACCCCTGCCACTCCAGAGGGCTGATTGTTAAATATTGACCCGCACACCATGAACTTGCATATGTTTGTATGTGATTGTAGGGGTGAGTGTGCACTGAAGGCTGCTTCCCCGGCTGGCTTTCCCTCACTGGGGCCTTGTTGTTTCCCTTTAGGTGTCCCTGTCTCGTGGCGGCCCCTTCTGCCTTCAGAAATGAAGGGAAGCTTGGACGGTTCTTAACATGCTACCCTAAGCCCTGTCATGTGGCTTTCTGGAATGCCAGAAATTCTGTGGGCGCACTTCCCAAATCAGAGCATGAAAAGCAAAATCAACATATTTGGGTGACTCTGGAAACATTGCTAGAAAACGCAGGCATTGAAAGGGTTTGGGGCTTGAAATTTCCAGACCTCAGGCCGGGCGCGGTGGCTCACGCCTGTAATCCCAGCACTTTGGGAGGTCGAGGTGGATGGATCACGAGGTCAGGAGTTCAAGACCAGCCTGGCCAAGATGGTGAAACCCCATTTCTACTAAAAATACAAAAATTAGCTGGGCGCGGTGGCAGGTGCCTGTAGTCCCAGCTACTCAGGAGGCTGAGGAAGGAGAATCATTTGAACCTGGAGGGTGAAGGTTGCAGTGAGCCGAGATCATGCCACTGCACTCCAGCTGGGGTGACAGAGTGAAACTCTGTCTCAAAAAAGAAAAAAAAAGAAAAAAGAAATTTCCAGATCTCTGCCTCCCTTCTTTGACTAGAGTTGACAGCCTTAAGTGTGTCCTTTGCTCTTAAAACCAGCCCCAGCTACCAGGGCCAGCCTGGAGGTACAGTTCTCTAGGACGCCAGCCCAGCCCACAGGGGACATCCCTGCTTTCCCTGCCCTACCCCTACTCCTGACCTACCTCTGTTGACCTGTTCTCCTCCAGGCTCCAGGGCTTTTTCCCTACCAAAAAGATGTTGCCTTGATGGTTCTTACCCATAGGAACCTCCACAGGTGATGATCTTCCACAGGCACCTCCATCTCCTGCCTCGTTTCCCCCCCTCCCACTCCCCGACCTGGGACTCCAGCCCCAACCTTGGCCATTGACTAGGTGGGACAGGGAGACCTTAAAGGAGCTGAAGAGCTTTTCCTTAAATGTTCCTGGGATGTTAAAATACCTCAACATTAATAGAGACTTTTTAAGTGGAAGAAAATGCCAAAAATAGAGCTGGTCAAAATGCTGCAAAACGCTCCATGCCAAACTCAGAAACCAACAGAGTAGAGAGGATAGATTCTCCTTAGCAACACTCTGGCCAATTAATTCAACTCCCTGTATTCTCCCCCAGCAATATGCCTTCCCAGAGTCTCTCCCTTGCCCCCACTCCTTAAGGAAGATAATTAACATCCGAGCAGAGGTCTCTGAATGACATTCTGTCAGTGCTTCTGTCTAGTTCAGTACCATTTCTGACAATGACTTATGAAATGGAAATAATGTTTTAAATGTAAATTTCTTAATTATAGAAGTTTCATCTAAGAAAAATTTTTAAATAGAGAAAAGAAAATTAAAAAACACTCATAATACCCCCACCCTAACACAACCACTGCCATCATATTTGTGCTTTTCCTGTCATCTCTGTCCCTATAAATAAGTTTTATTGTAACGTCGTGATGTTTGTCTTGGCCTGGTTTCCCCAGAATGCAGAGACTGAGACAAAGGTTTCCATGCAAGTATTTTATTGAGGAATGTGATTCCAGGGAGGAAAAGCAAACGGTGAGGGAGCAAAGCAGACAAGGCTGAATGATGGAACTGGCCACAGCTGAGTACAACTCAGAACCATCTGAGGAGCCATATCAATGAGCGAGGAAAGAAAGAAGGAAGCGTTTTTCCATGGCTTCCCAGCCCCCATTTGTCAAAGGCTTTCCCCATGGGGTGTTGACTCCGCCACACTTCTGGACTGCCCTTGCATCAGTGCTGAGTGGATTCCCTCTAAGTCCAGGCAATGATGTCAACAGAGAAGCCCCAAGGTGAGAGGCTAGAGAAATGGGGCATTTATCAGGGTGCACCTGTGAGAAGCTGACTGGAATTGACCCACAACTGGTTACTCCAGCAGTGGCTAGACTAAGAGATAGGTGGGGCCAAGAGGACCTGAAGAAGTGTTCAATACAGTCTTTGTGATGCACATGTAATTTTATTACTGGCTTTTTCACTGAACATTATATACTTTCCATATTAATCAATATTTCTCATAATTTTTAATGGTTGCTTGTTAATTTTCTAAGTAGATGGAAAGAGGCACATTTTGAATATAACTAATTTCTACACATTGTGTCATTTACAAACCAGTGACAAGTCAGCCCGCTGAGATGACGTATGAAGGGTCATTTTATACTTTTGTAGCATGTAAGGAATTTCCTCAACCCAAGTGGGGAGTGGGAGGACATTAATCTCAGTGCTAAACATTTTTGCTTCTATTTCAGCTATCTTTGGAACACAGACATCTTTGGAACACGTTGATGATTGGAAGTCAAGGAATGAAAAAAACCTTACTGATTTCAGGGTTCTAAAGAAAATCTATCCCTTTTCCTTCTCCCCAGTGACAATATTTAGTAGGATTGCTAGAGAACCCTGGATAAAGACAGGTTTAGGACTGCCTTCTCCACTTCTCATCCGTTCAACAAGTATTTATTGAGTACCCGCTATATGTCAAGTATGGCACCAGGCACTGGGGACCCAGAAATAAAGGACCATCCCTGTCCTCAGGCCATCTGGTGGACACAGGCATGTAAATGATCAAATATTGTCATGACAATGCTATAATAGGAAGCCCAGGACACAGGAAGGTAAGAGGTGGTTTGACAGTTATTCATCAAATGGGTGTATCATTAATGTATTGCTGCACAAAAAATTACCCTAAAACTTAGCTACCAAAAACAATCATAAATATTATCTCCCATGGTTTTGGTGGGTCCAGAAATGAAGAACACTTTAGCTAGGAGGTTCTGACTCAGGGTTCTGCACAATGTTGAATCAAGGTGCCAGCCAGAGCTGTAGCCATCTGAAGGCTTGACTGGGACTCAAGGATCTGCTCCCAAAAAGGCTCCCTCACATGGCAATTAGCAGGAAGCCACAACTTCTCACTATGTAAAACTGAACTGCTTGAGTGTCCTTGTGACATGGCAGCTAGCTGCCCCAGAGCAGGTGACCCTTGAAAAGGAGATTGACATATCCTCAGTAATCATATACCATCACTTCCACCGTCTTATATTAGTCCAGCAGGATGCTATTCAGTATAGAGAAGGACTACTCAATGGAACTGGAGACCATCTTGGAAGCTAGTTACCACAATGGTTGATGGATTCCTTCAATTGCCATTTATTAAGCACCTGCCTGGAACATGGCATTCATTCAGGACTGGGAATACCAGCATTGTCCGGAGTAACTGAGTTTGGTAACCAAGTCTTTGTTCAATTTTGTATCTCCAGCGCCTGGAACACAGAAAGCCACAATAAATGCCTATTTATTTGTCAAAAGGAAGTAAAATGTTAACAGTTAGGAGCTGGGTCTCTGGAGCCGGTCTGCCTTAGTTCAACTCCAGGCTCCTCCTTTGCACGCTGATGCTCTTCCAATAAATCTTGTTTAACCAAAGTTGGTTTGTGTTGCTTACAGTCAAGAATTCTAATTGATACAGTCTTAGTTTTTCCACCTATGTACTTTTACTAGTTCAGGATCCAACCCAGGACTCCACATTGCATTTAGTTGTCCTGTGTCCTTAGCCTCCTTTAGCCTGGGACAGCTCCTCGGTCTCGCCTTGTCTCTTCTGACCTTGCCACTTCTGAAGAGTGCTGGTCAGTTATTTTGTAGAATGTTCCTCATGAGGAGCCATATGAAGACCTTCAATGATCAGGGAGAAAAAGAAAGAAGGATTTTTCCATTGATCCCTTTTGGGATTGTCTGAGGTTTTGTCATGATTAGACTGAGGTAATGCATTTTGGACAAGAACACAACAGAAGTGATATTGTGAATCATACTAGAGACACATGGTAGCAACATGTCTTAGTACTGGTGATGTTGACCTTGATAATTTGGCTAAGGTTATGTCTACTGCATTTCTGTTTTTCCCTTTGTAATTGATAATTATCTTGTGGGAAGATACTTTGAGACTATGCAGATATCCTGTTTCTCATTACTCTTTTGCCCAGCCAGAGCTGTAGCCATCTGAAGGCTTGACTGGGACTCAAGGATCTGCTCCCAAAAAGGCTCCCTCGCATGGCAGTTAGCAGGAAGCCACAACTTCATTCAGGACTGGGGATACCAGCATTGTCGGGAGTAATTGAGTGCGGTAACCAAGTCTTTGTTCAGTTTTGTATCTCCAGTGCCTGGAACATAGCAGGGTGCAGTGGCTCATGCCTGTAATTTTAGTATTTATTGATGGTTTCTGACAACAGTTATTACCGTGCTATTTGCCTAATGCTGATTTCCGATCTCCATCATTCTGTCTACATTTTAAATTGGAATCCTACTGTAAAGAGGAGCTATCCCTTCTCATTTTGTATTTATTCAAGTATTTATTTCTATCAATATGGACTCATGGATATTTATTTTATTTTATAGATGATAATCCCTTCCTATCATTATTTATTGCTCAAATTAGCTCAGATTTGGCCATTGGGAATTCTCTCAAGTTGGCTGCTGTATGTATGGTAGTATTTTTAAAGTATCTTCACTTTTGCTGGGCATGATGTCTCATGCCTATAATCCCAGCATTTTGGGAGGCCAAGGTAGAAGGGTTACTTGACAACAAAAGTTCAAGACCAAAAATTATTTTTTTTAAATAGCTGGATGTGATGGCACGTGCCTATAGTCAGCTGCTTGGGAGGCTGAGGCAGGAAGATCATTTGAGCCTAGGAGTTCGAGGTTACAATGAACTATGATCATACCACTGCACTTCAGCCTGGATGACAGAGCAAGACCCTGTCTCTAAAAGAAAAAATAAAATAAAATATCTTTATTTTTATCATAAAAGCAATATATGCCTGGATAAATGGTACATAAAACCTCTCTGTACTATTTTTGTAACTTCCTGTAAATCGGTAATTATTTCTATAACAAAGTAAAAAAGTAATATATGCTTATCATTTAAAAATTTCAGGAAATTTACATGGCAGGGGGCAGTGGCTCATGCCTGTAATCTCAGCCCTTTGAGAGGCTGAAGTGAGAGGATCCCTTGATCCTAGGAGTCTAGGACCAGCCTGGGCAGCATAGGGAGATCCCATCTCTTAAAAAAATTTAATTAGTCAGGCATGGTGGCGGGTGCTTGTGGTCCCAGCTACTTGGGAGGCTGAGGTGGGAGAATTGCTTGAGCTGCAGTGAGCTGTGATTGCACCACTGGACTCCAGCCTGGGCAATAGAGTGAGACCCTGTTTCAAAAAAAAATTTTTTTTCAGGAAATACAGAAAAGTACAAAAAAAAACTCCTCTCTTAAACATAATGTGTGTCTGTATTCTGATATTTTTCTCTACACACCATTTTCATATCATTTTAATTGCCATCATAACTTAATTGTGGCAACTCAGCACCAACATTCGAGTTTTGTAATGGAGAGAATGTGGGCCAGAGAAACAGAGATTAATAAAACCATTAACACCACCAGCTCTGATTTGCATGTGTACACCCCACACACTCCGGCTCTCCCGGTGCTTGGCCTCATCTGTTCCCTCCCCCAGCCGTGTTAGGGAGGGTGGTGTGGGCAGTGCTGATCAGTGCGGGTATTGGGAGGGTCTTGATCTATTGTATCAGGAAGAAGAAAGTATCAACGTCATTAGAAACAAAAGGAATTGAGCTTCTAAATTCAGGAGAATATACACAGATCAGGCTGATTTTGCAGAGGGAGAGAGAGAGATTATTAGAGGGAGAGAAGAGAAAATCAGAAAATGTTAAAATGTTACATTCTTGCTACCAGGAAACAGAGGGTATGCAAGAACCCTGTGGGTGTTTAACCAAACAGGGTTAAGGTTTGGTCAAGGATGGACTTCTCGCCTCCACTCTGGGTTGCCCTGACAACCTCCTCCTTCTGGAATTGACATTATAGTGAGATAGAAGGAAAAACAGGCTAATGAAGAAAACAGTAATTAGAGGCGGAACCAGCTGTGGTCTGGCTTGCTCCATCTTGGGGGGAGATTGGGGAAGGACCTGGGAGGGGTGGAGGGCTCTTGGGATAGTGCTGCAGACAGAGGCATGAGACCTGGAGAGACATTCCTACACAATGGTGAATTTGAGTCTGTGTGCAAGAGACACCAGGACCTCTCTCACAAATTTTGATCCAGCCAGTCAGTGTGAATTAAATCTCAGTGGTGACATATCCTTATTGCTTCACCTGCTCTCTTTGAATTAGTCAAGGATGCTTAGAAGGGAACCCCATAACCCCAGGCTCAGGAAATAGCCCCCACTCACTGCTCTGGCTGGGTTGAGTCATCCCATTAGTTTTGGGCTTCCCTCTCTCCTTTTCCACCACAAAAAAAAAGGATTGGTACCTTCACAGGAGAGAGTGGGAATAGAAAGGGGAACAGACAGCAGTTATTACTCTCTTCTCTTTCCAGATAGGGAAACTGAGGCTGGGATATTAAGTAACTTGCCCAAGTTCACAAAATTAAGAAGCGGCCAGGATTCAAATCCAGGTCTGATCAATTCAAAGTATTTCCTTGGTAATTACCTCACTCTGTGATATAGAGCAGTGACTCTCAAACTTTCACTTGCATTGGAATCCCTTGGACGGCTTGTTGGGCCCTACACCCAGAATTTTTGATTTGGTAGCTTTGGGGTTTGGCTCAAGAATATGCATTTCCAACAAGTTTCCAGATAGTATTGATTCTACTGGTCCTGGGACCACACTTTGAGAATAGCATATATAAAGCAAGCTATTTAACCCTTGGACCTCAAGTATAGTCTTTGTAAAAGGAAGAGCAGGACTAGATCTGTTATCTTCAATTCTATCCTGAGGATCCCTCCATTTATCAGACATGTCTCAGCCGTGGGACAGAGATAAGAAGTCTGAAGAAGTTCAGGTCCCCTATCCTGACTTCAGGCAAAGCAGGTCCCCTTGAACTCCTTTACATATCAGAGTTCCACATGAGATTTTATTGGAAAAGAGATTTCTACTATTAAACAAAAAACCAGGAATTATAAACTACTGAACAAAAAGATGTTAAAATACTGTTTGTTCCTGATATTTATTGCTGTGGTTTAAAACACTGTTAGTTTATGTCATGGTTTTGTGAATCAGGAATCTGGGCAGAGCTCAGCTGGGTAGGTCTACTCCTCATGTTGCCCACTGAGGTTATTCAGTGGTACTAAGAATATTTGTATTCGTGAATATGTATTATTCTTGGAGCACCAGGCCCAGAGTAAGGGATCCAAGAGACAGAAAGAGGAAGGAACTGATCTTTTAACTCGAGCCAGGAAACGGGCACAGCGTCATCCTGCTGTCTTCTGTCACATAATCAACAAAGCTCCCCCTCCCCAGATTCAAGGAGAGGGAACATAGACCCCTCTTCTCAGTGGACATGATATTTTGTGGCCTTCTTTGTTAACTTTTTAAAAATTTGTTGACTTTCATTTTAGGGTTGGGGGTACATGTGCAGGTTTGTTAATGGGTAAATTGTGTGTGGCTGGGGTTTGGTGTGCAAATGATCCCAACACCAAGGGAGTGAGCATAGCACCTGATAGTTTTTCAGCCTTCACCCTATTCCCCTTCCCCACTCTAGTAGTCCTCAGTGTCTATTGTTCTCATCTTTGTGTCAGTGTTTAGCTCCCACTTATAAGTGAGAACATGCAGTATTTGGTTTTCTGTTCCTGCGTTAATTTGCTTAGGATAATGGCCTCCAGCTGCATCCATATTGCTGCAAAGGACATGATTTTGTTCTTTTTTATGGCTGCATAGTATTCCATGGTGTATATGTACTGCATTTTCTTTATCTAGTCCACCATTGATGGGCATTTAGGTTGATTCCATGTCTTTGCTATTGTGAATAGTGCTGTGATGACCATACTGAGTGCATGTATCTTTTTGGTAGGATAATTATTTTTCTTTAGGTATATACCCAGTAATGGGATTGCTGGGCCAAATGGTAGTTCCATTTTAAGTTATCTGAGAAATCTTCAAACTGCTTTCCACAGTGGCTTGAAATAATTTGCATTCCCACCAATAGTGTATAAGCATTCCCTTTTATCTGCAATCTCATCAACATCTGTTATTTTTAAACTTTTTTGGGGGGGGTTGGTTTTGGGGTTTGTTTTTTTTTTTTTTTGAGACAGTCTTGCACTGTTGCCCACACTGAAGTGCAATGGCAAGATCTCAGCTCACTGCAACCTCCACCTCTAGGTTCAAGCGATTCTTGTGCCTCAGCCTCCCAAGTAGCTGGGATTACAGGCATGTGGCACCACACCTGGCTAATTTTTGTATTTTCAGTTGAGACAGGGTTTCTCCATGTTGGCCATGCTGGTCTCAAACTCCTGGCCTCAAGTGATCTGCCTGTCTCAGCCTCCCAAAGTGCTGGGATTACAGGTGTGAGCCACCATGCCCAGCCTATTTTTTGACTTTTTAATAACAGCCATTCTGACTCTGGTGTGAGATAGTATCTCATTGTGATTTTGATTTGCATTTCTCTATTGACTAGCAATGTTGAGCATTTTTTCATATATTTGTTGGCTGCATGTATGTCTTCTTTTGAGAAATGTCTGTTCATGTCCTTTACCCATTTTTAATGGGGTTAAGTTCCAATAGATTCTTAGACCTTTGGTGGATGCGTAGTTTGCTAATATTGTCTCCCATTCTGTAGGTTGTCTGTTTATTCTGTTGATAGTTTCTTTTGCTGTGCAGAAGCTCTTTAGTTTAACTAGGTCCCACTTGTCAATTTTTTTTTTTTTTTTTTTTTTTTTGAGACAGAGTCTCACTCTGTCACCTAGGCTGGAGTGCAGTGTTTTGATCTCGGCTCACTGCAACCTCCACCTCCCAGGCTCAAGTGATCCTCCCACCTCAGCCTCCCAAGTAGCTGGGACTACAGACGTGTGTCACCACACCTGGCTAATTTTTGTATTTTTTGTAGACATGGGGTTTCACCATGTTGCCCAGGCTGGTCTCAAACTCCTGGGCTCAGCTACCTCAGCCTCTCAATGTGTTGGGATTACAGACGTGAACCACCATGCCTGGCCAATTTTTGTTTCTGTTGTTGTTTTGGGGGACTTAGTCATAAATTATTTGCCAAGGCCAGTGTCCAGGATGGTATTTCTAGTTTTTCTTCTAGGAGTTTCATAGTTTTAGGTCTTACATTTAAGTCAAGTCTTTAATCCATCTTTTTTTTTTTTTTTTTTTTTGAGACAGAATCTTACTCTGTTGCCCAGGCTGGAGTGCAGTGGCATGATTTCAGTTCACCACAACTTCTGCCTCCCGGGTTTAAGCAATCTCCCCTCCTCAGCCTCCCAAGTAGCTGGGAGTACAGGCATGCACCACCACGGCCGGCTAATTTTTGTATTTTAGTAGAGACGGGGTTTCACCATGTTGGCCAGGCTGATCTCAAATTCCTGACCTCAGGTGGTCCACCTGCCTCGGCCTCCCGAAATGCTAGGATTACAGGCTTGAGCCACCGTGCCTGGCCTAATCCATCTTAAGTTAACTTTTGTATATGGTGAAAGGTAGGGGTCCAGTTTCAATCTTCTGCATATGGCTATCCAGTTGTCCCAGCACCATTTATTGAATAGGCAGTCCTTTCCCCATTGCTTGTTTTGTCAACTTTGTTGAAGATCAGATGGCTGTAGGTGTATGGATTTATTACTAGATTATCTATCCCGCTCCATTGGTCTATTTATTTGTTTTTGTACCAGTACCATGCTGTTTTGGTTACTGTAGCCTTGTAGTATAGTTTGAAATCAGGTAATGTGATGCCTCCAGCTTTGTTCTTTTTGCTTAAGATTGCTTCGGCTATTCGGGCTCTTTTTTTGTTGCGTATGAATTTTAGAATAATTTTTTCTAATTCTGTGAAAAATGATATTGGTGGTTTGATAGGAATAGTGTTGAATCTGTAAATTGCTTTGGGCAGTATGATCATTTTATCAATATTGATTCTTTCAATCCATGAGCACAGAATGCTTTTTCATTTGTGTCATCTCTGATTTCTTTCAGCAGTGTTTTATAATTCTCATTGTAGAGATGTTTCATCTCTTTGGTTAACTGTATTCCTAGGTATTTTATTCTTTTTTGTATGCGCCTATTGTAAATAAAATTGCGTTCTTGATTTGCCTCTCAGAATATTATCTTACAGAAATGCTATTGATTTTTGTTCATTGATTTTGTATCCTGAAACTTTACTGAAGTCATTTATCAGTTCTAGGAGCCTATTGGCAGAGTCTTTAGAGTATAGGTATAGAATCATATTGTCTGCAAAGAGAGATAATTTGAATTCCTCTCTTCCTATTTAGATACCTTTTATTTCTTTCTCTTGCTTGATTGCTCTGGCTAGGACTTCCAGTACTACGTTGAATAAGAGTGGTGAGACTGGGGATCCTTATCTTGTTCCAGTTCTCAAGGGGAATGCTTACAGCCTTTCCCCATTCAATATAATGTGACTGTGGGTTTGTCACAGATGCCTGTTATTATTTTGAGGTATATTCCTTTGATGCCTAATTTCTTGATGGTTTTTAACATGAAGGGATGTTGAATTTTATCGAAAGCCTTTTCTGCATCTATTGAGGTGATCATGTGGTTTTTGTTTTCAATTCTATTTATGTGGTGAAACATGTTTATTATTTGTGTATGTTAAACCAACCTTGCATCATGATTCCTACTTGATCATGATGAATTAACTTTTTGATGTGCTGCTGGATTCAGCATGATAGTATATTGTTGGAGGGTTTTTGCATCTATGTCCATCAGGAACATTGACTTGAAGTTTTCTTTTTTCGTGTGTCTGTGCCAGGTTTTGGTATTAGAATGATGCTGGCTTTGAAGAATGAGGTAGGTAGTCCTTTCTCCTCAATTTTTTGGAATAATTTCAGTAGGATTGAGACTAGCACTTTTTTTTTTTTTTTTTTTTTGAGACGGATTTTCACTCTTGTCGCCCAGGCTGGAGTGCAATGGGGCAATCTTGGCTCACTGCAACCTCTGCCTCCAGGTTCAAGCGATTCTCCTGCCTCAGGCTCCCGAGTAGCCTGGATTACAGGCGTGCACCACAATGCCCAGCTAACTTTTTTGTATTTTTAGTAGAGACGGGGTTTCACCATGTCGGTCAGACTTGTCTCGAACTCCTGATCTCAGGTGATCCACCCGCCTTGGCCTCCCAAAGCGCTGGGATTACAGGCATGAGCCACTGTGCCTGGCCAAGACTAGCTCTCTTTTGTACACCCGGTAGAATTTGGCTGTGAATCCTTTTCGTCCAGGGCATTTTTTGGTTGGTAAGTTTTTAATTGATTCAATTTCAGAACTCATTAATTGGTCTGTTCAGAATTTCAGTTTCTTCCTACTTCAATCTTGGGAGGGTGTATGTTTCCAGGAATTTATCCATTTCTTCTAGGTTTTCTAGTTTGAGTGCATAGAGGTGTTCATAATAATCTGAGGATTTTTGCATTTCTGTGGAGTTGGTTGTAACGTCACCTTTCTCATTTCTGATTGTGCTTATTTGGATCTTCTCTCTTCTTTCGTCTGGGTTTTTTTGTTTTGTTTTGGTTTGGTTTTTGTTGTTGTTGTTGTTTTTCTTTTTAGCAGAGACAGAGTTTTGCCACATTGGCCGGCTAGTCTTGAAATCTTGGCCTCAAGTGATCTGTCTGCCTTGGCTTCCCAAAGTGCTGGGATTACAGGCATGAGCCACCGTGCTTGGCCTTCTTTTTTAATCTTGCTAGCAGTCTATAAATATTGTTAATTCTTTCAAACAGCCAACTTTTGGTTTCATTGATCTTTTGTATGGATTTTCACATCTTAATTTCTTTCAGTTCTGCTCTGATTTTAGTTATTTCTTTTCTTCTGCTGTTTTGGGATTGGTTTGCTCCGGTTTTTCTAGTTCCTCTAGGTGTGAGGTTAGGTAGTTAATTTGAGACCTTTCTAACTTCTTGATGTAGGCATTTAAATGCTATAAATTTTTCTCTTTACACTGCTTTAGCTGTGTCCCAAAGATTATTATTATTATTTATTTTTTTTTAGTCAGAGTCTCCCTCTTTTGCCCAGGTTGGAGTTCAACGGCGTGATCTTGGCTCACTGCAACCTCCAGCTCCTAGGTTCAAGCGATTCTTGTGCCTCAGCCTCCTGAGTAGCTGGGATTACAGGCATGTGCCACCATGCCTGGCTAATTTTTTGTATTTTTAGTAGAGACAGGGTTTCACCATTTTGGCCAGGCTGGTCTCAAACTCCTGATCTCAATTAGAGGCATAAGCCACTGTGCCCAGCCCCAAAGGTTATGTTTTGTTGTCTCTCTGTTTTCGTTAGTTTCAATTTTTAAAAAAATTTCTGCCTTAATTTTGTTCTTTACCCAAAAGTCATTCAGGAGCCAAGTTGCCTAATTTCCATGCATTGTGTGGTTTTGAGAGATCTTCTTGGTATTGATTTCTGTTTTTATTGCACTGTGGTCCAAGAGTATGGCTGGTATAATTTTGATTTTTAAAAATTTGTTGAGATTTGCTTTATGGTTGAGCATGTGGTTGACAGAGTACGTGCCATGTGCAGATGAGAAGAATGTACAGGTTGTTATTCTGAGATGGAGTATTCTATAGATATCTATTAGGCCCAATTGGTCAAGTGTCAACTTTAGGTCCAGAATATCTGTCAGTTTTCCGCCTTGATGATTTAACACTGTCAGTGGGATGTTGAGGTCTCTATTGTTGTGTAGTTATTTAAGTCTTTTTGCAGGTCTCTAAGGAGCAAGGAACTGAAGATGTCTCACACCCTGCTGTGGAGGTCAGAGGACTCCAGAAACTTTGCCCTTCTGACCACAGGCTACTCATCTTTCTAGATCCCGTTCTGGGGACTTGAGGAATGAACAGCCAGAAGGATGTTTGGCCATTACAGGGGCAGGACAGCACTCAAATCACCTCCTCCAGGAAGCCTTTCCTGATCTATTCCTTCCCTGCCTGCCCTACTCTTTATCTCCAGGCTGAGAGATGTGTGGCTCCTCTGTATTCTGTAGCCACTGTGTGCTTACCATCATCACAGAGTGAGAGGCTTCATTGTCTGTCTCCACTAGTAGACCCTGAGCTCCTGAGAATGTTCTTTGGTGTCTTTCTTCTCTTTATCCCCAGGACCAAAGATGGTGCTTAGTACAATACAGGATGTTCAGACACTGTCTGGTGGATTGAATTGAGTTGTTCATATGTGGTTAGTTCAATTCAGAAGAAAGTGTGGTTATTTTTATTGGGATTAGTCTTTGCCTTTGGATCTGCTAAGCAAATTTAATACGTAAATAGGACTCAGGTGAAGAGATGTTAAGTACTCTTTAAAAAAATATTTTCCAAGAGCTTTGGCAGCCTCTATTTGATGAACAGTTGGTTAATTTCAAATGATTTAAATGTATTTATTCAAGTAGATTCAATAGGACTAATCTCTAGTAGGCAAAATTCTGTTAATTCTTCTTTTCTTGTATTGTATAGCCTTAGAAGTAATTCGCTTCGATTTCTTTTCCCTTCTTTCCTTCCTTCCCTCCTACCTTCCTTTTTTCCTTCCTTTTTCTTGGTGAGTTTCATTACTCAAGCTTCCCACTCATTCAGATGGGCCTTTGCCCCCATAATTAAAAGACTGAGTAAGCATTGGGAAGTAACTAGTGGTCATGTGTCTTGACTTTATTTCTGCGTGGCTTTGATGTTGCAATCGGCTCTGTTACACCGGATCTATCAGTTAGTTCTCTGCTGCTCACAGGGTTGCCCATGCAACGGCAGCATCAGCATTCCCTGGGAACTTGTTAGAAATGTAGAATCTTAGGCCCAGAATCTCAGATCCAGGCTCAGGGATCACCCAGATCATTTGATCCCAGGGTGATTCATGAACATACATGTTTGAGAAGCAGAGTTTTAACTAACCTGAACGATGACTCTGCCCAGGCCCATACTTTGTACAGGATGTGGTAACTGAACCAGGAATTGAATACGTAGCTTTTTGCAGTTTATCAGTACTAATTCACCTATACCTTTGCTGGATCTATACATTAAACAGGTTTCCTTGCTTACCCAACCCACAACTCCTAGAAGGGGCAGCCCTACATATAATACCAGGGGCTGGTATTCTTGAGAATTTACATTGCACCAGGCATGGTACCTTCTGCTTTATATGTGTTCTTACTCCTTACAGCAGACCTGTGAGATAGGTACTACACCTACCCCCTTGTTTGTAGACAAAAAGCTGAGGTTTAGAGAGGTGAAATGGTTTGTTTGCTGCCAGCCAGCAGAGTCCTGGCCTGTAATAAGGGCTCTATAATTGAGGGCTGTTTGCATCCTCATCCTGTTTCTGGGGACAGGGTGATCCAGATTTAAATGGCTACAGAACAGTCCAGTTGACTGGCAGATTGCATTGTGGTGGTAATTTCCTGCTTTCAACCCTTTGTGAGCTCTAGAATGGCATTCCCCTACTCAGGGCTGAGAGCCGGGGGACACTATCTCATTGCCTGGCCAGTCCCAAGGCTGCTACCTCTTCCTCTTGCATGTTCTTCTCCTTCTCTTTCCTCTGTTTCTCAGTTTTCTCCTTCTTCTACTCCTCCCACTTTTCCTCCTCTTCCATTTCCTTCTCTTACTCTTTCTTGTCTTCCCCTTCCTTCTTCTATTCCTCCTCCTTCTTCTATTCCTCCTCCTTCCCTTCCCTCCATTTTTTTCTCTTCCTTCTCAGCTCAACTCCTCATTCTTCCTTCCCTCTCCTTCCCTCTTTTCTCCTAGGGCTCTAGGTAGAGAATGTAGATGATGATGATGGTAATGGTGATTTTGATGTTATCATTTGGCCAGCCTGGATTTCTAGTTTCTTGTCATCTTCCCCTCTGGTGGGAAGGGGATCATTCAGTGTAAGAATTTGAAGGCCTGCTGTGAAAGGCAATCATTATTAGACAGAGAAAGGCTGGTTTATCTTACATATTTAGAAACTATGTTTGGGAGAAGGGAGAAACATAAAGGGTAAAAAAAGACTGAGGGAAATGAGGCGGGAGAAGAGAGAGAGAAGGACTAGAAAGAAGGGGCTTGAGGGAGCTCCTCAGATACTTATTCTGATTGATCCAAAAGGCGATTAGTTCAGCTGTGTTTGGCACCATCCTCTCTACTTGGGTGTGTTTGTCTTCAGCTACCAGGAAGCCACTGTCAGGTGAAGCACGTGCTGGCAAGCCCTTCCAGCCACTGAAGGATATGGTGGTGCAGTTACATTATTGTTGTTATTCCTATCAGCTGACCAGTTCCCCAGCTCCCTCCTTGAGCCTTGTGCTTGTTAAATTTTTTACAGACACAATCTCTACACCCCATAAGTTGGGCAGCATAAGAAACTAAAGCCTACGTGTTCTCTATTCATCTGCTGTATAATTGGGCCTGGAAAATACTTAACTAGGTCTTTGGGAGTAATACATAATTTGCTGTCCTCTGTATATAAGCTGAACTGCTGATTGAGGATCAAAGGAGCATGATCATTGATTTAATTAAGTTATAGACTACTTGGTGGGGGGCAATATACATACACGTGAAGTCAGGGGCTAATTAACCCTACAAGAATATAAGAGACACTAAAAGTTACTATGACTAAATGTCCAATTGATGGCAGAAATGTAAGAGATATAGGATCCAATAAAAGTTATTTATTAGAATTGCAGACATCACTAAAAGATGGGCAAGATACATTTAATACATTTGCAAATAAATGTGTGTCACCTATAACCCATTCTTAGACTAACAACAACAAATTCTAAATATCTGCAGGTCAAATGTAACTCAATACTGTTTTATAAAATTCAGTATTTCTTCAAATAGGATCATCTTTTTCTAGAAGCAATCACAAGGCCTAAGGAGATTTGCAGCAATGGAAAGGATTTTTTTTCTCCCCTGTAATGAATAGATTAAAAGTTTAATCCCAAGGTCTGTCTCTGTGTCCAAGTATAATTGTGGTATGAGTCATTCTGAATGGGTTTTTTCATATACACTCAGAACTGTAAGGCATTTAGGGGAAAGCATCAAAGTTTTGAAAGATAATGAAAAAGACAACTTTCAGCAAACTTTGTGACCCTGAGAGGGATGCCCAAGATGAATCCTTTTCAGTATCAGGCTCCTAAGAAAACACTGATTTTACTTCAGGACACTTGAGACCTGGATTGTCTTGTGAGGAGTTTCAGAAGGGCATCCACTCCTATATTCCTAGTTACTGACCTGTCAGATGCTGGCTTTGCAAAGATCCTCATTAGTCCTTTGGCTCATCAATGCCAGGCCTATTCTGCAGGTCAGCATGAAGCAATGTGAAAAAATGGTCCATCCAATTCCTGAGTCTATTCCCAAGAAGCAAGGCTTACAGCTAGTGGGAAATTGATTTATTATCAGTGCTTAAAAGAGAATAATTTAAAACTTTCTTGGGGTTCGGAAGAGTAAACACTTGAAATAAGACCTGTTTGGACATCACATGGGTGAAGTGATGCTCTAAAGAAGTTGAGGCTCAATTTGAGGAAAACCGGGACAGATGACCTTCAGAGCAAGAAACAAAGCACACCTTTCATCTTTACCTTTGTGCATGGAGGGGAAAGGTTGACTACATGGGATGATGGCTAGTTGACAGGCCTGTTGCTTTTTACTCAATGACATTTAACTCATATTTATCAAGCAAGTATGTGTAGCAAGGATTGAGGGAGGCAGCCCGGCTTTAGTGGTTAAGAGCATGAGCTCTGGAGCCAGACTGCCTGGGTTCAAATCCCAGTCTAGCACTTGCTAGCTGTGTGGTGTTGAGTGGTTTTTCTTAATCTCCCTGGGTCCCAATTTCCTCATCTGCAAAACGGTGATCATAGTACCTATTGAGAGGGTTTGTTATAAAGCTTAGATGGATTAATATTTATTAAGGGTTTAACACACTGCCTGATGACACATATTAAGTGCTCAACAAATATTAGTTGCTAAGGTTGATAGGTGCTGTGTCAGATGCAAAGATAAATCCAGAAGAGGGAGATAACCAGGTACAGACTTTACACACAAATGATGTCCACATAAGAATGTCGGGTTTAAATTGCTTTTTTCCCTATCTTGTATCTATGTTCCATTCAGAAAGTAACAGGAGTAGAGGGCTCTCCCCTGGACTGGGGCCTAAGAGAAGGTATAGGGAACTCAGGGAGAGGCTCCTCCTCAGGGAAGTCTTTTCTGCAGATTCATCCACTTCAGCAAGCATGAGCCCTGGGGCCCCACCAATTCAAGGAGGAGCTAAATTGGCAGATGTTTATTGAGCCAGGACTATAATCAAGGAAGCTGGCTGGCTGCTGCAGGAATGGAGAAACAAACATATACTGAAAGCCCCATGTGCCAGGCATTATATGAGGCATTTTCCATGAATTATTATACTTACAAGTGGCACCATCCCTAAAAGGTAGGCATTCTCATTTTTACCCTATTTACAGGTGAAAAAAATCAAAGGTAGGTGATTTGTCCAAGCTCACACATCAGCAAGTGACTGAGCCTCAATTCTTCCCCAGAACGGTCTTCTTTCTGAGCTTATTCACTTGCTATGGTATTTCCCGGGGTGTGTACAAGACTCATTTCATGTCCTCAAAGAACTTACAGTCTGGCAGGAATATCACAGATAAAAACTCCATACCATTTCTTCCTCCACTGAATGGTCAGTAATAGGGAGAGATTTCTTCCTTTCCTATACAATCTTAGCATTTTTTTTTTCTTTTTTTAGATGGGGTCTCACCCTGTCGCCTAGGCTGGAATGCAGTGGCACGATCTTGCCTTGCTGCAACCTCCACCTCCCGGACTCATGCGATTCTCCCACCTCAGCCTCCCAAGTAGCTGGGACCATCGGTGCACAGCACTAAGCCTGGCTAATTTTTTTGTATTTTTGGTAGAGACGAGGTTTCACCATGTTGCCCAGGCTGGTCTCAAGCTCTTGAACTCAAGTGATGCACCCGCATCAGCCTTCCAGAGCACTGGGATTACAAGTGTGAGCCACAGTGCCCGGCCTCTTAGCACTTTTGAACCACTTAACAGGATGCTTTGACTGACTCTTTAAATTCAATAAAAATAACAAAAACATTAACTGCCATTATTGAGTATCTTGAATGCGTCCAGGAACTTCATATGATAATCTCATTTAATCCTCCCAGCGCAATGATCCTGTTTACTCACAGAGCAAGTGAGGCCCAGGGAGGTTTAGTAATTTGCCCAAGACTACATCATAAAAGTGGTAGGCCTGAGCTTCAAAGCCAGGCTATTTCCACCCAGAGTATGAGCTCTTAATGACTCAGCTATGATGTCAGAAGGGCCGTGTCACTCCTATTTGCCTTGTACATGCAGTTGTTCCTCATTGTTCACAGTAGTAGTTAGTTATGTTCTATAAAGATGTCTTGGGGACTGAATTTACAAACACCAAACCATTATTCCTAGGGAAGACAGGATTAGATTCCTGCAAGCCTCTAGTCATAACATTTTTGTCAGCTGATGAATACATATCCTTGTCTTTTGTGTGTTTCCAAATATGGTCTCTAACTGTATTTTCTCTGTAAGGCACATCACAGCCTTCCTGCCCTTAGAAACACTAGACAGCACTTTAGCACTGTGGCTGGGACCATTTCAAACAGAGAAATCACCAATAAAATGCACAAAAATGTAAAAAGCATGACACTGAATACACTGCAAAAGGGACACTGCTTACAGGATTAGCTGAAACAAGAAGGCAGAGCATCACCTTGCTTAGCCTCAGCCAGGAATGTGCACCTAGGGGACCTCAAATTTTTCATCCCTCTCTGGATGTCTGTCAATGATCTTAAAAGTGCTATATCGATTTTAGGGTTACACATCAATTTAGCAAGTAAACAAATTCTCAAATATGAAATCCGTAAAAAATGGGACTCTACTATACTCCTCACCTTTTAAAAGATTACATTTAGGAGAGGCAGAGCAAGATGGTGGAATAAAAGGCTCCATGGATCCTCTCCCCAACAAGGACACCAATTTAACAACTATATACACAGAAAAAACACCTTCATAATAACCAAAAATCAGGTGAGCCCTCATAGTACCTGGTTTTAACTTCATATTGCTGAAAGAGGCACTGAAGAGATAGAAAAAAGTCCTGAATCACCGATGCCACCCCTTCCCCATCCCTGGCAGCTGTGACCTGGTGCAGAGAGCGTCTCTGAGTGCTGGGGGAGGGAGAGGATAGCAATTGTGAGGCATTGAACCCAGGGCTGTCCTGTTAGAGCAGAAAGGAAAACAAGAACAAACCCAGCTGATGCCTGCCAAGGGAGGGAGCATTTAAAACAGCCCTACCCAGCAGTCCAAACGTGAGTGCCTGCAAACTTTGCCTCCAAGGGCCAAAGTGCTCTCAGTCTCTAAATAAACTTGAAAAGCAGTCTAGGCCATAAGGACAGCAACTCTTAGAAGAGTCCTACTCCTGAACTGGCCCAGAGACAGTAGAGTAGGGGGACAGGTGACCTACTGAGGCACCAGCTGGGGTAGCCAAGGGAGTGCTGGCATCACCTTTTCCCTAACCCCAGGCTGCACAGCTCATGGCTCCAAAAAAGGCCCTTTCCTTTCACTTGAGGAGAGGAAAGGGAAGAGTGAGGAGGACTTTGTCTTGCATCCTGGATACCAGATCAGCCACAGCAGGATAGGGCACTGGTCAGAGTTGTGAGGCCTCATTTCCAGGCCCTGGCTACCAGATGACATTTCTAGACACACCCTGGGCCAGAAGGGAACCTGATGCCTTAAAGGAAAGGCCCCAGTTCCAGCAGCATTCATCACCTGCTCACTGAAGAGCCCTTGGGCCTTGAGTAACAAGCAGCAATAACCACGTACTGCATCGAGTCCTTGGGTGAACCTCTGAGACTTGGTAGCTTCAGGTGAGACTCAGCATATTACCAGCTGTGGTGGCTACAGGGCAAAACTCCTTCTGCTTGAGAAAAGCAGAGGGAAAAGTAAAGAGGACTTTGTCTTACACCTTAGGTACCAGCATGGCCACAGAGGGATAGAGCACCAAGCAGACCCTTGGAGTCCCTGATTCCAGAACTTAACTCTTGGATGGCATATCTGGATCTGCCCTGGGCCAAAGGGGAGCCCACTGCTCAAAAGGGTGAGTCCCAGCCCAGGCAGCATTCACCACAGCTGACTTAAGAGCCCTTGGGCCTTAAAAGAACATTGGTGGTAATCTGGCAGTACTCTTTGTGGCTTGTAGTTATGGGGAGGCTCCTCCGACTTTGAAAGGAGAGAGAAGAGTGGGAAGGACTACATCTCATGGTTTGAGTGCCAGCTCAGCTGCAGTACAATAGAACACCAGGTAAACTTATAAGGTTTTTGACTGTAGCCCCTGACTCCCGGACAATACAACTGGATCCACTTGAGTGAGCCCTGAGGGAACTCTCTGCCCTGAAGGGAAGGACACAATCCTGGGTGATTTTTGCCACCTGCTGATTGTAGAGTCCCAGGGCCTTGAGAGAAGATAGGCAGTAGCCAGGGAGTGGTTACAGCAGGCCTTGGGTGAGACCCAGAGCTATGCTGGTTTCAGGTCAGAGCCAGTACACCCATAGTGGTGGTGGCCATAGGTGTGCTTGTGTTACTCTACCCCCAGCTTTAGGTGGCTCAGAACAGAGGGAGAGAGACTCCATTTGTTTGGGAGAAAGTAAGGGAAGAAAACAAGAATCTCTGCCTAGTGGTCCAGAGAATTCTCCTAAATCAGGTCTAAGACCATCAAGGTAGTACCTCTATGAGTCTGCAAGAACCACAGTGTTACTGGGCTTGGGGTGCTTTCTAAAGCTGATATAGCTTAGATCACAACACCCAAGCCCTTTCAAATATCTGGAAAGTCTTCCCAGGGAGGATGGTTACTAAAAAGCCCAGACACTGAAGACTACAATAAATACCTAACTCTTCAATGCCCAGAGACCAAAAAACATCTACTAGCATCAACACCATCCAAGAAAACATGACTTGGCCGGGCATGGTGGCTCATGCCTGTAATCCCAGCACTTTAGGAGGCCGAGGTGGGCAGATCATGAGGTCAGGAGATCGAGACCATCCTGGCTAACACAGTGAAACCCCATCTCTACTAAAAATACAAAAATTAGCTGGGCGTGGTGGCGGGTACCTGTAGTCCCAGCTACACGGGAGACTGAGGCAGGAGAATGGCTTGAACCCGGGAGGCAGAGTTTGCAGTGAGCTGAGATCGCACAACTGCACCCCAGCCTGGGCGACTGAGTGAGACTCCATCACAAAAAAAAAAAAAAAAAAAAAAAGAAGGAAAGCATGACCTCACCAAATGAACTAAATAAGACACCAAGGACCAATCCTAGAGAAACAAAAATATGTGACCTTTCAGACAGAAATCAAAATAGTTGTGTTCAAGAAACTCAGAGAATTTCAAGATAACACAGGGAAGGAATTCTGAATTCTGCCAGATTAATTTAACAAAGAGGCTGGGCATGGTGGCTCATGCCTGTAATACCAGCACTTTGTGAAGCCAAGGTAGGTAGGTCACTTAAGGCCAGGAGTTCAAGACCAACCTGGCCAACATGGTGAAACTCTATTTCTACTAAAAATACAAAAAAAAAAAAAAAAAAAAGCTGGGCATGGTGGCACATGTCTGTAATCCCAGCTATTAGGGAGGCTGAGACACGAGAATTACTTGAATCCAGGAGGTGGAGGTTGCAGTGAACTGAGATTGCACCACTGCAGTCCAGCTGGGCAACAGAGTAAGACTCTGTCTCAAAAATAATCATAATAATTAACAAAGATATTGAAATAATTAAAAAGCATCAAGCAGAAATTCTGGAGCTGGAAAATGCAATTGACATACTGAAGAATACATTGGAGTCCTTTAATAGCAGAATTGATCAAGCAGAAGAAAGAATTAATGAGCTTGAAGACAGGCTATTTGAAAATACAAAGTCAGAGGAGACAAAAAAAAAAGAATAAGAAACAAGGAAGCACACTTACAGAATCAAGAAAATAGCCTCAAAATGGCATATTTAAGAGTTATTGGCCTTAAAGAGGAGGTAGAGAAAGAGATAGGGGTAGAAAGTTTATTAAAAGGGATATAACAAGTTTAAATACATATGTGCCCAATACTGGAACACTCAGCAAGTATTATTAGAGCTAAAGAGAGAGATAGGCCCCAAAACAATAACAGCTGGAGACTTCAACACCCTACTTTCACCATTGGACAGATCTTCCAGATAGAAAATCAACAAAGAAACATTGGACTTAATCTGCACTATAGATCAAATGAATCTAATAGATATTTACAGAACATTTCATCGAAGAAATGCAGAATTCACATCTTTTCCTCAGAACATGAATCATTCTCAAAGATAGACCATATGATAGGTCACAAGACAAGTCTTAAAACATTAAAAAAATTGAAATAATACGAAGCATCTTATCTGACCACAATGGAATAAAAGTAGAAATTAATAAAAAGAGGAATCTTGGAAACTATACAAATACGTGGAAATTAAACAATATGTTCCTGAATGATCAGGGGCTGAATGAAGAAATTGAGAAGAAAATTGAAAACTTTCTTGAAACAAATAATAATGGAAACACAACATACCAAAACCCATGGGATACAGCAAAAGCAGTACTAAGAGGGAAATTTATAGCCATTACTGACTTTATCTAAAAAGCAGAAAAACTTCAAATCAACAATCTAACAATGCATCTTAAAGAACTAGAAAAGCAAGAGCAAACCCAACCCTAATAAAGATCAGAACATAAATAAATGAAATTGAAATGAAGAAAACAATACAAAAGATCAATGAAACAAAAGTTGGTTTTTTGGAAAGTTAAACAAAATTGACAAACCTTTAGCCAGACTAAGAGAAAAAGAGAGAAGATACAAATAAATAAAATCAGAAATGAAAAGGAAGACATTACAACTGATACAACAGACATTCAAAGGATCATTAGTGGCTACTATGAGCAACTACATGCCAATAAGATGGAAAATCTAGAAGAAATGGACAAATTCCAAGACACATACAACCTACTGAGACTGAACCAGGAAGAAATCCAAAACTTGAACAGACCAATAATGAATAATGAGATCAAACCCATAATAAAAAGTCTCCCAGTGAAGAAAATCCTGGAACCATATGGCTTAACTGACGAACTCCACCAAACACAAACCAACACTACTCAAAGTATTCTAAAAAAAATAGACCAGGAGGGAAAACTTCCAAACTCATTCTACAAGGCCAGCAAAGACACATCAGAAAACCTGATAACAAAACCAGATAAAGACACATCCAAAAAAACAGAAGACTGGCCGGGCGCGGTGGCTTATGCCTGTAATCCCAGCACTTTGGGAGGCCGAGCCGAGTGGATCACCTGAGGTCATGAGTTTGAGACCAGCCTGACGAAGATGATGAAACCCCATCTCTACTAAAAATACAAAAATTTAGCTAGGTGTAGTGATGGTTGCCTGTAGTTCCAGCTACTTGGGAGGCTGAAGCAGGAGAATCACTTGAACCCAGGAGGCAGAGGTTGCAGTGAGGCGAGATTGCACCATTGCATTCCAGCCTGGCAACAAGAGTGAAACTCTGTTAAAGGAAGAAAGAAGAAGGAAAGAAAGAAAGAAAGAAAGAAAGAAAGAAAGAAAGAAAGAAAGAAGGAAAGAAAGAAAGAAAGAAAGAAGGAAGGAAGGAAGGAAGGAAGGAAGGAAGGAAGGAAGGAAGGAAGGAAGGAAGGAAGGAAGGAAGGAAGGAAAGGAAGGAAGGAAGGAAGGAAGGAAGGAAGGAAGGAAGGAAGGAAGACTAACTACAGGCTAATATCTCTGATTAATATTGGTGCAAAAATTCTCCACAAAATACTAGCAAACCAAATTCAACAACACATCAGAAAGATCATTCATCATTACCAAGTGGGATATATCCCTGGGATGCAAAGATGGTTCAACATATGCAAATCAATTAATGCGATACATCATATCAACAGAATGAAGGAATAAAACCATGTGATCATTTCAACTGATGCTGAAAAAGCATTTGATAAAATTCAACATCCCAGCCAGGCGCAGTGGCCCACTCCTGTGATCCCAGCACTTTGGGAGGCCAAGGCAGGTGGATCACTTGAGGTCAGGAGTTTGAGACCAGCCTGGCCAACATGGTGAAACCTGGTCTCTACAAAAAATACAAAAAAAGTTAGCCAGGGATGGTGACGAAAGCCTGTAATCCCAGCTACTCGGGAGGTTGAGGCATGAGAATCGCTTGAACCAGGAAGTGGAGGTTACAGTGAGCCAAGATTAAGCCACTGCACTCCAGGCTGGGTGACAGAGTGAGACTCCATCTCAAAAAAAAAAAAAAAATTCAACATCCCTTCATTATAGAAACCCTCAAAAAACTGGTTATAGAAGGAATATACCTTGACATATTAAAAGCCATATATGATAGACCCACAGCTAGTATCATACTGAATAGGGAAAAACTGAAAGCCTTTCCTCTAAGATCTGAAACACAACAAGGATGCCCACTTTGAATACTGATATTCAACATAGTACTGGAAGTCCTAGCTAGAGCGATGAAACAAGAGAAAAAAATAAATGTCATCCAAATTGGAATGGAAGAATTCAAATTATCCTTCTTTGCAGATGATATGATCTTATATTTGGAAAAACCTAAACACTCCACAAAAGTAATTATTACAACTGATAAACAAATTCAGCAAAGTTGCAGGATACAAAAACCAACATGCAAAAATCAGTAGCATTTCTATACGCTAACAGTGAACAATCTGAAAAAGAAATTTAAACAGTGATCCCATTTATAATAGCTACACATAAAATTAAATACCTAGAAATTAACAAAAGAAGCAAACGATCTCTATAACAAAAACTACAAAACACTGATGAAAGAAATTGAAGAGGACACCAAAAAATGGAAAAATAATCCATGTTCATGTATTGGAAGAATCAATGTTGTTAACAGGTCCATACCCAAAGCAACCTACAGATTCAATGCAATCACTATGAAAATACCACTGACATTCTTCACAGAAATAGAAAAAACACACCTAAAATTTATATGGAACCACAAAAGACCCAGAATAGCAAAAGCTATTCTAAACAAAAAGAACAAAACTGGAGGAATCACATTACCCGATTTCAAATTATACTGCAGAGCTATAGTAACCAAAACAGCATGATACTGACATAAAAACAGACATATATACCACTGGAACAGGATAGAGAACCCAGAAAATATCTACACAACTACAGTGAGCTCATTGTCAACAAAGGTGCCAAGAGCATACACTGGCAAAAAGACAGTCTCCTCAATAAATGGTGCTGGAAAACTGGTTATTCATACGCAGAAGAATGAAACTAGAACCCCTATTTCTCACTATATACAAAAATCAAATCAAAGTGGGTAAAAGACTTAAATCTAAGAGCTCAAACTATGAAACTACTTCAAGAAAACATTGGGCAAAATATCCAGGACACTGGTCTGGGCAAAAATTTCTTGAGCAATACCCCACAAGCACAGATGATCAAAGCAAAACTAGACAAATGAGATCACATCAAGTTAAAAAAAAAAGCTTCTGCACAGTAAAGGCTACAGTTAACAAAACGAAGAGACAACCCACAGAATGGGTGAAAATATTTGCAAACTACCCATCTCACAGGGATTAATCACCAGAATATATAAGGAGCTCAAATAACTCTGTAGGAAAAAAAAAGTAATAATCTGATTAAAAAATTGTCAAAAGATTTGAATAGACATTTCTCAAAACAAGACATACAAATGTCAAACAGGCATATGAAAAGGTGCTCAACATCTTTGATCATCAGGGAAATGCAAATCAAAACTACAATGAGACATTATCAGGCAATAACAAATGCTGGCAAGGATGTGGAGAAATGGGAACCCTCACACTGTTGGTGGGAATGTAAATTAGTACAATCACTATGGAGAACAGTTTGAAGGTTCCTCAAAAAGCTAAAAATAGAGTTGCCATATGATACAGCAATCCTACTGCTGGGTATATACTCAAAAGAAAGGAAATAAGTATATCAAAGAGATATCTGCACTTCCATATTTGTTGCAGCAGCGGTTCGGTTCTGGGATGGCTGCAGCAGCTCCTAAGGTTTTTATTCCACACAGAAGGAAAGAGAATCTGGGATCTAGTATTCCCAGCAGAAGTCCTGTGCTTCCCCCTGATTGCTCTGGCTTAGGTCATGTGTCTGACTGAACTGTCTCTGTGTTCCTGGGATAGAATGAGCTGAGTGGTTTACACTGCACCTTAGACCTGGGGATGCAGGTCAAGTCCATAGACTAAATGGCCCAGAATTGGGTCAAGGGGTAGTTTCCTAAAGGAAATTCCAAAAGTGGTGATTAGGAAAGAGGGAGGAATAGATGCTAGGAAACAATAGATGATAAGTCCATCTATACCTTAAGCAATTTGGTTATCACAGCTGGGGCAATTTTATTGAAAAGTAATTCATATAGTAGCACGAATCTTGAGGTTTGCCTTCATCTCCATACTGGGAGACTGAAGGTTGTTCCCAGAAGATCTAAATCAACGTCTAAAATGTGACAGCTGCCAGGCGAGGTGGCTCACACCTGTAATCCCAACATTTTGGGAGGCCGAGGCGGGTGGATCACCTGAGGTCAGGAGTTCAAGACCAGCCTGACCAACATGGAGAAATCCTGTCTCTACTAAAGATACAAAATTATCCAGATGTGGTGGTGCATGCCTATAATCCCAACTACTTGGGAGGCTGAGACAGGAGAATCGCTTGAACCTGGGAGGTGGAGGTTTCGGTGAGCCGAGATGGCACCATTATACTCCAGCCTGGGCAATAAAAGCAAACTCCATCTCAAAATAAATAAAATAAAATAAAATAAAATAAAATAAAATAAAATGTGACAGCTCAGGTAAGAATATACCTGGTTAAAGCATGGAAATAAATACCAAGTTGGAATTATGTATTACTCTTACACTTCTAGGTCATTTCTAGTGAGTTTGCCTTACCTAGAGGGGTAAGCAAGGAGGAATAGTCTTGTTTTTACCGTAAGGGGATGAGATGGTCAAAGCAATAGAGATTCCCATTCCTGGAGATGTTTGCCACAGGCTTTTATATTAACCAAATAGAGTGCAGAGCAAGCAGCAAGAAGCAGGGAAAATTAACAGAGGGCAGAGAAATAATGTCACACTGATTCAAGTGACACGATGTTAAGGGATTCCACAAATAACTCAGCAAATTGATCATTAAGAAATTTTAAATACTACTTAAATTAATCCAGAATGCCTAAACCCTGGCAGGTTCCAACAGAGTAGGTGAGGCAAGGTGAGGTAGGAAGGGGGTGAGGAGGTAGCATGGTTGGGACCACAAAGACCATCTGAGAGGGTGGTTGGGAAGCAACAGTAGAGAGGAGAGAAAGAGAGAAGGAGAGAGAGAGAATGAGAGACTTGGAGGGTCAGTTTCCAGAATATGAAAGACACACAGATGGGAAGACAGGCAGAGGCACCCAGTCATGGAGTAGAATTAGAGACAAAGATTCCCTGGAGGGCAGAGAGCCTGGCCAGTTCATCGCTGTAGGCCCATTTCCTGATGTGGGGCCTGGCTGTTGCGGGGTTTGCAGCATTGGAATTTCCAATGTTATCTTCTAGAATTTTTATAGTTTCAGGTCTTAGGTTTAAGTCCTTAATCCATCTTGAGCTGATTTTTGTATAAGGTGAGAGATGAGGGTCCAGTTTCATTCTCCTACATGTGGCTTGCCAATTATCCCAGTGCCATTTGTTGAAAAGGGTGTCCTTTCCCCAGTTTATGTCTTTGTTTGCTTTGTCAAAGATCAGTTGGCTGTAAGTATTTAGGTTTATTTCTGGTTTCTCTATTCTGTTCCATTGGTCTGTGTGCCTATTTTTATACCAGTACCATGCTGTTTTGGTGACCATGGCCTTGTAGTATAGTTTGAAATCAGGTAGTGTGATGCTTCCAGATTTGTTCTTTTTGCTTAGTCTTGCTTTGGCTATGCAGGCTCTTTTTTGATTCTATATGAATTTTAGAATTGTTTTTTCTAATTCTGTGAAGAATGATGGTGGTATTTTGATGAGGATTGCACTGAATTTGCAGATTGCTTTTGGCAGTATGGTCATTTTCACAATATTGATTCTACCCATCTGTGAGCATGGGATGTATTTCTGCTGAGACCAGCTCAGTCGGCGAGACCCTAACCCAGCAGCACTAGAAGAATTAAAGACACACACACAGAAATATAGAGGTGTGAAGTGGGAAATCAGGAGTCTCACAGCCTTCAGAGCTGAGAGTCTCTAACAGATATTTATCCACGTATTTGTTAAGAGCCAACCAGTCATCAGCATTGTTTCTATAGATATTAGATTAACTAAAAGTATCACTTATGGGAAACAAAAGGATGGGCCAAAATAAAGGGATGGGTTGGGCTAGTTAACTGCAGCAGGAGCGTGTCCTTAAGGCACAGATTGCTCATGCTATTGTTTGTGGTTTAAGAACGCCTTTAAGCAGTTTTCTGCCCTGGGTGGGCCAGGTGTTCCTTGCCCTCATTCCAGTAAACCCACAGCTTTCCAGCATGGGCGTTGTGGCCATCATGAACATGTCACAGTGCTGCAGAGATTTTGTTTATGGCCAGTTTTGGGGCCAGTTTATGGCCAGATTTTGGGGGGCCTGTTCCCAACATATTTCCATTTGTTTGTGTCGTCTATGATTTCTTACAGCAGTGTTTTGTAGTTTTCCTTACAGAGGACTTCCACCTCCTTGGTTAGGTATATTCCTAATTATTTTATTTTATTTATTTATTTCTTGCAGCTATTGTAAAAGGGGTTGAGGTCTTGATTTGATTCTCCACTTGGTCACTGTTGATGTATAGAAGAGCTACTGATTTGTGTACATTAACCTTGTATCTGGAAACTTTGCTAAGTTCTTTTATCAGTTCTAGGAGCTTTCTGGAGGAGTCCTTAGGGTTTTCTTTTCTTTTCTTTTCTTTTTTTTTTTTTTTAGACGGAGTCTCACTCTGTCACCCAGGCTGGAGTGCAGTGGCACAATCTTGGTTCACTACAACCTCTGCCTCCCATGTTCAAGCACTTATCTCCTGCCTCAGCCTCCCAAGTAGGTGGGGCTACAGGTGCCCACCACCATGCCTGGCTAATTGTTGTATTTTTAGTAGAGATGGGGTTTCACCATATTGGCCAGGCTGGTCTCAAACTCCTGACCTTGTGATCCACCCACCTCAGACTCCCAAAGTGCTGGGATTACAGGCGTGAGCCACCGTGCCCAGCCGTCTTTAGGATTTTCGAGGTAAATGATCATCTTGTCAGCAAACAGTGACTGTTTGACTTCCTCTTTACTGATTTGAATGCCCTTTATTTCTTTTTCGTGTCTGATTGCTCTAGCTAGGACTTCCAGTATTATGTTGAAGAGGAGTGGTGAGAGTGAGCATCCTTGTCTTGTTCCAGTTCTCAGAGGGAATGCTTTCAACTTTTCCCCATTCAGTATTATATTGGCTGTGGGTTTGTCATAGATGGCTTTTATTACATTGTATGTAATAGGCATGTCCCTGTATACCGATTTTGCTGAGAGTTTTAATCATAAAGGGATGCTGGATTTTGTTGAATGCTTTTTCTGCATCTATTGAAATGATCACATGATTTTTGTTTTTAATTCTGTTTATGTGGTGTATCACATTTATTGACTTGCATATGTGAAACCATTTCTGCATCCCTTGTATGAAATCCACTTAATCATGGTGAATTATCTTTTTGATACGTTGTTGGATTTGATTTGCTAGTATTTTGGAAAGGATTTTTGCGTCTATGTTTATCAGGGCTATCAAACAGTGGTTTTCTTTTTTGGTTATGGGGTGACGCTGGCTTCATAGAATGAATTAGGGAGGGTTCCCTTTTTCTCTATCTTGTGGAATAGTGTCAAAAGGATTGGTACCAATTCTTTAAATGTCTGGTAGAATTCTGCTGTGAATCCACCTGGTCCTGGACTTTTTTTTTGTAGAAAAATTTTAAATTACCATTTCAATCTTGCTGCTTGTTACTGGTCTGTTCAGGCTATCTAATTCTTCCTGATTTAAACTAGGAGGGCTGTATGTTTTCAGGAATTTATCCATCTCTTCTAGGTTTTCTAGTTTATGTGTGCAAAGGTGTTCATAGTAGCCTTGAATGATCTATTGTGTCATTGAATGACCTATTGAATGATCATTGGTGTCAGTTGTAATATCTCCCGTTTCATTTCTTAATGAGGTTATTTGGATTTTCTCTCTTCTTTTCTTGGTTAATCTTGCTAATGGTCTATCAATTTTATTTATCTTTTCAAATAACCAGCTTTTAATTTCATTTATCTTTTGTATTTTTTTGTTTCAATTTCATTTAGTTCTGCCCTGATCTTGGTTATTTCCTTTCTTCTGCTAGGTTTGAGTTTGGTTTGTTCTTGTTTCTCTAGTTCCTTGGGGTTTGTCCTTAGAATGTCAGTTTGCGGTCTTTCAGTCTTTTTGATGTAGGTGTTTAGGGCTATGAACTTTCCTCTTAGCACGGGCTTTGCTGTATCCCAGAGGTTTTGATAGGTTGTGTCATTATTGTTGTTCAGTTTGAAGAATTTTTAAATTTCCATCTTGATTTCATTTTTGACCCAGTGCTCATTCAGGAGCAAGTTATTTCTTTTCCATGTATTTGCATGGTTTTAAAGGTTCCTTTTGGAGTTGATTTCCAGTTTTGTTCCACTGTGGTCTGAAAATGCTTGATATAATTTCAATTTTTGTAAGTTTATTGAAGTTTGTTTTATGGCCTATCTTGGAGAAAGTTCCACGCGCTGTTGAATAGAATGTATATTCTGAAGTTGTTGGATGAAATGTTCTGTATGTATCTGTTAAGTCCATTTGTTCCAAGGTATACTTTAAATCCATTGTTTCTTTGTTGACTTTCTGTCTTGATGACCTGTCTAATGCTGTCAGTGGAGTATTGAAGTCCCCCACTATTACTGTGTTGCTGTCTCTCTCATTTCTTAAGTCTATTAGTAATTGTTTTATAAATTTGGGAGCTCCAGTGTTAGGTGCATATATGTTTAAGATTGTGATATTTTCCTGTTGGACATGGCCTTTTACCATTATATAATGTCCCTCTTTGTCTCTTTTAACTGCTGTTCCTTTAGAGTTTGTTTTGTCTGATATAAGAATAGCTACCCCTGCACAGTTTTGGTGTCCATTTTCATAAAATGCCTTTTTCCATCCCTTTATTTTAAGCTTATGTGAGTCCTTATATGTTAGATGAGTCTCCTGAAGGGAGCAGATAGTTTATTGGTGAGTTCTAATCCATTCTGCAGTTCTGTATCTTTTATTTTTTCTTTTTGAGACAGAGTCTCACTCTGCCACCCAGGTTGGAGTGCAGTGGCACAATCTTGGCTCACTGCAGCCTCTGCCTTCCAGATTCAAGCAATTATCCTGCCGCAGCCTCCCAAGTAGCTGGGATTACAGGTGCATGCCACCACACCTGGCTAACTTATATATTTTTAGTAGGGAAGGGGTTTCACCATGTTGGCTAGGCTGGTCTCAAACTCCTGGCCTCAAGTGACCCTCCCACCTTGAGCTCCCAAAGTGCTGGGTTTACAGGCGTGAGCCACCACACCTGGCCAGGTCTGTATCTTTTAAGTGGAGCATTTCGGCCATTTACATTCAATGTTAGTATTGAAATGTGAGGTACCATTCCAGTCATTGTGCTATTTGAGGCCTGTATACCTTGGTTTTTTTTGTCTTTTATTTTTGCTTTTTAAATTCTATTTTTGTTTTATAGGTCCTATGTGATTTATGCTTTAAAGAGGTTCTGTTTGGATGTGTTTCCAGGATTTGTTTCAAGATTTAGAGCTCCTTTTAGCAGTTCCTTTAGTGGCAGCTTGGTAGTGGTGAATTCTCTCAGTATTTGTTTGTCTGAAAAAGGTTGTATCTTTCCTTGATATATGATGCTTAGTTTCGCTGGATACAAAATTCTTGGCTGATAATTGTTTTGTTTGAGGAGACTGAAGATAGGGCCCCTATCCTTTCCAGCTTGCAGGGTGTCTGCTGAGAAATCTTCTGTTAATCTGATAGGTTTTCCTTTACAGGTTACCTGGTGCTTTTATCTCACAGCTCTTAAGATTCTTTCCTTCATCTTAACTTTAGATAGCCTGATGACAATGTGCCTAGGCAACGATCTTTTTGCAATGAATTACCCAGGTGTTCTTTGTGCTTCTTGTATTTGGATGTCTAGATCTCTAGCAAGGCCAGGGAAGTTTTCCTCGATTATTCCCACAAATGTGTTTTCCAGACTTTTAGATTTCTCTTCTTCCCCAGGAACACTGATTATTCTTAGGTTTGGTTGTTTAACACAATCCCAGACTTCTTGGAGGCTTTGTTCATATTTTCTTATTCTTTTTTGTCTGTGTTGGATTGGGTTAATTCGAAGACCTTGTCTTCAAGCTCTGAATTTCTTTCTTCTACTTGTTAAATTCTATTGCTGAGACTTTCCAGAGCATTTTGCATTTCTATAAGTGTGTCCAATGTTTCCTGAAGTTTTGATTGTTTTTTCTTTATGGTATCTATTTCCTTCTTGTATTGTTTTTTGGATTTCCTTGCATTGGGCTTCTCCTTTCTCTGGTTCCTCCCTGATTAGCTTAATAACCAACCTCCTGAATTCTTTTTCAGGTAAATCAGGGATTTCTTCTTGGTTTGGATCCATTGCTGGTGAGCTAGTGTGATTTTTTTTTTTTTTTTTTTGCTGGGGGGAGGCGTGTGTTAAAGAGCCTTGTTTTGTCATATTACCAGATCCGGTTTTCTGGTTCCTTCTCATTTGGGTAGGCTCTGTCGAGGGAAAGTCTAGGGCTAAAGGCTGTCTTTTAGATTCTTTTGTCCCACAGTGTGTTCCCTTGATGTAATACTCTCCCCCTACTCCTATGGATGTGGCTTCTTGTGAGCCAAGATGCAGTGATTGTTATCTCTCTTCTGGGCCTAGCCATCCAGAAAGTCTTCCTGGTTCCAGACTGGCATTGGGGGTTGTCTGCACAGAGTCCTCTGATGTGAACCACCTATGGGTCTCTCAGCCATGGATACCAGCACTTGTTCTGGTGGAGGTGGCAGGGGGGTGAAATGACTCTGCAAAGGTTCTTAGCTTTGGCGGTTTAATGTTCTATTTTTGTGCTGTGGTTGGCCTCCTGCCAGGAGGTGGCACTTTCCAGAGAGCATCAGCTGTGGTAGTATGAAAGGAACCAGCAGTGGATGGGGCCCTAGAACTCCCAAGATTATATGCCTTTTGTCTTCAGCTTCCAGGGTGGATAGGGAAGGTCCATCAGCTAGGGGCAGGGCTAAGTGTGTCTGAGCTCAGAGTCTCCTTGGGCGGGTCTTGCTGCAGCTGCTGTGGGGGATGGGAGTGAGGTTCCCAGGTCAGTAGAGTTGTTTACCTAGGAGGATTATGGCTGCCTCTGCTGAGTCATGCAGGTTGTCAGGGAAGTGGGGGAAAGTCAGCAGTCACAGGCCTCACCCAGCTCCCATGCAATCTGAAGGGGCTGTCTCACTCTCACTGTACCCCCGCTAACAGCCCTGAGTCTGTTTCCAGGCGGTGGGTGAGCAGGGCTTGAGAACTTGCCCCAAGCTACCCACCTCCCACCTGCGAAACAAAAGGGCTTTGGTTTGTCCCCCACCTGTGGAGTCTGCATACCAGATTCACACCCTCCTCTGAGTTCTGGCCAGGAGGCTTCTTGCCTGGTTCAAATTATTACAAAGTTAAGCTGGAGATTTCCTTCTCCCTGTGGCATTTTCCCCTGTGCCTCTGGCCACTCTCCTGAAGGATCCCTCTGGTGCTAGGAAGGAATGGCCTGCTTGGGGACCCAGTGAGCTCCCAGGGCCTTTCCTGTTGCTTCTTCTACCCCTTTATTTTGCTCGGCTCTCTAAATTGACTCAGCTGCAGGTAAGGTCAGAAACTTTTCCCACAAACTAGACCTTCGGTTTCTCCAGTGGGGGTGTGTAGTAGGGAGTGGAGGATCTCTGTTTCCCACTTCAGCAGTTTGGGTCCTCACAGTATTTGGGGTGTCTCCCAGGTCCTGCAGGAGCAGTCCACTTCCTTCAGAGGGTCTGTGGGTCCTCTCGGGATTCCAGGCTTGTTCTTGCAGTTGTTCTGGAGCTAAAATTCATCATGCAAGCCTCCACATGCTGCTCTGTCCATCCAAGTTGGAGCTGCAATCTAGTCCTGCCTCCCATCCACCATGATGAATATACTTATTGTTTTTTGATCACAAAAATAATACCTGTCTGTTGTAAAAACTTCAGTGCCTTAATACAAAGAATAAAATATTACAGTCCACCTCAACGAGCTTAGCATTTTTTCAGAGATTCTTACCTTTTCACAAACTGCTCTCCTCCAGTTACTTCCTCCCTTTCCTGTGTCATCAATTTGTCCTTGTATTTGATTATCTCCACCTTCTTACAAATGTATTCATGCATTTTCTTTTCCACTTTTCTTTTCTTTCTTTCTTTTTTTTTTTTTTTTTTTTTTGAGACTAGGCCTCTCTCTGTAGCCCAGGCTGGAGTGCAGCAGGGCAGTCATGGCTCACTGCAGCCTCAAACTCCTGGGCTTAAGCTATCCTCCCACTCCAGCCTCCCAAGTAGCTGGGACCACAAGCATGCAACACCTTCCCTGGCTAATTTTTTAAAAAGTTTTTTGTAGAGACAGGGTCTTGCTATGTTGACCAGGCTGGTCTCAAACTCCTGGGCTCAACCAATCCTTCCACCTTGGCCTTCCAAAGTGTTGGCATTACAGGCAGCAGCCACTGCACCCAGATTAATGCATTTTCTATTCCTTTTAAAGTCACCCAAGAAGGGCACTGCCTTCACTTCCACAGTATTGCTGCCAAAATACAAAACCTGAATAAAGCAAGAGGAACATTCTACAAAATACCTGATTAGTACACCTCTTCAGAAGTGTCAAGGTCATGAAAGGCAAAAAAGAGAGAGAGGCTTCCCAGCTTGCAGGAGACAAAGGAGACATAATAATATAGTGCAAAATGTCCCCGGGCTGGATCCTAGACTAGGTAATAGAAGGAAACTTGTGATAAAGTCTATTTTTTATCTGTTTCTGAGAAACAAATTATCCCCCAAACATAGCAGTTTAAAACTACAAACACAATCTCACACAGCTTCTGGGAATGGCTTAGCTGGGTGGTTCTGCCTCAGGGTCTCCAAGAGGTCTCAGTCAAACTGTCAGCTGGGGCTGCTGTCTTTGAAGACTACATGGGGTTGGAGGGTCCATTATACATGGACCTGGCTGTTGGCAGATGGCTTCATTTCCTCAGCATATAGCCTTTTCTATAGGCTAATGATGTGGCTTACCCCCAGGGTTAAGTGATGCAAGACACATACAGTGAGAATGACCTAGATAGAAGATGCAATATCTCTTATAACCTAATCTAGAAAGTGAGATACTATTACTTCTGCTGTATTCTATTGGTCAGACTAACTAACCGTGGTACAATGTGGGAAGAAACTACATGAGGGTATGAATACCAGCAGGTGAAGCTCATTGGAGGCTATCTTAGAGGTGGGATACTACAAAGAGTATTTAAGAAAAACTTAAAGCAAGCATCATATTTAAAGGTAGAACATTAGAGGCAATCCCATTCAAGTGAGGAACTAATGGAATAAGACAAGGATGCCCACTATCACAGCTATTACAACTCTTATCAAATGTGAAGAAGGCTCTCTTTGAGGACTGTTTATGGTCTCTAGTATTGTTTGACTCTGACTTGTCCTTCAAGTGGAGTCCCGGCCGTAGGGGACAAATAGTGTTATGGGTGTGACTCTGGAGAGCCAAGCTCCTTTAATGAGACGGTGGCAAGTAAAAATATTTCTGAAGATCCACAAGTTAGAGTGTTAATAACAAACAACACTCTGAAAGGCATAAAACTAAACAAATGGCGATGGGTATCAGTTCCTTTATTTAACAAAGAAATCTTTACACACTTTTTGGGATATAAAATCCCAAAACTAATACAAACTTATCCCAGAAAACTAATCTCCAGCTAATACAGAATCTATATTAGTTTCTTATGGCTGCTATAACAAATTACCACAAACTTGGTGGCTTAAAAAAAAAAAAAATGCATTTATTCTCTTACAAGTCTGGATTTAAGAGAATCCCAAATCAGTTTCACTGGGCAGAAATCAAGGTGTTGGCAGGGACTCACTCCATGTGGAGGCTCTAGGAGAGAATCTGTTTTGGTTTTCTTTTTTTTTTTTTTTTTTTGAAATGGAGTTTTGCTCTTGTTGCCCAGGCTGGAGTGCAATGCTGTGATATTGGCTCACTGCAACCTCCACCTCTCTGGTTCAAGCAATTCTCCTGCCTCAGTCTCCCAAGTAGCTGGGATTACAGGTGCACGCCACTATGCCTGGATACTTTTGTATTTTTAGTAGAGATAGAGTTTCACCATGTTGGCCAGGCTGGTCTCAGACTCCTGACCTGAAGTGATCCACCTGCCTTGGCCTCCCAAAGTGCTGGGATTATAAGAATAAGCCACCACACCTGGCCTGTTTTCTTTTTTTTTTTTTAATTATGGTAAAATATATATATATAATGACATTTACCATTTTAACCATTTTTAAATGTACAGTTCAGTGGCATTAAGTACATTCACATTGTTGTGCAAACATCCCCACCTTCCATCTCTAAAACTCTTTTTATCTTCCCAAACTGGAACTCTGTATCCCTTAAATAATAACTTCCTACTTCCTCCTCATTACCCTATCCTCTGGCAATGGCCATTCTACTTTCCATCTTAGAATTTGATGGCTCTAAATACCTTATATGAAAGGAATCATACAATATTTGTCCTTCAGTGACCACCTTATTTCACTGAGCATTTGATTCATTCATGTGTAGTGTGTGTCAGAATTTCCTTCCTTAAAGGCTGAATAATATTCCATTGAATGTATATACCATTTTCTTTTATATACATTTAAGCCGTGGATGGACACTTCGGTTACTTGTACCTTTTCGCTGTAGTGAACAATGCTGCTATGAACATGGGTGTACAAACATCTCTCTGAGGCCCTACTTTCAAACCTTTTGGGTATCTACCCAGAAGTAGAGTTGCTGGATCACATAAGAAAAATTTGTATTCCTGCCTTTTTCATCTTCAACTGCATGAGCTGCACTCCTTACATTCTTTGGCTCATGGTCCTTTCCTTCATCTTCTAAAACAGCATCATAGCATCTTGTTTCAGTGATCACCTTGCCTCTTCTCTCAAATCTCTCTTTGCCTCCCTCTTATAAGGACCCTTGTGATTGCATTTAGGGCCACCTGGCTAATCCAGGATAATCTCCCTATCCCAAGATCCTTAATATAATCACACGTGCAAAGTCTCTTTTGCTATATAAGGTGACATTTGCAGGTTCCAGGGAGTAGAACCTGGATCTATCTTTGGGGGGCATTATTCAACTCCATACAGCTAATAGAAAAAGTAAAAAGAATGCAGAAACATTGTTAATAGAAAGGTCCATAAAATCCTACTGTCCCTAGAGATCATCACAGGAAATAGTTTGGGATATAGTTTTTTATATTTCTTTCTATGCATATACTAACAAATGCCTTTCTTTTATTTCCTTTCCTTTTTTAAAAAACAAAAAATGAGGTAACATTCTACACAGCCCAGCAACTTGTCTGCTTCATTTAATAATGTATTCAAGCAAGCTCTTTAAGAGTGAAAAGGATTTACTTTCATGCTACTGTCTTCTTTGAAGTAAAAATAGCAACTTTCCAGTAAGTGACTTTTAGAAAAATTCTATTTGAAATAATCTTCTAGAAATGTCAATGTTAACTGTAATTCACAATAGGCAAGACAGATTTTCAACCAAAATAAGGTTAGAGGCTGTATTTTGGGTAAATTAGAGAAAGGGGCACTCTAGTTATATATGGATGCACGTGACATACCTGAAGGCTAAACTGCATCAAGTGTGGCAGGTTAATATGCCAGCCAATGTTTCCATGGTATCAGTTTAAACTAAGCATCTGGTGTTCGGAGTGGGACCTGGTTGGAACCCTGGCTCCATCATCAACTACATATGTGACCTTAGGTAAGCTGTGTCCAACCTTTGGACCTCAGTGTCCTTGTCTTTGAAGAGGATTGGACTAGAAGTTCTAAGCTCTTTATGATCTTCCGTTCTGCAACTTGAGAAGGGCACTATTCTGCCAGGATGGAGACCAGTTTTGAATAACAAATCTTTGACTAATTTGCCTTATGACCTGAGCAAGACAGTCAGCTCTTTTGGGCCTCAGTTTATCTATCTGTAAAATGATGAGATTGGACTAAAAAAGGAGCTAGATCTTTTCCAGCTCTCACATTCTAGGACACTGAGTCTTCAAATTGAATGTGTCTAGGATCAGTTAGGGGTCTTATTAAAATTCAGAGTCTGATTCAGCAGGTCTAGGGCAGAGACTGAGTTTCTCATTTCCAGCAAATTCCCAGGTGAGGCTGACGCTGGAGACCACACCTTGAATAACAAGGTATTTGGATGTTGAACTATTAGGAAACCTTGTTAAAGACATGGAAAGGGGCACAAGAGAATACTGTATGTCCCTTGGGTGGAGTATTGGGGGATTATCTGATGCTATAGGAGTGCATACCTTTGCCTGCCTTTCTGTTAACTAGCTATTGTTCATCTTTGTAAGAATAGAAGCTAAAATATGGAATATGAGGCCGGGTGCGGTGGCTTATGCCTGTAATCCCAGCACTTTGGGAGGCCAAGGCAGGCAGATTACTTGAGGTCAGGAGTTCAAGAGCAGCCTGGCCAACATGGGGAACTCCTTCTCTACTAAAAATACAAAAATTAGCTGGGCATGGTGGTGTGCACCTATAGTCCCAGCTATTTAGGAGGCTGAGGCAGGAGAATTGCTTGAACCCAGGAGGTGGAAGTTGCAGTGAGCTGAGATCATGCCACCGCACTCCAGCCTGGGCAACAGAGTGAGACGCTGTCCCAAATAAATAAATAAATAAATAAATAAATAAATAAATAAATAAAAATGTAGAATATGGATACAGTTGTCCCCCTTATCTTCAGTTTCACTTTCTGAGGTTTCAGTTACCTGCAGTCAACCAAGGTCCAAAAATATTAAATGAAAAATTTCAGCAATAAATAATTCATAAGTTTTAAGTTGCATGCCATTCTGAGTAGTGTGACGAAATCTTGCTATCTCCTGCCTGGGATGTGAACCATTGTGAATCATCCCTTTGTCCAGCATATCCACGCTATATAGCTACCCAACTTAGTAGCCATCTTGGTTATCAGATCGACAGATCACAATAAGAAGGGTGAGGACAGTACAATAAGCTATTTTGAGAGAGACCAATTTTGCACAATTAGCAAATTCATTTCAGTACTCTTGACTGCCCACATATATGAGTTCTTCAAGTTCTCCTTTAAATCGGTTTTACCTTTTTGAAAATTATGCTTTAACACCATTGGTTCTTTGCAATTCATTGATTTGTTGATTTATTACAAGCATGAAACACTCGCCGGGTGTGTGGCAGTGGGGCCATGGGATATACAAACTCCTCTAGGAAAGGGAAGGCATCATGCTTTCCTGACTCCCAGCACACTTGCCGGGTGAGAAAAGTACCTTACCCCAAACCTATTCTTGGCCAGGTAATTCCACCCCCCGCCCCAGGACTAGAGGATTACCCAATATGGTGGAAGAAGGTGCCTCACTCATTATGCAGTCAATTAGGAATCAAGAGGTCGAGACCTGCCCAAGCCCAGGAGGCAGTTGTTGCTACGCTGGGATTCGAACCCTGGGGTATGGGCTATATCCCAGGGCTCTTTTCACCAGCTGCCGCCTCGTTTATTCTGAGGCCACTAAATCAACGGCTTTCATCCGTCTGCTGTAATTGTAATAATTTGAGCCCCAGATGTCTAGAGCTTTGCTGACGCCAGAGCAGTTAAAGTGCGTGCCAGAGGCCGGGAGGCGGAGCCCAGGGCCGCCGCGCAAACGCCCCGCCCCGCCCCGCCCGGAGGGCTGCCGGGAGTCGAGGACTGGGTTGCTCTCCTTCCTTCGCCGGTCCCGCCCCCGTCTGTCTGTGTCGACGGCGGACGCTATCGATAAAGTTGTTGTTTTGACAACATGGCGGCGCCCATGATCCGTGGCCCGGCAGTGCTCGCCTGAAGGTGGAAAACGAGGAGTAGAGGAGCCGCAGGCCAGAGCCTGTGAGCAGGTAAACCCCTGGACCGGGCGCAGCGAGATGAGAGACGAGGCCCGGTCTCCTCTTCCTCTGGCTCGGGAGATTCTGACTTGCTGAGGGCAGGAAGGGAAGGTGCGGGCGGGGTTAGGTGATCCTGGAACCTTGCAGTTTCGAAACTGAAAATATCTGAGATCCAGGTCTTCAGAATCTTTGAGCCACCGACCCCATTGATAGCTCTGGACTCTTTCCCAGAAAAATGCACATATACACGTAGTTTTGTACTCAAGCTCCCCTCTCCACTGCTCCCCTACCCCAGATCTTTGCTCCCTGGACTAGGGGTTTGGACCCTTGCCTCTCTGGGGCCCACAGGTCGTTTTCACGTTAGGGCTCGGAGGTCCTCAGAAAAAATGAGGTTCCAGATGAGAAATCTGCCTGAGGTCACAGGTAATTAGTAGCTGCAAAATCCAAGATTTTTTTTTGTTTTCACAAAACTTGGTTTCTTTAAGATGAATTTTCCCAGGTGCATTCTTGCACTTTCTTTTGAATGTTGTACACAGATGCCCTCGTGTGCTTCACCCCTGTGTTCTGTTTTTTTTTTTCTGCCTCCTACTCAGGAGAACAGAAAAGGAAGGTGGGTTTTGTCTCCCGGGTCAAAACCTAGATCATCCCACACACGCAGGGAAATGAATGACTCGCTCCTCAAGGCATCACTGTGGGCTCTGCCGGCTCCAGCCTTCAGCAGCCCGTCAGCTCTGCGTCCCAGCGGCTCTTCCGTAAAAGGGAAGCCCCTGTGACTGCATGATGCACAAGAAGGAAGGCGGTCTTGGGACCACGGCCTAGAGAGCCGCCAGGGCACTCCCTCCTGCCTGTGCAGGGCGCTTCCTATTCTCAAAAACCTTAACCTTAAGCTCCAACTGAGATTGAGGTCAGGGTTGATTCTAAAGAGGGGTGGAGTAGTGGGAATTGATTCTTTGGAAGGATGTGGAAGAAGAGAAGATTCTTCTTCTCTTAGAAGCAGATTCTGAGCATCTAAGGATGGAACTGGAGGAGCCAGAGCTAAGGAAGAAAAGGGCTAAGTTGATCATAAATATAAGACATGAGCCACACCTTTCACATCGTCATATCTTCACAGCCGTCTAATAAAATGGCTGCTCCTCACTGTCAATAAGAGGTAGTCCATCAGGGCTTTGGTGGAGGGGTACCTGGAGTGGCCAAGAACAAGGCCTGGGAAGTAAGGGAAAGGAATAGGGCTGAACCCTAGGAAGTTCTGTAATGAATCATAGCCATGAATACTGACTATATGTTGATTCTTATGAGTCCCTTTATGGAATTAGAACCTGAATGGGGTCTTGGGGACTCGTAACTTCAAAGGATATGAACTATTCTTAAAAAGGTCTTAACACAGGTTATCAGATTGCCCCCCCCCCCCCCACCAAAAAAAGGTGGAATCAGCTTACATTCCCACCGGCAGTTGTTTAAAAAATGCATGTTTCTTTTCATTTGCCAATCTGGGAACTAAACTTTCATCGTTTTAATTTGCATTTATTTGATTAGTTGTAAAGTTGATCTTTTTCATATTAACCATTTATATGTCCTTTTTATTAACCATTTATATATTGTCTTTGCTATTTTCTTTTGCCCATTTTTATTTTTATTTTTATTTATTTATTTTTTTTGAGACGGAGTCTTGCCCTGTCGCCCAGGCTGGAGTGCAGTGGTGCAATCTCTGCTCACTGCAAGCTCCGCCTCCTGGGTTCACGCCATTCTCCTGCCTCAGCCTCCCGCGTAGCTGGGACTACAGGCGCCCGCCACCACGCCTGGCTAATTTTTTCGTCTATTTAGTAGAGACAGGGTTTCACCGTGTTAGCCAGGATGGTCTCCATCTCCTGACCTCGTGATCTGCCCGCCTCAGCCTCCCAAAGTACTGGGATTACAGGCGTGAGCCACCGTGCCGGGCCTTCTTTGCTCATTTATTTATTTTTGAGACGGAGTCTTGCTCTGTCACCCAGGCTGGAGTGCAGTGGCTGATCTCAGCTCACTGCAAGCTCCGCCTCCCGGGTTCACGCCATTCTCCTGCCTCAGCCTCCCGAGTAGCTGGGACTACAGGCGCCCGCCGCCACGCCCGGCTAATTTTTTGTGCTTTTAGTAGAGACGTGGTTTCACCGTGGTCTCGATCTCCTGACCTCATGATCCGCCCGCCTCGGCCTCCCAAAGTGCTGGGATTACAGGCGTGAGCCACCGTGCCCGGCCCTTTGCCTGTTTTTAAAATTCGATTTTTAGTGTTTCTTTTCTCACACATGAGCTCAAGAGTAGAATAACCTTTTGTTTTTGCAGTTTTGGTGAACATTTTCTCATAGCTAATTGCTTGCTTTCCAATTCTGTTCTTAACGGTTTTGATATACAGATTTTTTAGCATCAGATTTATTAACATTTTCCTTTGTGAATTTTTTCATTGTTTTTATACTCAGGACAGAACATCCTGCACCCTCTTAAGATTTATTAAATACTCATCTGTGGTCCGGGTGCGGTGGCTCACGCCTGTAATCCCAGCACTTTGGGAGGCTGAGGCAGAGTGATCACGAGGTCAGGAGTTCGAGACCAGCCTGGCCAACATAGTGAAACGCCGTCTCTACTAAAAATACAAAAAATTAGCCAGGCGTGGTGGCGGGCACCTGTAATCCTAGCTACTCGAGAGGCTGAGGCAGGAGAATCTCTTGAACCCGGGAGGCGGAGGTTGCAGTGAGCCGAGATCGTGCCATTGCACGATCTCATTGTGACAGTGTGACACTCTGACTCAAAAAAAAAAAAAAATTCATCTGTGTTTTTATTTTTTTATGACACTTTAAAAAACATTCTTATTTATTTATTTTATTTTATTTTTCTGCTTTTCAGATCCAGACCTACAGATAAAAAACATTATTTAATCTATCTGGGATTTACTCCAGCTTATGAGTTGAGGTGGGGCTCTAATTTTAAGTTTTTCTCTTATTTGTTGAATAATCTATTACTATCTAATCTGCTCCCGCTTTTTAAAAAAAATGAACTTTAAATGCTTTTAAATACCCAGATCTGTTTCAGGATTCTCTAGTTCACTGGTTTATTTAAGCAAAACAGAGGTCATTAGTAAGCCAGGTATTATGTAAACATTTTTAGAAAGCTTATTCTTGTTGTGTAGACAGAGAGTGTAGACAGAGCAGTTCAAGTCATTGTATTTTATAATTTTGTTGTGCCCTTTTGTTTCTATTTGAGAGGATAGCCCAGAACACTCCTTATGTGTTCTTAGGGGACTGTCTAGGAGAGAAGTGGCAAGCATCCATCTATGTGTCCTCTGCTAAACAGGCGTTCTTTGGCTTGCAAAGATATGAAAGTATTGACTTGGCAAGAGAACCATAAAATCTATGACTTCTATATAATTAGGGAGTTCTAATTATAGCAACCTAAGCCCTAAAAATATATGCAATTGCCTTAAGTGTACAAAGTGTATGTATATTAGGTCAGTCATATGGAATTGCTAACATTTAACCAATTTCATATAGTTCAAATGCCTGTAGTCAGATCTATGTACTTTAAAATAGCCAAGCCCAACTAATAGATTTCTTTTTTTTTTTTCTTTTTGAGATGGAGTCTTGCTTTGTCGCCCAGGCTCTGGAGTGCAGTGGCGCTCACTGCAACCTCTGCCTCCCAGGTTCAAGTTATTCCTCTGCCTCAGCCACCCTAGTAGCTAGGATTACAGGTGCACGTCACCATGCCCAGCTAATTTTTGTATTTTTAGTAGAGAAGGGGTTTTGCCATGTTGGCCAGATTGGTCTCGAACTCCTGATCTCAGGTGATCCACCTGCTTCAGCCTCCCAGAATGCTGGGATTACAGACGTGAACCACTGCCCGTGGCCTAAGAGAGATTTTTTTTTTTTTAAGTCTGTACTTTATTCTATCGCTGAAGAAGCAAGAGGTATTTAATGCAGTGAGAACTGATAATGTCAATGACTTTGGCAGACCAACTTGTAAGATGCCCACATTATGTTGCTATCTTATGTGAGTGTGAAACTCACTGTTATAAGCCTATATTGACCTTCCTGGCAACATTTGTGTTCTAGCACCTTTGTGAAACAGGCCAAATCCTGATAGAAGTGGAATTTTGAGAGAATCAAACAACATCAGCTTAGAGTGCCGGGTTTCTTTATTTCTCTGTTGTTTTGAAAAGATCTGTTTTCATCTGTGTTTTCACTGTAGCACTTCTTGAATGCTATTATGCCAGAAGGAGAAAGTTTAGGCTATTTAGTATTTATATCTTAAATATTTGATTAAAATCTCACCTCAACCCTTTGAATAGCAATAAAACATGAAACTTCTTCAATGAGGTCATTTCCGGAATTTACCTGTGGAAGAAGCCAACGAAACATTAAAATTGGATTTTGAATCACAACTGGATATCCTGGTAGGCCCCAACCTATGAGTTGTATTTCAAAAAATAGCACTCACCGTGACCACATGTTATATATTTTTGTTTCTTGTCTGCTTCCCTACTAGTATGTAAGTGCTATGAAAGAAGGGACTCTGGGCCAGGTGTGGTGGCTCACGCCTGTAATCCCAGCACTTTGGGAGGCCAAGATGGGTGGATCATGAGGTCAGCAGTTTGACACCAACCTGGCCAACATGATGAAACCCCATCTCCACTAAAAATACAAAAATTAGCCGGGCATGTTGGTGCGTGCCTATAATCCCAGCTACTCAGGAGGCTGAGGCAGGAGAATTGCTTGAACCCAGGAGGCAGATGTTGCAGTGAGCCAAGATCATGCCATTGCACTTCAGCCTGGGCAATAGAGCGAGACTCCGTCTCAAAAAAGAAAAAGAAAGAAAGAAAGAGGCCGGGCGCGGGGGCTGAAGCCTGTAATCCCAGCACTTTGGGAGGCCGAGGCGGGCGGATCACGAGGTCAGGAGATCGAGACCATCCTGGCTAACACGGTGAAACCCCATCTCTACTAAAAAATACAAAACAAATTAGCCAGGCGTGGTGGCGCCTGTAGTCCCAGCTACTCGGGAGGCTGAGGCAGGAGAATGGCGTAAATCCAGGAGGTGGAGCTTGCAGTGAGCCTAGATCGTGCCACTGCACTCCAGCCTGGGCAACAGAGCGAGACTCCGTCTCAAAAAAAAAAAAAAAGAAAGAAGGGACTCTGTTTTTGTTTACTGCTATATCCCCAGTGCTTAGAATAATGTGTGGGCCTAGTGGTACTCAATAAATATTTGGTGGTGACTCACGCCTGTAATCCCAGCACTTTGGTAGGCTAAGGCAGGTAGATCGCTTGAGCCTAGGAGTCAGAGTTTACACTGAGGTATGATTATGCCACTGCACTCCAGCTTGAGTGAAAGAGCAGGACCCTATCTCTAAAAAGTAAGTAAATAAATAAATAAATATTTGGTAAATGAAGGAGAAACCAAATGAATTAACATTCTTCTAAATAATGGTTATTTTCTGGTTCAGCCTACAGGGTATATTTAACTCATAATATGTATAAAAATTAGTAATAGCAGTTCAGAATTTCTGGCCCTTCTGGGAGGCCTGTATTTAGACCCCTTCTGATATTTGAGGCTAACGCCAACCCAAATGTGCTTGAGCTCTTCTGAGGCTTGAAGACATAGGAAGTGAAGCCTGCTGGAGGGTCCCTGGGCTGGCCCACGGGGAGGGGAGGGAGGGCACTACATGCCTTCCATGCAACTTGTGAGGTTGCGCAGGAGCTGGCCAGCTGATGGTCTCCATTTTTTCCTACAGGATTTTTGCATCTTTGATGTTAGGGGTTACTGACCCTTTACATTTTCTATTAAAAAGTTTGTGTTGAGCTCAATTGAATTGCTAAAGTATTCTTTTCAGGGAAAGACATTATTAAGAGTAAGAGAAAAGCACAGGGCCAGAACACTGGACTGTGCCGAATGGAAAGATAAGCTCTGGGGAGGGTTTGAGGCAGCTCAGCTCATAGTGTGCTTTCTGCCCTCTTTTTCAGGGCCTTCTCACCTTCTGAAGAATGGCTTCTGTTTGGCAGAGATTGGGTTTTTATGCCTCTCTTCTGAAAAGACAGCTAAATGGTGGGCCAGATGTCATCAAGTGGGAAAGGAGAGTAATTCCCGGATGTACCAGAAGCATCTACAGTGCCACGGGAAAGTGGACAAAAGAGTATACATTGCAGACAAGAAAGGATGTTGAGAAATGGTGGCATCAACGAATAAAAGAGCAGGCCTCCAAAATTTCAGAAGCTGATGTGAGTATTCTGAGAGATTCTAAGAGGGTAGAGAAGAGGGGCTGAAGGTTTGGACCCTGGGGTTAGACTATCTGGTTCAAATAAGATACTAAATATGTGACCTTGAACCAAATTGTTGAATTTCTCTGTGCTTCAATTCTCTTATCTGAGATGGAGAGTGATAATAATAGTGCCCACCTGCACTATTGGGAGGGGTAAATGGATTGGGAGGCATAAATGAGGTGATACAAGGATAGTGCTTACAAGAGTTTCCAGTGTGGTGGATGCACACATAGTAATATTGTGCACGAGGTATATGGCAGATAGCAGCAAACCAGGTGTTCTAGAGCAACGTTTACTAGAGGAAGCTCATCAAAATAGGAGCTCTACCAGATGATGGGTCCTTTGTGGTCCATTGCATGGTGGGGCAGCACACAGGGTTCTGGCAGGGTCATATCTGAGACTCCAGGAGAGGCACCTGGGCTCCTCGCTGGCTGCATGTTCTGAGAAGTAACTGCCCCTTCCCTGGCAATCTTAGCCTCCAACTCTGTTCTGCTACCTTAGCATCATGGTTTGGGGGATACCAGCCCTTCCATTGTTGTGATCTGGGGTAGGGTCTAACCTTGAGGTAGCAACTACACGAGTTAGTGGACCCTTGGCTTCTGCACCAGGTACACCAGCTTGGCACTCTACCTGAATTAATGGTGGAAGTATAATATTTGGCTGCAGCCTGTTTCCACGGAGTGCTCTCTGTTCCTTTTTTGGGAGGCCAGCTTGCTGGGAATCAGTCTGGAATGTGTTAACTCTTACCTGTTGATATTGGTCAAAACGACAGCTGGGAGATGTGATTTGTTACGTGAAATATTTGAATCTGACTGGAGTTTTACTCTTAAATTCTGATCATCTCTTTGTAGTAGTTATAGTCAAATAATACAAACCCTCTATGTTTAATAAAGAGATTAGGCCCAAGGCAAGCAGCTGAATGAGACCACACCTCTCTAGATTTGCCTTTTCACCATCTCCTGATTCAGTCATCACATTCATTCTTTCTGTGAGATTGGTGGTTATGAAAAATAAGTAAGGGGAGGAGAGCTATTTGTGTTAAACTGAAAGATGATTTGGGGCAATGGTTAGAAAGAAAAATTGCTATTGAAAAATATGTAGTGTATAACAAGTAAAATGAAATGAAAAAAAAGGGAAGGTTTGAATGTAATACATAATTTTACAATGAAAGCTTGACTTCTACCTCGTTAGGAAGTGAAAAGCCCTTGTGTCAGCATCATCAGATTAATGTAACTTAATAGATTTTGAAAACAAACTCTTAAGGAGCAGTTTAATTCTGAGTGAGGACAGTAAAATTAGCTTTTTTTTTCCCTTTTGGTTTAGATGATCATTTATTGACTTCCAAATGTTTCGACATTGTAGCTTATTGATTTTGTGACATCTCATTCTTCTTAAGCATACAGTTTTTTAAAATGTCAAATGGATCAAAATAAATTGTTTTAGTAATTGGGGAGATAGCATAAGAGGCATTGTGTGTGATCCCCTGGCAGCCCCCTATCAGGGTTTGAATCAAGGAATGGCAAAGCAGAGTGAGCACTCAGTGAGTGAGCCAGAGCCTGGGTTGCAATTCTGGCTCTGCCCCAGGAAACCTGCGTGATCCAGGCCACATCATTTAATGTTTTGGATTCTGGGGCTCCTTGCATTGTTTATCTCACAGAATTGTTTTGAAAATCAAATGAGAAAATGTGTGACTGAATGCATTTTACAAACTGAAGTGGTACACAAATAAAAGATACACGAAGATCAGAACGTGGTGTGTCTATCAGGCCCTGAGACTATGACGGAATGCTCATAGATTTTGAAGCATTTATAATCGATCTCACTCTGGTATTAGATTCACTTGAAATCCACTCAAATAAGTTTTTCGAAATGGAATGTCTTGTCATCACCATAATTATCATTTAAAAAATAATTTCCATTTAATGAGCATTTAACCATGTGCCAGGCACTATCTTTCAATTGATTATCTCATTTAATCCTGAAACAACCCAGGGGATAGGTATTATTATCCTCATTTTTGGAGTAAGAAAACTGAGGCTCCGAAAAAGGTTTAAGTAATTTGCCAAGACATGGCAGAGCCAGGATTCAAAATCAAATGTGTGTTTGATTCCTGAGCTCATGCTTTTTCACACAGAAACCTTCTTTTGTCTCACCTTTGATTTACAGTTAGCAAACTGATCCCAGAAGGCAAAAGAATTTGCCCAAGGCCTCACAGCTAGTGACAAAGCTAGGACCAGAATTGGGGCTCCGGATTCCTATTGAGGTGCTCCTTTTACTCTGTCGTCCTCTAGGCTCAGCCAAAGCTTCAGAGCGTGATCTATAAAGAGGCAGAAGTCATCTTTCTTCTAAAGTCAGAAGCTGACAAAAATAATAGGACCCACTTATAAAAGCCATCCTTTCCCCATCATTTAAATCTTGATCTCTTTTAAAAGCTTAAATTCTTATACTTTTATATAATTATGAAAATTTCCCTTTCAATCAGATTCTTGCTCAATTATAACAGAAACTCCCATCATTCCTTCTCTCTTTTCCACCCCCAGATGATAGAACTCATTTCATTGTCACAGAGGAAAATGACTTAATTCAGGCAGAAAAGCAAAAGGCAGGGACAGGCAATAAGCTGAATACCTTTTCTGCAATAAACAGAAATCTTCATGAATATTAAAGACTTTAGAAAACAATACTTTTCTATGTATCTTTTATGAACTCAGATTTGGATTTTGGCTTAGCTAGTATATAATTATTCATTTGATTTTGCTATTAATTTAATCTTTATTGAGCAAATGTAAAACGAGATGCTAGTAAAGAAATTACAAGTGGAAAATGTTTGGGGCAAGATTGTTAAATATATAACAAACATTAGTATAATAAAAATAATTTTATGTAAAAACTTTCAAATGAAAAACTAGAAACAGCTTAGATCAAGGATTTTATTGTTTTTCTGGCTCCCAAAGAACTCTTAACAGCTATTTTCCCATATTCCTAAAAATTTCTGAAGAATAAGCCATAGGCCTAATTCATTGTAAGGAGTAAGGCATGAATTGAGTGGATAGTTTTCTTCTGATTCTGCACTAAGTAAAAGAATGGGGTCTTGTACCTCCTTGGAGGACTTGCTCATAAGCTGAGAGGGTTATCTGCCACTCATTTTCTTAAGGACAGTTATTAAGTTCCTGAGTCCCCACCAACCCCTGAATCTCAGGTCCTCTCTCACATTTCTGTGGTTTTCCTAAGAGTTATAAATCTGCAGTTTCTAATTAAAGTGTGTGACCAATGTGTTGCTTTCCATCCTGTTTGTATACATCCATTGTAGTTGTCATTTCAGCAGTTCCAGATAATTTTCTAATTTGTGTATGATCCAGATTTCTTAATTGTTCTCTTTTTCCCATCTCTTCCTTCAGGCAGCTTAACACTCCTCGGTAATTTCTAGAGGTTGGGCAGCACAAAGTTCTACTCTAATTTTTGTGGGTTTCTTTTTGCCACTTGCTAATGGTTCCGTTAAAGGTTTGTTTAATTTCTTTGCTGAAGGAAGTTTACGAACTCCTTGGCAAGAATCTGACTTCTGGTTTCTTCTGCTCTACTGATTATATTGGTTTATGTGTATTATCAGTCATGCGAACATTCAGCAAACAATATTTAAAAACCCCCTCCCACATATGTACACAAAAGAAGGGTTATGAATATTCTGTTTTGTGTTTGTTTGCATTACTTCGGGGGAAGCAAATTCTTAAAGAACTGGAGTAAAGTTCTAGGAAGGGAATAAGGCCAGGAAGAAAAAAACAGAAGGCAGAAATAAATAAAAGCAGAAGTTCTGACCCTCAGTGACCAAATAGAATCAGTTACCCAGTTACCTGTTGCTCTTCCTTTCTCCCCAGCTCCTCCACCCCTGACCCTGTCATGAGATGATTTAAACTTGAGTGTGGGGAACCCTCCTATTACTTGGGTAGGATCTGTGAAGTTTGCTGGGTAAAAAGTGCTCCATAGGGGCCAGTTATCAGGCTTTTGGAGCACGAAGGCCAACAAACATTTATCCAACATTTTATGAAACTCCTGCTGGCACTGGGGGCAGGCGTGGAGAAAGAGGTGACTAAAGCACAGTTCTTGCCTTTGAACAGTAGGTCCCCCCAGTAGGAGTCCATTCAAGGACTGCCATCTTTGTTTGCCTTATCCCATTCATGTGCACACTTATGACAACATTCATCATTTTACCAGGGGAAGAATTAAGACGCCAGAAGTCAGTGATCCAATAAGGACTCATTGACCTGTGTTCCTTCTGTTCAGATACATGTACAGTTGTCTATGTTTCTCATGATGAAGCTGCTTCTTTGGAAGCTGGAGAGTTACATAACCCTGGTCTGAGGCTGCTTATTTATCATCCCTGGAGAACAACAACCTTCTCCCTTTTTAAAAAGATCTTCTCATTACCTTCCCATTTCAACATTTTTGTTGAAAGATAGGCTCTCAATACAATGGGGAAACTCAGGACCCAAATTGGTACCTTAGGATCCTGTTGTTACTGCTAAACCTACGTCAGAATGCAGCTGTAGAGAATTTAGGAAGAGACTCCATTTTTAGAGATGTTACATCTATGTGATTCAACTATTGCTTCTTTGAATTATATGGATATATGTATGTTAGAGCTTCCTTTGGAAAAACAAACAGTTCTTTAAGGACCTAGATAGAAGCTGTCTTAAAAGAGAAGTGTTGTTTTGTTTTGTTTTGTTTTTAACGGAGTAGCGATTCTTTTATTCCTTTACTTTCCTAATAATCTTGCTTTCATTTTCCTCTACAGACTTGTGCTGAATTCTTTCTTGTGTGAGATCCAAGAACCCTCTCTTGGGGTCTGCATTGGGACCGCTTTTCTTTCTTTCTTTTTTTTTTTTTCCATAGGTTATTGGGGTACAGGTGGTATTTGGTTACATGAGTAAGTTCTTTAGTGGTGTTTTTTGAGATTTTGGTGCACCTCTTACCTGAGCAGTATAGGCTGTACTCTATTTGTAGTCTTTTATCCTTCACCCCCCTTACCACCCTTCCCCGCAAGTCCCCAAAGTCCATTGTATCATTGTTATGCCTCATAGCTTAGCTCCCACATATCAGTGAGAATGTAAGATGTTTGGTTTTCCATTCCTGAGTTACTTCATTTAGAATAATAGTCTCCAATCTCCCCAGGTCACTGCAAATACTGTTAATTCATTACTTTTAAAAAATAAGTTTTTAAAAGAGAAAAACAAATAAGATATATGGGTAATTAACACTTAGAGGTAGTTTGGCATTATTTTGGACATTCTTTAGCTTAAACCAGGGCTTTGAATTTTGCTTTTTGACATTTTAGTTGATTTACATTCTGGGAACAGTCTTTTTAAAAGGAGACTTTTAAAATGTTAAATTATTACTTTGCGTAAAATGCCAAAATATTATGTATACATGCGGAGTTCCCAGAAAATGCTTAATAAATATTCATTGTCATTCTTTCCTAGAAATCAAAGCCAAAATTTTATGTGCTTTCCATGTTCCCTTATCCTTCTGGTAAGCTGCACATGGGCCATGTGCGTGTCTACACCATCAGCGACACCATAGCACGGTTCCAGAAGATGAGAGGGATGCAGGTAAGAACAGGTGCCCGCTGGAGCAGCCCTTGTCTGCCACACGCAGGGTTGGCATATAGTAATACATTTTCAAGACAACTGAAGAAAACCAACTTTAGTTCAGATTAGGACAGCTTTGAAGATGGACATGAAAAGCTCAGTGTTTCCTTTTATGGATTAGAAGATATTATAATAAAGCATCTAGGTTAATTGGGGGACAGCCATGAGTTGGGTGTTGTGCTGGGGTGGAGATTGGATGGGAATGGGGTGAAAGGTAGATACAAATGTGGATAACACTGATAATCTTCCCAGGAGATGCTCACCCATGAGTAGAGAATCATTGTATAAGGAACTGAGGTCAATAGTACAAATACACATCAGTGCTGTGAGTGGCAGGTGAGACTGCAAGATATTTCTTTCCATTCTATTTGATATTTTCCATATTCTTTGAGCATGTATTTCTTTTCTTTTTTTTTTCTTTTGAGACGGAGTCTTGCTCTGTCGCCCAGGCTGGAGTGCAGTGGCACGATCTCGGCTCACTGCAACCTCCGCCTCCCAGGTTCATGCCATTCTCCTGCCTCAGCCTCCCGAGTAGCTGGGACTACAGGTACCTGCCACCACGCCTGGCTAATTTTTTGTATTTTTAGTAGAGACGGGGTTTCACCATGTTAGCCAGGATGGTCTCGATCTCCTGGCCTCGTGATCTGCCTGCTTTGGCCTCCGAAAGTGCTGTGATTACAGGTGTGAGCCACCATGCCCAGCAGAGCATGTATTTATTTTCTAATGGAAAAAAATAATTTTTTTTAAGAAAAGGTACTGGGGGAGTAACAACTCTGGGGAGTTGGGGAAAGTGCCACTAAAGAAGGAACATCTGGTCTGGGCACCTGGCTCATGCCTGTAATTCCAGTGCTTTGGGAGGCCCAGGCAGGAGGATTACTTGAGCCCAGGAGTTCGAGACCAGCCAATGTAGTGAAACCCTGTCTCCACAAAAAATACAAAAAATTAGCTCAGTGTGGTGGCACACACCTGTAGTCCCAGCTACTCAGGAGGCTGAGGTGGGAGAATCACTTGAACCTGGGAGATCAAGGCTGCAGTGAATTGTAATTGTGCCACTACACTCCAGCCTGGGCAACAGAGTGAGAGGCTATCTTAAACAAACAAACAAACAAACAAACAAAAACTTGATATGGGCCTTGAAGGATGAGGTGAAATTTATTGTAAGAGAGGAGGACAAACACCCTTCCTTGGCTGATGTGGGCCGTTCCTCTTTACCCCATTGCCTGCTTTTTTTTTTAAATTTTTTTGAGACACAGTCTCATTTTGTCACCCCGGCTGGAGTGCTGTGGTTGCAATCACAGTTCACTGCAGCCTCGACCTCCCAGGCTCAACGTCCGACTCTGTCTCCCAAGTAGTTGGGACTATAGGTGTGCGCCACCATGCTCAGCTAATTTTTTGAATTTTTTGTAGAGACAGGGTTTCACCATATTGTTCAGGCATGTCTTGAACTCCTGGGCTCAAGCAATCCACCCACCTCAGCCTCCCAAGGTACTAGGATTATAGATATGAGCTACCGCACCTAGCCCAGAGCCTAATCGTTACTAGCAATCTTTAGCAACACATCATCTTTAAGATGGGTGTTGGATAATCATAATATCTTCTTTAACCACCTACGAAATATGGCAGTATTGAAGAAGGGCTGAGAGCATGGCCCATTGAACCAAACTGCCAGGATGCAAATGCCAGTTCTTAATACTTACAAACTGTGTGGCCTTTGAGTAGTTAATTAGTTAACCTCTTCAACACCTTGTTTCCTCTCATCTATAAAATAGGGATAAAATAGTACCTGCCCCATTGGCCTGTTATAAGGATTCAAAGAGGATGACTATGAAGCACTTAGATACCCAACACACAGTATGTAACCAATAAGTATTAGCAATTGCCAGCAGTGGACAGGAACCTGCTCACACCAGCTCCTGAGAGCCAACTATGTATACCTCTGCCCAATGTTGTGTTTATTAGTCACCTTGTCAGCTTGAAATCTGCCATTGAGGGAGTATTTACACCATGGTAATCAGCAAACCTACAAATCATGGCCTTTTCCTCCAGAGAGCCAATTGTTAATTAAACATTTACTGGAACCCCAGTGGCCATTGCTACTGTGAACCTGTCAGGGCCTATACAAATGATATCTGCTGCCTCTCAGTTCTTTATATTTTATTTTAGCAAGGTAAGTGCATCCATTGTCATAACTGGTTTGAAATTTTATGCTGAGCTGACATTGGCTGCAAGAAGTATTCCTAAAAGAGGGTCACGTTGTAATATCTTTGTCACTTGAAGAGTTAAATAACTTTATACTACCAAATTCAGAGATTGGTGTTCCACTTTAAGATGGCTGAGGGTGTTTGTCTCTCTGGTTTTTGTCAGATGTTATTTTTCCCAGATAACCGTTTTCCATTATTTCTGCTATGTTTATTAGAAAGAGGTGGAACAGGCCGGGCGTGGTGGCTCATGCCTGTAATCCCAGCACTTTGGGAGGCTGAAGTGGGCAGATCACCCGAGGTCGGGAGGTCAAGACCAGCCTGACCAACTGGAGAAACCCCATCTCTACTAAAAATACAAAATTAGCCAGGCATGGTGGCCCGTGCTTGTAATCTGAGCTACTCGGGAGGCAAAGGCAGGAGAATTGCTTGAACCCAGGAGGCGGAGGTTGCAGTGAGCCAAGATCGCACCACTGCACTCCAGCCTGGGCAACAAGAGCGAAACTCCGTCTCCAAAAACAAAAAACAAAAAAAAAAGAAAGAAAGAGGCGGGACAGAATGAATTGGCTCTTTGCCTAAAGTACAATTCTTTATCTCACGGTGATAAAGAATCTAGTTGTGATTCTTTAATTAGATTTGTCTTAATTTTTTTTAACTTATGCCAACTTATTTCGGACAATTAGTGAGTGCAGGCAAATTGCCGACAATTAAGCTTTTTTTTGTTTGTTTTTTTGAGGCAGAGCTTTGATCTTGTTGCCCAGGCTGGAGTGCAATGGTGTGATCTCAGCTCACTGCAACCTCCGCCTCCTGGGTTCAAGCAATTCTCCTGCCTCAGCCTTCCAAGTAGCTAAGATTACAGGCACCCACCACCACACTCAGCTAATTTTTGTATTTTAGTAGAGACGGGGTTTCACCATGTTGGTCAGGCTGGTCTCGAACTCCTGACCTCAGGTGATCCTCCCGCCTTGGGACAGTTAAGCTTTTATAGCAAAACTGTACATTTATGATAGGGTGCAGGGAAGCCTGTTAGCAAAATAGGTGGTTGAGGGGGTTGTAGGTGAGATTCTAATTTCCTTGGATGGGATGAGATGATACAGAGGAGGCTCAAGGCAGAGCCCCAGGCCCAGAGGAACTGGTACCCTTGCAGGCAGCTCAGGCCCAGAAGACAAGGAGTCCTTCTACCATATCTGAAGCCTAAGGTCAGGCTAGACCCAGAAATTGAACAACCTGGATTTGAACCTACCACTTTCTAGCCAAGCAACTCTGCAGAGTCATTTAATGTCTCTGTATCCCACTTTCTTAATCTTTAACATAGGGATAACAATACTTTATTCCTCACAGGGTTATGAGGATTAGATGAGATAGTGCTTGTATCTGGCACATAATAATCCCATAATAAGTGATAGCTGTAATTATTATTTATACTGATCTGATTCCTCAGAGCTGCTTAGGAAGGTGATTCGTCACCATTTAATAAATGAATCCTGTAATTCATATTATCCATCTGTGGCTTGATTTGCTTCGTATGGTTGAAACCACTATTTGTTATTTGGTTGATGGTTTCTTAGTCTGTGTGATCAGCAGATACCTAAGGATGTCTTTTTGTTTCACAGTTTCAGTTGCTGTGTTTAAGATAACAAGCCCTCTTTTCAGGGTGTTCTCTAGGTTCTCCTGAAATTAATTTCTTATTAATTTTCATAGTTCATATTTAAGTCACAGCATCTCAGATACAACCACCAAATCTGGTAAAAACTTGTCTGGCCATTTTTAAGTGATGTGGGAAAAGAGAAACAGAAATCTTGGTTTCATTGTCAGTAATGTGAAAGAAAATCTGTTGAGCTTCCTTGTCATTTTAAAATCTTTCCTGCCCAATGCCAGGATTGGTCCCTGAGATTGAATAGACTTGGACTCAAGTTAAGTTTAACGAGCCTCACTCTAAGCAGGGAAGGAATATCTAATCTGGGCCTGCCAAACAGGGTCTGCCACATGTATTGATTAATTCAGTCAGTAATCATTGAGCACCGGCTTTATTCTTGAATGGAGATATATGAAATAGTTCTAAGGCACACTAAGAACAGCATTATCTCCGCCTCCCAGGTTCAAGCAGTTCTCCTGCCTCAGCCTCCCGAGTAGCTGGGATTACAGGTACACGCCACCACACCTGGCTAATTTTTGTATTTTTAGTAGAGATAGGTTTTCCATGTTGGCCAGGCTGGTCTAGAACTCCTGACCTCAGGTGATCCACCTGCCTCAGCGGATCTCAAAGTGCTGGGATTACAGGTGTGAGCCACTGTGTCCGGCCAGTCCTTGCTATTTTTCAAAGTCCATTTAAATTCTTCCTTCTACCATAAACCCATCGTGCAATTCACCGGTTCACATTTGTTATGAAATAATTTAGCACTTATAGTCAGAACCACAAACTAGGGAAGTCTATATGTCATCCACATGTTGTTTTATCTGCCCAATAATATAAGCTTCTCAGCAGCAGGAAAGGTCTTTCTAACTTCTTTTGTGTTAGCATGTCAAGTTTTTTTGTTTTTTGATTTTTTTCTTTATACAAGATGGGGTCTCGCTATGTTGACCAGGCTGGTCTTGAACTCCTGACCTCAAGCAGTCCTCCCATCTTGGCCTCCCAAAGTGCTAGGATTACAGGCATGAGCCACCACACCCAACCATCATGTCAAGTTTTTAATGGTCAAATGTAACTAACATGTTTTTAGGTCTATAGCCTATAAGGTCCTTTGTTCCCAAGGAGTTTATAATCTGATAAGCCTCAACTGTTTGTGAGTTGATTGATTCAATGGATATTTTTAAAAGCATACAACTCCTTTGTTTAAGTCTGGACTAAGTGTTCATTGTGCATATATAGCCCAGAATAATGTTTCTCAAACTTTAGAACTCACGTATCCCAGTGACAAAATCTTTGGGCTCAAGTTTGGTAAATATTGAATTAAAAGTTAAACTCTGTCATTCTAGATGATTACTTGACATTTAGATGATTATAAATACAAAGGCAACCCCAGACACCTAATTCATGTGTTAGTTCTTGGTGATCAGGTTTATCAATCAGGAAAAATTAGACCATGCTGCTATAATAAACAATCCCCAAATCTCAGTGGCTTAAAACAACAAAATTTCATTTCTTGCTTTTGCTACATGCCTAACAGGAGGGCTTGGTTCAAGGTAGTCAGGACCTGGATGATGGCTGTTCTTACCTCAGTGAGTGCCTCCCCATCTCTGTGGCTGGGAGAAGGGGGTATAGTGAATCCCCACTGGCTCTTAAATCTTCCACTTGGACTCAAGTCACTTCCACTGACATGGCCACATCCAACCTCAAAGAGGGTAAAGAATATTCCCACCATGTGCCAGGATGGTGAGGAGGATCAAAATGTTTGTGAACAGCTCCAATGACCCCCACCTAAGGTGATCTAGTTGACCCAGAATATTCTTATCTTGGGTAATCTTTTTAAAAATTATTGATGTAAAAGTATACATTTAGAAACCATCAGAGAGACTAGCAGACCTCTCAATTGGAGCCTGTGGAATTTGAGAAACATTGCTCAGAGCATGCAGTTGTTGCCATCAAGTTTGGCATCCAACCATTTATGCTCTGTAAAAATTTCTCTGTGTGTCCATGATTCTTAAACTTTAGGATGCGTAATGATCTCCTGAGGAGTTTGCTAAAAAGGCAGGTTGCGATATAGTCCTGAGTGAGGCTCAGGAATTGGTATTTAAATAAGCATTTCAGGTAGTTCTGATGTAAGTGCTCTCCCAGATTTGGCACTTAGATGAATGGGATCGGATGCTCCACAGAGCCAAATGGACATGGTTCTCTAGGTTTGAAAATACATCCCATTGAAATGAGAAGAAAGCTAAAGGTCACAAGCAGCTGAGCAGACACACACAGATTAGATGTGGACTGTGTATGTAGAGGGGCAGGTGGTTTGGGGGTGATGAATCAATTAGGAAACAGGGGGTTAGTCAAAGCAGTGATGGTGTCTGCCCTACCCGCATCATGGATTTGTTGTGAGGTTTGTGTATGTGAGATGATCACTGAGAAAACCCTCTAAAAACCATATGCAATTTTCAAGTGTAACCCAATTAATAGTAGCAATAAAAAGAGAGTCCTGAGGTTTGGATGTTTGAGCAGGGGGCCATTTGAAGCCAGAGATAAATTATTCTCTTTCAGTAATCAGAAAAGGCTGTATTGCCAATCGGTTTCTTCTTAAACTCATAGAATGCCTGATGACATATTTAAAACTTAGCTCCATATGGTGATTTTGTTGTGTTTTCATATGTTGTATGCACAGATGGTTGGAAAATAAAATTCCCCACCTCCCACCTCGGCTGGTCTCCCCAGCACCTTCTGGTCCAGAAGCCGGGTGATAAAAGCATCAAGGTGCCAAGTCCCCCTCACAGAGTTGGGCTTGGACTAATTTGTCTCAGGCAAAAAGCCACCAGGCATTGCCCAAGCAGAAGAGTTTTCTGCTTGGGCCTTTTTGCTATTCACTGTGGAGGAGGAAGAAAATTGAGGCTATGTGTCTGGCAGCTGCATAATCATAATATAATTATCCACAAATATCAGGAAGCAAGGGAAGTTCTTAGCAAGTAAACAATAATGTACGTTCCATCACTTTTCAGTTTGCCAGTCAGTCAACAAGTGTTTATGAAGTGCCCGGAGAGTGCATAGCATGGCATTTAGTTTTCAAATTTGTAAATCTCTATAGCATCTGAAAGTAGATAGTGAATTTCCAGGGCATATTCTCTCAGATGTCCTTCGAAGGAGAGAATGAACTGCTGGTCCAGTGCCTTGATTGGAAATTGGCTGATTTATCTGCCTGTCACATCCCTCCACATTCCCAGAGGAGATCTGCTGCTTTGGGCCTAGGTACTGTCATTTGATTTTTATAATCTGAAGTATTCCCTTGATTTTTATCCCCAATCTGTAATAATGGTGAGTTATTACACTTGCTAAACAAAATTAAATATTGTGTTTCTCATTTCTTGGAAATAAGAAGTGTTGAACATACTCCAAAGACACCATGACACTCTGAAAATAGCAGTTTTTGGAGAAACAGTAACCATGGTTGCTCTCAATTAGAAGCTGAATTGGTTTCAAATATAAAATTTTGTTTTGATGAAAGGGAGAGAAAGCTGGTAATCCCTAGGGAACTGGTTGGCCCTTTCATAGTAACAGTTACGCTGCTTCCCTCTCTACTGGGAAGGCAGATGACCAGCTGCCTGGGCTTCCTTCCCTTCCATCGCCAAACTCTACTTAGTCTTACTTCTTGTGTCGGATGAACAACTATCTCTTTGCCTCTTTAATTCCTTCTTTTAAAAAATATATTTTAAAATTGTACATAAATTTCCATATTCCACCTATAAGAAAAAGAAATACAACATAGGTAAGTCTGTAGTCCCCTTTGGGCTCCCATTTCTGCATCAGGCCCTCCCGCCCCCAGGCAATAACCTCTGGCATTTTCCAGGTTATATGCCTTTAGAGCCTTCTCTGTCTGTTATATGGAACTGTGTTTTCTCCTGCATCTCTTTCTTCTACTTCTTCTAGTTTGCTTGCCATCCATCCTGCCTGCCAACTCCGAGCCACCAAGGCTCACCCTGGAGCAGGGCAGGGGAGGGCAGAAGGCCCCACCAGGGTGTGCCATGGCCATGTGGCTACCAGGCCTCACCCCCTGGCCAGGACTCTGACCCCTGTGTTTTTGTCATCAGTAACTCCTGGTTGTCCATGGTAACAGCTGGCCCCCACTACTCTCTGATCTCAAAGTAAGGCAGGTTATGCAGTCCTGCTAGCGTTCTTGTGCTGGTCCTTGACCAGTTTGCTGTTAGATGCTTTTTGTACGGCAGAAGGGCTGACTCCTGCAGGTCAGGTTCCCAAGCTGGCCCCCTCCTGGTTTTGAACAATAGGAAATCCTGGTAACATTGGAGGACAGGAGAAAGGGAGAGGCTGAAAATTTCTCTCTCCCTCTATCTCTCTCTCTCTCTCTGCCCTGGTTTGGTCTTCACTAATCCAGTTCCATCTGGGCAGTCCAGCCTGTTTGAGCTTCTGCAGCTGAGATCAGCCTTTGGGCTTTGTTAACTCTGCTTTCTCACTTTGTCTCTGCAGTCTAGAGATTGTGGTAATGTCCTGCCCTTCCAAAGTGCTAGGTAGATTCACCCATTTCCTTGGCTTCCCAGTCAACTTTAAATATGTGGAGTATTTGTTACACGAGCCAGGTGGAAATGATGGTTTTTCAGACTTTGGAAGTTTATTTTATGGATTTCCAAGTTATAGCTACTGGTACTTTTTCTTGATTCCATCTCTGAGTAGTATTACATTTATTATTTAAAAATTATCATTAGTAGTCTTCTGCCACCCTCTGTGATGTCACATTCCTATCTTTCCAAATTGACATGATATATATTTCAAAGTGTATTTTCAGTAGATGTTTTTAAAAATAAAATACGTGGAAAAAATGTTCTGAAGCTGCAGAATGCATTCATGTCCAAGAAGTTAACTTCTAGGAAGTTGAGAGGGTTCAGGTGGGCTCAAGCATATAAATAGAGATGCCAATAATTTATTTTTATTTTTATTTTTTTTAGGGAAATTGCCTAGTTAGCACATGTGAGCTGTAAGTTCAGTTCAGTTCAGTTACTTTTTCAACTGTGGGTGGATTAAAATAAGTTATGGTGATAGAAAGAAAGGAATTGCAATTTTAAAACCTAAAAGGAGAGTTTGGAGTTCTTCCCAGTGAATGGACAATCTTGGCCATAGAGAAATCAAGGGCAAGAAAGTGTACCATGTATCTAGAGGTATTTGATCCGAACAGTGCATGAGACATGTACAAGGCTGGCAAAGGAAGCACCTGACCCAGCGTCTTTCACGTAAATAGGCCATAACAACTTGACCAAAAAATAGAAGCTGCTCTCTATTGGGGAAGGGACAAGTTTTGGTATTTTGTAATCCTGTTGTAGGTCTTCACTTTGTTTCTCCCTTGACAGTGGTGAATCATCTTATAGAACAAAAGTGAGCTTTGCGCTTGGTCACTGGGCTCTAGGAAACCCAGGGTATAGAAACAAAGAGACCCTTTCCAATTTTGTAGAAATTTGGCTCACAGAGACATTTATTCCAGTGCTCTGGCTCATGGTGGGAAGAACAATTCTGACTTCAAGATGCAAAAAGGCCTTGCCACAATCTGATTCTGTTATTCTCTCTAGGGCAAACTTTTTTTTTTTTTTTTTAATTTTTGGTAAGAATCTGAAATATTAAGAAACTTTAAGATTTTTCTAACTTATTTTCATGGACAGCTTAGATAACATGTAAGCTAAGAATATCTTTCCATGTTAATTCTATCTGAAAACAAAAATAGAAATGAATAAGTATATTATGTAAATCTAGGCTGGTTTTTGTGACAGTCTCTGTATTGCCTTTATTTAAAAATATGGACGGCACCTAACAGAATGTTAATAGGCAGAAACATTGAATTGGTGCCATTTTGGCAGTTCTGACAAAGAAACCAAGTGGTAATTAAGTTTCCCCCCTTTCTTGTGGAGCAGTTACACAACAGTTACATTATTCTGCCAGTGACACAGCCCTAGGAGAATTTAAAGCACAGCTGGAAGCTGCTCAGGTGTTGTCCTTGAAGTATTGCAGAACTTTCTAGTAATACTGCCCATATCCCCAGCATTGGATTCTTTTTTTTTTTTTTGGCTCTTGAAATTTAAAAAGAAAAAGAGAAAGAATTGCAGAACTTAGTAGCAAATACAGAAGATTGTTTGTCATCTATGGATCAAGCAATATTCAAGTGAAAATTGTAGCCTGAACAGTATTTGTTTTAGTCATGATTCTTGTCTACCATGGTCTAAAAACCCAGCTTAGACCAGCTTAAGCAAAAAGGGAGGCTTTGTTTTTATAGATCCTGAAACTCACAGAATCACAGGAAATGTAGGAGCTGGGTCTGCTGGGTATTGGGACTAGGTCCTTGAAGTACATCAGTTTCCCCAGTGTCTCTCCATTGCCTATTTCTGCTTCTCTCCACATTCCAGCTTTATTTTCTCAGACATTTCTACAAGCTAGGGGGCAGAGCCACCTGAAGCCCTTATGGTTTCTGACCAAGGAGGAAAGAGAGTCCTGTCCTCCTCCAGCATTCCGCCTTACTCCGTACAAGCCTAGAGCTGTCTGGGGAAGGAGTCAGGCACTTGCCTCTCTCTCTAGCCAGGGGGACAGGTTTTTAAGATTGGCAGTTTGCACTAACACTATATTAAGTTGGACACAGAACAGTTTCCTAGAAGGGGAAGATGCTGTTTGAGAGGATGAAATGCTTTGGGTCTGCCACATTTAGTAAGAGGAAAAGAGACCTCAAGTCTCAACTGGATTGGGATATGTCCAGTCAGTTTCTTAAAACTGCATAGAATAGATATACTCAGGGAATGTTAGAATTTTTAGGAAAGACATATATGCACTGCGGGAGTCTAACTCACAGACCCTGACCCAGCAACAAATGAATAACGTACACTGACACAGATAGTATGCCTGTCAGTCCAGCTGAGCATCTGGGCCACTTACAGACTCCAAGGAGAGTGCTGTAAAGAGTTGCAGCCAAGACCCTGACTCACTGGCCCTGCCGGCATTTATTCAGCACACATTTAATGACAAAGGCTTTGAGTAAATACCACTATAGGAAAATTGACCTGGTTCCTGACACCCCTAGTAGAGAGCAATTATGCACCCGAGGTTGATCAAAGGTTGGTCTTAGGATCACATGAGTAAACAAGCTATTTAGATAAACTACATTCCTTTGTACCTACTTTAAGCCATTTACTCAAGGTAAGGATTAGGCAGCTTTCAGCCATAACCCTATCCTGAGACTTTTGCAAAACCTTCCAGCCTTCCAAGAAGATTTGTGTCTATATCCTATAACTTCATCTTAAAGTTTTTCCCACCAGCCTGACTGAACTCCCACAATGCACACATACGTATTTTGTACAGAGGTCCCTGATATAATGTTAAATGAAAAAAGGTCATAAAATAATGTGTATAATCATTTCTATTTTCTTTATCTTTTTAAAATAATCTTTTTAACTTTTTTTTAAAAAATTTATTTTAGGTTCAGTAGTACATGTGCAGGTTATATAGCTATACTCCTGCCAGAGTTTACCTAGATTATTTTGTGACTCAGGTACTAAGCCTAGTACCCAATAGTTATTTTTTCTGCTCCTCTCCCTCCTCCCACCCACCACCCTCAGGTAGGCCCCAAGTGTCTGTTGTTCCTCTTTGTGTCTGTGTGTTCTTATCATTTAGCTCCCACTTATAAGTGAGAACATGTGGTATTTGTTTTTTGGCCTGCATTAGTTTGCTGAGGATAATGGCCTCCAGCTCCATCCATGTTGCTGCAGAGGACATGATCTTGTTCTTTTTTTATGGCTGTATAGTATTCTATGCTGTAAACATACCACATTTTCTTTATCCAGTCTACCATTGATGGTCATTTAGGTTGAGTCCACGTCTTTGCTATTGTGAACAGTGCTGCAGTGAACATACGTGTGGATGTGTCTGTATGACAGAACAATTTATAATCCTTTGGGTGTATACCCAGTAATGGGATTGCTGGGTCAAATTGTAATTCTGTTTTCAGCTTTTTGAAGAATCCCTACCTAGTTTCCACAATGGTTGAACCAATTTACATTCCCACCAAGAGTGTGTAAGCATTCCCTTTTCTCTGCAAAGGTTCTATTTTCATGAAAACAAATAAGCAGGCTCCTATATATGTATACATATGTTTGTTTGTATGTATGTATTTGAGTGGGGAGATAGATGTAGAAGGAAACAAAGGCTGGTGTTATTGGTTACATCATTGACGAGTAGTGACCAGGAGTTAAAAATAAACTTTGCCTTTATTTATCATTGTATTGTGCCATTTCATTTGTTAAATTAAGCTTGTATTACATTTGTAATTTGAAAAAACATCAACTTATGTAAAAAGAAAAGCAGCCTATTCTGACTGACCTCAGGATGGGTGTGGATGCAGGAATTGAAGATAGTAGCTTGGGATCATCTCAGCCTGGAAATCCAAGCTGTCCCAGATTCCCAAGACTGGGAAATGCAGCACAGGATGTGGCAAGCCAGCCTCCCCTGGGACAACAGCAAGCTTGAGAGGTCCACAGGACTGCTTGTTCACTAAGCACATATCCCTTACAGAAAGCAGTTCTGAGTGGGTCACATCCACCACCACCTTCAATATGGCAAAGTCTACTGTAAGGCAGAGTCCTTGCCTGGGGCAATTGGAGGCAGGCCCCGTCCTTCCAGTGCACAGATGGCTGCCTTCTGCTGATGGACTGCTCCTGGTCCAATCAGCTGTGGCAAGAACAGCCGGGCTGCTTTTAATCGAAGCACCTGATGTGAATCATTAATTATTCAGGAAAGAAGAACTGCTGGGCCTCTTTTACTGAAAACGGGGCCAAGTACTTGACTGGCCCTTTGAGCCTGTGTGGTCCGTTCGGTTTGGGTAAGAAATTCCAATGCCTAGCGCCGACCTTGTGCAGAGTCTTGTTAGAAGTAACCCACCCTTAGGAATGTACATGTATGTGTGAGGATCTGTGCGAGATTCAGGTATTAATATCTTCCGTCCTCTTGTCAGAAAGCAACTATATTAAATGTGGCCAAAGAGATGGAGGCTGAAATTGTGGTAAGGGAATCAGTGATGTGCGATGCTGTGAGATGCTAAAGATCAAGAAAGCAGACAGCTGCAGCGGCCACAGCAGCAAGTGCTGCCATTTATTGGGTGCCTGTGCTGTGCTGGGCGCCATGCTAGATGTGCCACAGACATCATGAACATGTCATGCTCAATAATTCAAGGTAGCTGCTTTCAGTCACCATTTATAGTTGAGACTCAGAATTAGTAAGTAATGTGCCTCAGGCTCCACTGATAGTAAACAGGCAGAGTTAGATTTAGGACCTTGGCCCTCAACAGGCTCCTGGAGAACAAGCCTTTGTTAGCATTTCCTATGCAGTAGCCAAAGGAGTAAAAGCAGCTCTATTTTAGAGAGATGGTCTCAGTTCTTTAGATGAAATTGTTTCATCAGACTACTAAAAATCAACTTAAAAAATATTAATGTGCATAGTGGAAGTATACCTTTAAGGTAAGTGACTCCAACCACTGGAAGGGGTATGCCTGTTCTCTTACTGCTGCCTGCTAAGACAGGGGCTTAGGAGGGAACAGATCTGGCGACTGGGATTGCAAGATGCACCTAGGTTGGGACACTTTGAAGTGTAAGTGCTTATGGGACCTGAGGCAGAGGTGGCCAGTGGGTAGTATTAGTGTGCTTGTGCTGGACGTAAAGATGGAGGAAAACTCTGGGTGCTCATATGCAGGTGGAAGTGTGGTTCGCTGCAGTCTTTCTGGGGATGCCATTTGGCTGTATATGTCAAACATCTTAAAATTTTCCATACCCTTTTACCCTGTAGTTGCACTTCTAGAAATTTTTGTAAAGGAAATGTTAAGAGTATATACAAAGATTTATGCCCAAGAATGTTCATCCTGGCCTTTTTTATAATGGTGCAAAATGGAAATAACTTTTAGGAAAACAAAAATAGCTGGTCATTCAAAGCAGTCACTAACAGGCTGCACTGACAGCATGTACAGTGAAAAAACAGGAGATAAAAAATACATATATAAATAATCTCAATTTTTAAACATTAGATACAAATTTACCACATGTAACTGGTATGTATGGCTGTATGGTAGAATAACAGGTGAGTCTTATTTTCTTCTATTTTTCTCTACTTACCAAATTATGGTGAATATGTAATTATGGAAGAAAACAAGACCTATTTCTTTAGTTGAAAATGTCCCATTCTGATATGCATGTGTGGTGAGGTGGTGCCAGTAAGTGCCTTTCAGTATTCGTCATTATTTTAAGGAAATGTGTGTGAACATAAGCGTAGCTTCTCTGCATGATCAAAAAGCAAAGTAAGGGGGCAGGGGCAGTGGCTCATGCCTGTAATCCTGGCACTTTGGGAGGGAGAAGGATAGCTTGCAGCCAGGAGTTCGAGATTACAGTGAACTGATCGTGGTGCCACTGCACTTCAGCCTCGGCAACCAAACAAGACCCTGTCTCTTAAAAAAAAAAAAAAAAAAAAAGCGAAATAAAACTTACCCCAGGTTGACAGCCCATGAACTTGATAGGAAATAAGAGGGTCAACTGGAATGGGCTGTTTTCTATAATAGAAATATCAGAGTCTTCTTGGTCAGTCCTTCCCCACAGGCAGGCTTCAGAAAGAAGTGGCGTCTGTGGTTTTGTGGCTGGATTCAGTTTCAGAGAATGGTAGGGGCCTGAATTTTGTAAGCAGTGTGTCTTTCCTGACAGGGGCAGGGAGCCTGGCTTCCTGAGACTGTCCCCTGATGCCACAGCAGATGTGTCAAACCATTTTTCCTGCTCATGGCATGTAGTTTGAGAGAGCTTGATAGTGAAGCTGCCAGCTCAGCTGTGACTGGCCACTCATTTGCAGACAAGAATGCCTTACTGGCCTGGGCTTGCTTAAGGTAATTGCTTCTAGACTACTCACTCCTGCTGGGCCACAGTTTCTTGAACAGTCAAATAAGGGGTTGAGGGGTAGAGGATATATCTCAAAAGCTTCTTTGTGCTTGAAGATTTGTGATTCCTTGTTCTTTGGAGAATGAAAATATCTTCTAGAAGGTGATTAGAGAGCAGCACTCTTTAGAAATAATAATACTAGTGGCCAACATTATATACAGCACTTTACTGTGTGGCAGGCACTACTCTCAGCACTTTTCTTAAATTAACTTATTTAATCTTCACAGTGATCCAATGAGGTAGTTATGCTATCATCCCCATTTTAGAGATGATGAAACTGAGGAGAAAAGAGGAACCTACACATGGAACATTTCTTATACCAAAACCACAGCTAGTGGTTTGCAATTAATTTAAAAATATTGGCTATTTTAGGCCAGGCTCAGTGGCTCACTCCTGTAATCCCAGCACTTTGGGGGCCGAGGCAGGCAGATCACTTGAGGCCAGGAGTTCGAGACCAGCCTGACCAACATAGCAAAACCCCATTTCTACTAAAAATACAAAAATTAGCAGGGTGTGGTGGTATGTGCCTGTAATCCCAGCTACTGGGGAGGCTCAGGCAGGAGGATCACTTGAACCTGGGAGGCGGAGGTTACAGTGAGCCAAGACTGCACCATTGCACTCCAGCCTGGGCAACAGAGCAAGACTCCGTCTCAAAAAAAAAAAAAAAAACAACATATATATATGGGTGGGGGGGGCGCTATTTTAGAAATTAGTGTAAATGATGTATAGGGCTTAGTCCAAAGCCTTATTTTTATCCAGTCTCAAAAGTTACTCTCTGGAATACCTTATCTGCTATGTTCCTGTGTATTTTTCTTAGTTTTCATATATCTGGCTGTTTGGGTAGAGGTGGGGGTTTCCCTTCCTTGCTGGTAGGGAAGAAAGGGATGAACTTCAGTACTTCAGTAGTTAGGCATGGTGGCACACGCCTGTAATCCCAGCTACTCGGGAGGCTGGGGCAGGAGAATTGCTTGAACCCAGGAGATGCTCCAACCTGGGCAACAGAGTGAGACATTGTCTTGGAAAAAAAAAAAGAAAGGGATGAACTTCAGGAAGAAATGGGGAGTGGGCCTTTCAGAAGAGTATTGCCTCAATCAGGGGAGAGAGAGAGAGAGATAGAAGAAAGAAGTGTGAAACGCTTGTGTCTGGAGCAACCTGGAGCAGGGTGCTGAATGATGTACATTTAAGAGGGACTGTGTGCCGGATTCAGGCAAGCCGTGAGAAAGGGACAGGTCCGGGCCACTGAGTAGGGTTGGGATGAACTTTCTTAGGTCTGGGTAGAGCTGGGACTGCCTAGAGCCACCGGTGTGGTCATTATGCGTGTGTTCTGCAGCGCTGTCTAGTACGGCTTTCTGCCATGATTTGAATATCCAATATGTGCACTATCTGGCTCAGTGTCCACCAGTCACATGTGTCTGCTGCACACTTGAAAGGTGGCTAGTGAGACTGAAGAACTGCATTTTTTATTTTATTTACTTTTAATTAAGTTTAAATATAATAGCTATGTGTGGCTAGTGGCTACCATATTGGATAGCACAGCTCCATAAATGAAAAATACTGGACGGGTGCAGTGGCTCACGCCTGTAATCCCAGCACTTTGGGAGGCCAATGCGGACGGATCACAAGGTCAGGAGATCGAGACCATCCTGGCTAACACGGTGAAACCCCGTCTCTACTAAAAATACAAAAAAATTAGCTGCGTGTGGTGGCGTGTGCCTGTAGTCCCAGCTACTCGGGAGGCTGACGCAGGAGAATCGCTTGAACCTGGGAGGCGGAGGTTGCAGTAAGCCGAGATCGCACCACTGCATTCCAGCCTGGGTGAAAGTGCAAGACTCTTGTCTCAAAAAAAAAAAAAAAAAAAAAAATACTGACATGACATGAGCATTTTGAAAGCCTATACATTATGTGTGTGTGTGTGTGTATATATATATGTGTGTGTGTGTGTGTGTGTGTGTGTGTGTGTGTGTGAAACTGAAAGAAACTGTTTATAATTTCAGAAAAACAATTTGGGTTCAATATACAGACCACAGAAAAGAAGAAAATAAAAAGTACTCATGAAAACACCTCCTCAGAGGTAACTTATTGGTGCTTTGGCATATAACCTTCTAAGTTGTCTTCTATGGTTGTGTCATAGGTAGCCAGCTGGCTGTCAGATGCATAACCTGAAATCGTCCAGCAAAGGATAAGGCATGTTAGCAGGAGAGAGTGCTGAGTTTGCCCCAGAAGACAATACCAATGGAGTTCTTAGTGATTTGCCATGGTTGACGTTCCTCTTCTGGATCCTAGGTCATCAACCCCATGGGATGGGATGCTTTTGGATTGCCTGCTGAAAATGCCGCAGTCGAGAGGAATCTACATCCAGAAAGTTGGACACAAAGGTAAGTGTTTACAGGCATATTCAAATACTTGCATACAAAAACCTTTAAAAAAAATTTTTAACCTGTGCTTAAAAAATAGAAAGCAAAGCAAACAAAACACTGCAGCGTACCAAGAGATAAATAAGATTGTATATATTGGTGTTTGTCTTTTAACATACTGTATTCTTATCTAAGAAATATTCAAAGAGGGTTTTGGATATTTGTTCATGTGTTCATTTTGATGCTTTGTTATTTACAGTTATTTTTCCTTCGAGTATTTACATTCGGTAGGAAAAAGAAGAGGGTTGCATTTGTTAAATTTCTATAATGCTTCTGGTCTTCTTGACCGTAGTTTTACTATATCCAAATACTACATTATAATTTTTCTGAACATCCAGTTTATTTTTTGCCTTCACCATTCAGAAGCAAGAGGAACTTAGGCATTCCATGTAGAAATATATGGCCACTTTATTCTGGTTGTGGTTTTCTCCAAGGCGGAACACACTCCCAATTCCACCCAAGCCTCAGGCTTCCACTACACGTGGGCCAGCGGTGCTCATTCCTCTCCCTCCTGCTAAAGTCCTGAGGGCCTCACCCTAGAACTTGGCAGAATCCTCTGGGGCCACTGCATCAGCTCATTTCACAAAGGCCTGGGACCCTTCCCCATGCCACCCCTTAGAGAGACAGAAGGGCAGTTCCAGGGCCTGTGCCCAGTGTCTCTTACTTCTCTTTGTTCTAGCTTACCCAAGGATACATTGTAAAAACATCTACTGTACTTCTGTCCATACTATGGCACCCAGGTCTCTTTTTTCTTCCTAACCCCTAGCTTCTACTTTTCTAGTAATGTTTAATTCTAGATTAATTAATTTTATCACCAGATCTTATCTAGTGATAAAAAGAGGAGGACATGATTATTCAAATAAAGTGGATCAAACATGGCTTATGTTTGATATAAGCTAGACCAGGAGTTGGCAAACTATGGCCTGTGGGCTAAATCTGGCCCTACCTGTTTCTGTAAATCAAGTTTTATTGGAACACAGTCAAATCCATTTGTTTACATATTGTCCGTGTCTGCTTCCATGAGACAGTGTCAGAGCTGAGTAGTTGTGATAGAGACTGATTGTCTCACAAAGCTGAAAGCATTCATCATCTGGCCCTTTTAAAGTTTGCCAGCCTCTCTACTAGTGAATAGCGGTTAAGATGACGGCCCCTGAGCCAGGCTACCTAGGTGCAAATCCTGCCTTCACTTCTTGCCCATCACCTTGAGCAAATTACTTAACTTCTCTTTACTTATTTGTGCTTCAGTTTACTTATTTGTAAAAGAGGGATAGTCATAGTTCCTATCTCATGTGACTGGATAAAGATTAAGCACTTCTCTGCAAAGTGCTTAACATAGGGTCCTGGATTAAATAAGCTGCCATTAGCTAATCAGAGATTACACAGAGGACTTTTTCATGGTTTTTCATATTTTTAGTCTGCTAGAAACTAAAAGAGGATGCAGTAGAAATGAATTAGTCCTTTTTCTTTAAAAAAAATGAAAGAGAAAAAGGTTTATTTCTTTATTCCATGTTATATTATAAGTTGGCTTACCTGTTTATCTCCCTGTTTCTCAATGGTGGATAGTTTTAGGTTTTAGGATTTACATTTTCATTAACAAAGTAGTGTGTGGTTTCTTTTGGATTCCCACAATTTATATATTAAGGCTTTTGTTTTCAGCCACTTTTAAACTTATAAATGCTTGGCTTAAATAATATGGCTTAAATGCTTGCAGAATATTGACGTCTGGACGGGCCAGCAGTGCACATCTCAAAGGGGTTGCCTATTTGAATGGCCAGGGGAAGGGGCAGTCCTCAAGGCCAAAGACCATTGTGGTTTCTAGTGGATTCTGTATATGTCCAAATAATGGGTGTCTTCTAATCTGTTGGTATTTTTTGCTGATTCTTAGTGGTTGATTTTTCTGCTAGGGCAAAGCAACACTTTAAACCCATTTGAATAATTTAGACTTTTTCAGTTTCCCTTTACTTCTCAAAGTGTAGTTTGTGTATGGCTTTAATCCCCCCTCTAAAAACCAAACCTTTTTCCCATTGTTTCACAGTAATATTAAACACATGAGGAAACAGCTTGATCGGCTGGGCCTGTGTTTCAGCTGGGATAGGGTAAGTCAACTCTTTTTCCTGAAAGGTCGGCATTTTAAGGAAGGACTTGATGGCAGGGAGCACTCTTCTTCCTCTTTGAGTTGGGAGAAGGCAAGAGTGGGAGGCAGGAAGCAGGAGGGAAGGATTAGCACTCTTCAAAAAAGTATCCTGAGTGGATAATTTGCTTGGAAACAAGTAATTTTCTGTGTGTTTAAACTGAGAGTTAACTTCCTATTTAACTTTAGAGTTGGCTATGATTTCTGTGTGGCAAAAGCTTTGCACAAGGATTTCTCTAGTTCTCAGCAATAGTTTTAAAAGACTGTTGGAATCTATATTAAAGTGATTAAATATCAATCCATCTGGTCCTTGAAGTAATTGGACATTGATTGACCATTTATTTACCTTTTGTTTTAAGTTCAGAAGTGAGGCTCATAACAGCCCATAATTATTCTGTCACATATAATCTTTTGGTGTTAGACACTTTCAAACTGTACATTAAATCAGTGGAGAATTCCAGACCCCTGAGGAGTTCATGGAAAGCCACCTGGCTATTTGGAACTCATGTGTTGCAAACAAATTGTGAACTGGGCCCTTCAAAGCTGTGATCCAAGGCCCGCCCTTTAGACTTTGAAGAATAGTCTGTTAGGTAAGATGAACTGTTGCTTGTCTCCTCCACGAAGGGCCCCTTCCAATGCCACAGTCCCTCTTAACATCCCAGTTACTCCACAAAACGATTGGGGTTTTCATTGCTGGGCCTGTCAAGTTTATATTGTTTTCTTTACTAGAAGCAGTGGAACAAATCCAAATGAGGGCCCCTCATCCCTCCCCCCAACAATTTCTTAAATGATTGAAATTTGATGAGTACAGTGAAAAAGAACAAAAGTCAAACACATTTGAATAAGCCCTGAATTATTATTTCCTCACGCCAGAGTCAAGTTGTCCTGAGGTGCCAATAGGGAATTGCTCATAGAGAATGAAATACAGTCACAGGCAGAGAGAACTGAGTATTGGCCAGAACTCTTTCAGGATGAGAGTGTTGATTCCTTGAGGGCAAAAGTGGACTCAGTAACCCTCTAGAGTGATAACTAGCCTAGTCCTGCACAGGAATATCAACCATAAATGACTTAAAAGTTGTTAGATTGTTTTCCTAATCATCATAGAGGATTAGAACATACAGAAAATTATAAAGAACATAATGTGGCTAATTTAACATTTTGGTATGGTTCCTTGCAGTCTTTTTATTTTGGAATTATAAACATTTATATAATTTACTTTTACAAAGTTCAAATCAATATGCATATATTTTTTGTCTTGAAATTTTTATATCTTATTAACTATTTGAAAAAGTGACTTTTATAGCTGAGCAGTTTTTTGTTTTATGAATATATTATAATGTATTTAAGCTATCTCTTATTATACATTTAGATAGATTCTAATGTTTCTCTATTATAAATGCAGATTCTCAATCCTTCTTGTGCAAATCCGAAGTCCAGAAAGCTCTGAAAACTGAAAGTTTTTTCATAATTTATTTGACTGTAAAACCTGAACTGAACTGATATTTATCTCACTAAAAATGAGTATTCATATATTTTACTGTAAGAATAGTAAAATTACCAAGTAATATCCCAGACCTAGTTAGATAAATGCACTATTTTCTTTTAATTTCCAAAAAATCTTAATTCTGAGGCACATTTGGCTGACAGCATTTCAGATAAGGGATTTTGAACCTCTGTTGCAATGATGTAGATGAATATCACCACTTCTACTACCATTGTCTGTTACTGAACACTTACCATGGGCCAGGTACAGAGTAGGTATGACCTTATTATCTCTTTGGATCCCTAGAGAGCTCTAAAAGGCAGGTACTTTTATTGACGTCATTTTATTGCTGGTCATCCAAGTGGCAAGGCTGGGCTGACCCATTGGTCAAGTTATGACTGCCGTGCTCTTCCCCTAAACTTAAGGCAGAAATCTTAATGCAGATGATCCTGGACTTACAATGGGGTTATCCTAAATTGAATAAGCCTGTCTTAAATTGAAAGTATTGTAGGCATGTAATACATCTAACCATCATAGCTTCACCTAGCCTACGTTAAATGTGCTCAGGACACTTACATTAACCTACAGTTGGGCAAAATCATCTGACAACACAGTCTCTTGCAGAGTATGGGTTGTTTACCATCATGACTGTATGGCTAACTGGGAGCCGTGGCTCAGTTCTGCTGCCCAGCATCTCGAGAGTATCATACTGCTTTCTACTGAATGCATATCTCTTTCACATCATTGCACCACTGTAAAGTCGAAAAATTGTTAAGGCAAGCCGTCATAAGTTGGGAACCATCTATACACATATTTTATTATTTCATTAAAATGAATTCTCAAAAAATCAAGAACAATTTTTGTATTTATTGCCAAATTACCCTCAATAAAGGCTATACAAATTTCCTTTCTCAAGTTATACAGATGTGTATTTCCTTTATTATTAGTGGTTATGAGGTTTTTTCATGTGTTTAATGAATGTTTGAATTTGAACGGGGTATGTATGTGAATGGTCTAATCATGTGTTTTCCTATATAGATAGGAGGTGTTTGTCCTTTTTTTAATGGTTTTTGTTACAAATAATATTCCTCAGTCTGTCATTTGCCTTGCATTTTGTTTATAGTGGAATATTATTAGCATACAGATATGTACTTAGACCTTCTTTGAGATAGGATAAATAACATATTTTCTTCCTGATTCTTTGTTATTTAAGTTTTACACTTAACTGGATTTATTTTATATTCCAGTATTTATATATGAGATAAGACAAGGAATTACTACTTTTTCTAAATCACCAGTTAATTAAAAAAAAAATTTTCAAACAATCCCTTCTGTTTGTTGATTTAAAAGACAAACTTTATAGTAGACCAAGTTATTTCATCCTGTCATTATACACCAAGTTCTGTTTGTGTTCATTTGATCCATTTATCCATTTGTTATTTCATGACTAAACTATTTTTAATTACAATTGCTTTTAATACTTGGCAACAGAAGTTTTCTCTCATTGTCTGATATTAGCAATGCCATCTCCACTTTCTGTTGTTTGTCTATTAAAAAAAAACTTTTAGCCTTTATTTGTTGACTTCTATTGGTACATCATTTATAGATACAATTAATTGAAGAAATTAAAAGATGGGCAAATATATGGGGGAAACCTTTGGGGCAATTTGGAGTCTTTGTGTTTAATAGGAAAGTGAAAAACTATTTGTATTTATTTTCATGACTCGTACTTATTTTCTAATTAAACTTTTTAAAACGTAGTTTTGAGTTCCTTTTTTTATGATGTCTTGCCTTTGGATTTTGTTTTCTTTTATCTATAGAGACTTGAAAAATATCAATTCCATTATTTGATCTGCTAAAAGATAGCTTTAAGAGTGCTTTTTAAAAATAATTTGTATCAACATAAAAAATAGTGTATTTCTCTTGATCCTCATGTATGATAAGAAGCAGGTAATTAACATTTCCCATTTTCTAAGTCTATTTTCCAGGGGTTTTTTGTTGTTGGTTTTTTTGGGGGTATATCCTGAGATGTTAGTCCTAATTTACTGTTTCATTGTTTTTGTTTTTGTTTTTTAGACAGAGTCTCACTGTCACCCAGGCTGGAGTGCAGTGGTGCGATCTCAGCTCATTGTAACCTCTGCCTCCCGGGTTCAAGCGATTCTTGTGCCTCGGCCTCCCCAGTAGCTGGGGTTACAGGCATGTACCACTACACCCGGCTTATTTTTGTATTGTTTAAGAGATGGGGTTCTGCCCATGTTGTCCAGGCTGGTCTCAAATTCCTGGCCTCAAGTGATCCACTGTGCCTGGCCGATTTACTGTTACATTGCAATTTTTCTAATCATGTATCATTTCTTAACCATTATATTTGATATTCACTTCCAGTTTTACAATCATTCATAGCAATTATTTAAATTTTAATTCTCTTTAATTTCACAGCTTATAAGAAGACCTTTTAAAGGACAACTGTTCATTTAAAAGTTTTTCATTTCTGAACATTTTTAAAACTTTGTTTTAACTCTTGGTTTGGTGTGATCTTTGCCCAGGTGTCACAGGTTACTTTCATAACTAAGAATGACGGCTGCTTTCACCTACAAACAGCAACTTACTGGGATATAGAACCTTTCATTCATTATCTTTTTTCTTTCATATCTCTGTAGTAGACCTTGATCTATTGTCTTTTTAAAAAATACTTATAGGCTCGCAGGAAGTTGCCAGGATAGTACAGAGAGATCCTGTGTGCTCTTTACCCAGCTTTGCCCAATGATAACATTTTACATAACTGTAATATAATATCAAACCAGGAAGCTGCCTTCGGTACAATACTATTATTAATAAGTAGAGTGCAAGTCTTATTCAGATTTCACCAGTTTTAAATGTAATCATTTGTGTTTATTTGTGTGTGTATAGTAGTATAGGTTCTCCTTAACTTACAGTGAGGTTACATCACAATAAACGCATTGTAAGTTGAAAATATCATAGAGTTGAAAATACATTTAATATACATAACCTAATGAACATAATACTTTACCCTACCTTAAATAGGCTCAGAACACCTATATTAGCCTACAGTTGGGCAAAATCATCTAACACAAAGCCTATTTTGTAATAATAGTGAATATTGAATGTTGAATATCTTATGTAATTTATTGGTGTTCTATTGAATGTGTATCACTTCCACACTATTGTAAAGTCAAAATACAGGTCTAACCATTGTACATCAAGGACTATCAGTAGTAGTAGTAGTGTAGTAGCAGCAGTATCAGTAGTAGTAGTTCTATATGATTTAATTACAGTGTAGATTTATGTAACCACCACCACCTGATCCGTTGTATTTTGATGGAGAAGTCTGAGGGCAGCCAGAATTGTCTCTGTACATGTAGTAATCTTTCCATCTGTATTTTGATGCTTGTTTTTTTGTTCTTTTTTTCTTTGCCCTTGCCATTTTCCGTTTTTCGGCAGAGTGTATCTCAGTGTCAATTCGTTTGCTTTAATTTTGCCTGGTGCTCAGTGACCACTTTTGATTAACAGTTGTAGGTCTTTCATTGTGACAGTTTCATAGGAGCTCCTTCTCAAGAACACTGTCCATATACTCATTTCATTGTCTTCCATTGTTATCACTATCTCTCTCATGATTTTGGTCTCCTTTTTCTTCTCTACCTTCTGGAAGAACTTTTCATGTTTGCTTTTTATACTACTGATTCTATTTCTATAGAATCAATGTGGTTTTGTATGGTTTCTAGTACAGATATTAGTTTTGTATTTTTAGATTTATTATTATTTTTCCTTATATCATTCAGTTCCCATTTTTTTTCTGAATCCTTTTGGCCAGATGCTCTATTTTCCTTCTTGTTTTCAAACTATCTTATTTCTCTTCATAGACCTTATATGTTCAGAAATTTTCCTAAATACTAGGAGATGCCCTTGAAGATTTATTTTTGTTTCCTGCAATAAATGTTTTTTACAACTTTGGGATGCTGTGTTCTTGTCTGTTTTGGAATCTTTTCATAGGCACCTGTAGATTCTGCCTCATTTCCTGATTGAGGGGGACTAGAGTATCAATTTGGAGCTTTATCAGCCAGAGGGAGTGGAGTAGAAGCTGCCCTGTAAGGCTGTTGTTCACTGAAACAAACTCAGAACGTGACCTCACACTCGTCCCTGCAAGCCATGTGGGCTAAGAGAAATTTAGAGTATGGTTATCTGCAGAGCTGCGGAAGAGTTTGTTTGTGAATGGAAGTGGTCAGCAGCACAGCCACATCAGAGCCATGCTCTATCAGAATTTTTACTGGGACAGGCTTTTGGTGACTTCAGGCCCTTCCAAGTTTTGTCCATCAGTGCCTGTATAAAGTAGGGTGGACATTGAGGTGTTCATGGCGTTCCCCACTATCAGCACATATATCTTTGCTTCTATTTCTCTTTCTCTCCATCATGTAATTTTCATCTGTAAAGAATCTGGTATCGCTGAATAGACAATATATAGCAGTATGTAGCTTTTAAGATGAAGGCTCTTGTCTGTCTTGCTCGCTTGCTTTCGTGTAATCACAATTCCATCATTACACCTAAAACACTTAATGACAATGCCTTAGCATCATGGAATCTCAGTTTGCAAATTTGTCTGTTTTTCTTATAAGCCTTTTTTTTTCTTTTCTTTTCTTTTTTTTAATATTGTGGGTTTGATTGGCTGCACTTCTCTTAGCCTTCTCTTCCCACCATCATGTTGTTACAGTAGTTTAGGAGCAGTGCTCTCTTTCCATCCAAAACATAATAGACTCTGAATCATTTCTGCCTCAGTTTATTTTAAAAGCACGATTTGTATGATTACAAAGTGAAAATTATTATTACTTCAAAGCCCTTACTATCTTGACACCTTATTTTCATAGAGCACTGGACCTCTGATAGGAGGCTTGAACTAATAACGAAGCCTCCAGAATAATAGAAAGATATTATTGTTTTTTATCTTAAAAGAATTTAAAGAATAGCTTAAAACAAAAAGAACTTAAGGGCAAGTGAATGCATGAAAACTCAGTGGGGAAGATTCCCTTTGCAAGAGCTAGCCGTGGTTGCCTTGACAACGTGTCACAGGCACCCGAAGTGTTTGACCCGCCCAGTCCTCTTTCAAGTGCTCACAGAGGTGAGGCACTTTGTCTAGCAGATCTCCGGCTCTGGATTACTTGTTCTCCCTCAGAGTCAGAAATTAACCTTTTCCTGGAGGTTTTTCCTTTAGTTAGGAGGGAAAGGCAGTACCTTTGTTTTAGCTGAAATGATTTGGCAGCTTACCTATTTTTAAGATGGTTGGTGTTGACACATAAGGGGTAGTGTAGTCTGTCACCTTGAGGCCAGGGACCACATCTCATTAATAGACGGTACACTTGCAGTTGATCTCATGAGGAGCTGTGCCCACTCTGTGCTTGCCAGTCAAAAACATATGAGGTGTGTTTTTCATCGCTTCAGCCAGGACAGTGTTCTCGAAGTCTTCAGCCTTAACTAAAGAGGGATGTCTCCTGGGGCTGCCCAGCAAATGTAGCTCTTCAAGGAAGTTATTTGTTTTGTCTGCAGTCCCAGCTAGTAGTCATGAGCCCAGTCAGGTCATCCCCTTCAAGGATGTACACTCTGGCTAATGGAATAGAATTTCCCGATGTAATGCTTGTTGAGTGCTTTCAGGAGACAGGATCTTGGCTCATCTTGGAGACCTCAGCTTTGGTGATGGGTCTGGCTATTAACACTTGGTGGGCATGGTCTGTTGCCCCTCTGAGCCTCAGCTTCTTGCCAAGGGAATGCTTCTTGTCATAAGATTAGGTTACTCTTTAAATACCTTAGAAAATAAGGGTACAAAATCTCTCTCTTCCTGACTGAATCAGGCCCCCAGATCAGTCTTCTACATCAGCCAGGTACAACATTTGATAGAATGGGAGACTACAGTTATACGGATACGATGGGCATCAGGACCAGTATTTAAAAGGTCTTGAAGATGAGATTGTTATTCCATGAAAATAACAAGGATTATTTTTACATATACTTACAGCAGTGGTTCTCAAACTTTGGCAAGCATCAGAATCACCAAGAGGGCTTGTTAAAGCACAGATCTCTGGCCCCATCCTCAGTTTCTGAATGCGTAGGTCTGTGATTTTGTTTTTCTATTCAGAAAAAGGAATCTTAGGAATGATGAGGCTTCCAAACCTTATTAGGTAGGAATCAAAGTACAGGCCCATCATCAATTCTTTCTGACATAAGGTAGAACATGAATGAATAATAAAAACAAATTTTGGAAAAACTAGGTAATGTTTTGCAAATACAGGACTTACTTTTAATAACTTCCTTTTACTGTGAAATACTAGACATATATAGACTAGAGCATAAAACATGTATGTATAACTTAATACAATTATAGTAATGTATAACTACTACCTAGATTGAGAAATAAAACATCTCCTGCACCCAGAGGCTCAACATGTGTCCTCCTCCAGTCACAACTCTGTCTCTCCTCTCTATGGGTAACCACTATTCTGACATTTATGATCATTACTGCCTTGTTTTCTTTTTTTTTCTTCTTTTTTTTTTTTTTTTGAGGTGGAGTTTTACTCTTCTTGCTCAGGCTGGAGTACAATGGTGCGATCTTGGCTCACTGCAACCTCCGCCTCCCTCATTCAAGCGATTCTCCTGCCTCAGCCTCCCAAGTAGCTGGGATTACAGGTGTGCACTGCCACACCCAGCTAATTTTGTATTTTTAGTACAGATGGGGTTTCCCCATGTTGGCCAGGCTGGTCTCAAACTCCTGACCTCATGTGATCCACCCGCCTTGGCCTCCCAAAGTGCTGGGGTTACAGGCGTGAGCCACGACGCCTGGCCACTGCCTTGTTTTCAATGTAGTTTTACCACTACATATGTGTTTGGGTTTTTTGGTTCTTTTTCTAGGTGATTTTTAAATTATGGTAATGTTCACATAACAAAAATGTACTATCTTAACCTTTTTTTTTTTTTTTTTTGAGACGGAGTCTTGCTCTATCACCCAGGCTGGAGTGCTGTGGCGCGATCTCAGCTCACTGCAAGCTCCGCCTCCTAGGTTCACGCCATTCTCCTGCCTCAGCCTCCCAAGTAGCTGGGACTACAGATGCCTGCCACCATACCCGGATAATTTTTTTTGTATCTTTAGTAGAGACAGGGTTTCACTGTGTTAGCCAGGATGGTCTCAATCTCCTGACCTCGTGATCCACCTGCCTCAGCCTCCCAAAGTGCTGGAATTACAGGCGTGAGCCACCACGCCCAGCCTATCTTAACCATTTTTAAGTGCCAGTTCATTGCTATTAAGTACATTCACATGGTGGTGCAACCATTATCACTGTTCATCTCCAGATGAACTCCTTACCTACATATAGTTTTTAAAGTTATATCAATGGAATAACATAGTATGTGTTCTTTGGTGTCTAGCTT